>NC_060077.1:10207500-10807500 GCF_922984935.1 Meles meles | reverse complement strand
ACAAAATTGAGATAAATTACCTCATTTAAAAGGTGTGGCTTCTATGAATCCAAACAGAAATGACCCAGGCAGAAATCCCAACTTAAAATGGAAGGGTTTATGTAAATCAACCCACCTAGGGGTGCCTGGTTGGCTCAGTGGGTTAAGCCTCTGCCTTTGGCTCAGGTCATGATCTCAGGGTCCTGGCATGAGCCCCACATTGGGCTCTCTGCTCGGTGGGGAGCCTGCTTCCCTCTCTGTCTCTGCCTGCCTCTCTGCCCGCTTGTGATCTGTCAAATAAATTTTAAAAATCTAAAATAAATAAATAAATCAACCCATCTAATTTAATTGGCTATGTACGTTTCACTAAGTTCTGAAGAAGAATATATACTTCCCATATTAATAAATGATATCAAATAAGTAGGAAGAGTTTCAATAACAAGGCCATAGATACATTGAAACCCCTTTTTATATTAAAAGTTTAAATGAAAGACAAATCCAGGTTGAACATAGTGATTGCAAAATATAATGCAATTTTGAACAATTAAAATTATGAAAATATACAAAATTGATGGGCAACACAGCTAGGCATTTGTACATTTTCCATTATGTGAAGAACACTAAAAATTTCTATATGCTTTATCCACATCAGATAAATGATTTAAACCAAATGTTTGCTTTGGAGAATCTTAACTTAGGATCTCAGTAGTATAAAAAGCAGTAATTTTTCAGTCTGTAAACAGTAGTCGTGTTTTTCTTTCTTTTTTTTTTTTAAATATCAATTTACCACACAAAAACAAACACAACAACAACAAAAAAAAACCCACACAAACCAAAAACAGCAGCAGCAGCAATGGGTTATTTGGGAATTCTCTTCAAATACCAATGACATACAATTGCTGGAGGGTGCTTTTTACTCATGTAAATTTTATATATATATGTGTATATATATATAAAATTTTAAACTGTACACAATTTATAGTGCATAACGGTTTCCAAAAGAACAGATCAATAAAAGATATTGGGCATCTCTGCATAATTTCATTCTTTTTACAATTCTCTCAAAATGTAAGAGGTTGGATCTAATTGAAATGCTACATTTAGTAGGAAAGTCAGCAAGTAACAAAGGAAGCATAACCTCACGTCCTAACATTATTTGTCACTAAAACCAGGAGAGGTCCTGGGTGTCCCTAGGCAAAAGACTAGTTAGGTAGACCACTGGAGTCAAGCACTGTCCCTGAGGACCAAAGCCAGCTCACTGAGCACACATATGCTAGATTGACCATGGTCAGCTGAAGACTTGTTTCATAGAGCATTTCTATGTACAGTATTTTTGGATATTCAGAGAAACATCATTTCAAGAACACATGCCATACACACATACCCCCACCCTCATACACACACCAAGTTCCATCTAAATAGGCAATAGTTTTATGAAATTATGTTGTCATTAAATTAGATTTGGAATTAATTAGAATTTTCAATTCATCTTGTTCAAGGCAGTTCTTCCTTTTCGGACGGGGTATGATGGCTGTGGATAACAACTTACACTAAAAAATAACTTCTTGGAATTACTTGATGGACCAGGATTTCCAGCAAGTCTTATTTTGAACAGATAATAGTAATTTTCTTAAAATTTTCCTTGGAAGTTCAAGCAGTTACTAATCACTCTATCAAACTGTGAATCTAAGAAAGTCACGATGAAGGGACAAAATGCAATTGTTTTGAATACAGAGATTTTCCAAGCTCTCTTTTGTTTCCTTTTAAAAGAAAAAAGTATCACATTTCACTGGAGAAGTGAGTAGACAAGGAACCGTAAGGTCTTTAAGACCAATCAACCCTCCATCAGATGCTTGAATTTTCTCATCAAACTCGTATCTTTGCTCTTACAGAATTACTAACTTTAATGGTGTTTGAGTAATGAAAACCAAAAACAGAAGCACAGATTCAAACACAAAAAGGTATCAAAGCAACTGTATAAACTGTATAACGTTTTCAAGAGCAATGTTATCTTTTCTGTTAGATCAACCTCTGAAGCTATAGTCATAGGGAGCTCCAGGTGAACAATGTAAACACCATCCTGGTGTAATTCTCAAGTTTGAAGAAAGCAGACCAAACGTCAAACCCAATGGATAACATTTCTTTTGCCAGCCTAAAACTTAAAACCTAAGTTAAGTCCATAATATACATTCCTTCCTTCCTCCCCAAACCCCCCACTTAAAAAACACTAAAGTATTAAATCTTTATTTTCAAGCACACAAACACACACACACGTGTGTGTTTGTGTGCTTGAAAAATATATATGTAAAAGCATATACATATATATATATATCTCACAAAACCAATGACATTGGTATCAGACTTGCCTGCATAAATTATGTACACGTCTCTTTAAAACAGTGATTCCCATCTTTCCTAAGGGTGGATGAAAGACAGCAAGCTAGTCCTTAGCAGGCTCATAAGTGGTCTGCACTGCTTTCCCTTCCATATGGTGTAAGTTAACACAAGCCTATCTGTGATTTAACTCTCACAGGAGCTAGGATGGGGATTTCTTGGCTACTGGACTATTAAGCCAAAAAATGAGTGCCTATGGTCATCTGAGTGGCGCTCTTCAGTGACAGGTGCTTATGCCAAATTTCATCTGAGGCCCTTTGGGTACCTGCTTTGGGTTCTGTGGGAGCCAAGCAGCTGAGGAAGCCTCAAAACTGAACTAATGTGGAAAGAGGGCCTGCTCCCAGTCATGGTCCCCCTACTTCTGCTTTCTGCTTCCTAAGGCTCAAGGACCAGACCAAACACCCACTATGATAATGGTAGGGCCATTCAGCTGCTCTGAGGTCAATGCTTTATGCTTAACTTCTATTGCTGCTTTTATAGGACCCCCACCCACCCACCAGATGTTTCTGGTGATGGGAGGAAAGAAGAAAAGTGGGGTTCTCTTGTGGCTGCCATATGCATATGAACATGTATAAAAAGTGGTCAAACCCACATGAGGGTCCTGCTTCTGATTTATATACAATAATTTAATCAATTGTATACATTTAATACCTAAAAAATTAATTCACAATCAAAGTCCTTCATGCATTTTATGAGGAAGTTCTGGATTAAAATGATGGTCAACCAGATGGAGCTTTTGCCTGGGAAGATGATACATTTTCTGGTATAGAGTCACTGGTGCCTGTGGTTCCCACTTCCTTAAATTTTTAGTTTCTTTGTGGTCTCCAGTCTTTTTTTCAGCAGCTCTCCGATTTCCAGAAGTGAGTGTAGATAACTGCTCTGCACCTTCCCTTGCACCGTCTTTGAAAATTTTCTCTCTTCCTACAAAGAAGATAAGAATTAGTGGTCTTGGACTGAAAGCATTCCCTCAGATAGATTATAGTTCCTCTCACGGAAATAAAAACTACCATTACCTTTAGTCTCACAGCAAGCTCCATCAGAATACAATGGGTCATTTTCAATTTCATAATATGCAAAGAAGGCTTAAAGCTCATCACAGATGGGTATTTTTCCACGTGATTTTCACGGACACCCTATTGCTTTAGCATCATTATTTCAATTCTTTCACCAGTACTCTGTTTTAAGTTATACAAAATCAAAAAAACTGAGATTTCTGATTATTAATGTTCATCCAGAAAAAAAGGTAGAGGGACGCCTGGGTGGCTCAGCCATTAAGCGTCTACTTTCGACTCAGGTCATGATCCCAGGGTCCTGGAATCGAGCCCCGCATCAGACTCCCTGTTCTGCAGGAAGCCTGCCTCTCCTTCTCCCACTCCCCTGCTTGTGTTAACTGCTCTCGCTCTCTCTCTGCCAAATAGATAAAATCTTTAAAAAAAAATTAAAAAGGTAGAAAATTATTACTAAGAAGTCTGGATATAAAATCACTACTATTTTGTTTTGAGCTGTACAAAACAGAAAAATTAAGATTTCTGATTATTTCATCATAAAACAAAAGTAGAAATTATTAATTTGGACATTATCAGAGCCACTTCTTAAAGGCATCAAATTTACCTTTTACCTTTGCCAACTTTTCTGGTTACAATATTGATAAGTGTCTCTCTATACTGACAAAGACCATGGGTTCCAGAGACCAAACAGCTAAAAAATAACAAAGCTTTCCCAGACTTCCTCAAATATGTGCTACATACTTGACTTGTAATAGAGACTACAAAAAATAAAGGGATGGAGTGTTCAAACATCGAAAGGAGGTTGGCTGAGAACTGATTATGGTTACATGAAGTTAGCAGTGTTGCAAAGCCCTGAAGAAACCAGGGAAGCACACCTTATGGCCAAACGATATTATCTTGAGACTTCGTCTACCTTGGAAGTACACATGTGCATTAGTAGAGAAGGTATGTAAAATACACTTTATTCAGGACTGTAGTAAAAGTAAGTGTACATAAACAACCTACAATACTCAATGGCTATGATCCATTCATATGCTGAACACCATATAGTTGTTTAAAAGAACAGCATTAGCCTGAACAAATCTCATGAATATAAGGTTAAGCAGAAAAGCAAGCTAAGTTTCAGTATAAAACAGAGTGTATCATTTACTTTCAAAAACGTAGCAGCTATTACAGTACATTTTAAATTAACATAAAAGGTCTTGGCTTGGGGCACCTGGGTGGCTCAGTTGGTTGAGCCACTGCCTTCAGCTCAGGTCATGATCCTGGAGTCCCAGGATCGAGTCCTGCATTGGGCTTCCTGCTTTGCAGGGAGTCTGCTTCTCCCTCTGACCCCCTCCACCATGCTCTCTCTCTCATTCTATCTCTCAAGTAAGTAAGTAAAATATTAAATAAATAAGTAAAATCTTAAAAAAAAAAAAAAGTTCTTGGCACACAACCAGTTTCAGTGGATACACCCAGAGAAGAGGAAAAAGGACTATGACTAGAGGTGGTAGTTCAGAGGCCTTATGCATAGTATTTCAAGTTTAGAAAGGAAGGAGGAAGGAAAAAAGAAGTAAACCTAGTGGAAATTGAAGAAAAAAAATTTTTCACCCAAAAGACAAGCAGCCAGCACTATATGGATCCTACATTTGGTAGTTGGTCCTGCTCAGTATATTACAGGTATTACGACTTCAGTAAAAAATAGGCAATTAAATACCCCATCCTCCCATACCCCCTCCATAATTGTTTCATGTAATCTTCACTATAATCCTATAAAAGAATTTGATACCGATACAGATAAAGAAACTGAGGGTTAGAAAGGTTAAGTGACTTCCCAGGTCAAAGATGAGGATGAGACACCAGGGTGGGTTAGTCAGTTAAGCATCTGACTCTTGGTTTCAGCTCAAGTCATGATCTCAGGATTGTGAGATCAAGCTCTGTGTTAGACTCTGCGGGGAGTCTGCTTGAGATTCTCTCCCGCTGCCCCTCCCCGCAACTATCACACATGCTTACTCTCTCTCAAATAAATAAATCTTTAAAAAAAAAAAAAAAAAAGAGGGACACCTGGGTGTCTCAGTCAGTTAAGTTTCTGCTTTCAGCTCAGGTCATGATCTAAGGGTCCTGGGACTGAGCCCCAAGTCGGGCTTCCTGCTCAGTGGGGAGTCTGCTCCTCTCTCTCTTCCTCCCCTTTGCTCATGCTCTCTCTCTCAAATAAACAAAATCTTTTTTTTTTTTTAAGATTTTATTTATTTGATAGAGCAAGCGAGCACAAGTAGGGGAAGCAGCAGGCAGAGGCAGAGGGAGAAGCAGACTCCCCACGGAGCAGGGAGCCCAATGCAAGGCTCGATCCTAGGACCTTGAGATCATGACCTAAGCTGAAGGCAGAGGCTCATCTGACAGAGCCACCCAAGTGCCCAAATAAATAAAACCTTAAAAAAAAAAAAAATGAGGACAGAGTTAAGTCTTGAAAAATCCACAGTACCCCAAAGTTAAAGATAACCTTCAGAACAAATACTCAAAATGAGAAATCTTATTCCTCACATCAGAATGCACAGATCCTTTAACAACAACCATACAACCAGCAACAGCGGGCTACTGTGCCTGTCATCTTTGTACTGGACAGTCCTTCCCACATATCATGTGCTCCAGCTCTGCCAACTCACTTATGGTGTCCACACACAATTCACCTTTCTGCCTCCAGCTTTTATCTGCCTCTTTCTGCTTTGGATTCCTTTCATCCATTCTGGTCTACCTACTGAAAACTTATTAATCCTTAAATGCCGCATCTCTGGTAAGGCTCTTTTTGACTCGCTCAGTTTTTGTGCCTCTATCCTATCTCCAAATTAATTTGTATGCATCTCTCTACAGCCATGTCTTTTTTTCAAATTAACATATAGTGTATTATTAGTTTCAGAGGTAGAGTTCAGTGATCATGTCTTATATAACACCCAGTGCTCATTGCATCACGTCCCCTCCCTTAATGTCTACCACCACTTACCCTACCCTCCCACCCACCCACCGCCCCTCCAGCAACCCTTAGTTCATTTCCTATGATTAAGAGCCTCCTATGGTTTGTCTCCCTCTCTGATTTTGTCTTATTTTTCCCTCACTTCCCCTATGGTCCTCTGTTTTGTTTCTTAAATTCCACATATGAGTGAGCTTATATATTGCCTTTCTCTGACTGACTTATTTTATTTAGCATTAATACCTCTGGTTCCATCCACATAGCTGCAAATGGCAAGATTTCAATTTTTTTGATGGCTGAGTAGTATTCCATTATATAGCTATACCACTCCTTTCTTATCCATTCATCTCTTGATGGACATCTGGGCTCTTTCCATAGTTTGGCCATTGTGGACATTACTAATATAAACACTGGGGTGTAGGTGCCCTTTCAGATCACTGTGTTTGCATCCTTTGGATAAATACCCAGTAGTGCAAATGCTGGGGGTTAGGGTAGCTCTATTTTCAACTTTCTGAGGAAATGCCATACTATTTTCCAGTTACAGGCAGGTCCTTTTTTTTTTTTTTTAATAAATTTTTATTTATTTGACATAGAGAGAGACACAGCAAGACAGGGAACATAAGAAGGAGAGTGGGAGAGGGTGAAGCAGGCTTCTCACTAAGCAGGGAGCCTGCTTCCTCCTCTCTCTCTGCCTACTTGTGATCTCTGTCTGTCAAATAAATAAATAAAATCTTTAAAAAAAAAAAAAGATTTTATTTGTCAGAGGGAGAGCGAGCGAGCGGACACAAGCAGAAGGAGTGGCAGGCAGAGGGAGAACCAGGCTCCCTGCTGAGCAGAAAGCCCAACATGGGCTCAATCCTAGGACCCTGGGATCATGACTTGATGCTTAACTGACAGCCCCCTAAGCATCCCTAAGATTTTTTTTTTAATAGATACTATAATTTTAAGTTTTTATTATTCTACAGTATTCAGGAAAGGGGATAAGAGTTTGGACCAGAGAGTAAGTTTGGGTTTGTCCTAAAAAGCTGAATGGCTCAAAATCTGCCGCTAATTACCATATTTCTCCATATGTAAATAAGTGTTCCAAATGGACCACCAAGTATCTCTTCTTTCAGAATGGTGTGCAAGCAGGAGGTAGAAGGCTAAAACCCTAGCTAGAATGTACCTATTTCTCAAGGATTCAATTACCAGGCCTTTACTGGCTTCCCAAGTGCCCAGAAGCATAAAGGCTAGTTGGCAGATACAAATGTGTTCTAGGAATAGAGAAGAGAAGAGGTGGGAACAGTTCTGGATGATGAGACTGGAACTTAGCTGGGGCTGAGAAATGAGAGGTGCTATTCTCTATTTTCTAATTCTCTTAAACATACATTTTGTGTGTAAAGAAAGAACGAAACACTATAGAAGCATTAAGAAGACTAAAGTACGTAAGTACTCACATGTAATAATCTAGACAGTACAAAAAAACCCCACCAATGTATAGTATGTTATCATTTGCGTTTAAAAGTAAAAGGTTGTGGGGGAAGGAAAGAGACATAGCTTGAGGCTGGGTTATTGAACTCAGGAAGATTGTACAAGAAACTACCAACAACAAAGGTTCCTTCTTGGAAACGGAACTAGGAAATGTATTAGGATGAGAGGAAGACATTTCAATCTATAGTCTTTATTTATGCCACATTTTTTTTTACCATAAACTTATTTTACTTTTTAAAACAATACACTATAGGGGCGGCGCCTGGGTGGCTCAGTGGGTTAAAGCCTCTGCCTTCGGCTCAGGTCATGATCCCAGGGTCCTGTGATCGAGCCCCGCATTGGGCTCTCTGCTCAGCCTGCTTCTGGCCTGCCTTTCTGCCTATTTGTGATCTCGCTCTGTCAAATAAACAAATTTAAAAAAAAAAAAAAAAAAAAAAAGCAAACCCAATACATTGTAAAGCTTGAAAAAAGAAAGAGTAAATAAATAAAACAAAAATACTAAAGAATTAATCCATCAATTAGTCCTATATACCACTGAAGTCTATGTTCGTTCTAATGTATATATAGGAAAGACAACTGTCTAAAACCAAACTTCTAGTTTCACCTCTGAACACATTTGCTTTCTTTAACCAGCCTTTGGAAATGTTATTTAAGGCTCTGAGCCTCTTCCCACAGTAAGTCCCTTGTTTTTTTGATGTTGTTGTTGTTGTTGTTTTTAAATTTTATTTATTTATTTGACACAGAGCGATCACAAGTAGGCAGAGAAGCAGGCAGAGAGAGAGAGAGAAGCAGGCTCCCAGGACCCTGAGATCATGACCTGAGCCGAAGGTAGAGGCTTTAACCCACTGAGCCACCCAGGCGCCCTAGTAAGCCCCTTGTTAATAGCTCTGTGTTGAAGCTTTACAGAAGAGGGGCTTATAATCTTTTAAAGCTGGTGTGCCAAGCAATATTCCATTCCCTCTCCTCCCTGGGGAAGGTTTGGGGCTGGAAATGATGGCTGCTCTCATTAGTGGATGAGCTCCCTCACTAGCAGAGGCTCAGGTCAGACGAACTGCTCAAGGGAGCATTCCCTCACAACTGAAGTTTCATCACTAGAGCAACTAGGACTGATGAATGTTAATTCACTTGACACCATTAAATCTTCAATCATTTCAGACTGAAAGTTTACTTAGTTCATTTTTTAAAAGAATACATATCCTAAAGGCAAGACTTTATAAGGATTTTGCTAACAAATTTTTTTTTTTTTTTTTTTTTTTGCTAACAAATTTTTAAGAAACTAGCCTATAGTAATTACCAAGAGAAGTCTGATGAGTGGTACCCTTGATTCCATGCTTGGCTCTATTCCCCCTTTTGACTGGCTTACTCTCCAGCCTAATTATTACTGACATTAATTATTTATGATGTCCAGCATCTCTTTTTCAGCTCATAACTGCTGGGGTGGCAAAGAAACCAGCGAACCCAGCAGGAGGTAACTATTCACTCAAGGAGACTATCCCTGGATCTCAATGGCTGGTTTCCTCTGGTGCTCACAACAGGGACAGTTCTAATTGTACTCCTCATTAACTAATCATCAGTATTCACAGCAAAGGAACAACCCCAAAAATGCACAGAAAGAAGGTATGGGATGGGGAGAAGTGAAGACAGAGGGGAAATCACCACCACCAACGACACAACAAAAAACTGCTGCCAGCCACCTTCCAATCACAAGTTTTACATGGAGCAGATGATGAACGGAAATTAACTTATCCTTGTGATAAAGTAAGGAACACTTGAGTATCTACAAATAACTTATTGGTGAACACCTACAGTCCCTTACCAGTGAGAGAGAAGTATCTTCTAAAATAAGTTCTTCAAGTTTAAGTGCAATTAGATGTGTTTCAAGCCCTTTAATATGATCCACAACGTTGGAAATTAAAGTCTGAAGCCCAGTAACATAGTCTTGGAAACTGGTGAAGACAGGTGGCTGGAAAAAAGATTTTTAAAAAGATGAAAGATTATCAAACATATTTCCTTTGCTTACATCTCATAAGCTATATTAACTTCATGCTACAGTATTACTTAATGCTATTAACAGTAACGAGGATGGATATAATTTTGGATATTAAGACAGTCTCTCAAATCAAGGTAAATTTAATTAGTACCAATAATGCTTAACTCAGGAACAATGACAAGCATTTTTTTTTTAAATGGGGCTTATTCTCTCTAGGAACTGGAGATGGAAAAACCAAGAGAAAGTATCTTAGGTGGTCATTACTCAACTTCAGGCTGAGAATCTTCTGGAACACTAAAGAAGATGAGAGGAACCAAAGTTTCATTTCTTCTCTATATGTCTTTGAGATTTCCTCTAATATTAATAACAGAAATAGAGTTTTTTAAGTTCCAACAGAAAAAATAATGGGTAACAACAGTCACAAAAATTCTGAAAAATAGCAGTTAAGGGGAACTTGCCCTCATATATATGAGGGTATATTATAAAGCTACATGAAATCCAGACAGTACTGGTATATAAATGAACTGATAAAAAGTGAAAGAAAACAAGTCCCAAGATAAACCAAAGAGTATAAGGGAATTTAAATGGTAACATCTCAGAACAGTGGTTTCCAGTGGATGAATGGTACTGAGATAACTTGGGAGACATTTGAAATTATAAAACAGGAGCACCGGGCTGGCTCAGTCAGTAGAGCATGCAACTCTTGACCTTGGGGCTTGTGGTCTTAAGTTGGGTGTAGGGATGCCTACCTTGGGTGTAGGGATGACTTAAAAATAATTTTTTAAAAACATTTATTTATTTGAGGGAAAGAGAGAGAGAGAGCACAAGCACATGAGCAGGGATAAGGGCAGAGGGAGAAAATCTCAAGCAGACTCTCCAATGAGCACAAAGCCCAATAACCCATGATATCATGACTTGAGCTGAAAACAAGAGTTAAATACTTACTTAACCAAGTGACCCAACCAGGGGATGAAATCTTTTTAAAAAATAAACAAAATAAAAAGTAAGTACCAAAATAAATTCCAAACAGAGTAAATACCTAAGTTTTAAAAATCCACTAAAGCACCAGAAGAAAATTTAGTTAATGGCTTGTGTAATAAATTGGAAAGGACTTCCCAGGGGCGCCTGAGTGGCTCAGTGGGTTAAAGCCTCTGCCTTCGGCTCGGGTCGTGGTCCCAGGGTTCTGGGATCAAGCCCCACATTGGGCTCTCTGCTCAGTGGGGAGCCTGCTTCCTCCTCTCTCTCTGCCTGCCTCTCTGCTTAATTGTGGTCTCTGTCTGTCAAATAAATAAATAAAATCTTTAAAAAGAAAAAAAAGGACTTTCTAAACATTACACCAAACTAAGAACCATTAAAAATTTTTTTCTTAATTACTATGTTGACAAAAAAATTACTCGTTAAAAGATAAATAAAAAACTGGAAAAAACCCAACAGCTTAAAATACATCATTAGGAAAAATATTACTACCACAACAGGAAACTTGGGCAAAGATGTGAACAGAAGGGGCGCCTGGGTGCCTCAGTGGGTTAAATCCTCTGCCTTCAGCTCAGGTCATGATCTCAGGGTCCTGGGATCGAGCCCTGCATCGGGCTCTCTGCTCAGCAGGGAGCCTGCTTCCTCCTCTCTCTCTACCTGCTTCTCTGCCCACTTGTGATCTCTCTCTCTGTCAAATAAATAAATAAAAATCTTAAAAAAAAAAGATATGAACAGAAAATATATCAAAGAAATCTCAGCAACATGTGACACAATTCAGAAATCAGACAAATGCAAGAAACCTGTCCAATCAGTTAGTAAAGCAAGTTTATGTACTTTCTCTCATTCTCTCTCCCTTGAATAAATAAAATCTTAAAAAAAAAAAAAGTAATGAGATACATCCATGTATCTCCAGAAGAGGTGTCTAAGGTACCCTGTTAAATGAAAACACAAACAGACAAGTTTCCGATATAGAGCATAATTTTGGTTTGTTTGCAGTGGTGATCACTGGCTGGTGGGACTATGAGTGATCTTCACTTTATTCACACCTTTAGGTTACTTTGATGATCAAGAAAATAGGAAAGCTGTTCTCAGTTTTAGAAATTAAAAAAGCAGTAACTACAATCCACCACCACCACCTCAGCCCCAAAATCCAAATGCCAATAAGCTCTTCGAAATGTTCTAGGTACATGGGTTTTCATTAGAAGAAATTAACAGAGAAACTTTTACCCACACTTTCAAATTTTACACTCATGATCTGTTAAATTATCTTGAAAGAAGAGGAGAGAAGGTTCCTTCACTTAGCCCCTCATCCAAATATAACTACCCTTTGTTTCTGAATGAATGGAAACATCCAGCAAAGCAGTGTCAAATCTAAAGAATTCCTGAATTGTTATACGGAATTATGCAGGAAGTCAATATTACCACTAAAACCATTAACATTTTCAAATGACAATGGTCACTGTATGTTGCTACAGTGAAGAACACTCTCTCATTTATAATGATAGGACAAATTCAAACATTAAAAAAACAGCACATCCGGGGCACCTGGGTGGCTCAGTGGGTTAAAGCCTCTGCCTTAGGCTCAGGTCATGATCCCAGGGTCCTGGGATCGAGCCCCGCATCGGGCTCTCTGCTCAGCAGGGAGCCTGCTTCCTCCTCTCCCTCTCTGCCTACTTGTAATTTCTGTCTTTCAAATAAATAAATAAAATCTTTAAAAAAAAAAAACAAAAACAGCACATCCTGTGGAGAATGAATCCTAAATAACTTTCCTCATGAAAAGTACACAAATTATGTTAATGTTTTACACATTCAAAAATTAAATCAATAGATGGGAGGATACTCCAAAACTGAAGACAAAGAAAAATAAATGAATCTTATTTATACCATACTAATAATATAATTTATTTTTAATTCCAGTGTTTTTACAGAGTACTTAACTGTTTGTATCCACTGGAACATATTCTAAGGACAAAGAACAACAGCAAAAAAATTTGAACTTTATTTAGTGGCTTATTGAAACTAGTAATGCAAATGATATAATAATGTAATTCCAAAACTGTTCAGTATTTCTTGTAAAACAAGTGAAATAAATACATTGATGCTATAGGGAACCAGGGTTCAAACTCTGGGGGCGGCATGGGGGGAAGCTATAAACTGGAAGGAGAGAAGGAAAAGAAGGGAGAACACAGGGACACCTGGGTGGCTCAGTGGGTTAAGCCTCTGCCTTCACCCCAGGTCATGATCCCAGAGTCCTGGGATCGAGCCCCACGTCGGGTTCTCTGCTCAGCAGGGAGCCTGCTTCCCCCTCTCTCTCTGCCTGCTTCTCTGCCTACTTGTGATCCCTGTCTGTCAAATAAATAAAATCTTTAAAAAAAAAAAAAAAGAAGGGAGAACGTGGTGATGTTGGACTAAAACTGGAGGTATCACGAAGAATTAATTATTCTGAGTGTTTACATGTGTAAATACATTTCCTCTTTCCACTAACATAAACTTGAAACCCCATCAACAACCAGTACACCTAACATCTACATCTTGGTTTTGAAATGCCACTCCCCATAAAAGAACCAGGCAGGGCTCCTTGAAAAAATGTCTCAGTTCAGTTCAATGGGAACAAAGTGGATAGAGCATTCTTGCTTTTCTATAGGTGTGTAATTTAAAAACAAAAACAAGCTGGGGAGGGAAAACGAATGTACACAGGATTCTAAGGTCTCTTATAATATGCAGTAAAACAGTGAAAAGAAAAAGCAGCATGCAGCCAAGTTATATTTTCTCTGTTATTACCATGATGATGCTGGTTTCTTTTTTCTTCTTTTTCTTTTTCTGTATATTTAATTTGTATGGTCGCAGGACACTCTCACAGTAACTGGACACCCAAAGGATAATAGAAATAGTCTAAAAGAGGAAAAATTGCAAAGTCATCAATAAGCATTATATTCAAGACATCTATCAGGAACAGTTAAGGGTTATGGATTGAACAATCCTTGCTGACAGTTCTATGCAAATCCCTTCAAATTCTCCTCTAGCTCTCCACTACAGATTAGAGAGATTAGATTACTTTCTACAATTACCACACAGATCCAGAAGACCTTCATCTGAACACTGCTTGAAATACTAAGATTGCTTCAATCTTTATCCTCCCTTCTAGCTCTCCCAGCCCTAAAGCCATCCTACATTTGGTACAGTTTCCTTTCACTCCCTTGCAGGAAGTAATCCCTTTCACTCAAGTAGAGGTCCAAATTCCTATACCTGGAATCCAAAGGTTCTTTACAATATGCCTCTGCCCACCCACCTCCCAACCCAGTAAGATAGTACCTCCCCTATAAATCTTAAACACAGAGGGGCACGGTATCAAGCACCAAATCAGGCTCTGTGCTCAGCACAGAGTCTGCTTTTCCCTTTCCCTCTGCACTTCTCCCTGCACTCTCAAATAAATAAATAAAATCTTTAGACAAAAAAAGATTCTTTCTCTCCCTCTGCCCCGTCCCAAAGCACTCATGCTCTCTTTAAAAGAAAGAAAGAAAGAAAGAAAAACAAAAACGCAAAAAAACAGAGAACTCTCCTTGGTCAGCTCGTTTCCCTCCTTTAAGTTAGGTGTTTATACCATGCTTCTTCTCTGTTACAGAGTGCATGGACATACCCATGCAATTATTACTGATTTGTTCAGTATTAGACACTTATACTTTGCCAATCACCAGAACAGACTAGGAGGAAGAGAAAAGTAAATAAACGTGAGGAAAATAAGATAATGGATTATGAGTGTTTGCAATCTTCCTCTTCCCCTCTGGTTAAAACAGAGAAAGTTTTGCTAAATCTGTGCCCAGATTCTCCTTTATAATGCAGAATCTTAGTTAATTAATGACTAGCAACAACAAATTTAAAAAGCTACTGGTTGGGGTGGCTGGGTGATGGACACTGGGGAGGGTATGTGTTGTGGTAAGCACTGTGTATTATGTAAGACTGATGAATCACAAAACTGTACTCCTGAAACAAGTAATATATGTTAATAAAAATTTAAAAATCATTCATGGTGAAATAATAATAAATAAAAAGCTGGTGGAATTAACTTAAAATACATAACAGAGGAGTCAAAAAGGAAAGTGAACAGAGAACAGATAGATTTGGAGTGAATCTGAGCAATTTTTAGAGACTGGTAAAGCAAACTCCAAGTTTTACTCATTATGAACAAAACCTTCTTGGTATGCTTGGAAGGAGCTCATTCAAAAATGACTTAAATTGCTTTTCACTTAACAAAAGGTAGGGGTGGAGGATTAAATTACAGGTGTAAGGTGCCTATTACCTGTTCATTTTTAAAAAATTAATCCTTCCCTCAATAAAGGAAAACCGAGTTTCTCAGGAAGAGAACAAAGACATACCTCAACAAAGAAGACTAGGTTCTCTAAAAGAGCAGGTCGTGTTTTCAAATTACCATCTTTAACTTCTAAGAGGTCACCTTTACATCTACTGAAGACATCTGAAAACAGGAAAGTATTTTATTGGTTTTTTTTTTTAATTTATTTATTCGTTTGACAGAGAGAAATCACAAGTAGGCAGAGAGGCAGGCAGAGAGAGAGGGGGAAGCAGGCTCCCTGCTGAGCAGAGAGCCTGATGCAGGGCTTGATCCCAGGACCTTGAGATCATGACCTTAGCCGAAGGCAGAGGCTTTAACCCACTGAGCCACGCAGGCACCCCAGTATTTTATTGTTTTGTTCAGCTTTTGTTTCAATGATATTTTTAGGAATACGATGCACAATAAGCAAATATAAAAAGATTAATCCAGAAAGTTTTTCCCCCCACAGTGAACCAAACAACAAAGGATATCTATTTTCACCTTATTTTTTTAAAAAAGATTTTATTTTTAAGTAGTTTCTATCCCCAAGGTAGGGCTCAAAATTATGACCCCAAGATCAAAAGCTGCAGGCTCTACCAACTGAGCCAGCCACGAGCCCCTATTTTCAGCTCTTTAAAAAGCCATGTAACTATTGCTCTGTTGCCTTCAAAATATAAAAGGTGACCTTATAAATTATATATTCTAGAGTTTAAAAACCAGCTAACCTTTCCACAAATAGGCCACTGCCACAATAAAATGAAGACTCCAAATGAATGATTTAAAAGAATGTGGGCCATTATGGACTAAAAGACTAAGGTGCATGATAGAAATTCACCTTCATAATAAATACCATGTTTTATTTGCACAATCTTTGTCTTTTAATTATCATTTTTCAGTTGGGCAATAAATTAAAAGACCATTTAGGCTCTTGAAAAGAAAGACCCTTATGGATTTGAAATGCATTTATGTACTTTTATATCAAACAATTCCATTTCCAGGAATCTAATCCCAAGGAAATGTTCAAATGAGTACCCCAATACTTATGTCCCAAAATGTTCATTTCAGCATTATTATAGTCATAACTAACTCAAGTACATAATATATTATGTACTCCGTGAGGCATACATAAATAAACAGCACATTGCTCTAATACTGTGCTTATATGTAACTGACATGGTAAGTGTTCAAGACAACAAAACGTTAAAATAAAATGTATTGCGCGCCTGGGTGGCTCAGTGGGTTAAGCCGCTGCCTTCGGCTCAGGTCATGATCTCGGGGTCCTGGGATCGAGTCCTGCATCAGGCTCTCTGCCCAGCAGGGAGCCTGCTTCCCTCTCTCTCTCTCTGCCTGCCTCTCTATCTACTTGTGATCTCTCTGTCAAATAAATAATAAATAAAATCTTAAAAAAAAATAAAAATAAAAATGAAAAGTATGTATTATAACCTTATCATGTGTTTAAAAAAATAAATCACTACTATGTATTTCCACACACGCATATAAGACTGTTCAGGGGGCATCTAGGAGTATAGACCCCAAAAGTGTTACTTACCTTGTAAGGAAAAGTATTTATTTCCCTCTGGGGAAATAGGTCTGGGAATGAAAGAAAGACCATACCTACTTGCTAACTGTTTTACAGTAGGTTGTAGACTACTTTAGTAATCAACACTTTTTTTTAAAAAAGATTTTATTTATTTATTTGACAGAGAGAGAGATCACAAGTAGGCAGAGAGGCAGGCAGAGAGAGGAAGAGAAGCAGGCTCCCTGCTGAGCAGAGAGCTGGATGCGGAGCTTGATCCCAGGGCCCTGAGATCATGACCTGAGCTGAAGGCAGTGGCTTAACCCACTGAGCCACCCAGGTGCCCCAATCAACACTTTATAAATTTAAAAACAAGTCTTTCAAAATACCAAAAGTATACATTATTATTTTCAAGTTATTGTTTGCAACTCTTGCATTTTCTGCTAAAAAATGAGTTCTTGTCAGACAATAAAATATGGGACTCCACAGTCAGAATGCTTACCTTTTAATTGTTCTAGTAAAGACTTAAGACTATTCTCTACTCTCTCCTGGATCTCCACTGTATCCTCTAAAATTGAAAAAAAACAAAAACAAAAACAAAAACAAAAAAAAACCACTCAATTAATTTTTTTAGGGAGAAAAAGAATTAAGATCAACACCTGCAAGGAACTCATGGACAAGGACATTTTCTTTACTCTTAAGACTCAAAGGCATCAAATTCCATTACTGAGAGACAAAGAAAAAGAAAGGAAAAGAAAAAGAGAGACATTAACTACCTTTCTCTCAAAAGTAATACCTAAAATTCTCTAAGAAGACTTAAAATCCATGTGCTTCAAATACTCTCAAAGACAGAATCCACAAACCTTATGATTGGGGGGATGATGGGGATTAATGGAATATGTGTGATTCTCACCAAATTAGGAAAAAACTCATTTCCACAAAGTTTAGTAAAGAATTCAATCTGAAATCCAATAATACTTGAACAAATTAAGGATTTTTTTCAACTTTTGGACATAACAAGTGATTTTAAATACGGAAGACTTAAATTTCTAAAACATTACTTCGTAATCTATGAATGTACCTTCTTTGATATTAAACTAGACACTTCCAGAACAGCTTCCATCTCCTCCCAGTCTGTCCAAATATGTGAACTATTACATTTACTAAGTTTTCAAAGACAAAGGCCTAGTAAATACACTCGTGCAAATGTACACTTACCTAAACCACTGGTGTCCAGCTCATAAATATCACTAACAAGATAAAAAGAACTGGTCTGACACTGAGAACAGCCAGAACTAAAGAATCCAGCCATTCTGGTAGGTACAGGACCAAGGAAAGGATACTGGAAAAAAAGGGGAAAAAGTAATGTCCTTTAAATCCATCTAAACTTATATAGAACAAGAAAACAGCAGACTAAAACTACTGGATAAAAGTCTATTTCAGCAATTAAGTTGCAATTCACTATCTAACTAAACTAACAACTGAATCATTATGGTGAAAACAGAAACCCTGTATTAGTTTGTTGACTATTAAAAATATACCATTACAAATAAAGCTACTTTGCTTTTCCTCACTCTCCAATTTGGATAGTGAGAGAGCCTCTGTAATTCCCAAGTCTATAAAGGCAGGTTTTCTTCTTACAGGTGCCATAAACTGGGACAAAATACTGTTCTTTACTATTCACCCACCCCAAATTCCTATTTTTAAAGACAGTCTAGGTTACTGCAGCTTTGATGGTGAACACATATTGATGATACCTGAACTTCCTTCTCAATGAATCGCTTTCCTGTCTCCAGAGCCACCTCCAGCTGTTGAAGGAGTAAACGAAGAATATCAATCCGGGAGGACACACCATTCTCAGTGGTCTTTTCTGAGTTTCTTGGCTCCATGGGGTGGTTCAGACCTGGAAGTCCACTAATCAGCCTCAGTGTTAAGGAACGGATTCTTAACCACATGGTCTCTTCCTCCAAGGAAAGTTTCTTATGTTCTTCAGAAACATTCCTTAAAAAGAAATATCCCCAAACAATCCATTTTATTCAATGTGTTGCCTTTACATCTTTCAAGCTTTACTTCGATCAGTCAAGATGCCATTGAATGATCCCGGCACTCGTCTCCTAGCTGAATGATCTCGCATAAACCCAATCACCCAAGTCCCCAATTCAGGATTAACAAAACAGGGAATGCTAACCTACCTAACAGGTCAATTTTCCGCTTCAGTGAGATTTCTGATAACAACAAAATACATATCATGTATTTTGCTGAAAATGTTGTTGAAAATTTTTGTATCATGCGTTTTCAACAAAATACACAATATAAAAATTTCAAATGACAGAAAACTGAAAAATAGAAAAATGTACCCTAATAACCAACACCTGCAATTTTTTTTTTTTTAAGATTTTATTTATTTATTTGATAGACAGAGATTGCAACTAGTCAGAGAGGCAGGCAGGGAGAGAGAGGAGGAAGCAGGCTTCCCGATGAGCAGAGAGCCCGATGCGGGGCCCGATCCCAGGACCCTGGGATCATGACCTGAGCTGAAGGCAGAGGCTTTAACCCACTGAGCCACCCAGGCGCCCCAACACCTGCAATATTAACAAGCTTGGTATCAATCCTTTCAGACTCTTACAATACAGATGAGCAAAACTGCAACTAAAGATATTTATATAATTTGACATATTTTAAACAAATAAAATGGGTTCATGATATTTATACTTTTTTGACAGTCTATAGAAAAGAGTTACCATAGCAAGCCTGAGGCTATTATCTTTAGAAGGGCCAGCTTGCAAGGCTGACGGTTAGCTAATGTCTAGGAACTTGGCACTCCAACCATTCCCTCAATGATAAGAGTGGCTCACTACGCCTAGGCTGTTTGTACAAACCATATGGTCTACTGAGAACACCTGCTTTCCTTCTGGGAGTCTGGTATGTTGACACATGATAGACAGAGGGTACCTACATAACCAGCTGGTAAAAACCTGGGGCATTAGGGGCACCTGGGTGGCTCAGTTGAGTTAAGCCTCTGCCTTTGGCTCAGTCATGATCTCAGGGTCCTGGGATGGAGCCCCACATCAGGCTCTCTGCTCAGCAGGGAGCCTGCTTCCCGCCCGGCTCCCCGCCTGCCTGCCTCTCTGCCTACTTGTGATATCTATCTGTTAAATAAATAAATTAAAAAAAAAAAAAAAAAAAAAAACCTGGGGCACCAAATCTCCAATGGGCTTCCCTAGGCAGAAATGCTGCACACACATCACTGTGTTTTTTTTTTTTTGTTTTTTTTTTTTAAGATTTTATTTATTTATTATTTCACAGAGAGAGAGATCACAAGTAGGCAGAGAGGCAGGCAGAGAGAGAGAGGAGGAAGCAGGCTCCCCGCGGAGCAGAGAGCCCGATGCGGGGCTCGATCCCAGGACCCTGAGATCATGACCTGAGCCGAAGGCAGCGGCTTAATCCACTGAGCCACCCAGGCGCCCCATCACTGTGTTTTTTACTGCTAAGAAACACAGAAGGGAGAGAGCACTGGAAGTCTGTGCATAGAGTTGTCCAGATTCTGTGTCTTTTTCCCTTGCTGATCCTGTCATTTCTCCTTCTGTTATAATAAACCTTAGCTGTGAAGACAACTACAGGTTAAATCTTTTGAGTCCTAGCAAACCACTGAATGCAGTCTTGGCAATCCCCAAATCACAGTGCACTTGACATCTGAACAACATTGATTTGAACTGCATGGGTCCACTTACACAGATTTTTATTTATTTATTTATTTATTTTTTTGGTAAATGCAGTATAGTATTGTAAATGTATTTTCTCTTCCTTATAATTTTCTTTTTTTTTTAAGATTTTATTTCTTTTTCAGACAGAGATCACAAGTAGGCAGAGAGGAAGGCAGAGAGAGAGAGGAGGAAACAGACTCCCTGCGGAGCAGAAAGCCTGATGTGAGGCTCAATCCCAGGACCCCAGGATCATGACCTGAGCTGAAGGCAGAGGCTTTAACCCACTGAGCCACCCAGGTGCCCCCCTTATAATTTTCTTAATAACATTTTCTTCCTCTAGCTTACTTTATTAAAAAAATACAGGATATAATATATATGACATACAAAATATGTGCTGTTGAACTGTTCATGTCATAGGCAAGGCTTCCAGTCAATACACTATTAGCAGTTAAGTTTCTGGGGAGTTAAGTTACACCTGGATTTCTAACTGTACAAGGGGGTCAGAACCCCAACACCACACACTATTCAAGGATCAAACGTATATTCAGAACTACGTCATATACTTATCTGCACGTTTGTGCTCTTACTGCCTTTGGTTGTACTTTCCTAGAAGTGATCTGTTGAATTAAGTGGGATATGGAATTTTCAATCTTTTTTTTCCTAAAGATTTTATTTGAGGGAGATCACAAGTAGGCAGAGAGGCAGGTTGAGAGAGGGGGTAAGCAGGCTCCCCCCTGAGCACAGAGCCTGATGCGGGGCTCAATCCCAGGACCCTGGGATCATGACCTGAGCTGAAGGCAGAGGCTTAACCCACTAAGCCACCCAGGCGCCCCTGGAATTTTCAATCTTAATACAGATTACCAAAATTCTCCATAGGAAGATTATATAAAGTCACATCTTCATGTCAATGCACAACCACCTTTACCTGCACAACCCTGCTGACCACAAGTATTAATCTTTTTTATCTTTGTCCAACAGTTAAAAAAAATCTTTATCACTGTAAGGTGCATCTCTTTGAATTTCTTAAGTCCAATTTGTTTTTTAGTTATATTCTTCTTACTGGTTTATTTAAAGTTCTCCCTTTGGGGCACCTGGATGGCTCAGTGGGTTAAAGCCTCTGCCTTCAGCTCAGGTCATGATCTCAGGGTCCTGGGATCGAGCCCCGCATCAGGCTCTCTGCTCGCGGGAAGCCTGCTTCCCCTCTCTCTCTGCCTGCCTCTCTGCCTACTTGTGATCTCGGTCAAATAAATAAATAAAATCTTAAAAAAAAAAAAAAGTTCTTAACAAATTTACTTCTATATAGAAGGCTAATATTTACAGAGACCAAATCCTTTGTATTTCCGGGTTTGATGTAATGCTAAGAAAGGCTTTCCCTAACCATTAAAAAATATGTTCTAGGGGCGCCTGGATGACACGGTCAATTAAGTGTCTGACTCTTGATTTCAGCTCAGGTCATGATCTTGAAATTGAGCCTCACATCAGGCTCTGCACTGGGTGTGAGGCCTGCTCAGGATTCATTCCCTCCCTCTCCCTCTGCTCTCCACCCCCCCTCATTCTCTCATTCTCTCAAACAAAACAAAACAAAACAAATTTTTTTAAAATTTTCTTGTAGAACTCTTAACGAGTTCTTTAATCCATCTGGAATCTCTTCTCATGTATGCTATGAAGGAAAATCTAATTTTTAGATTAGCCAGTAATCCAACATAGGAGTGAGATTCATTTTCCTCATTTGGCTTACCTATGCCTTCTATTCCTACAACAACCATGTTATTTTATTTGTATAAAAAAGAGATTTTTTTTTTTAAACTCTTAGATTCATCCCAATTTTCCAAGAATAAATACTTGGGGTTTAATTCCAGTTACCTGTCTTTTGGATCCCAGCTGAAGAAAACATTTAAGTCTCTGTTGTCTCGCAAGGCTTCCCATGGAATGTCATCTTCTTCCGGGTGAAGATTCATTGATTTTATACTTTCTGCTAAACTGGTTGATCTGTGATAGAGAAAATTTATGTATTATTTCAATAGTAAAACAGCCATGAAAACATACTAGCCACAACTTTGTCTTACTAGAAAGAAAGGAAAAGAAAGAGGAAGAAGGATTTATTATTAAGAAGTAAAGGTTCACAGTGCTCGCTTCAGCAGCACATATACTAAAAGAAGTAAAGGTTCACAGAAGATGACAGAACCAAGCCCATATCACGCTGGCCTGCTACACAGCAAGAGAAAGCACCTGGAAGCTCAACTAAAATAAAATGGATCAACATTAATTCCTGAAACCCCATGTTTAAGTGGGGAAGGGAAAGCCTTTAAACAACACATGGATTGGGTGATGACCACAGCCTGTCTGGTTTGTGCACTAGACATGCGATGGTGCTGGCTATGCGATCGTTCTCCATGACATGCACTGGGTCATTTCCCCTTTCTTCTCTGCTCCCACCAACTTTCTCTCTCTCTCTTTTTCCCCATTTGTCCCTAGCTTAGGCCTGCTATTATCACCCAGGAGCCCATTAACAGCTCTCAGGATCTGATCTAACCCCTGAGTTTCTTTTTAGCTCTTGTGCAATACTTACATATTTGCTTCAAGTAGAAGGTCTAACAACATCCGTTCAGTACGGACTTGTGCAAAATGAAGAGAATTATTCAGCCTGTTCCTAAAAGCGATAAACTCTGGGATCTTCTCAAATGCACCATATTTGTAAGCTTGAATAATATATTCTGAGGTCTGGGAAGGAAAGACATCACCTCCGTATAAATATTTCACAGATCAGGCAAAGAAGACAAAACTTGCCAGGCAAAACAAAACCAAACTACACTCATACTAAAATTAAGATGTGAAATCGAATCTTTAAAGGTCACAAGTAGAATATCAGCTTTATAACACATTATTTTTCTTCTTTCCTATACCAGTCGCATGTGTTCTTCACTCCTACTATCACCACCACCACCACCCAGCTGCTGCTACCCACACAGGCTTTCTCTTAGCAGTCATGTCTTTTAATTCAGTAGGACTGGAGGTTTTGTGATACCATGTCAGTCAAAAATTTCGTTTAGTGCCATTATGGAAGGGATGTTACTCCATGTTTTTCTGCATCTAAGATAAATTGTGTTTTATACAAAGGTTCCAAAAACACCAGAATAATATAACCACCCCACTACCAACCCAAATAAAAAAAAAATCACCCTCTTCCAGAAAAAAGACAGGCTGCTCCTTGGTTTTGTTTATTTCTGAGTACTATGTATCACAAACATAGAGCTTATGTGCATTATATCAAGACAGAAGACAACAAACAAAAGACCCCTAAGAATTCATCAGAATCCACGCTGAGGACAGAAAGACTACAAGAACCAGGTTTCTTGTCCATCCAAACTACATAAGATCTACGCTGGAAAATTCCATGAACAAGTAAGTGAAGGAACACTCACCATATGCATTTTAATTTTAGAATAATACATTTGTACAGATGTAATGTTGTGAACAGAGACAAGAGAAAGAATTCTCAACAGAAATTCTGGCACAATAGAAGAAAATCTCAGGGAAGAACATTTCAGGGGTGTGGGCCTATACCATCAGGATCAGAAGACAGAAGGATACCCTTTTGGGCCAAGAAACGTTAAGCTCAAAGCGGATGTCAGCCCCAAAGATCCTTTCCAGAAAAGCCAGTCTTTTTACACCTTAGTCAGCTCTGTCCCCATCTCCATTATGACTAAATAATTTGCCCAGTAGGAAAATATGCCGATAGTCAACAACATACCCTCTGATACACAGCCTCGCAGGGTTCATTTCAGGCCGCGGGATTGCGCCACGGGCGCTAATTCAACTGCATTCGATGCGGCTTTTAAACCCCATGGGACACCTCGGCGAGCTGTTTGCCTGCAGTATCTGGAGAAATTAAAGACGGACGGACACAAGAAAATTAAAAAGATTACTTGTGATCCTGCAGGTTTAAAGAAGGACTATCCGAAAAAGCTCAAGTGTACCTTCTAGCCTGATTAAAGGACAGCGATATGCCCCATCAAGAAGAGGCCAGGATACTCTAAACACACAGGCCTATCCGATGGCCTCTCGGCTTGGAAAAAGCAAGGTTTACTATCAGCCCTTGCAGCAGGAACGTACAGCTTGAAAAAACCAGCTGCTTAGGAACATAATGATCCAGCAATTAATCAGGATGAAAACAGGACTTCTGGGGATTTCAATCAAATTTACCATTTACAGCTCCAAAATACGCGGATTAAAGAAAAGAACCCAGCTTTACAAAGTAGACAGGCAGTCTTAATTTCTGAGTGGTCCATGGTATATCATTTTTGAAAAAGAGGCAATGGCTTTAAAAAAAGAAAAGTAAGGGGCAATAGACAGGGAATGTAGTCCTTTAACAAACTGAGAAGGTAACTGCAGCTCTCTGGCTTCTGTTTTTAAGATCGTCCTCCTTTAATGCTGCAGCAAAGCATCGCCGCAGAGCTAGAAAAGAGCCTGTGCATCCACAATTTGAAGAGACAACCCCTACTGGGACTGCAGGCACTTTAAAAAAAACTTTTGAATATCAGAGAATGTTGTCCGTACCTATTTCTACTCACTTATGCACCATGAGGCTAGTTATATCCCATATGGATTCCTGAAATGAACCCTGGTCACCGTAAGAATTAACAAAATAGATGGACATCAACCCTGAATGATCATCTTCATGAATACCTAAAACAGACTTTTAACAGGAAATTATTTTTTGAAGTACAAACACAGAAGTAACTTTTGGAGATAAGAAAATCTGTCTCTAAGTCTCACATTGTAAAAATCTATTCCAAAGTAAGATGACAATGATGACCTTTCCAAAAAGAAAATCCCTGTGTAGACCTTCCAAATACAAATTTCAATCCCATAGCACGAAGCCTTACAAAGCAGAACACTGGATTTTCCAGTTAAGGAGCAAAAGTGTTCTTTCGAAGATCAAGTTGAGAATTGAAATACACCAGTCAATCAAGAAAGAACCATCTGGAGATCTCAAAAACCACCAAGAATAAAAGATGTAGAACGTAGGGCTTTAGCCTTCCAAAGATCTAATACTATCGGAAGGGTTAACACATACAAGACAACACTAAAATCGTGCTCTTTCTTATCCTCAAATTCCTATAGGAAATAGTCCACACCACAGTCCGAAGTTCCCTATTTTGGGACTCAAGCTAGGCATGAAGGTTTAAGGTGCATTTTCCTTGCTGTACTGGTTTTTGCTTTTGCTTCTAGGACCCCCCCAAAGATTATCTACTTTAGTAAGATTAAATAAGCTCTCTCGTAGTAATAAAAATAAATTTCAAGCAGAGAGTCCTATTCCCAGATCAATAAAATGATCAGGTCCATCATCACATACATTCGGATCAATTAGTCACTTCTGCCTCACATAACCATCAGCAAAACTTCAGAAACAAAAAAAGGCACTGAGAACAACATACCCTCTCAAATGATTCCTGAAGATCTCCTTTCTCTTTAACAGTAACTTGAGTTGTTTTGTTTTGGGGTAGGTGTGTTTTGTTTTCAAAACAACTCTTTAGACACAGTAATTGGTGGGGGGTTGGGGGGAAGCAAAGCTTAATTTTCAATAGCATATGAAATGTGCCTTATTGACCAAATCGGGAACAATATGGTGCTTCTAGAATGCTGGATGATTAAAAACTGGAATAAAACCAGCCACCAGGCATGGATTAATCCATTATTTACCCCAACTTCCACCTCAGAGCTATCAGAGAAACAAAACTTTGAAAAGGAGTTATCAGTAAATATTTCTTTAACCTTTTTCTTAGAAATACAGAGTGACAGCCAGAATAATGAGATTTGAGAAACACTTTTGATTTGATTTTTTCCCTTGACTTAGTGAAACTTCTTAAGAACAGAGAAGGGCAAGCACAGATACCTGAACACACAGTACAAACACACAGACTTATAACTCAACTGCCCACTTGTGCTAAGATATTTTAGAAATCCAAGGTCCTAGAGATGCCCTCGGATCTCTAAGCCAGGCCAGCACCTTCCAGGCAGCATGATGCCTACTTCCCTCTCTCCCTGATCAGGAGGTATGGCACAAAATAAGGTATGAACAGAGATCCCAAATACTGGAGAGTGCCATGGGGGAAGGGGAATAGGGCTTAAAAGCCAACTGATGCACAGCTTACCATCCCTTGCTACATCAGTCCTCTAGGCCTTGCCATAAGGCTTACCAGGACAGAATTACTGCAAGCTGACAACAATAAACCTGTATTCCATTGTTCAGAAATGCTTCCGCTCTGCCTTCTGTTTAATACAAGGCTAAAAAATTCGATGGAAGATAGATTAACCGCAGCTGTTACAGTTACAAAAGAACCACCCCAAAAACCAGCTCTGTTGCCAAGTTCCTTAGTTGCTGTTAGACCATGAAAAGAGAAAACTATGGGCAGATATCTGGCATGGCCGAATTCCAAGCAATGAGTTTTAGAAGCACATGAGAACAAAGCAGGCAATGACCATCCTAGAGACTTGCCTTCTTTTCACCTGTGTTCAAGGTGGATTTACACAGTTGGTTGACTGATTATAGAGACTATACAAAACTTCTGCTTAACTGACAAGTGGAGACCAAGTCTGCCTGCAGTGAAAAATATGGTGCAAATCCCTTCCTTTCATTATGGCACATAGCTCTATCTTATTTACTGCTACTTTAAAAAACACACTATTGACACAAGTTTCTTGAAATGTCCTTCAACTGGACAATTTTATAATTCTAAGAAAATACGAGAGCACTGGATGTTGGCAAAGAGCATGGTAGTATAAACTTCGGAAATAATGGTAACACAGAGCAGCTGCTGTTACAGAATCTTCTACGACATCCCAGGCTATAAACACTTAAGGGTTACCTCTTATTCCCTTAGAAAAAGTCCCTTAGAACTAAGAGGAATACCACTTACTACTCTGTTAATAGTGTTTTAACTGTACCTTTGCATGGATTCTGTTAAACACACCCACTCTAGCAACCACAAAAACTCTTAACCTCCACCTAACAGACGTGGCCAGTAAGCTATGGCCTAAGGCACTTGCAAGTACGCATGGTGCATTCAACATGCACACGTGCCACACAAGGGAAGGTGTTCTCTGACTCGCGTGCATTCAGCAGGCAAGAACATATTTTTAAAAAATATTTTTCACTTACATCTTTCTGGTTGGAGTGGAAAAACCTGAGTGCGAAGTTACAGGATTGGGATGCAGCAGCATACTGACCTAGGGATTCGGCATATCGGGTCAAAAGATAGCTAGGTCAGAAGGAAACAAAGAAAAAAAATACGTTATACTTACCACCTCCAGTACCAACTACACTTCAAATTATTATAGCAGATAAATAGGCACACAGGGAAGTTAAAACAGCCTGCCACAGAAATCATCTCATTCACAGAATCAATTTTTTTTTTAAAGAGCAAAGTTAATTCAGTTTTGTGGGAGACCTAAAGCTCTATGCCATGCTTTCTTACACTCAGATGATTAATGGAGCAGAAGGGAATAAAGAAAATACCCTTGATTCATCATAAAGAACAGTCAAAACACAAATTCAAAGGATCTCTAAGGTCAACAAATAAAGAACATGCATTAATCTCAATTGCAAAGCAGAAATAAAGACTTCCCGATAATGTGTTCCAAGTATAGAGCTGTTTGCTACCTCTGGGGAAAACTCTACCTTTTCAAAACTGTGCAAATTTAAAAATTACCATTAAATGCTGGAAGATATAAAAATCTTTCTGCTTTGCAATGGGTCATCATGGGGGATTACTTAATCTAAAAAGCTTAATAACAGAAACTGAAAAGCTTGAGCTCCATGTGTAAGGACCCCACCCTGATATAGCTAGCTGCTCAGTATTCAGAGTATATACTACCAACCCAATGGTGTCATGCTGGATATGCTTAGCATCAAGGCTGGAGTACAGATCCACCACTGGTTCAAATGCCCCCAGCACACAGTAGATTCGAACAAGCAGCAATTTGAATTGAGCATTGGAAGGGCTGTGGGTTAATCCCTCTTCCAGCAAAGTCAGGGCCTGCCACACAGCAGTCTCGTCACCTAGAACCAAAACGTAACAGTATTATCCACAGTACTTAGCAGCAGATGGAGATTTCTCATAAACAAAAGACAAAAACTTACTGATATTATCACCTCCCTTAACTATTTGAAGAATGAGTTTAGGTGTCAAAGAACAAATTTTAGATATACACCTGTAAGCAAAATAGGCAATTTCCCCAAATAGACAGTTTCTCAATAGTTACCTCAGTTCTTAAACATGCATCTGCAAAAGTGATGCAAACTTTTTAAGTTGTGAACAGGTTTATGAAGGAAGTTACAGAATCTCTGAAAATCCTAGATTCTGAGAAGAGATGGACCTTGAAGGAGAATTTGAGTCCACCAACTTTCCCAATACAGGATTTTCTTTACGAGACCCCAGGAAGATATTCTCTCTAGACAACATTTTTCTTCCATATGTAACTCTATTATTCAGATGTCAAATAATATTTGAAAAAAGTTGTTCACTAATAATCAAATTAATATAACACACTTATTTTTGGCCTACCAAAGTTCAAAAGGTTACATACATCAATAGTCTTAAAGATTAAATAACTTCTTTTTCATGAACTTATTTTCATTAAGAAAATAATACGAAATGGAGATAAACATTTATATACAAAAATATTCATTGTACTAATAATGGGGGAATGATTAAGTAAATTATAATAAAACCCACATTATGCAGCCATTTGATATTAATGAGTTTTTAGTAATGAGGGAAAATACTTATACAGTAACAGTTCGGTAAAGCACACAGAATTCAAATTAGTATGAAGAAGTGATCTTTAGTCTATAAGACATGCACAGAAAAAAAAAAGAAGGAAATATGCCAGCTTTTAGAATATCTTTTAGAACTTGGAAAAGTAAGATTAAAATAAGCTGTTTTCCAATACTTTCATAAATTATTTTTACAGTTAGAGAAAACTTAAACTAAACCTTAAAACACTTAAAGTAAAAGCTCCATGCCTTGAGCTTTTTGAATTATATGCTGCAGGCTTTTTCTAAAAGAAATGAGATATAATCAAAAATTGGGGTTTTAGGTAAATATCCATAATCCTATCCAAACTATGCATACCTATAATCTATGCAGACTACCATTATGACTTTAATGTATTGCCTTTGAATCAGAATCACTTTTACACAGTAGCAATCACGACATCATCTAATTTTGTGTTCTGCTCTTTGAAGTGTTTTCCCATGTTGCTACCTAGTCTTCACAACTATCATTTTATTGAATTCAGCAATACTGACCTAAACTCTGGAGCAACACTAGACATAGGACTGGAGGATAAAGGTCACGGGTGGTTCCTGGCCTTAAGGGGCTCAGAGGTGAGTAAAAAGCTGGACAATTAAAGGGAATAAATAATTCTAAGAAGTCCTAGTTACTCAGGGTGCCTGGGTGGCTCAGTCAGTTAGGCGACCAACTCCTGGCTTCAGCTTGGATGCTGGGATTGAGTCCCCCCCAGGTTCTGTGCTCAGCAGGAGCTGCCTTGAGTATTCCCTCCCTTTGCCCCTCCCCCCAACTGGTATGCACATTTGCTCTCCCTCACTCTCTCTCTAAAGGAAACAAATAAATCTTAAAAAAAGGAAAGAAAAAAGAATGGGGTGCCTGGGTGGTTCAGTCAGTTAAGAGTCTGCTTTTGGCTTGGGTCATGATCTCAGGGTCCTGGGTTCTAGCCCTGTGTCAGGCTCCCTGCTCCGAGGGGAGTACTCTTCTCCCTCTGCTCCTCCCCAGCTCATGCTCTCCCTCTCAAATAAATAAAAATCTTAAAAAAGAAAAAAATCCTAGTTACTCAAAGATAACTAGTATTGAAAAAAAGATCTCCTTAAAATGGAAACAAAATTTCAAAATAAACATTAAAAAAGTATAATTTATATATTTTTCTAAACTATTAAACCATTACAAGGATATTTATTATTTTATTTTGCAAAATTTAGGCTATAACTACAACTCTACGCAAATTCATCACCAAATCAAAAGAGCATGAAGCAAAAAAAGAAAAGAGCATGATGGACTGATTAGGCTTTTTGGGAAAAATTTTTCTAACCAAATGTTGTAATATAACAAAATGATGTAAGTTCTAGAGATATATTAATGTACAGTATGGACTACACTTAATGATACTGTACTGTATACTCAAAAGCCGCTAGGAGAGTAGATCTTAATATTTCTAATCACGAGAAAAAAATCTAACTATGGGGTGACAGATATTAACTAAACTTATGGTGGTAATCATTTCATGATATACATATATCAAATCATTATGTTATACATATTAAGCTATACAATCTTAAGCTAATACAATGTAATATGTCAATCACATTTCTTTCTTTCTTTCTTTCTTTCTTTCTTTTTTTTAAATTTATTTGACAGAGAGAGAGATCACAAGTAGGCAGAGAGGCAGGTAGAGAGAGAGGAGGAAGCAGGCTCCCCACGAAGCAGAGAGCCCGATGCGGGGCTCGATCCCAGGACCCTGAGATCATGACCCGAGCCGAAGGCAGCAGCCCAATCCACTGAGCCACCCAGGCGCCCCATGTCAATCACATTTCTTCAATAAAACTAAAGGGGAGCATCGGGCTCTCTGCTTCGTGGGGAGCCTGCTTCCTCCTCTCTCTCTGCCTGCCTCTCTGCCTACTTGTGATCTCTCTCTCTGTCAAATGAATAAATAAAATCTTAAAAAAAAAAAAAAAAAACAACTAAAGGGGAAAAAAGACACCCTTAACTCCCCATTTTACTTTTGCAGAATCATAAACAAATGCCTTTTGGCAAAATATCTGAGAGCATCATCAACTTCTTAAAGTGCTCTTCTTAGGGGCACCTGGGTGGTTCAGTCGTTAAGCGTCTGCCTTCGGCTCAGGTCATGATCCCAGAGTCCTGGGATAGAGCCCTGCCTCAGTTCCCTGCTCAGCAGGAAGCCTGCTTCGCCCTCTCCCACTCCTCCTGCTTGTGCTCCCTCTCAATCTGTGTCTCTCTCTGTCAAATAAGTAAGTAAAATCTTTTAAGTAATTTTTTTTTCTTAAGATTTTGTTTATTTATCTGATAGAGAGAGACATAGAGCGAGAGGGAATATAAGCAGGGGGGAGTGGGAGAGGGAGAAGCAGGCTTCCCACTGAGCAGGGAGCTCAATGCGGGGCTCGATCCCAGGACCCTGGGATCATGACCTGAGTCGAAGGCAGACACTTAATGACTGAGCCACCCAGGTGCCCCTAAATAAGTAAAATCTTTAAAAAAAAAAAAAAAAAAAAAAAAAAAAAAAAAAAAAAAATTTTAAAAGTGCTCTTCTTAATCTTTCACATTCAAATCAGAGTCTTCCAACATTCATACCGAATTTCTACAGATTTCTAATATCTGTCAGATCCACCCTGGACAATGACTATGCCTCTAATTAGAGCACTTCAACCTCACTTTCACTGACTGCAAGAAACCCTGCATCTTTATAATACTGGCAATTTTTCAATGTATCTGCACTGTATGATTATGGACAATTTGCTTAACTTCTTTCTCTGCCCTGTCTTTCCTTCATCTATAAAACTGCACCAATCTTAACTATATTATAAGGTTTAAATTACCTAATTCATGTAAAGCACTTTCAAGGGCCTGTTGATAAACAAATGTTAGCTGCTATTGCTATACTGGGCATGTTGCTAAAAAACACCAAGGGATTAGCAAAGCCATATAGTCACTTATGAGCAAGAATGGATGCTAGAATAAGTGGGGAAGGGTATCTGAGCAGGGATCAAATTACTAAGAGGTCGGTTCATTCATGGGTGTTTTACAGCTCTATGCAAACTTAGGATTCTGGGGCTCAGATGACAAAGACTGTGATAAAAAGGATTCCAGCCCCATCTCCGGTACAATACAGTATAACAAGTACTAGCACAAGGATACACACAACATCCTATAAAAGTTCAGAAGAGGCATAAACTCTGCAGTGGGGGGGGAGGGGGAGGAGTGTGAAATCAAGACAGGCTCGTCAGAGGTAAAAGTTAGATGAAGGAAGGAAGGAAGTTATTTCAAATAGAGGCACATGACGTTCACTAATACTAGCAAAAAACCAGCAGATTTAGGCTGTAAGTACCTAAGAATTTAGAGATATAGGCAGAGGCTAGGTTATACAGAGCACTGTAAACTATCCTAAAGAGGCTGACCTTTACCCTCAGGAAAACAGGGCACCTCTGAAGGGTTTTCAGCCCGAGGGTGACAGTATGAAAATAAGTGCTCCATGAAATGATCCCCGAGGGCAGGGCTGTGTCCACCACACACAGTACTGTCTCCCCAGCCCTTTGTTTCTTGTGCAATTTATTCTCGTGAATAATATGCAATTAAGTACCTAAATTTCTTTTCCCAAAAAACTGCTAATAAAAGAAAATGTCAGGAGTGAGACCTAAAGGGAATCTCAATATCATTCGCTGAATCATCCTTTTCTTGCTCAAGGATATATGATGCTTCCTTCAGCATATATTGTATTTCTGTCCTAAACAGGTTAATTAGAATTACATTCCAAAAAGAGTACATTCTCCTAAACATTTTTTTTTTTAAGATTTTATTTATTTATTTGACAGAGAGAGATCACAAGTAGGCAGAGAGGCAGGCAGAGAGAGAGAGAGGGAAGCAGGCTCCCTGCCGAGCAGAGAGCCCGATGTGGGACTCGATCCCAGGACCCTGAGATCATGACCTGAGCCGAAGGCAGCGGCTTAAACCACTGAGCCACCCAGGCGCCCTCCTAAACATTTTTTTAAGTGAATAAAAAGGGCTATTCCATTTCATGGACCTATACATCTTTCTCTGAATCAGTTTCTCTTATTTTAATTGTGGTAGTTCCGTCATTATTCACTTTTCGCAAATGTTTAAAAATGTAACAGAGAACAAGAAATATCATGTGTTGACAAGGATGTGGAGAGAAAGGATCCCTCATGCACTGCTTCTGGGAATGTAAATTGGTGCAGCCATTGTGGAAAACAGCATGGAAGTTCCTCAAAAAAAATTAAAAACAGAAATACCGTATGATTCAGTAATTCCACTACTGGGTATTTATCAAAAGAAAATGAAAATACTAACTGAAAAAAGATATACACATGCAGCATTATTTACAATAGCCAGGATACGGAAGCAAACCAAGCGTCCATCAATTGACAAATGGATAAAGAAGATGTGGTGTGTACACACACACACACACACACACACACACACACACACACACACACACACATATATGAATATTATTCAGCCACAAAAAAGAATATTTTGCCATTTGCAACATGGATGGTCCTAGACGGTATTATGCTAGTGAAATAAGCTAGACAGAGAAAAACGAATACCATATGATTTCGCTTACATGTGTAATCTAAGAAATAAAATGAACAAACAAAAAAGCAGACACAGACCTATAAATAGAGAACTGACGGTTGTCAGGAGGGACGGAGGGTGGTGGGAAAAAAGAGGAGTGGGAGGTATAAGCTTCTGGTCATGGAATGAGTAAGTCACAGGGCTGAAAGGCACAGGGTGGGAAATACAGTCACTGGTACTGTAACAGTGGTACATGGCAACAGATGCTGGCTACATTTGTGGTGAGCAGGGCATGATGTGCAGAACTGCCAAATCACTATGTTGTACACTTGAAATTAATGTAATGTGTATCAACTGTACTTCAATTAATAAAATTTAAAAAATAAAAACAGAACAGATGTGCACTGATTTAAGATTATCTGGATTACAGAGGGGGGATTATCTGGAGATGGGTTCTTCTAGAAGCACCCTGGAGAAGGGCAAGGAGGAAAAACCTAAAAGCATAAATCAAACTCTTGGATTACGTAATTAGTCTCAGGATTTATAATCAATAAAAGTAAAGCATAAAGTCAAACTGAAATCACTCTTCCTTACCTGTTTCTCTCCATATATCAATAAGCACATGGACAGCAAGGAGACAGTAATAGTCTGAAAACTGCAATTCGGTTTTCAAACAGGATTTCCCTGTAGGGAAAAAATCCCATATTTGTATTTTAACATTTGTTCAACTCTCACTGCCCCAAAGGAGTTTTTTAAAGCACGAAAGTGACAGGAGGGAGAAGATAAAAAAGAGGAAATGAAAGTAGTAAGAGGCATATAAATACCAGAAGAAAAATGTAAGCTATGAATCAAAGGATTCAAAAGAAGGTAAGGCCACACTCAGCTGGAGCAGAAGGAAGAGTTCTAGAACAAAGGTGGTATCTGCAATGGCCCCAAAGGGAGAGCAGCAAGATTTGGAAGGAGGTTTCAGGGAAAGAGAAGAACAGAAGCCAAGGGCCATGTACAACTAAAGTAATAGTACACTCATTACTTCACCTAATGATTCAGATTACACTTAGAGAAACACTGACATCATCTGGTCACATAATTTACACTTTATCACATATATCTAGCAAAAGATCATCTACTTCTGAACTAAACATTTACCTCATAATCTACAACATTCACGTTGTTCAATTTCAGTCTATATATTAAAAATACTAAGGCTGATAAGCAGAAAATGTCACAATTAATCATAAGCTCCACGTAATTCATATGAGCCCCAGTGTGACAGAGCTAGCGCAATCAAGAAGAATCTGGACAACTATCATTATTTAAAACTCCAAACTTAAGAAAGGCTTTATATGTGAACAGTCTTCCCATCTGACAGAATAAGCTCCTTGCCAAACTCATTAAAACAAGGTGCTCTGAGTGATTAAAAAAAAAAACAAAAACAAAACCAACAGACTAAAACTTAGCAAATCAGGCAACTACTACACATTTTGAAAGAATGCTCACCAAATTCTAGTCCATGCTGATACCTTAGCATCAGTTCTCTGACAACACTCAGCTTCTGGTTTTTATCCATAGTGTGGTACAAGCCGAGCAGCCTCGTCAGCTGCACGACACACAGATGCTGCTGCAGAGCTCTGATGTCCGCAGGCAGCGCCAGCTTCTCCTCAGTTGGTGTCGACAAAGGAACAACTCCAAGTAACTGATTAATAAACTGCAATGTAGAAAAAAGGCACCAATCTCAAAAGAGAACTCATCTTTGGCAGGCCGTAATTAACAAATGCTGAAGTGATCTAGAAAAAGGCATTTTCTATCTACCAAAATTACTAAAACAAAAAAATTTCTAACAGCACACAATGCTGATAAAAGGCAACAGAAATGGCATTCTCATTAACTGCTGGCCACAAGTCATCTCTCAATACCGGGTACTATACTAACAGATTAAAAGAATTGTGAAAATGTTTCATAAATTAGTCCACACAACATGATATAATGATATGACAATGAAAAGCTTGATTAGGAAGGCTATAAAAAGAGCAGATTACCAAAAACAAACCTACAATTACAACTAATATACAAGGGAATTCTTACAGAAAATATTACACGTTAAGAGGAATAGTTATGTCAGCGGCCTTATGTTGCTTTTTAATTAAAGTTTTATTTTCAGATACAGATTCACATGCAGATTTAAGAAATAATCCAGAGAGATCCCAGGTACCCTTCTCATCCAGTTTCTCCCAATGCTAACATCTTGCATTAAAATGATTTTAGGAGAGCCTGGGTGGCTCTGTGGTTAAGCATCTGCCTTTGGGTCAGGTCATGATCCCACGGTCCTGGGATCAAGCCCCATGTCGGACTCCCTGCTCAGTGGGGTGTCTGCTTTTCCCTCTCTCTCAGCTCTCTCTCTTAAATAAAATCTTTAAAAAAAACATATTTTCTGAGGTGAGGGTAAGGGGCGGGAGGATAGAAAAGGTTTGTGGTAGAATGAAATGGAAGATCACCTGATGTTTTAGACAAACTGAAGAACAGTTTTATACTTTCATGGTTCTGTCAGATTGGGGTCAGTCAAAAAAAAGATTAATTCTGAGAAAGTAAGCTGTGTAAGAAAAGTAATCTTCATAAAATTTCCCAACAATACAAATTCTGAATAAACACTAAACTAAATTGGGGTACTAGCACGTAAGGAGAGAAGTGGAATGTGGTAAGTGAGATGATCATCCTTCCACGAAAGGGCTCCAACAGAGGAAGACTGTAACTGTAAAAACAAACAAAGTTACACAAATCTGTAATTTAGAAATACTGAGGTAAATCACAGAAGACACAGGTAGGAGCTGAAAGCGATCTGCCTGTAGAGAACCAGAAGCAGGGTGAAGGTGGCAAAGAGCTGCTACTGTCTTTAAGAGAAGCCTTATCGTACCATTTGGCTTTTTCAACTTTATCCATGTAATTTTTTCATAAAAATAAAAATTAAAAAAGAAAACCCCACTTGTGCAGTCTCACATCTGTACCAGTGTTGCTTCAATTTGTCTCCAAATGTATGAATTTTAATTATTATGATCAGATAATCATGTGCAACAAAGAAACTGCAGCCCCAGTTTTGGTATTTTTGATTAAATGCCTATATAGCTTCTCCTGTCAGCTGTTCCATTCTTGTAAGCTACTCTATATATTAGTGATGCTTATCATTAATGCCTTCTTCAAGGAATGCTAAAGAATCTTCCAGATAAACTTTGTCATGAAACAATGCATTCATTCTTTATTCTAGTATGTACCATTTTAATGCTATGCAAAAAGATTCTTTAAAAACTGTCATCATTTGTTTAGCTTAAAACCCCAAGGCAAAGGAAGTCAAAGGATGAAAACATCACTCTGGGTGAGCCACTTCAGGATAATTGGATTCAGTGGCCTACCTGTAGGGGATCGTCCCAGTTTAAAAGATTGGGACTCTAGCTCTCAGCTTGAAATTTACTTAAATGGTTTGCAATCCTCTGACAAACACACTGCTGAGAGGCAGAATTTTTAGCTACTGAAGTCATCCTACATTTAAAAAGTTGTGGCAGCAAAATTACCCCCTCAATGAAAATTTATGTGGGTCTACAAAACTCATTCCAACCGCTTTAAATCCTTTGTTTCACAGAACAAGGACTACCCATCACTGCTAGTATTCCAGCATTTCTAGAGGGTTCATCTCAATAGACTGTTTTCTATATGAGGTCACATGAGATGACCCAAGAGTTTCAAACATACGAATACAGTAGAGCTGCTTATACTAGATACACATTAGCAAACCCTTATGAATCTCAGCTGAAGGCAACTAAGTGTCCCTTTAATGCAGCCTCATTAGTTAATGCTTCAACTTCTAAGATGGGAACCAACGGAAGACATGATCAACTGTTCCAAATCTTAGCACTTAGTACATAATATCTGCAACAAATACTAACTAAAAAAATCTCTTCCACATGGTTCTAGATTCTGCTTAAATTGCTCTAGTAACATGAAACTCACACATTGTATTTTTAGAGAATCTAACTGCTAGAAAGACCTTTTTTCGACTGCCCAAATTCTGAATTCCCTGTAACAACTTCCTGCAGATCCCAATTCTCATTCCCTTTTTGTACGGGAGCTTTTCAATTATGAGAAAGGAAGGACTGTGTCCTCACCAGACCAAACCTCTCTTCCATTTCTCTCTCCTATGCTTTCAAGTCCTCCTACAAACCAGAACTTCTTTTCTGGATATCCTACAATTAATCTGGAAACTTCTAAAGCTTGACCTGAGCCCTGTAAACACAGCACTCCAAGAACAGTTTTACTAAACCAAGGTGAATGGTAACAGTCATTTCACAACCGAAAGATCATTAGCTACTTACCAGTTTGGGAAAGCACTGCTCCATCTGCCCTAGATACGTCACCCTCAAGACTGCCAAGTATCAAACCTGGTGGACTGAACATAGAACCACCAAAAAATTCTCCAGTAACCTCCACTATGGGGGCGACAGAAGGCACTCTGGAATAACAGGTGGTGGCAACCCTGTGATAGGAAGGCTTCACTGCAACCTTCACTAATTGCAGAGGTATTTGAGTCAAACTGATCAAGTCACGGACTTTCTTTTATACACGCCCCTGTTTCTTTACATGGTGCTCTATCCTACCCCACATACACTATTCTTCCAACTGGTAGAGTACTCCACCTGCTCACTACCAGGGACGCTCTGAACTAACCGCTAAAAATTCATACTGTGGAATAGGGATGAAGTTCCCAGCAATGGGTGAGCAATCTGACCCAGTACACATTGCTGTGGATGAGGAGTCTAAAGATAAGCGTCTCCATTTCATTATGTAAGAAATTTACATTGGTTCATTCACAGCAAAAACTCCTAATATATGACAGCTAACTACAAAATGGTACACTGGATTAGATCACAGAACAGAAAAAGGATATTAATGAGAAAACTGGGAAAATCTAAATAAAATCTAGGCGTTAGTTAGTAATAGTGTACCAGTGTCTTGTTTTGACAAATGTACCATGGTAATTTAAGATATTAACAAACAAGGGTTAAGACTACAGTGTAACTTTCTGTACTATCTTTGTGACTTTTCTATAAATCTAAAATTATTCCAAAATAAATGCATCAAAATGTAAAACCTTGCTCTGCAAAGGATCCTATTAAAGGATGAAAAGGTAAGCAGAGACTGGGAGAAAATATGTGAAACCACGTATCTGACAAAGGAGTTGTATCTAGAATATCCAAATTCTCAAAACTCAACAGTAAAGAAACAAAAACGAACTATGAAGGGAGCAAAAAACAGAAACACATATTTCACTGAGAATATAAAGTTGGCAAATAAGCACATGAAAAGACGTTCAACACCATTAACCAAGAAGGAAATACACATTAAAACCACTATAAAATATCACTATGTACCTGCCAGAATGGCTAAAATAAAAAATGGTGACAACACTAAATCCTGATGAAGATGCAGAGAAACTAGATCACTCATTTACTGCTAACAGGAATTTAAAACGGAATGGCAACTGTGAAAAAGTTTGGCCATTTCTTTAAAAAAAAAACAAAACTAAACAGGTAGCTATCATTACACTACTGGGCATTTTTTTCATAGAAATGAAGACACAAGTTCACACAAAAAGACCCACACACAAATGTCCAGAGCAGCTCTATTTGTAACAGCCAAAAACAGGAAACTGGATGTCCTTCAACAGTTTATAAAGAAATGGTGGCACATCCATACGACAGAGTACTATTCAGCAATACAAAAGAATGAACTATTGAAACATTAACATGGATAAAATTCCAGAAAATTATGCTGAGGGAGGAAAAAAGTCAATCTCAGAAAGCTACACATACTATGGCTCTATTACATAACATTCTTAAAATGACAAAATTACAGAAATAGAAACCATATTAATGATTGCCAGGGGACAGAGAGACAGGGAAAGGGGAAGGTGCAGGGAGATGGCTGCGGGTAAAAAGGGGTAGCGCGTGGGATCCTGGTGGTGGAACTGTTCTGTATCTTGATGCTGGCAGGGGTCACTGAGTCCACGTGCAATACACTGCACTAAATACACATGTAACGTACCACACGTACACACCCAGATGTAAAACTGCTGAAATCTCGGCGCGCCTTGGTGGCTCAGTGGGTTAAAGCCTCTGCCTTCAGTTCAGGTCATGGTCTCAGGGTCCTGGGATCGAGCCCTACATCGGGCTCTCCGCTCAGCGGAGAGCTTCTTTCCTCCTCTCTCCCTGCCTGCCTCTTTGACTACTTGTAATCTCTGCCTATAAAATAAATAAATAAAATCTTTAGGCGCGCCTGGGTGGCTCAGTGGGTTAGAGCCTCTGCCTTCGGCTCGGGTCATGATCCCAGGGTCCTGGGATCGAGCCCCGCATCGGGCTCTCTGCTCTGCAGGGAGCCTGCTTCCTCTTCTCTCTCTGCCTGCCTCTCTGCCTAGTTGTGATTTCTCTCTGTCAAATAAATAAAATATATAAAAAAAAAATCTTTAAAAAAAAAAACCCTGCTGAAATCTCCACAAGGTCAGTGAATTGTATCAATGTCAATTTCCTAATTATGATAATATACTATAGTTAGGCAAGACGTTACCAGTGGGGCAAAATGGGAATGGGCTATACAGAGCTCTCTGTATTATTTCTCTTACAACTGCATGTATCTATAATTATCTTAAAGCAAAACAAAACAAAAACACACCGTAAAACAAAAAGACAATCCAATTATCCATCAGAGGCTTATTCTCTTCATGGCTAAATTTAACAAGAAATCATCTCTTAATCTGTTAGCACCTGGAATCCTTGGCTTGCTAGAGCAGTTACCTTGGCATCTCGTGTTCACCACTCACACACAGATTTAACCTAGTTACAATTAATACAGGTACCCAACAGAATTCTGAACTGTACTTACTTTTGTACACTGTGTAGCAGGTAGGAGGTCAACAAACACCTTGAGGTCTGTAAAACAACAAGGTTTATCCCCAAATCTTTTAAAATACTGGAACATTAATTCTTCTGGATCACCTGAGAGAGAAAAAGAAATCACTACATTTGCTTCTGCAAATTTAAGAGGTCTGATTTGAAAAATTTTTTTTTTCATTTAAAAATTTTATTTATTTATTTGACAGAAGGAGATCACAAGTAGGCAGAGAGGCAGGCAGAGAGAGTAGAGGAAACGGGCTCCTCGCTGAGCAGAGAGCCCGATGCAGGGCTCGATCCCAGGACCCTGGGATCATGACCTGAGCCAAAGGCAGAGGCTTTAACCCACTAAGCCACCCAGGCACCCCAAAAAATATTTATTTCAATTAAATTAAAATTTTGCTTGATGGGGCACCTGGGTGGCTCAGTCAGTTAAGCATCCGCCTTCAACCCAGGTCATGATCTCGGGTCTTGGGATCAAGCCCTCCATCAGGCTCCTGATCAATGGAGAGTCTGCTTCTCCCTGTGCCCCATCCCCAGCTCATGCTCTATCTCTCTCTCAAATAAATAAAAACTTTAAAAAAATAAATAAAATTTTGCTTGAATACTTGAATGAGAATGACAATGAGGGCTGCAGGATGGTTTGCCCATTTAAACAAGTATTTTAAAAAGGAGCTGAATCTACAATCTCAACTAGTTTACTTGTTATTACACTTAGGAAATATGACACTTTTCATTAATTAAAGTTTAAATACCTAAAAAGTTTTCATTAAAATTTAAATAAAGACTGAAGTTTATATACAAACATTAAACAAACATGCTTCTTTCCATAGTTCTTGGAAGTATTAAATGTTAACTAAAGGGAATGTTTCACACGCACAACACAAAAGAAAATGGGAAGAGTACCAAGCCAGTAACTCCCACAAGATCACTCACTGTGGAAAATTTAAACATGGATCTACAGAAGCTACCAGTGCCTTTTATTTTTCCTCAAATTAAAAACAAAATTAAAAACAAAAAATTAAAAAAAAATAAAATAATAAAAAATAAAATGCTCTCAAATTAAACCAGAGTTTCTGTAAGATTTTAGGTCTTGGTTTCTGTCCACATTTCAGAGAACAAAAGCCCATGGCTTTAATCAGATTCTCAAAGGACGCTGATCCAAGACACTAAAAATCACTTACTGATCTGTGTAAAAGAAGTTTTGTGCAGGGGCGCCTGGGTGGCTCAGTGGGTTAAGCCACTGCCTTCGGCTCAGGTCATGATCTCAGGGTCCTGGGATCGAGCCCCACATTGGGTTCTCTGCTCAGCAGAGAGCCTGCTTCCTGTCTCTCTGCCTGCCTCTCTGCCTACTTGTGATCTCTGCCTGTCAGATAAATAAAATCTAAAAAAAAAAAAAAAAAAGAAGTGTTGTGGGGGCACCTGGGTGGCTCAGTTGATTAAGTGTCTGCCTTGGGCTCAGGTCTGCCTTCAGATCCCAAGGTCCTGGGACTGAGCCCTGTGTTGGGTTCCCTGCTCAACGGGGAGTCTGCTTCTTCCTCTGCCCTTCACCCCACTCGTGGTCTCTCTCAAATAAATAAATAATATCTTAAAAAAAAAATTTGTGGAGGGGCGCCTGACTGGTTCAGTCCATACAGCATGTGAATCTTGATCCTGGGGTTATAAGTTCAAGCTTCATGTTGCAAGCAGAGCTTACTTCAAAAAAAAAACGACAATGGTGGTGACTAGATAAACACAAATCTCTAATATGCAGGGTGGAAAGAAGGAAGAGAAAGACAGAATATGGACATAGCAAGTGCCAACACAGATCCAAATACTTTTATATCGAACTTTGGAAAGAAACAATGGAATCTATGTTAACATTTGCTGAGGATTAGCTAAGGATCAAACGAAAATTTTCATTGGCAATTCTGTGAGACTGAGGTTCCTGAAGTCAACCTAAAGAAGTCAACATGGAGTTCAAAATTGGTTGTGAAAACTCTAGGAAGGGAATGAGAGAAGCCCACAGTTAATTTTAGAATAAGCTGCAAAGGGTGCCTGGGTGGCTCAGTTGGTTAAGCAAATATCTTCGGCTCAGGTCAGGATCCCGGAGTCCCAGGATTGAGTCCCACATCAGGCTCCCAGCTCCATGAGGAGTCTGCTTCTCCCTCTGACCTTCTCACCTCTCATGCTCTCTCTCACTGTCTCTCTCTCAAATAAATAAATAAAATCTTAAAAAAAAAAAAAAAAGCTGCAAAGAGCATTAATTAGATTAAAATGAACAGAGATGATTTGCTTCTGCAAATTTAAGAGATGCTAATGTAGAGTTGAAGACATGATTGAGAGATAACGGTACAGTAATCTATTCATGAGTAAATATTTTCAGGTTATGAAGATATTTGCTTCCCAAACATGACTTATCATCACAGACCTCAGAGAATGAATACTGCACTTGGTATGGAGGGCATCCCTGTATCTTCTCCAAAGTTCCCAAATCATATTAAGGGTTCTTACCCAGTTTGTACTCATCATTAAAACCTTGACGTCTTAAACGTCTGATCAGTTCAAGTTTAGCGAGATGTGGTCCTCGGAGATGGCGGGAACTTTTAGATTCTTCTGTTATCCGATCTTCTATAAACTTCACAGCTTCTTCTGCAGAATAATGCACTTCTCCTTCCAAAGAGCTAGGTATAAACACACATGAAAAAAGGTATTTTGTACCTCTACTGTACATCCTAAAACTTAAAAGTGAAGCGAAATTGACTTCAAGAAACAAATTAAAAAATAAAAACCACTCTGATAATTATAAAATAGTAAGGGAGTAAAAGAGAACTATGAGCACATTCTGACAACTAACATGGCAAAGGATTACTCCCAATTCTGGCATCTGATTACCGGACTGTGACTAGTTACCTCTACCTCTTTCTTTAAAATAAGAATGGAGGGGCGCCTGGGTGGCTTAGTGGGTTAAGCCTCTGCCTTGGGCTCGGGTCATGATCTCAGGGTCCTGGGATCAAGCCCCACATCGGGCTCTCCACTCAGCAGGGAGCCTGCTTCTCCCTCTCTGTCAAATAAATAAATAAAACCTTTAATAAAAATAAAAAGAAAGAATGGATAACTTTACATATATAAAATATTGACTGATAAAAAAAATCTAAGTAAATTTTACTTTATTGCTTGAAGAATGAAGGCTGAGAAAAATTAGATCACTCAGTTAATATTACAAAGTAAGCATCAGCTCATCACCACCTTAAATCCTTACTTTTTAAAAAGATCCCATTTATGTTTGTGTTTTTTGTCTAGAATAGCAAAGAAAAAAAAAAAAGGAAACCAGCAACAATCCAAGTGTTCATCAGTCCATCAATGGGGAACAGGTTAAATGAATTACATCTCTAAAGTAGAGTTCTCTTAAGTCACTAAAAAGAATGAAACGGGGCGCCTGGGTGGCTCAGTCGGTTAAGTCTCTGCCTTCCGCTCAGGTCATGATCCCAGGGTCCTAGGATCAAGCCCAGCATCGGCTCTCTGCTCAGAAGGAGGCCTGCTTCCTCCTCTCTCTCCGCTTGCATCTCTGACTACTTGTGATCTCTGTCTGTCAAATAAATAAATAAAATCTTAAAAAAAAAAAAAAAGAATGAAACGAATCTATATATACCATATATGGAAGATGCCCAAGATATATTTTAAGGGAGAAAATACCAAGTTGCAAACCATTATGTCTACTGTAACTGAATTTTTATGTTAAATAATGAGAATAATTACATTAGTATGTTGACAAAATAAATCTGGAAGAAAGGACTCTAAACTATCATCAAGAGTTATCTCTGGGGGCACCTGGCTGGCTCAGCTGGCAGGGCATGCGACTTGATCTTGGGTTCAGAAGGCCTACATTTTCAATTTCCCCACACTGGGCATAGAACTTACTTAAAAAAAAAAAAATTATCTCTGAGTCAATTATATCTCAATAAAAATGGGGAAAAAAATGTTATTTCTGGAGTCGTAAGATATTTAGGAACTTTCTACACCATACATTTCTGGACTTAGTTTTAAGATTTCTTACAATGAACACATTTATTTTGTAATTGTAAAAAATGAAATATCTTACTTTGAAAGGAATACACTACTGAGACCAAAAAAAGAATTCTATTAGGCTTCCAATGAAATCATTTGCTACACCATGCCAGAAAGTGTCACTGTAATTCAGGAAAGGAGTCAACTTACTGTTCACCTTCAGCAGGAGGAGTCCAGGCCTCTTCAATCAGTCGAAAGACAGAATCGAAATAAGTCAGATAGAACTGCCAGTCATCTGAGCTAAAATCAGATTGAATGGTGCACACAGGATTAAACCCAAGTTGTGACAAGTCTGCCCTAGGAACCATGATAGTCTATTTTCTAGGTTACATTTTAGTCTTTACTAGGAAAACCCCAACCCTCCCTTTGAGTTTCCTCTGCCACCTGAAAAGGGAATTCCAGAGGCATGTTTAAAGTAAGATATTTCCTTCAAAGAAATAAAGAGGTCCAGAAAACTAATATTCTTAACAGAAAACTCTCATGTTAGCACTTCCTCAAAATGGGTGGCCGGTGGCGGCGGGGGGGGACACAACACACATGTTTCTTTTAGACCAATACTGAATTTAACAAATTAATGATTTTTAGCATTCATTCTGAAGATGTAATACTTTGCACTCTGATGGCATAAGTTCCATTATACCCCTTTACTGAAAGATAAAATTTCATCAAAAACTTTTAAAAATACCTAGGCCACACTACTGAAAGATTTATGCCCAGGAAATATAAAAGACAACAGATTAAAAAAAAATTCAGTAGTGACACCTGAGAGCCCCACTCCAGTCTCACGGCCCAGAGAGAACCATCTACTCACTTTTTCAGTAAGAGGCGCCTGGAAAGGGCATTGCACTCTGGCCACCTGCTCAGCTTCTTATACATAGCCATGCATTTATTTTCCCGACTCTGAATCTCGCTTGTCAACTTCTCTACAATTAAAAGTTATAAAAATTGGTAAGCTGGTTTCATTTTTCCTCAGAAAGCAGAATAAAGTCCAAACACAAGAAAGAAAATGTCACACTTTCTTATTCCCTCTCTTAGAAAATGGGACCACTAGTAGATATAAACTATTATCTTATTTAAAATTATTTTCCTGAAAAGAAAAAAAAAATTTCTGATACTAAACTTTTAGAATCATGTTTCCTATAAACTACAAGGATCTAGAATGTACTGAGTTGAGGATCTCTTATAAAACCCCAAAAGCATTTAGGAACTAGTATATTTAGTCCATAGACAGACTACCCATCTATACAAACAGTTCCAAAACATTGAATGAGCTTGGACTGGAATGGGATGAGCAAGGTGAGATGTTAGGAGCAATACAAAAATGAACAGAGATGAATCAAACACTTTCCCAACAGCTAGGAACAGAAAAACTATGACTACTGTTTCTGACCAAATGAGATTTACCCCAACCTTTCAGAACAACTTAGTAAATTACGGATACCAACAACTACATTATGAATTTCCTACAGATAATCTTCATTTTAACTATCCTAAACTATAATCCAGCTGGGTAAAAACAGAAAGGCTGACTTTACCCATCTGCGAGGAGGCTGAAACTAAAGAATTAAAGATAAGCAACATAAAAACAATAAATACATAAAATCTTAAAAAAAAAAAAAAAAAAGCAGGGGGTGGTGCCTAAGTGGCTCAATTGGTTAAGCACCCTCAGGGTCCTGGGATCAGCCCATGGGATCAGGCTGCTGCTCGGTAGGGAGTCTGCTTCTCCCTCTCCCCTCTGCCCCTTCCCTTGTCCCCCAACTCATGCTCACTTTCTCTCTCTCACATAAATAAATTTAAAAAAAAAAAGAAATAACAAAACTTCTCATTTTATGTAATTAGTTAACAGCATTCGTTTTTTGACCACACACAGTCAAGTAAAGATTATACATACCTGTATGAAATAAAGTTATTTTATTTTATTTTTTAAATTTTATTTATTTGTCAGAGAGAGAGTGGACAAGCAGGGGTAGTGCAGGCAGAGGGAAAGGCAGGCTTCCTGCTAAGCAAGGAGCCTGATGAGGGACTTGATCCCAGGATCCTGGGCCATGACCTGAGCCAAAGGCAGATGCTTAACCGAATAAGCCACTCAGACATCACTGAAATAAAATTTTCTAATGATTCCTAATGAGAAATGTGAGGCCACTCATCTACAGTTATATTCCTCCAATGACTGTAAAGGCACAATTAAAAACCAGGTTTGTCAACACTGGATTTCTAGGACTTTCTCCTAAGGAAATCATCAAAAATGGGTAAATGTGGGGCACCTGGGTGGCTCAGTCGTTAAGCATCTACCTTCGCTCAAATCATGATCCCAGGGTTCTGAGATCGTGCCCCACATTGGGCTCCCTGCTCATTGGGAAGACTGCTTCTCCCCTTCCACTGCCCCTGCTTGTGTTCCTGCTCTACCTCTCTTTCTCTCTTATAAAAAAAAAAAAGGATAGTTGTTAGGAACCTAAATCTTCGTCATAAACATCTTCAAAGGGGAATGGTTAGATCATTCTATGAAGTTCCTACATGTAAGTTTTCCAACAAAAAGGGAAGAAGTATTTTCACTACAATGGAAAAGAGCTAACTTCTTTTTTTTTTTTTTTCCTTAGATTTTATTTATTTATTTGACAGAGAGAGAGAGATCACAGGCAGGCAGAGAGAGAGGAGGAAGCAGGCTCCCTGCTGAGCAGAGAGCCCGATGTGGGGCTCGATCCCAGGACCCTGGGATCATGACCTGAGCCAAAGGCAGAGGCTTTAACCCACTGAGCCACCCAGGCGCCCCAAGAGCTAACTTCTTTAACAGATAAAATGCTCTTGCAAATCATTAAGATTAACCACATTTTCAGAAAGAGGCAAAGGATGGAGCGGCTGAGTGGTTTAATGGGTTGAGCGTCTGCCTTCAGCTCAGGTCATAATCCCCAGGTGCTGGGATCAAGCCCCACACTGGGCTCCCTGCTCCATGGGGAGCCTACTTCTCCCTCTCCCTGTGGATCTGCCTATTTGTGCTCTCTCTCTGTTAAATAAATAAAATAAAATAAAAATTTAAAAAAAGCAGCTCAAAATAATATAATGGCTTTTAAACAAATAAAAAAATTATCCTCCCTCAGAATTAAATAAAAGTTGTAAAATGTTTTATCAGATTAAAAAACATTAAAGTTTGACATAGGGACGCCTGGCTGGCTCAGTCAGTAGAGCTTGTGACTCCTGATCTTGGGGTTCTGAGTTTGAGCCCCATTTTGGGTGTCGAGCTTATTAAAAAAAAAAAAAAAAAGAAGAAAGAAAGAAAGCTTGGTGTGTCTGGGTGGCTCAGTTGTTTAAGTGTCCAACTCAGTTTCAGCTCAGGTCTAGATCTCAGGGTCCTGCGACTGATCCCCGCACTTTGCTCCACACTCAGAATGGAGTCTTCTTGGGGCGCCTGGGTGGCTCAGTGGATTAAGCCGCTGCCTTCGGCTCAGGTCATGATCTCAGGGTCCTGGGATCGAGTCCCGCATGGGGCTCTCTGCTCAGCGGCGAGCCTGCTTCCCTCTCTCTCTCTCTGCCTGCCTCTCTGTCTGCTTGTGATCTCTCTCTGTCAAATAAATAAATAAAATCTTTAAAAAAAAAAAAAAAAAAAAGAATGGAGTCTTCTTGTCTCTCTCCCTCTGTTCCTTCCCCAGCTCACACTCACTCTCTTGCTCTCTCCCAAATAAATAAATAAATAAATAAAATCTCCCTCTCCCTCTGCCTGCCACTCCCCTTGCTTGTGCTCTCTGTCAAATAAATAAAATCTTGGGTGGCTCAGTGGGTTGGGCCGCTGCCTTCGGCTCGGGTCATGGTCTCGGGGTCCTGGGATCGAGTCCCGCATCCGGCTCTCTGCTCAGCGGAGAGCCTGCTTCCCTTCCTCTCTCTCTGCCTGCCTCTCTTGTGATTTCTCTCTGTCAAATAAATAAAAATCTTAAAAAAAAAAAATTTAATTAATTAATTTTAAAAGATCTTCAAGAAAAAAAATTTTAATAGAAACATTGTGTCAAGTCAAGATTACTCTATGAGCTAGGTAGAGTACTTCTCAATTCGTGATTTGAATTACGAATTGGGGGTGGGGTGGCTCAGTTAAGCATCTGCCTTTGGCTCAGGTCATGATCCCAGGGTCCTGGGATGGAGTCCCACATGGGGCTCCTTGATGAAGGGAGCCTGCTTCTCCCTCTGCCTGCCACTCCCCCTGCTTTGTGCACTCACTCTCTCTGACAAATAAATAAATAAAATCTTTAAAAAAAAAGAAAGAAAGAAAGAAAAAACTGAGAGGAAGAAGAAGGAGGGGAAAAGTACATCTGTAGAAGGATACACAGAGCAAGTTAACTGGCAAAGAACCTAGAGGACAAAGGATTGGAGATCTGGGGTATAATCTTTCTTTCACACATCTTAAATTTACTGAATCCATGAATTATTTTCAATTTTATGATATTACTTAGGAACGCCTGGGTGGCTCAGTTGTTAAGTGTCTGCCTTTATGGCACAAGGTTGATCCCAGGGTTCTGGGATCAAGTTCCACTCAGGCTCCTTGCTCAATAGGGAGTCTGCTTCTCCCTCTGCCTGCTGTTCCCTTCCTTGTGCCGTCTCCCTCTTTCTCTCTGACAAATAAATAAAATCTTTAAAAAATAAAATATTTTCTAAAAGTAAATGTATAACATACAGGAAAATCTGGAAGAACATTAAACAAGTGATTTTTTATGTCTTTATATCTTTATGTTTCTGTATAAGGAAGAAATTTTCCACAATAAATATTTTTCATGTGTGGGGCACCCTGGGTGGCTCAGTCAGTTAAGTATTTGCCTTCTGCTCAGATCATGATCTCAGGGTCCTAGAATCAAGCCTCCAAGTCAGGCTCCTTGCTCAGCAGGGAGTCTGCTTTTCCCTCTGTCCACCCAGCTGTGCTTCCTGTCTCTGTTTTCTTTCTCTCTCTCAAATAAATAAATAAAATATTAAAAAATTTTTTTTCATGTTTAAATAGAAGGAAGAAAAACTTTAAGAAATATTTAAAAATTACCTCCTAATTTTCCTCTGATAACATCCAAGGCTTCCTGGTACTTTCCCAAACGTTCCAAGATCATATAATAAAGTTCAACCTTACAGAAAAAACAAATAAGAAATGCAACAATCAAAAACTTTTCAATAAGAACAACCGTTTGCGTGTTTTTAAAAAGTTATCTAGGGGCATCTAGGTGGCTCGGACAGTTAATGTCAGACTCCTGGTATCAGCTCAGGTCTTGACATCAAGGTCATGAAGTCAAGCCCTGCCTTGGACTCCTGCTGGGTACAGAGCCTACTTAAAAAAACTAAATTTTAATTTAATATAAAAAATATCAATAGAAAAGAACACTATCTTCAAATGAGATGAAATCAGCAGTAAGAATGTTCATTATACTTAAGCCTAAAACTTCATATTTATACAAAAGGCAAGAATGAGGACCCAGCTCTCTAACTGGAGTAAGACAGCAGTTTGTAATACTGTAATACGATAATACATAATATTGTAGCAATATCAAACTCATGCGAATACAAAAGTAGGTCTTTTGAAGGACTTCCATTACTCACTTCAGCCTCGGCTTCTATCTTGTCTTCTCTCACCATTTTTTCTACCATTCTTTCAGCAAGGGGCAAAAACATCGTTTTTGAGAGGTTTTCATCCTGTGCCGATATAGACTATAGGGAGAAAAAATAAATGTTTCATTCTAATTTCTCCCCCGCTTGCACTACTTATATTACCAGGCAGACCATTATTGTGATCCCAGCACATAATTATCATCAGTCCAGCATGTCAAACATTAGACCTAATTTGAACTTGCCACGAAGATACATTAGAGCGGTTTGCCTTAGAAGAGATTTGTTAAAGATTCATTATTCTATACATTTTTGACAAACTGGATTTCCACAATAACTTTTAAATGGCCTATATAAACTAAACTTTTAAATAGCCTAACTTTTAAATAGGTTACTCATACATTTTTCTAGAACTATGTTAAGAGGGGGTATGCCTACACTGCTCATTATATGTAAAGGGTATCATCAGGTGTTTGAAGAGAAAAGCCCTTCAGATGTCCTTTTGAGACTTTCACATATTGGGAGGGAAAAGGCCAATACCTTCCATTTATACAGCCTAGTATTAACTAGTTTCGATAATTAAGATTATCTTAGATTGATAATCAAAATCAAAGCATATTAATAATTTTAACATTGCCTGAGATTCTGCTCAGAGCTCAATAGCTCAAGGTAACTATCATGCTTATTTCGTACATAAACTATGAGATTCCCCAACAGCTAAGACATGTCCTGAATCCAGTACATGAACGCAAACCTGTCTATACCCATAGCCTCTCTGACTTAACTGCTACATTTTAACTCTTTCCTTCCCATCTTCTCTTACACACTATCTCCTTTTGGTCCTGACAGTAGCTCTGAGAGATAAGGATCTCTATTCTGCAGAAGAGCAAACTGAGGTTCAAAAACAAGAATTGATAAAACAAGGCCATCCAGTTTAATAATGTGTTCACTAAACAGTATTGTCTCAAAAAAAAACCTCAAGCAAAATATCAAATAATTCGAGGCTCATACTTGATCAAATAACCCAGTAGTCGATCTAAGATTCAGGGGAAATACAGTCTGTGCTACACACAAATAAACCGATATACCAACTCATGAGGAATAAATACCAAACCCCCCAACTCAAAAAGTCAACTGACAGTATGTAAAATCCCTGTTTGACACATGACGCAACACATTACCCAAGCTGTTCAGAAGACAAGGACAAATAACTATATACAAAAATAAAAACAAATCTCAATCCCATTCTAAATGCCATACTCACTTGCATAATTAAGCTCATCACAGACCAAAAGTAATAAGGGTTTTTGGGGACAATTTTATATAGAGCCATGCCAGCCTGAAAGACAGAGAGCCATAAATACTTAATTTAGAAAACATCATACAGAGGGCAATTAAAGATCTAGATAGTTACTTTAACTGCCTAGTGACTTGATGGATATTCTCTATGGATACCAATATAGGTAATCACGAAGGTGAATTTTTATATCATCAGGAATATTTCACCTTTTGAAACATATTTCTTCAAATTAAAGGTCAGTATTTTTGGAAAACACAGTAATCCAATATGGTTCTGAGAGACTACCAACACACACAATTTGGCTTATGAATATACACCAACAAACTTACCTAAAAATACTGCACTAACCAGTTATAGTAAAACAAATTAAAAAAATCCAGACAGTATATTTAAACTTAAAATCAGAAAACTTTACTCTGACATTATTAAAAAATTAGTAATTCCTAGGTTAGGAAAACAATCAGGTTCTTTCAAGATACCAACTAGAACTGAACCCTTTCTTTGTGAAATGTATAATATAAAATACTTAAAAGCAGGGACATGGAAACAAGAAACAAAGTAGATCTATTTATGTATAACTGAGAATCTGCCCATAATTAGCCAATCAGTAATCAATTCTAAGAACTCAGCTAATTGTCACAGTTAACCTTTTTTTTAGTCTTTTGCCTATCTTCAATCCACTTGAAAAATTACATGGAGTCCCTATTAAGTGGAAGGAAATGTCTATTCCTGCCCATGATACAAAGATTGAGTCCTGGTCCCAAACACACTTAAAAGCTAGGGAAAGTGATAAGACGTGTTCAAATGACTAAAATAATACTTGGCAAAAAAAATAAACATCCTATACAAAAATACAATGCTTTTTTGTCTCCAAAAAAGGCATGGTTAAGTTTGTTCATTCCTTTCTTTTTCTTTCTTTAAAGGAAAGCAGGGAAGGGAATTTAATCATAAAGCCTTCTTCAAAGTAGCAGTCTTTCACATAAACCTTGAAGGTCGAACAGAATGTCTACAGGCAAAGATGGGGTTAAGGATACATATACACAAATACAAACATTTGGGTTGAGCGGCTAAATGAGTGAATCAATTCCAGGTAGAAGCAAAATGAATCTGAACAAAAATATTAAAGAAAGAAAAGACATGTTGACAAGAAAAAATAGGATGTTTGGCCATAAATAAGGATTAAGATTAAGATAATAAGGGGCACCTGGGTGGCTCAGTGGGTTAAAGCCTCTGCCTTTGGCTCAGGTCATGATCTCAGGGTGCTGGGATCGAGCCCCACATCAGGATCTCTGCTCAGGAGGGAGCCTGCTTCCCCCCGCCCCCCCGCCTGCCTCTCTGCCTACTTGTGATCTCTCTCCCTTTCTGTGTGTCAAATAAATAAATAAAATCTTAAAAAAAAAAAAAGAGGATTGGTAGGGGAAAAGGGCCAAAGGGTAACATATAACCCTGGTTGTGAAGCACTCAAAAAGGAGTCTGTTATATAGAGTAAGGGAGTGACATGTACTCATCTATATTCTTCTAGGAAGAGTATTTTAGCTGTACCATGAAGGAAAAAAATAGGAGATGAGGCAATAAGAAACTAAACCAGGATGAGGTAGATCAAACAGAAAAGAGACCTCAAAGACACTATAGAGTAAGAGTCAAGATGATTTAGAGACAAAATGGACATACAGGATAAGGAGAGTCTAAAGGGTGCCTGAGGGGGGGGTGTTGCTCAGTTGGTTAAGCATCTGCCTTTTGCTCAGGTCATGATCTCAAGGTCCTGGGATGGAGCCCTGCCTAAGGCTCCCTGCTGAGTGGAGAGTCTGCTTCTCCCTCTGCCTCTGTACCTCCCCTGCTCATGCTCTCTCCTGCTTTCCCTCTCTCTCTCACAAATAAATAAAATCTTAAAAAAAAAAAAAAAAGAATAAAGAAAAAAAAGGAGAGTCTAAGATGGCTTAAGGTCCCTGCTTCTAATACCAAACCCTGGAGGAATGGAATGAAAAGTGCTAGAAAACCGGGGCGCCTGGGTGGCTCAGTGGATTGGGCCGCTGCCTTCGGCTCAGGTCGTGGTCTCGGGGTCCTGGGATCGAGCCCCGCGTCGGGCTCTGTGCTCCGTGGAGCCTGCTTCCTCCTCTCTCTCTGTCTGACTCTCTGCCTACTTGTGATCTCTCTCTCTCTGTCAAATGAATAAATAAAAAAATAAAAAAAAAGTGCTAGAAAACCAATTTTACTTGATCATCTGGGGAAAGAAAACATTTTTATAATGACATACAGAAATAAAAAAGGAGAATATAAAATTAATATGAACTTTTCATACAAAAAAAAATAAGACAAAAATTTCATGCCTGCATCCTATACTATGTTGCAAACACTGATACTCCACTGATACAGAAAACTTCTGAAGACACACAAGTTTAAAAAACACGGCGGTGAGGGGCACTTGAGTGGCTCAGTTGGTTAAGCCACTGCCTTCAGCTCAGGTCATGATTCCGGAGTCCTGAGATCCAGCCCTATATTAGACTTCCCTTGCTCTGCAGGGTGTCTGCTTCTCCCTTTCCCTCTGCCCCTCCCCCTGCTTGTGCTCTCTCTATCAAATAAATAAATAAAATCTTAAAATAAAATAAAATAAAGGGGCACCTGGGTGGCTCAGTGGGTTAAAGCCTCTTGCCTTCGGCTCAGGTCATGATCCCAAAGTCCTGGGATCGAGCCGCGCATCGGGCTCTCTGTTGGCCAGGAGCCTGCTTCCCCCTCTCTCTCTCTGCCCCTCTGCCTACTTGTAATCTCTGTCTGTAAAATAAATAAATAAATAAATAAAATCTTTTTAAACATTAAAAATAAAAAATAAAAAACATTGCTGTGAACTGGAGACTCAAAATACAGGAAAGTCAAAAAACAAATGAACAAAGGAATGTCATATACAGAAAAAGAAAAGTCCAATCACCTTTGAACCCATAGCAAATCTTAATTCAAGATGATTTTAAGGGGCGCCTGGGTAGCTCAGTGGGTTAAGCCTCTGCCTTTGGCTCAGGTCATGATCTCAGGGTCCTGGGATCGAGCTCCACATCAGGGTTGCTGCTCAGCAGAGAGCCTGCTTCCCCCTCTCTCTCTGCCTGCCTCTCTGCCTATTTGTGATCTCTCTCTCTGTGTCAAATAAATAAGTAAAATCTTTTAAAAAGGGGGGGGGGGCGCCTGGGTGGCTCAGTGGGTTAAAGCCTCTGCCTTCGGCTCAGGTCGTGATCTCAGGGTTCTGAGATCGAGCCCCGAGTCAGGCTCTCTGCTCAGCGGGGAGCCTGCTTCCCTTCCTCTCTCTCTGCCTACCTGTGATCTCTGTCAAATAAATAAATAAAATCTTTAAAAAAAAAAAAAGATGATTTTAAATATTACCTGCCAGGGATGTCATTTCGGATAGCAGAAATCCTTAAGTTTTCTGATTCCCTGGTTTCCCTCTCTTTTTTACCTCCACAAGTTAGGGCAAATCATTCATTTATAAAAAATTTATTGTGTAGATGCTATTCTAGGCACTGAGGTTTCCACAGTGAACAAAAGAAAAGTGCTCACCCTCAAGAAACATGACATTTAATTTGTAAACTACCTTCTACCCAGACTAACATACCACTTTCAAAATAAACATACACATAAACTAAGAAACTGTAACTATCTTAAGCAGCAAAAAAGGTAAAACAAAAATAAGACATTTCATTCTGAAACATTTAACACCAGAATGCTCCATTCTTCCAATATATTAGCATGGAATAATGTAACAAGCTATCACAGAGTGCCTGGGTGGCTCACTTGATTAAGTATCTGCCTTTGGCTCAGGTCATGATCCCAGAGTCCTATAATCGAGCCACATGTCATCAAACCCCATGTCTCACTGCTCAGAGGAGTCCGCTTCTCCCTCTCTGTCTGCTCCTCCCCCTGATTCACTTCTCTCTCTCTCAAATAAATAAATCTTTAAAACAAACAATAGGGGCGCCTGGGTGGCTCAGTGGTTTAAGCCTCTGCCTTCAGCTCAGGTCATGATCCCAGGGTTCTGGGATCGAGCCCCATGTCAGGCTCTCTGCTCAGCGGGGAGCCTGCTTCCCCCTCTCTCTGCCTGCCTCTGTGCCTACTTGTAATCTCTATCAAATAAATAAAATGTTTAATAAATATTAAATAAATAAGTAAAACAAAAAAACAAGATATAGCTACAACATATTAAGGATTAATGACTATTAAGCCACATCAAAGCAGTGGCTGCAAAGAGCAGGATGCCAAAGTATATGTGTATCTCTGCCAACATGTAAAGTTCAACTGTTTAAAAAAAAAAAAAAAAGTTGCTCAAGTGGCAGATTATTTTCTTCTTCATTCAAAATTTACCCTAATATTGTCATTGCACATTCTTGTCCTTTCTGTTATTTTATTGCATGTATATGTAATAAACATAGTTCAAAAATACGTTTTGTGGGATCATAAAATTAACATACACTTTTAAAAAAAAAGAAATTAAAAGAAAGAAAAGTATCCCTTAGAGATATAAGACAGAGACATAGTACTATTTGAGGGGATGTGGGTGTTGCATTTTATTCTACCATGTGGATGAAGCATAATTCCTTTAACTCTACCTGTATTAATGGACATTTAATATATTTTACTTAAAACATCTTCCTAGAAGTAAAAATATTTTAGTATACGTGCTGCCGAAGCAAGCACAGAAGTAAAAATGATATTAAATATTTACATACATACATGTTACTGTTGCCAATTTAAAAATATATACTCATTTTACATTAAAATAAAAATTATAATCTCTGCATATTTTTCCTGAGAATATAATCCATCAGTACATAAAACACCTTCAAAAACATTTGGGGAAAAAAATTCTTGTAATTTAAAAACTTTTATGAACACAAAGATTAATTTTAAGGAGAAAGGATTTATATCAATATAGTACCTTCCATGCTCCCTAATTTATCTGTTATAGTCTGATATTTCAAGTAAAGAATAAGACAAAACAAAAACTCAAGTAAGAAGGCCTTGCTTTCAGAAAAAATTATAACCACAAACAAAGCCATTTCTAAAAACATACTAGTTTGACATCATAACCCTTTATGGGCTTAACAGTTTCACTTCTCTGGGATGTTGACTTTACCCACCCACTAGTCCAAATGGACTTCTTCACATACATCTAAATACATGGAACATCTAAAATGTGCTAACTGGAGAATAAGCTGCCTCTGGCGAAAAAGACAAGTATCCAAAGAGTGGGGAGTTTTCCCAGGTGGATTTAAAAATCTCAACAGGTTACAAGGAGTTAAATTTACAAAATAGATGCAAACTTTAATCTTTCTATAGTCTGTTCATCTTTAGTTCTGGGATTTCTGCTCATTTTCTGAAAATATAACAGCAATCTCATGCACCGGGACAATTTGAAGCCAACTTACCAGAACCAAAGAAAACATACCACCAGGACACCAAAGAACAACCAGATTTCCCCCAAATAAAACACTTAAAGAACCTGAATATAGTTCATCTTTAAAACACACAAAGAAAAACAAGAAAAAAAACACACAAAGAAAAGTATCTGCCTGATTTCCACACACAAACACAGATTCAGCTCTCCACACAGATGCAAACATCCATATACATGCACACACATTCCTACAATTAAGTCGCATTTAAGGAGACTTGTATCTAATGGCAAATCCCACAGTCCAGGAGGTCTGGAATCAAGTTACCTGTTGCATTTTCTTATATTCGCCCACTCTGGCATAAGCCATGAAGAGGTGAGAGTGATACTCCTCACTATTGGGAACTTTCTTCACAGCTGCCTCATAGAGTTTTGTAACTAACTCCGCTAGGATAAAGAGAAATAGGATATTCTTTAATTATTGAAGTATACCTTAAATCTTAATAGCATTTAATTTTTTCCCCCTTTGGAGGAGATAGATGTCTCTTGTCACTAAGGAAGAAGAAAGTATTTGTTTTGCCTCATCTGATCATTACTCTTCTCTTGGTTGGGTGTTAGTTGATGAAGCACGAAATAGCTCAGCACATTTACAATATAAATAAGACCCCTCAGGATTCAGCTTCTCTGTCTCCTTCGTACTTATTTCCCACAGCACTTGGTGTTCCAGCACGCTGAACTATCTGTGGCCCCACCAGACCCCCTGTGCTGTATCATCCCTCCCCATCCCTTTACTCTGTTCCCTCTGCCTGGATTCTCCTTTCCTCTCTTTTCTACTCAGTGAACATCATCCAAGACCAAGACCCAGCTCAAATGTTATCCTAACTGCAAGGAACTGTGAAAGTTCAAATGTAATCCTTCCCTAAACACCGTCTCTGCACCTCCACCCAGTCTGATCACAGCTTCCTTCTGCCATCTTTATATTTTGTAAATAAGTCTCTTAAAACACTTAAAAACACATACTGTAGAATACGGTGCTTTCATGAATTTCCTTATTTTTTTTTAATTGAGCTCTACATCCAATGTGGGGCTTGAATCCACGACCCTGAGGATCAAGAGTCACATGCCCTACTAACTGAGCCAACTAGTTACCCATGAATTTCCCCTTATAGACTGTGAGTAACACATGGGCAGAGAGACCCCCTTTCATCTTTGACTTGGATACAATACTTTTCACAGAGAAACATTCAGTATTTGTGAAATAAATGATTTTTTTTAAAAACACCGGGGGAGAAACCATATCCCTATGTGTCTGCCTTCAGCTCAGGTTGTGATCCCAGAATCTTGGTATCAAGCCCCACATTGGGCTCCCTGCTCAACGGGAAGTCTGCTTCTCCCTCTCCCTCTGACTCTGCCCCTCCCCTTCTGCTCAAGTGCGCTCTCTCTCTCTCTCAAATAAAGAAAATCTTTTAAATCTTTTTAAAAATTAAAAATCTTTTAATCTTTTAAAAAATGAATAATGAAACTATAAAGTAACATTTCTATCCACAAGGTTGGCAAAATTTTATTTTTTCCAGCTTTATTGAGGAATAACTAACACATAAAAATTGTATACTTTAAGGCACACAACATGATGGTTTGAGGGCAAAACTTTTTTTTTTTTTTTTTTTTAAGATTTTACCCATTTGAGAGAGAGAGAATGAGAGACAGCACAAGTAGGGTGAGGGGCATGAGGAGAAGCAGAGTCCCCACTGAGCAGGGAGCCCAATGTGGACTCATCCTGGGACTCTGGGATCATAACCTGAGCTGAATGAAGGCAGATGCTTAACTGACTGAGCCACCAGGTGCCCCGAGGGCAAAACTTTTTAAGTCAAAACTGAGCAAAATTAATAAAGTATTACTTAGAAAAACAAATGTGATAAAGATTTTTTAAAAGCAAGATAATAAAATATATTCAGGAAAGCAAGTACCTGCTGGAATGTAAAAGGGAAAGTGAAACTGATAGGGAACACATAGGAAGCTGTCAGTATAGATGATGCTCTGTTTCTTAAGTTGGTTGGTGGATTCATGAATGTTCATTATTCCATACCAAGTATTCTAGTGTGTTATGTAAAATGTAGCTTCTATAATATGTATTATGGAAGATATATATCATTCCATAATAAAAGATTTTAGAAATTAATAACAAAAAACTTTATTTACAGGTGAAACGGTAGACTACGTAGAATATACTTAGAAATAATCTAGCAGGGGAATAGGATACAGATAAAATTTGCCATGTGACATGATCACTTAAGGTGGATAGTGAGATTTATTATTCTGCTCTGGTTTTTTTATGTCTGAAATTTTCCATATCAAATAGTAAAAAAAGGGTAACTCTTCCATTTAATAAATCAAAATGTCACAAATTGACCTCAAATTCTCATTCCAACTCAGGGTACTATGCATGTCAAATATCCTTTCTGCCTGCAGTCTTTGCAAATCCTGGTCAATGCATTATTTTGCCTATCGCCATCCACTCAAAACATGAGTGATAAGTCGAATGAACAAATACAGAAATCAGGGGCGCCTGGGTGGCTCAGTGGGTTAAAGCTTCTGCCTTCGGCTCAGGTCATGATCCTGGGGTCCTGGGATCGAGCCCCACATCGGGCTCTCTGCTCAGCGGGGAGCCTGTTTCCCATTCTCTCTCTGCCTGCCTCTCTGCCTACTTGTGATCTCTGTCTGTAAGACAAATAAACAAAATCTTAAAAAAACAAACCAACAAAAAGAAACAAATACAGAATTCAACCAGAAACAAACAAAAGCTTGGGGAACTTGGGTGGCTCAGCCAGTTAAGTCCAACTCTTAATTTCAGCTCAGGTCATGATCTCAGGGTCATGAGATGGAGCCCGACCTGGGCTCCAAGCTGGGTATGAAGCCTACTTAAGAGTGTCTCTCTTGGGCCGCCTGGGTGGCTCAGCGGGTTAAAGCCTCTGCATTCAGCTCTGGTCATGATCCCAGGGTCCTGGGATCGAGCCCCGCATCGGGCTCTCTGCTTAGCTGGGAGCCTGCTTCCTCCTCTCTCTCTCTCTGCCTGCCTCTCTGCCTACTTGTAATCTCTATCTGTCAAATAAATAAATCTTTAAAAAAAAAAAAAAAAAAGTGTCTCTCTTCTCTCCCTCTGCCCCTCCCCGCCTTACATGCTTTCTCTCTCTAAAATAAATAAAATGTTAAGAAAAAAAAAAAAGAAAGGAAAGAAACAAAAACTTCAGCTCAGTATTAAAAACAGTGAAAAAGAAACACACGTCGATGCATCTCCCGGTAAAGAATAGTCAGTGCCTGTAGCGAGTTGTCATCTGTGGGTTCAAGGGCCGCCACCTCCTGTGCCAAGGTGAAGGCTTCCTCTTGCTTTCCAGTTCTCTGTAAACCAATTGCCTTTAAAACCTGATACATAGGAAAAACATTAGTTTTAAAAGGACAGAAATGAAAATATAAGCCAAACTCCCCGCTTAGAGGGGACCCTCTCCTGCTCCCTGTACTTGTGTTCCCTCACTGCCATATAAATAAAATCTAAAAAAAAAAAAAAAAAAGCGCCAAAGAAGGCCAACTTGAAAACACAAGATAAGTTGTAAGGTACACCTAGGCTGCTAATCAAGTAAACCATATTTTACTAAAAATTTCAGCACATCAAGATTCTTTCTGGGACACCTGGGTGGCTAAGTCATTAAGCATCAGACTTCGGCTCGGGAGCGTGGTCCCGGGATCGAGCCCCGCACTGGGCTCCCTACTTGGCAGGAAGCCTGCTTCTCCCTCTTCCCACGTGCCCTGCTTGTGTTCCCTCTCTCTGTCAAGTAAATAAAATCTTTAAGAAAAAGATTCTTTTCTATTTCAGCAATATTAAGATGGCACAATAGGGGCACCTGGCTGTCAGTCTATAGAGCATTCAATGCTCAGTCTCAAGGTTGTGAGTTTAAATCCCACACTGGGCGTGGAACCTACTTAAAAAAAATAAAGAAAAGGCACAACACTGCTTAAAAAAAGAAGCCTATCAATATAAGATAATTAAATTAGCTAAATTATGTCCAAAATATCCAAAGAAACAAATAGTTAGCTTTTAATTAAATACTATTTATGGCATTTAAGTCATCAGAAAAATAAATGGCTTAGAGAGGTGCCTGGCTGGCCCAGTTGGTGGAGTGTGCAACTCTTTATCTCAGAGTTGTGAATTCAAGTCCTGTGTTGGGCTCCACACTAAGCATGGAACCTGCTTAAAAAACAAAACAAAACAAAACCTGGGGGGGGGGGGGGACCTGAAAAAACAGAGTCACTAAACAGATTTAACACTTTTTCCCTTTTAAGATTATAATATATAACCCACCAAATATAAGTAACTCAAGAGCAAATGACCTTACCTTAGCACAATGAAGATCCTTATGTTTCTTCAACAATTTATCTGCTTGTTGAATTGCCATTTTATTATTACCATTATCGAGATAATCTATGAAAATAAATTATGATAGTTATTATATTCCTTTGACAAATATGAAAAATGCATAGGCTGGTATGAGATGTTTCAAAAAGTATTTTAATTCAGTATTAAAAACATCATGGTGCCAGGGCACCTGGGTGGCTCAGTGGGTTAAAGCCTCTGCCTTCGGCTCGGGTCATGATCCCAGGGTCCTGGGATCAAGCCCTGCATCGGGCTCTCTGTTCTGCAGGGAGCCTGCTTCTTCCTCTCCCTCTGCCTGCCTCTCTGCCTAGTTGCGATTTCTCTATGTCAAATAAATAAAATATTAAAAAAAAAAAAATCATGGTGCCAATTTTAATGGCTAAATGGCCAGGATGGTACAGAATACAATCTTATATTTCTGTAGTCATCTCTCAGACCTGTTATAAAATTGTGTTAAGGAAAAAAGGAATCAATTATTATCCAAGTCTAACAAAAGCAAAGATTCATTTCCAGATGAGAAGATCTAGAAGATGAGAAGTGTCATAAATGGGAAATGGTGGTAGCTGTGAATTCTAAAACAGGTCAGTCCACAACCTACTACTACTACCTGATCCCTCTTCGCTCATCAAGGTCCCAAATCAGTACAGGGCAAATGAGACACAGATAACTCAAAATAAGTTACAGATCAAATGTTGGTGAGCGCATGGAGCAACAACACCTCTCACTCAGTGCTGCTGGGAAGGTAAAATGGTACATCCACCTTGGAACACAGTCTGATAGTTTCTTTAAATGCTAAACATACTCTGCCATGTGATCAACAATCGTGCTCCTTGGTACCTACCCAAATAAACTGAAAACTTACACAAAAATCTGCACGCAAATATTTATGGCAACTTTAGTTACAACTACCAAATCCTGGAAGCAACCAAGATGGCCTTCAATGGGCCAATGAATAAGCGAACTGTGATACACACATACGATGAAATATTATTCAGTGATAAAAAGAAATGAGGACAAATAAACACTGGGGAACTTTAAATGCATATTGCTATGTGAAAGAAGTCAATCTGACAAGGCTACATACTCTATGATTCCAATTACATGACATTCTGGAAAAGGCAAAAAGTATAGAGACAATGAAACAATCGTGATTACTGGGGGCTGGGAGGTAGGATGAATGGGTGGAGCACAGGGGATTTTTAGTGCAGTGAAACTATTCTGTATGATTCTGTAATGATGGATATAGGTCATCATACTTTTGTCAAAACCCACAGAAGGGTGCCTGGGTGGCTCAGTAGGTTCAAGCCTCTGCCTTCGGTTCAGGTCATGATCCCAGGATCCTGGGATCAAGCCCCGCATCAGGCTCTCTGCTCAGCGGGGAGCCTGCTTCCCCTCCCCCACCTCTCTGCCTGCCTCTCTGCCTACTTGTGATCTCTCTCTCTGTGTCATATAAATAAATAAAATCTTAAAAAAAAAAACCCACAGAAGATACAACACAAAGAATAAACACTAATGTAAACTAGCAAACTATGGACATTAGTTAAAAATAACCTATCAGGGCACCTGGATGGCCATGATCCCAGGATCCTGGGATCAAATCCTGCATTGGGCTCCCTGCGCAGCGGGGAATCTGCTTCTCCCTTTGCCCCTTCCCCTGCTTGTGCTTACTCTCTCTCAAAAATAAATAAACAGGAGCGCCTGGGTGGCTCAGTGGGTTAAGTCGCTGCCTTCAGCTCAGGTCATGATCTCAGGGTCCTGGGATCGAGTCCTGCATCGGGCTCTCTGCTCAGTGGGGAGCCTGCTTCCCTCCCTCTCTCTCTGCCTGCCTCTCTGTCTGATCTCTCTCTGTCAAATAAATAAATAAAATCTTTAAAAATAATAATAATAAATAAATAAACAAAATCTTAAAAAAAAAAAAAAAGACCTGTGTGCTGGGTGGCTCAGTTGGTTGGGCAACTACCTTCAGTTCATCCCAGAATCCCAGGATGGAGTCCTGCAGCGGGCTCCCAGCTCCATCGGGAGTCTGCTTCTCCCTCTGACCTTCTCCCCTCTCATGCTCTCTCTCTCATATAAATAAAATCTTTAAAAAAAGAAACAACAACGACCTATCATAGTGGCTCAGCAACTGAAACAAAGTACCACAGTAAATCAAGACATTAATAGAGTAAACTGTGGGGAGGGAATGGGATTGCGGGGATATATAGGAACTCTGCACTTTTCCCTCATGTTTCTGTAAAACTGAAACTACTCTAACAAATAAAGCACATTAATAAAATGTGTGTGTATAAAAAAAAAAGAAAAAGGATGAATACCCAACTTTTGTAGCAACGTGGACGGGACTGGAAGTGATTATGCTGAGTGAAATAATTCAAGCAGACAGAGTCAAGTATCATTTGGTTTCACTTATTTGTGGAGCATAACAAATGACATAGAGGACATTGGGAGATGGAGAGGAGAAGGAAGCTGAGGGAAATTGGAAGGGGAGGTGAACCATAAGAGACTATGGACTCTGAAAAACAACCTGAGGGTTTTGAAGGGATGGGGGTGGGAGGTTGGGGGAAACCAGGTGGTGGGTAATAGGGAGGGCACCTATTGCATGGAGCACTGGGTGTTGTGCAAAAACAATGAATACTGTTACGTTGAAAAAATAAATAAATAAATTTAAAATAAATAAATAAATAAAATAAAATGTGTGTGTATGCGCGCGCGTGTATACACACAAAGATTCATTTCCAGAGAAGGAAAGTAAGAAGTGTTACAGGTGGGCGGTAGCTGTCAATTCTAAGATGACTGAATGCAGGCCAGTTCACAATCTGCTACTTCTTACAGTCCCACTCTGTCTATCGAGGTCCCAAATCAGCAAGGGACAAAGGAAGCATAAACAACTCAAATAACCTATGCCGCTGGTGGCCCAGAGTGCCCCAAATAATGGAAAAACTATCATTTTACCTAAAGAATTCCATTTTCCTCCAATGAATACTAGACTAAAACTTAAAACAGAGCTACAGGAACCCATGAGTTTCATCTCTTCAGTCTTTCTTCAATGCCGTAACACACAGACGAGCACCAAGAATGCTAGGTGAAGAGATTAAGAAGCCCTACTCTGGATGTAACCACAATCTAGGGAGGAAGGTCAGAGAGAGACGGACTCGCTGTGGATGCAGCTACAGTCTAGAAAAAATGCCTAATACTCGGGTGCAGAGACTGGAGAACCAGAAAACACTAAAAGCATATAATCTTGGCCTAACTACCCAAATACCTAACACAAGTTTTCTTAAATAGCCCAGCCAATATGCCATCATTTGTCCTTATAGGAAATACCTGACATTTATTTCAGCTCAATAAAGGATACTTTCTCTTGGGCTGATCTCTTTCTGAGTCAGTTCTAAGGTACTTCTGACTCATTCCTGTAAGACTCCAGGTTCTCTGAGCATACCTTGAAGAGTAATTAAACATCTGTAATGAGAAACCAGTTCTGAAGATCTGCCCATAAATGGATGAGACCAGCAGTCGGGACCACAAGGGCATTTAACTTTTCCCTCTATACCTACCTGCCCATGCCCTCTTCTCTGGGAATGGTTCCCGCTGCGTCTACTGCAGGAGCAGGATAGGATGACCATGTCTAGACCTTGGAACTACACCCAATGGGGTGGATATTTGACCCAAGGGTAAATCAGGTTTCTCCCTAATAAACTGTAACTGCAACACTGAGTCACAAAGCAAGAGTCAGGAAACTATGGGGAACCTCATTTGGAAGGAAATAAATATTTTGAGTCTGACATTACCATTGGCAGCTCCAGAATTTCCATTTTGAAGAAGCCTTACGGGATGCAAGTTAGTTGATGCAGAGTAAAGAAAAGGAGTTATCTTACTTCTTCACTCACATAACATTTATAAAAGTATTAAAAATGTCACTTATCTTTATCAAAGGATTGGGGTCAGGGCAGTGCTAACTAATTGAAGCTTGTGGGGAGAGATCACATCTTGGTGCGGCCACAAAGCCAACATGGTGAACCCCGGGTAAACTCATGAGTAAGCAAAAAAAGAAAAAAAAAAAAAAGGCAGTCTGAAGAACCCAGCAGAGAATAAACACACACAGATAAAAGCCCAGGGGAAATTCGGAGGGGGAAAAAGCTTTAGGAATGCCTGGACAGCTCAGTCGGTTAAGTGTCTGCCTTTGGCTCAGGTCATGATCCCAGGGTCCTGGGATCAAGTCCCGCATTGGGTTCCTTGCTCAGTAGGGTGCCTGCTTTTCCTTCTGCCACTCCTCCTATTTGTGCTCTCTCTCTGACAAATAATTAAATTTTTTAAACTCGTAAAAAAAACTTTAGATCCTGACAGCTCTCCAGTTTCCATCAAACCCAGAACACTACATTCCTGCTCTAGGCTCCTACTAGGGTTTACAACAAGCCCCCTTCACTAGAGCTTGTGTCAACGGGTTTCTGCTCCTTGCACCCAAAAGTTTAACTAAGACACTCCACTATATTCAGCCAGTCTGCTGTCAGGCTTCCCCTTCCTACATGCCTAGAAGGGAAAAGTCTATTTTCATTTTACATTCCTGACTTTAGAATATAAATTATGTAGCCCTTGGAGAAAACAGGTTAATAAAAATTATATCCCAGAGCCCCTGGGTGGCTCAATAAGTTAAGCCTCCAACTTGATTCTGGCTAAGGTCATGATCTCAGGGTATGAGAGTGAGCCCCATGTCCAGCTCTGTACTGGGTGTGGAGCCTGCTTAAGATTCTCCTTCTAAGGGCGCCTGGGTGGTTCAGCCGTTAAGCGGCTGCCTTCAGCTTGGGTCATGATCACAGAGTCCTGGAATTGAGCCCCACATCAGGCTCACTGCCTGCTTCTCCTTCTCCCACTCCCCCTGCTTGTGTTCTCTGTCAAATAAATCAAATCTTTTTAAATCAATCAATCAATTAATAAAGTAATCTCTACACTGAACATGGGCTCAAACTCACAACCCCAAGATCAAGAGTTGAACGCTCTTCCAACTGAGCCAGTCAACTCTTAATACTTTCTAATTTTTTTTCTTTTAACAGCAAAGAACAGACTTCAGACTCAGCTACACAAATATCAGAATCTAGTTAAAACTTTAACAACATTGTTTTGTTTTCATCTTTTATTTTTACCATTTTGTTTTCTCAGCATAAGTAACAGGTACTCCATTAATGATAATAAGTTATTTTAATTTTTTTTATTTTCTTTTTTTTTTTTTAATTTTTATTTATTTATTTATTTAGCGGAGAGAGAGAGCACAAGTAGGCAGAGAGGCAGACAGAGAGGGGGAAGCAGGCTCTCCGCTGAGCAGAGACCCTGATGCAGGGCTCGATCCCAGGACCCTTAGATCATGACCTGAGCCGAAGGCAGAGTCTTAACCCACTGAGCCACCCAGGTGTCCCGATAGGTTATTTTAAAATAAATTTAAGTTAAAAATCAAATTAGAGAAAATTCTAAGTAATTAATAATACAGATAGATAGTACTATAATAAAGCTGGAATCATCAGACTGGTTAGAAGAATGATAGAAATTTGGGAAATACTGGGTTAAATCATTGATAACAGACCATCAAAATCTGTTAAATGACTGAGCCAGCCACCTTCCTGGGTAATAATTTAAAGAGAAGTGACTCTTCCTTACATATGCAGACAACAGTGGACCCTGACACAGGCAGACCTGTCTACCTGCCGGGTAGAAGAGGCCCTGGGATTAATCTGTCCAATCACAATTAGGGATACTGATAGTAAGAAAGAGATCAGTCATAGGGTGTCTGGATGGCTCATGGCTCAGTCTATGGAGCATGCACCTTTTGATCTCAGGGGTTATGTGTTTGAGCCCCATGTCAGGGATAGAGCTTACTTTAAAAAAGAGTCAGGGGCGCCTGGGTAGTTCAGTGGGTTAAAGCCTCTGCCTTTGGCTCAGGTCATGATCCCAGGGTTCTGGGATTGAGCTCCGCATCGGGCTCTCTGCTCAGAGGGGAGCCTGCTTCCTCCTCTCTGCCTGCCTCTCTGCCTACTTGTGATCCCTATCTGTCAAATAAATAAATAAAATCCTTAAAAAAAGAGAGAGAGAGAGAGAGAGAGTCAGTCTTGCCAAAAAGAAAGTAAGCAAGCAAGCAAGCAAAGCTTTAGGCTGTGGGTGCTTGCAGCTGTAGTGAAATTCTCTAAAGCAGCTAAAATGACAACCTGCAATGTTTCCACTTCCTAGAAGAGCTTCAAAGACTACTAAAGATATTGCTACAATTTAGAAAAAAAAAAAAGACTGAATACAACACAGCTCCATCTTTGCTTAAAATTCTAAATGCTTTAGAATAGGAGCCTTGCTTTTACCAAGAATACAAATTGTAGGTTAAACATTCCTTCAGTCAACAAATGTTGTTAAATACCTACTACTCCCAAGATGACTGGGAGGGTTAAATTTAAAAAGGAATGATGCCTCCTAACCAATCACCTCACAGCCTACATCTGCCCCCCACCTTTTAAGATTTTATTTATTTGGCAGAGAGGGACACAGCAAAAGAGAGAACACAAAGCAGGGGGAGTGGGAGAGGGAGAATCAGGCCTTCCTTGGGCAGGGAGCCCGATGCAGGGCTTGGTTCCAGGACCCTGGGATCATGACCTGACCTGAAGACAGACACTTAACAGGTGCCCCAACATTTGCCCTTTTTTGAACTATTTCTCCCAGGGTATTCAGAGCTATCTTTTTAAACTGCAAGCCTGATCACCTCACGCTCCTGGTTAAATCTCTTTACTGTTTCCCATTATCTTTAAAATGAATTTCAAAATTCTTAAAATGGCTTACAAAGCTGATGAGGTCGACCACAGTAGCCTCATCTCAACCTCCGCGTTGCCAACAAACAAGCCTTTCCTCAGGTCCTCAGGTGGAGCAAGCTCCTTTTTACATACTTCCCCCATATTGCCTGACTAACCTCTGCTCTTCTACGTTCGAAGTAAAACGTCGTTTCCACAGGGAACCTGACAGCTCAGATGCCCATATTGTATGCACTCACGGGAACCTACATTTTTCCTTCAAAGCTCTTTACTTATTTAGGGGCACCTGGGTGGCTCAGTCAGTTAAGCATCTGCCTTTGGCTCAGGTCATGATCCCCGAGCCCTGGGATTGAGCCTCATGGCAGGCTGCCTGCTCTGCTTCTCCCTCTCCCTACCACTCGTGTGTGCGTGCATGTGTGTGTGTGCGTGCACACGCAGTCTCTCTCAAATAAATAAAATCTTAAAAAAAAAAAGCTCTTAACACAAATGTAATGATTATGTGTACCATTATTTTTAAGAAACAAGCTCCCTGAAAGCAGAAACCATGTCTCTGCTGTGCTGTTTGGTACTCACTCATTCCCTTAATCTACATTGTGCTTAGCACATATTTGGGCCCTCAATAAATAAGGTGAATGAAGAAAGGAATAGAGAAATGAACAAACCATACAGAGGGGAAAAAAGACGTCTTCTAGAAATTGAGTAGTCTATCAGGAAAATGACATGCATACAAAATGACCACAACAGTAAGTTCCAAGAACCAATGATTAGTGATGGCTTCATACTATTAAATTTTTAAAAAATCTTTTCAACTAGGGGCACCTGGGTGACTCGGTCGTTAAGCATCTGCCTTCACCTTGGGTCATGATCCTGGGGTCCTAGGATCGAGTCCTGCATCGAGCTCCCTGCTTGGCAGGAAGCCTGCTTCTCCCTCTTCCACTCCCCCCGCTTGTGTTCCCTCTCTCTGTCTCTCTCTGTCAAATAAATAAAATCTTTAAAAAAATTTTTTTCAACTAATTTTTGTAAAGCTTTCTTTTCTTTTTTCAAGTTTTTTTTTTTTAAAGATTTTATTTTATTTATTTGACAGAGAGAGAGATCACAAGTAGGCAGAGAGGCAGGCAGAGAGAGAGGAGGAAGCAGGCTCCCTGCGGAGCAGAGAGCCCGACGTGGGGCTCGATCCCAGGACCCTGAGATCATGACCTGAGCCGAAGGCAGCGGCTTAATCCACTGAGCCACCCAGGCGCCCCTCTTTTTTCAAGTTTTATTTATTTTTAAAGATTTTATTTATTTATTTGACAGAGAGAGATCACAAGTAGGCAGAGAGGCGGGGGGGGGGGGGGACAGGCTCCCCGCTGAGCAGAGAGCCTGATGCAGGGCCTGATCCCAAGAACCCAGGATCATGACCTGAGCCGAAGGCAGAGGCTTTATCCCACAGAGTCACCCAGACGCCCCTCAAGTTTTATTTATTAAGTAATCTCTACATCCTCAACAGCTTGAACTCACAACCCCGAAATCAAGAGTTGCATGCTCTTCCAACTGAGCCAGCCAGGCACCCCTCAACTAAGTTTTTTTTTTAAGGAGGCTCCACTCCACACTCAGCATGGCACCCAATACAGGGCTCAAACTCATGACTCCGAGATCAAGACCTGAGCTAAGACCAAGAGTCAGACGTTCAACCCACCAAGCCACCAAGGTGCCCCAACTAATTTTTTAAATAACAAAAACAGTGCAAGCCAAGGTTAAAAAATAATAATTAAAAAAAAATCCGAACAGTTCATAGGAGCATAGCATGAAAAGCATTAGTCTCTTTTTTTTTTTTTTTAAAGATTTATTTATTTGACAGATAGAGATTACAAGTAGGCAGAGAGGCAGGCAGAGAGAGAGGAGGAAGCAGGCTCCCAGCCAAGCAAAGAGCCCGATGCGGGGCTCGATCCCAGCACCCCGGGATCATGACCTGAGCTGAAGGCAGAGGCTTTAACCCGCTGAGCCACCCAGGCGCCCCATGAAAAGCATTAGTCTCTTAATCCTGCCCTATGCTCTACTCTATGTAGGAATTTTCTTTTTTTTTTTTAAGATTTTTTTTTTATTAACATGTATTTTTTTAAAGATTTTATTTATTTGACAGAGAGAGAGAGCGAGCGAGCGTGAGAGAGAGGAACACAAGCAGGGGGAGAGGGAGAAGCATGCTTTCCACCAAGCAGGGAGCCCAACACAGGGCTCAATCCCAGGACCCTGGGATCATGACTTGAGCCTAAGGCAGGCGCTTAAGGACTGAGCCAACCAGGCACCACTCTTCTAAGAATTTTCTGTGCATTAAAATCATTCTTTTAAGTCTAATGCTTTAGAATGTAGAGGTCTAAGTCAGACCCTTTTAAATGGTCATAATTTTTTTTTTTAAAGATTTTATTTATTTATTTGACAGACTGAGATCACAAGCAGGCAAAGAGGCAGGCATAGAGAGAGAGAAAGGGAGAAGCAGGCTCCTTGCTGAGCAGAGAGCCCGATATGGGGCTCGATCCCAGGACCCTGGGATCATGACCTGAGCTGAAGGCAGAGGCTTTAACCCACTGAGCCACCCAGGCGCCCCTTAAATGGTCATAATTAAAAAAAAAAAAAAGAAAACGGGTTATACCAAGTGACTTTTCTAAAGAAGGGCAAGATTAATCTTTACTCACCAAGATGCCCTGCCACTCCTGATGGAAAACAGGACAAAACTCGCAGGGCTAACAATGCCCAACAGAAGGCTCAGAGTAAGTACCACATTGGACTGAGGACTTACAAACGTTTACTAATGAACTATAGCAGAATAATTACCTGGAGTTGGCCAGGCACCAAAGGGAAACATCTTAACTCACTAAGAAGTCATTATCATTCAGGAAACACAGCTAGGAAGTATGTTACATCTGACCCAGACTACGGCAAGACTGGAAGCCAGTAAAACAGATTAGAACAAAAGATCGTGTGCCAGAAAGTAAGTAAAAATGTGTATGTGCATTCTAAAAACTATGGGAATATTTTTTCTTTGAAACCTCTCTATTTTACAATTGCTTACCTAGCAATTCCTGTATTCTACACAAATTTATGACATGCCATACCTGACCATCACTTCCACCCTGCTTGTCCCCCAACCACTAAAAACATTTTTAAATTAGTAATAATGACAGAAAAAAGGCACTGGGCTAGTCTCTGCCTTCGGCTCAGGTCATGATCTCAGGGTCCTGGGATCGAGCCCCACATCGGGCTCTCTGCTCAGTGGGGAGCCTGTTTCTCCCTCTCTCTCTGCCTGCCTCTCTGCCTACTTGTGACCTCTCTCTCTGTCAAATAAATAAATAAAATATTAAAAAAAAAAAAGGCACTGGGCTTACCAAGTCGTGTCTGAATACAAAATCTGTAAAGAACCACATAGCACAAGACAGTAATTTTAGCAAAAGGAAAATGAATAAAGTAGGTATTCTGGTAAGGTCAGGCGTGGTTTTCAAACACTAAAAATAAAATACCTAAACCAATTTATGAGTAACGAAAAGCACTCTGAAATTGTTTCAACTAATGAGCTTTCTGAAAAGTTATTCCAAACCTAAACATTGAAAACATAATTTCAACCCACCACATCTCAACTCACCACAATTTCACAGTTAATCACCGGTACAGTCTTGTCTACCCTAAACAATATTCAGCAAAAGCTGAGGTCACAGGCAAGTTTCCAACAGCTGTAAGATGCTAAAACCTTGACAGTACAAATAATGCTGTACAAAGATAGTGATGCTGCTAATTCTGAACTCAGTAAAGGGCTGAGCTCTCAGTGACAATGCCTGTGTTCAAAACCCAGATCTACAACTTCGCAGCTGCAACTCTGAGCACGTTAATCTCCAGCCTTTAGTTTACCGCTATGATCACAGTAATCTTACTACCTATTGGACAATTAGCATTCAAATAAGCACTCTATTAAAGCTGACAGTTGTTGAACTTCTGGCTGGTGGGCAAGCACTACCTACTAAACATAAGTCTTTTATTTAATAGCTAATGAATTCCAGGAACAACAGTAGTTTAGGGGTACTAATATATTTCTTTCTTTCTTTCTTTTTTTTTATTTATTTGACAGACAGAGATCACAAGTAGGCAGAGAGGCAGGCAGAGAGAGAGGAGGAAGCAGGCTCCCCGTGGAGCAGAGACCCCGATGCGGGGCTCAATCCCAGGACCCTGAGATCATGACCTGAGCCGAAGGCAGAGGCTTTAACCCACTGAGCCACCAGGCGCCCCATATATTTAAACACAAAAGCAGGGGCTATCCCAAAGTTTGGAGATCAAAAGTGCATTAGTCAAGGGCAGCTGGTACCCTCTCTTTTCCTATTCCTGCCAATTGGTATTAACTGCCTTGGAATTCTTGAAAGCTTCTAATACTCTTCCCATTAACTTTAACAAAAGCTACATAATTCTGGCTTCAGTTTTGACAATACGACCTGTCACTTCTAGTTAACATATAATAATGTTTAGCAACATGAAATGAACAAGGTTTTTCTTACTGGGTAGTTCAAAACACTTATTTCTAAATGACTTATGGGATGCCAAAGGCATTTTCTTTGGTCCCAAGAGCCAATTTTAGAAATCCAATTATTCTCAAAAATACCGAATCTTGAGGGCGCCTAGATGGCGCAGTCAGCTAAGCATCAGACTCTTGATTTCAGCTCAGGTCATGATCTCGAGATCCTGGAACTGAGCCCCAAGTCAGGCTCCATATGCAGAGTCTACTTGGACTTCTTTTTTCTCCTTCTCCCTCTGCTTCTCCCCCCACCCACATCCCCCTTCCTCCGAGCCCCTGAGTGCTTTCTCCCTTCCTAATAGGTAAATAAATCTTTAAAAGGGGCACCTGGGTGGTTCAGTGGGTTAGGACTCTGCCTTTGGCTCAGGTCATGATCTCAGGGTCCTGGGATTGAGCCACACATCCGGCTCCCTGTTCAGCGGGTAGCCTGCTTCCCCCTCTCTGCCTACTGCTCTGCCTATTTGTGATCTCTCTCTCTCTCTCTCTCTATCAAATAAGTAAATAAAAAAATCTTTAAAAAAAAAGTACTTAATCTTGTGGGTAGGGATTGGGCTAGATGGGTGATGGTTATTAAAGGGGGCACTTGTTATGATGAACACTGGGTGTTTATTACATGTAAATGATGAATCACTGAATTCTACTCTTGAAACCAATACTGTCCTGCATGTTAGCTAACTAGAATTTAAATTAAAAAAAGGAAAGTACCGAATCTTTTTAGTTTCAAGGTGGGGGTAGGGCGCACCTGGCTACTCAGTAGGAGGAGCATGCCACTCCATCTCAGGGTCGATCTCGGGGTGGCTGAGTTCGAGTTCCATGATGGGTAAAGAGATTATTTAAATAAATAAATAAAATCTAAAAAAGGTGGGGGAGCCCGCGTGGCTCAGTTGGTTAAGCGACTGCCTTCCACACAGGTCATGATCATGGAGTCCCACATTGGGCTCCCTGCTCAGCACGGAGTCTGCTTCTCACTCTGAACCTCCCCCTCCCATGTTCTCTCACTCTCTTTCAAATAAATAAATAAAATCTTAAAAAAAAAAAAAAGTCTGCGGGCAGCTCCTGCTGCAGAGTCATAACAAGCCAGAAATTGTGAACCCTGGCTAGATTCAGTTCCTCCCTTCAATCATCCTTATTTCATCCCTGCCCTCTGAAAATATATACCGGAGGGTATGGTAACAAACACCACCGGGAAATGGAAAGAGAGTCCTATCTCTGCAACTCACCACCAGCGTGACCTTTGGCAAGTCAGTGTCTTCAGCTCAAAGTAAGGTATTTTCTAGCAGTGGGAAAGAGGGTGAGCTGGGGACACCGGGGTTCAGATTCTAGCTCCATCAAATGCTAGCTGAGTGACCTTAGGAAAATTAGACAACATCAACAAAGCCTCATTTTCCTCATCTGTGAGGAGAAAAGGGGGGGGGGGGGATTTGCAGGACTGGAAAAAACTACCCACCTCAGGAGACTGTGTGAATATTAAATGAGACAAGCCATGTTAAGGGCCAATAACAGAGAATGACAGAATGATCGATCTACACACATTAGCTATTATTTCCCACCTCAAAGGGTTGTTGCTAAAATCAAATGTGAGTAAAGCATCATACAAATTTTAAAAGCAGGACCAACTGTGCCAGAAATAAAGTTACCCCCTCCTCCAAAAAAGCTGAATGATCTCAGCCATGTGGAGAAACCTCCATTTAGTAACACTTAACTATAAGCTCGAGGTCTAGTTTGGCAAAAACCACTGACCTTGAAGCCTTCCTCACTGTTCACTAAGATAAACCAACCATCTATGAGGAGAGAGAGGAACTGCAAAAAGGGCTACTGCCCAATTACAAAACATCTCGGTTACTGAAAAGGTGTTTCTCCCTGACTCAAATCTGTTGATTTTTCACAGCCGGGTAGGAGGGTGACATCAAGGTCTTAAAGTCTGAGGGCGTTAAGTAGGGGGATCCATTTAGCAAGCACAAGGGAAGTTGCAGAAAGGAAAAGCCCTGCAGCAGCCCTACATGCCCCTCTGACAAGAGCTAACACTGTCTCTTCACCGCTATTTTGGGCCCACGACCCCCCCCCCCCCCCCGCCCACCCCGCCTCCCACGTGCGCCCAGAGCAGCTGTTTCTCCACCAAAGAGCTCTAGATTGGGAGCCTCCAATACGGCCGGCTCCTGACTCGATCTGGGTAACCTTGCATCAGCCCCTTCCCCTCTTTGGACCTGTTCCTCCATGTGCACCGAGCCCAGCTAGTTAGACAACCCCCTAGACCGGATTCTCAGAAATAAAAAGTCTTCAGTAAGGAATTTTCCCTCAAATAAGAGTGTCGCACCCTCACGCCGGAGCCAGCTTTCACCTGGCTTGGGATCCATCTGAGATCCTGGGTCTTCTTTGGTGTGGCATTAACAACGCAGCCTGCGGGCAGCGCACGTCTCAGCGAGAGTGTGTCTTACAGGGCCTGCACGCCGGGCCAGCTCTGCCGACCTGACGCTGCCTGGACTGCGCCGCCGCTGCCACCGCAGGGCGCAGGAAGGCCCGGCCGGCGCCTACGCGAGGCGGGTGGCTGCGGCCTAGAGGCCCGCGCGGACAGCCCCCCGCATCGGCCAGCTCCGCGCCCGCCCCCTCAGCGCCCCTCCCGGACCTTCGCCCTGGCCTCAACAGCCCTCGACGCGTCCGGCCGACAACAGGCTGGCCCCAGGCACTCACCGTAAATGGGCCGGAGGCGCCTGTCGTTAGGGTCCTGCACATGGCCCCGCGTCGCCATGATGACAAGCGCAGAACCGCAGTGCGCACGCGCGGGGCAGGCCCTTGGGAAGGGGCTGTTAAAGGGCCAGCGCCGATCTCGCTCTTCTATCGCGATAGTCTCAGAGTTGCGACTGACCGCCCCTGCGCAGAAGGGGAGGCTCTCGAGCCTCTTGGACTTCTACCGGTACGGCGATGGGTTCTTCGTTAGGAATCTTTCCTCCTTTTGCCCGATGGAATCAACCAGGTTGGAAGAGACGGCTGTTGGTATTGGGTAGTGAGGAAAGGCGGGGAGAAACTCTTGGTCAAAGTTGGGCTCAGCTCCTCCCGCTTGTCGTATTTATCCTCTGTGTCCGAAGGAGGACCAGTTAGACATGTCTGTGACCAGCTGTTGAGGAGCCAGGAACTCCTCTGGGAGACTGACCCAGGAAACTGTGGGGGAAAAGGGGTCTGATCCGGGGTGCCTGACTGGCTCAATCTGTAGAGCATAAGACTCTTGATCTTGGGGTTGATGAGTTCAAGCCGCAGGTAGGGCAGAGAACTTACTTTAAAAGGGGGAGGGAGAGGGGGAGATGCTGTTCTACAGTAAAAAATCTGCCTGAAAAGTTCAAGATCCTTTCAGCCCTCTCCTGGGTTCAACCAGCTAAGAAGCATCCTAGATTCATAGTAATCCAATCAGTTTGTCAATTATACCTCAGTAAAACTGGAGGGGAAAAGTAATTAAATTCACACAACACATAGTTATTGAATGCCTATTATGTGCCAGGCTACATCAATAAATAGACAAAATTTTCATGGAGCTTTACTTGTAGTGGAAGAAACAGACAAAACAGCGTATTAGACGATGATAAATGATTCTGAGAAAGGTAGAACAGGGACTGGGGAGTGGAGGAGGGAGGCAATTTTATATGTATAATGTGGTCAGGGAAATCCTAGCTGATAAAGTGATAATTATCAAAGACTTGGAGAGGGAGGGAGCCACTTAGGTGTGCCAGGCTCAGTAGAGTCATAACCTAAGTTAAGGCCACACTAGTCTCTAGATTGAAACTCAGGTCTTTCTGAGTAGAGAACCAGAGTAATCCCCTGCACTGCAGTGTCCCCAGTGTTAGCCTTGACCAGCTGGAGTTGACCCCTTCTACTGATGTTCCTTCCCTCTTCCTTTCTGGGCTTTTTTAGTGTCCAAGAAAATGATTCTCCAACTTCAGTGCACATCAGAATCCCTTGGGAAACTTGATAAATATGAGTTTCCTGGATTCTCCCAGAGATGCTAATTCAATCTGAAGACCACTCTTTGGAAAATACTGATTTGTCCCACATCGGGCTCCTTGCTTAGCAGGGATCCTACTCTTCCCTCTACCAGCCACTCTCCCTGCCTGTGCATGCTCTCTCTCTCTCAAACAAATAAATAAAATCTTAAAAAACAAAAAGAAAGAAAGAAAGAAAGAAAAAATACTAATTAAAGGATCTAGATCAAAAGTTTTTATTTACTTTTTTTTAAGATTTTATTTTTAAGTGATCTCTACACCCAATATGAGGCTTGCACTTATAACTCTGAGATCAAGAGTCACACGCTCTTACGCTGAAAAAATAAATTAATTAATTTAAAAAAAAAAACAAAAAGTCACACGCTCAAAAAAAAAAAAAGAAAGAAAATGGGGCACATGGGAGGTTCAGTCCATTAGGTGGCTTCCTTCACATCAGGTCATGATCTCAAGGTCCTGGGATGGAGCCCTGCATCAGGCTCCCTGCTCCATGGGGAGTCTGCTTCTCCCTTTCCCTCTCCTTGCTCCTCCCCCTGCGTGCTCTCTGTCTTTCTCTCTGCATCAAATGGATGATAAAATCTTAAAAAAAAAAAGAAAAAGCATGCTCTACCCACTGAGTCAGCCAGGCACCCATCAAAAGTCTTTCGAATCTACCATAACAGCAAGTTAACAATTGCTATTAAAATGTAAATATGCATGCCTAGGAAAAATGATAGTGATGATAATAACAATAATCATAGAGTGCATTAATGAGCACTCTGCCAGAGACTGTGCCAAGCTCTTTCACATACACCTTCTCACTTCGCTTTAACAAACTGGTGGACTAGGTACCTTTTCAATTTTCATCTTAAAATGAGAATTTTGAAACATAGAGATATTAGGTAATTTGCCCAAGATCACACAGTAAGTCTGTGATGACGTTTGTGGTCGTCTCACTCCCAAATCCACACCCTGGAATTACTGGCCAGTTTCCAAAGAGTTAAGTATAGAAAAGGAAAAAAAACAGTTGAGAAACCTAGTAAGAACTACCCTAGCTAAGTGATGAAAGTTAACATTACAATGATAATTCATGTTCATACCATGTACCCCAACGTGAGATGATGAGGAAGGAACTTTATTTCTGTAGTATTTTTCCAGAAAGCCCATAATCCCAGAGTAATCAGGAGAGAAACATTAAACAAATCCAATTTGAGTGATATTTTACAAAATGTCTGACCAGTACTCTTCGAAACTGTCAAGGTCATGAAAAATTAAGGAATCAGAGAAACTGTCACAGACCAGAGGAGCCTAAGGAGACATGCCAACTAAAGTAATGTGGTACCTTGGTTGGGATCCTGGGACAGAAAAAGGCCATTGTGGAAAAACAGTTGAAATTCAAATAAGGTCTAGAGTTTAGTTAATAGTGTTGTACTAATGTTGGCCTCTTGGTTTTGATAAATGTACACTGGTAATGTGAGATGTTAACATTAAAGAAAACTGGGTGATGGGCACCTGGGTGGCTCAGTCCATTAAACATCCCACTCTTGTTTCTGGCTCAGGTCATGATCTCAGGGTCATGAGATCAGGCCCAGAGTCAGGCTCTGCCCTCAGCACAAGTCAGCTTGAGATTCTCTCCCTCCCTCCCCCTCTGCTCCACCCTCCCCCCCACCTCCCGTGTGTGTGTGCGCGCGCGCGCGCGCTCTCAAATAAAATCTTTTTTAAATTTTTTAATTATGTTTTTAAAAGAATTTATTTATTTGAGAGAGAGAATGAGAGAGGGAGAGAGCATGAGAAGGGGGAGGGTAAGAGGGAGAAGGGAGCAGGGATCCTGATGCAGGACAATGCGGAACCTGATCCTAGGACTCCAAGATCATGACCCGAGCCAAAGGCAATCGCCCAACCAACTGAGCCACCCAGGCCCCCCATAAATAAAATCTTTAAAAAACTGAGTGAGGAGTGTATGTAAATTTTACCCTCTTTTCAACTTTTCTGTAAATCTAAAATTACTCCAAAAAAAAGATTTTTTTCTTAATTTCTTTTTTTAAGAAGCCCCAAGGTGGGGCTTAAACTCATGACCCTGAGATCAGGTATTGTCACATGCTCTACTGACTGAGCCAGCTAGGTGCCCCACAAAATAAAAGATTTTTAAATGCATCATTTTTAATAATTGGAGACAACTATTTTTTTTAATATAGACGTATTAGAAACTCTCATCCCAATTCCTTCCCAAGGCTAGCTAAAAGAGAAAATTCCAGTAACAAGTGCAAGGAGAAATTCTTAAAGAGAATGAGAGGCTCTCCAACAAAGATACAATCTGTGATCCTCATGGAAAAATCATTCCTAAGGCTGAGGAAGCTTTAAGATACCCTAGGTAGGGATGCCTGTCTGTTTTAGTCAATGCAGTGTGCAACTCATTTTTTATTTGCTTTTCAGTGTGCAACTCTTGATCTCTAGGTTAGAAGTTCAAGCCCCATGTTCCGTGTAGAGATTACTTAAAAATAAAACTCTTTGATGCGCCCGGGTGGCTTAGTCAGTTGGGCATCTGACTCTTGGTTTCAGCTCAGATTGTGATCTCAGGATCATGGGATCCCTCCCCACGTCCGGCTCCACATTCAGCGCAGGGTCTGCTTGAGATTCTTTCTCTTCCTCTCCCCCTGCTCCTCCCCCCACTCACTCTCTCACTCTTTAAATAAATAAATAAAATCTTTTTTTTTTAATTTCTTTAAAAAAAAAATATATCCCAGATAGAGAGGTTGGCATTATGGGAAAGTGGTTTTCTTCTAGATCAGTGGTTTTCGAAGTGAGGTCCTTAGTTAGCAACACCAGCATCACCTGGGAAGGTTTAGAAATGCAAATTTGGGGGCGCCTGGGTGGCTCAGTGGGTTAAAGCCTCTGCCTTCCGCTCAGGTCATGATCCCAGGGTCCTGGGATCGAGCCCCGCATCGGGCTCTCTGCTCAGCGGGGAGCCTGCTTCCCCTCCTCTCTCTGCCTGCCTCTCTGCCTACTTGTGATCTCTGTCTGTCAAATAAATAAATAAAAATTTTAAAAAAAGAAATGCAAATTTTTAGGCACTGCCCCAGACCTACGGAGCAAAAACTCTAAGAGTGGGGGCGTAGCAACCTCCATTGTTACAAATCAGTTCTCTGGTGATTTGGATTCAGACAAAACGTGGATTCTTTGACGTAATTTTTTTAAAGATTTATTTATTTGAGAAAGTGAGAGAGAGTGTGAGTGCAGGGGAGAAGGGCAAAGAGAGAGAGAGAGAGAGTCTCAAACAGACTCCATGCCAAGTGCAGAGCCCAACGCAGGGCTCATTCTCATGACCCTGAGATCATGACCTGAGCTGAAATCAAGATTTGGACACTTAGGGGCGCCTGGGTGGCTCAGTGGGTTAAAGCCTCTGCCTTCAGCTCAGGTCATGATCCCAGGGTCCTGGAATGGAGCCCCACGTCGGGCTCTCTGCTCAGCAGGGAGCCTGCTTCATCCTCTCTCTCTGCCTGCCTCTCTGCCTAGTTGTGATTTCTCTCTGTCAAATAAATAAGATACTAAAAAAAAAAAAAAAAAGATTTGGACACTTAACCAACTAAGCCACCCAGGTGTCCCTGGATTCTTTGACTTTAGGTCAGAGGTAGGCAAACTATGACCTATCAGTCAAATCTAGCTTTCTACCAGTTTTTGTACAACCTGTAAGCTAAGAATGATTTTTATATTTTTTAATGGCTGGGGAAAAAATCAAAAGAATAATCTTTCATGACGTAAAAATTACATAAATTCAAAGGTCAATGTCCATAAATAACAGTTTATGTAACACAGCTACACCTATTTATTTATGCATTATCTAGAGCTGCTTTGGTGTTACAAAGGAAAAGTTGAGTAGTTGCAACAGAGACCCAGCTGTGGGGCCCACGAGGCTAAAACACTTTGTCGGGTACTTTTTTTTTTTTTTTAAAGATTTCATTTATTTATTTGACGGAGAGAGATCACAAGTAGGCAGAGAGGCAGGCAGAGAGAGAGAGGAGGAAGCAGGCTCCCCACTGAGCAGAGAGCCCGACTAACGTGGGACTCAATCCCAGGACCCCGAGATCATGACCTGAGCCAAAGGCAGAGGCTTAACCCACTGAGCCACCCAGGCACCCCGTCTGGTCCTTTACAGGAAAAGTTTGTCAACCCCTGATCTGGGATAATGAAAGAAATTTAAATACTCCTAGGATACAATGTCAGTTAAATACAATGTAGTATTTGGGAGTACTTGCACTAAAATGATATTCACTGTTGGTCTGAAATTCATGTTTAACCAGATGTCCTATATTTCTATTTGCTACATCTGGCAGTCCTATCCCAAGCAGAGCTCCATACTCCCCCAAATCATGCTAACCAGCAAGAATGAAAGGCAGGAGGGGCGCCTGGGTGGCTCAGTGGGTTAAGCCTCTATCTTCGGCTCAGGTCATGATCACAGGGTCCTGGGATCAAGCCCTGCATCGGGCTCTCTGCTCAGCGGGGAGCCTACTTCCCCCTCTCTCTCTGCCTGCCTCTCTGCCTACTTGTGATCTCTGTCTGTCAAATAAATAAATAAAGTTAAAAAAAAAAAAAAGAATGAAGGGCAAGAGCCTAGGTAAACTGACCCCAGGATTACTCTGAGACGGTTTGGTCAGGTATGACCAAGCCCAGATCGGGCTTGGAAAGAAGAGAGGACGGAGGAGGGCTGGGGCTCATATTTGGCGCAAATGGAAGAGCTGGTGAGTCACCTGCGTTTTAAGAATTTCCCAGAATGGAAAAATACAGCGCCTTCAAGTAGGGACGCATATGATGCTCCTGGCCAGGACTGTGGTTACTCAGATACATTCTCAGATTACCTTTGTTGGCCTGGCCCCCAGAAGAATGCTGACAGGCTCAGCACTGTTCCCTGAACTTGGCAAAGCCTGGACGTTGTAGACCTCCTTAACAGAGGCCTCTAGATGGTTGAGTCACTGTTCTTGGTGGAGTATGTTTCCCTCCACCCCAAATGCCTTTTTGGCATCCAAGTAAGATGAATTGGCCTTTCTCTTTTCCCATTCCTGCCCTTGTCCTCAGCGCCTAAGGCTGAAGCAGTCATCTGGCTCTGGGCTTGTCCTTACCTGCTCCTGGGAGGCAGCCTCCACACCCTCTGGCAGACCTGAGTCATTTCAGGTGACAAAGGGGATGACCTCAAAGGAGCCAAAAGCCCATCCTAATTGCAGTACAATTATGGGGACATTATGGGGAAATACTTCACATACAGTGGTACTCATTCAATGGTAGTTTCCATTTTCTTGACTTTGAACAAGGGGTAAGCCCTTCATTCTTGTCCTGTTTGGTGGCAGATTTGCTCTGCTGAGGAACTTTCTCACTCAAGGGCAGTGAATCACCTGGGGACATTGTGCCTGAAGAGCTGGGTGACATGAGGTAGGGGGTTGCATTACTTAAATGTACTGATTGTCAGTGTCTCCACCCAATGACTTTTCTAGTTTTTCTTTTCCATCTTGATGGATATATTTTTTTAAAGTTTTGGGGTGTTTTTTTTTTTTTAAGATTTTATTTATCTATTTGACAGAGATCACAAGCAGGCAGAGTGGCAGGCAGAGAGAGGTGGGGAGAAGCAGGCTTCCCGCCAAGCAGAGAGCCCGCGGAGCAGAGAGCCCGACGCAGGGCTCGATCTCAGGACCCTGAGATCACGACCCAAGCCGAAGGCAGAGGTTCAACCCACTGAGCTACCCAGGTGCCCCATGTTTTGTTTTGTTTTTAATAATCCCTACACCCAGCATGGTACTTGAACTCAGGACCCCAAGATCAAGAGTCACATGCTCTTCTGACTAAGCCAACCAGGTCCCCCTTGATGGATAGGTTTCAGTACCTAATCCTGATCCTTCACAAAATGAAAGCACAGTTCTGACAGTTGATTTCCTGTGAATTAAAGGTAGGGTTCAAGGCAGAGAAACACAGAACTGGGAAATAAGAGTCTGAAGAATCCAGGTCATGTTCTTGGTTTGGCCACTAATTCCCAGTTTAATACTGGGCCTCACACATTTTCCTCACAGGGGCCTCCTAGCTCTTTGGTGGTGAGGCCTTTGTCCACCCCAGAACTTCCAACTCAGTCCACCAGGTGGTGCATGAATGCCAGATGTCAGAGGCCAACTTCCCAAATTCAGAAGGGATGAATCTCACTATAATAATTTTTTTTTTCTTTAAGTAAGCTCTGTGCCCAAGGTGGGGCTTGAACTTGTGACCCAGAGATCAAGCGTTGCATGCTCTACCGACTGAGCCAGCCAGGTGCCCTTATAAGCTATATTTTTTTATTTTAAAAGTGTTCAAATGTGTCAAGATCTGTAAAAGAGAATACCAGTGCATAGATATCACACAGATCTAACAAATATTAACATTTACAAGCATAGACTGGATACCGCATGTACATTTCTTAATCTCTCCCCCTCCCTACCTCTTCATAGATAATCGCTATTATACTATTGGCTGGTATTTTTCCTTCCGTGTCTTAATATTTTTATTTCATGTGTATGTATCCATAAAATATAATAGTTTCACTTTCTTTAAAATTTTGATAAATGTTGTTATACTATTCATATGCTTCTGTAAGCTGTTCTTTTCACCTAACATTTGAATAAATATTCCTTAATTGCACCTCACAAAGGTTGTACCAGTTGGCATTCTCATAACCAGTGTGTAGAAATGCCAGTTTCCCTCACTACACAGTGTGCTCTCAAGCTTTTGTATCTTTGACAATCTCCCCGTGAAAAATGATATCTCTGTGTAATTCTAATTCATGTTTCTCAGGTTATAAATGATATTTACCATCTTTTCATCTGTTTAAGACCATTTTGTAATGCATTTTCTTTTGGTCAGTCTGGTCATGTTCTTTGGCCATTTTTTTCAGATTGCTAGTATTTTGTTATTAATTTACATCACCCTTTATATATTAAGAAAATGAGCCTTTAGCCATAAACAGGTGTTTCATATATTTTTTCCAATGTGTTGTTTGCCTTTTCATTTTGGGGATATGGGTTTTTTGCAAGGAAGAAATGTTTTATATTTTGCATTTTTTCCTCCCTCCAATATCATTTTAAAATTACTTTATGAGTTCTCCTAGTATTTTTATGGTTTCATTTTTAACATGTAAGTGTTTGATCTATTTTTTTTTGTTTTGTTTTGTTTTGTTTTTTTAAAGATTTTATTTATTTTTCCGACAGAGAGAGAGATCACAAGTAGTCAGAGAGGCAGGCAGAGAGAGAGGAGGAAGCAGGCCCCCCGCGGAGCAGAGAGCCGGATGCGGGGCTCGATCCCAGGACTCTGAGATCATGACCTGAGCCGAAGGCAGCGGCTTAATCCACTGAGCCACCCAGGCGCCCGTTTGATCTATTTTGAATTTATTCCAGTGTGAACAATGAGGTAGGCTCCCAAGTTTATCTTTTCCAGTTGCTCCAAACCTCATTTATTAAATAATCCATCTTTTTCACAAAGGACACAATGCCATCTTTATCATACACTAAATTTCTGTATGCACTCTGTCTAGTTATGGAACAGTTTACAGGCTCCTTTCAAGGGCAGGTCAAAGCTGGGGGGCCACAAATAAGGAATTTGCCAAGCTAATTGGATTTGGTGTTCTGAGTCTAGACTTTCTCTATACAGCCTCTGAGCTGCTGAACTCAGAGCCCTGGGCTGTATTTGGCTGCTTGTTTACCAAGAAGCTGGCCCTCAATTTAAAATGAAGGAGCTTCTGATAACTGGTGCTACTGTGTGGTTGATGTACTGGTAAGATAAAGCATAAAAGATAAGAGATTAAAACCAGCCTGGACATTCATTCACAAACTGATTCTAAACGTTGTATGCAAATGCAAATGACCTAAAATAGCCAAGATAAAAGATCTTGAAAAAGAGGAGCAAAGGAGGAAGATTTACATTACCAGATTTCAAGCCTTATCATAATGCTACAGTTATTAAGATAGAGTGGTATTGGCTTAGATAGACAAATAGAGCAGTAGAACAAAGAATCCAGAAATAGATTCCTACTGGATGGTCGCTGGATTTATGACAAAGGCTCAAGTGCAACTTACTTTATTTATTTATTTATTTAAAATCACAGATTCCTAGGCTTTACCATCCAGAATAACTTCCAGAATAATGGATTCCATGAGTGTGGTTGGGTCACAGGAATCTACCTTTATTTATGGCACAAAAACAGACACATAGATCAATGGAGCAGAATAGAGAGCCCAGAAATGGACCCTCAACTGTATGGTCAGCTAATCTTTAACAATGATAAAAAGACAGTCTCTTCAACAAATCGTGTTGGGAAAATTGGACAGCCAGATGCAGAAGAAGGAAACTGGACCATTTCTTTGCACCACACACAGAAATAGACTCAAAATGATGAAAGACCTCAATGTGAGACACAAACCCATCAAATCCTTGAGGAGAACACAGGCAGCAACTTCGAACTCAGGTGCAGCAACTTCTTTCTAGAAACCTCACCAAAGGAGGGGGAAGCAAGGGCAAAAATGAACTATTGGGACTTCAACAAGATAAAAAGCTTTCCTACAGCAAAGGAAACAGTCAAGAAAACCAAAAGACAACTGACAAAATGGGAGAAGATATTTGCAAATGACATAGCAGATAAAAGGCTAATATCCCAAATCTATAAAGAACTTATCAAACTCATTACCCAAAGAACAAATAATCCAATTAAGAAATGGGCAGAAGACATTAACTGACATTTCAGCAAAGAAGGTATCCAAATGGCCAACAGAGGCATGAAAAAGTGTTCAACATCACTCGGCATCAGGTAAATACAAATCAAAAGCACAGTGAGATACCACCTCACACCAGTCAGAATGGCTAAAATTAACAAGTCAGGAAATGACAGATGTTGGCAAGGATTCGGAGAAAGGAGAACCCTCTTACAGTGTTGGTGAGAATGCAAGCTGGTGCAGCCACTCTGGAAAACAGTATGGAGGTTCCTCAAAAGGTCAAAAATAGAGCTACCCTATGACCTAGCAATTGCACTACTGAGTATTTACTCCAAAGATACAAATGTAGTGATCCGAAGGGGCATGTGCACCCCAATGTTTATAGCAGCAATGTCCACAATAGATAATCTATGGAAAGAGCCTAGATGTCCAACTACAGATGAATGGATAAGAAAGATGTGATATATATACACAATGGAATATTATGCAGCCATCAAAAAATGAAATCTTGCCATTTGCAAAGAAGTGGATGGAACTAGAGGGCATTATGCTAAGTGAAATAAATCAGAGACAATTAATGTATGATCTCACTGATATGAGGAATTTGAGAAGCAAGACAGAGAATCATAGGGGAAGGGAGGGAAAATGAAACAAGACAAAACCGAAGAGGGAGACAAACCATAAGAGGTTCATAATCTCAGGAAACAAACTGAGGGTTGCTGGAGGGGAGAGGGGTGGAAGGGATGCGGTGGCTGGGTGATGGACATTAGGGAGGGTATGTGCTATGGTGAGTGCTGCAAATTGTGTAAGATTGATGAATCACAGACTTGTACTCCCGAAACAAATAATACATTATACATTAGTTTAAAAATATACAAAAATAAATAAATATTTATTTATTTATTTGACCGAGAGACACACACAAGCAGGGCGAGTGGGAGAGGAAGAACTAGCCTCCTCACTGAGCAGGGAGCCCACCTGGAGCTTGATTCCAGGACCCTGGGATCATGACCTAAGCTGAAGGCAGAAGCTTAATGACTGAGCCCCACAGGCACCCCTCAAGTGCAATTTTAAAATAAAAAGTATTCCCCTTAGTAAATGGAGCAATAGGATATCAAAAAAAGAAACAACAAAAAACAAACTCTTTACCCCTACCTCACACCATACACAAATGTTAATTCAAAATGGGTCATAGGGGGCATCTGGGTGACTCGGTTGGGCATCTGCCTTTGGCTCGAGTCATGATCTCAGGGTCCTGAGATCAAGCCCCACATCAAGTCCCTGCTTCTCAGGGAGCCTGCTTCTTCCTCTGCTGCTCCCCTGGCTTGTGCGCTCACGCTCTCTCTCTCCCTCTGTCAAATAAATAAAATTCAAAGTGGGTCATAGACTTAAAGGTAAAAGATAAAACAATAAGTCTTCTAGAAGAAAACAAAAAAATACTTGTTTTTGTGGTGAGGTAGGCAAGGATTTCTTAAGTGGGCAAAAAAGGCATAAGTCATAATAATTCTTCCCTTTATTCAACATTTATTGAGTGCCTACTGTGTGCCCCACCCTATGCTAGGTTCCAGCCAGCCCATGAAAAAAAATGTCAGCCCAGTGTTCCAGGAACTGATTCAGTGTAATGAGACAGAGGTGCCTACTTGGACAACAATACTACAGCTTTCTAGGGGTCCTGGGGTAATCACAGGAAACAATAGGAACCAGAGGAGAGGTACCTTTACCCAGAGTTCTGGGACGATATCTTGGAATATGTGAAATCAAAGCCAGCCTTAAAGGATGAGGGAAATCAGGTTGTAGAAGAAAGAAACGGTGTTTGAGAAGTCTTGGTGGGGATGTGTGGGTAGGTAAAATTACAAAGTATTCAGTTTGGTGGGAGCAGGTGGATGGGACTGGATATAGTTTTTTTTTTTTTCTTTTAAGATTTTAATTATTTATTTGACAGAGAGAGAGCACAAAGAGGCAGAGCAAGAGGAAGAAACAGATTCCCTGCTGAGCAAGGAAACCTGATGGGGCCTCAATCCCAGGACCCTAGGATCAGGGCCTGAGCCAAAGACAGACCCTTAAGCCACCGAGCCACCCAGGTGCCCCTGGATATAGTTTCAGGAATATGTCTGTGTTGTTAGTTTTCCTTTAATTGATAATTTAAGCCAGAGGGTTCTCTAACTCCATTAAGCATACGAATCCCCCACAAAACTCTGAAACGAATATTTTGGGACCCCACCACAGAAATTTATATCCAGTTGGTAGGAAATGGGCCTGGGCATTTTTACAAACATTTTCCCTGCCCCAAAGGATGCTAATCCTGCGAGCCTTCAAACCACCCTCTGAAAAATATGATTTAAGCATTAATGTTTTTCCCTCTAGGAAATGGAAAGTACTTTCCCAGGCAGCATGGGGGTGAAAGAACTGAGAGCTTTTTCGGAAAAGCAGATCACAGTGCAAGTGATCCTAAGATGTGTCCTCCTCTCAAAACTAGAAGGGCACCATGCAAGGATCTGAGGGATGAGGAAGTCATCAGGCAAAGGAACAGCAGCTCCTGCAAATTCTGCCTAGTAACCAGGCACTCCGGAAAATTTCCCAGCATGCTCTGAGAATTCAGGTTCAATCTCCATTCTCCTTATGAATATGTATGAGTCCCCGGATGTCAGCTGAGTTTCCTAGCCCCCTGCTTCAGAACTGACAAAATAATGTAAACATTTCTGAACCTGGCATCTTGATTAGGAAACTGGTTTTTAGCAGTGGTCTCACAAGTATTTCTCCAGTGATAGATGAATAAACTTGTGCATGTGTGCAAAATAGCAAACAAAATGTATGTTTAAAGCCTTCCCTGAAAGTCCTATCTCCATCAACAGGGTAAATGTGTATGACGAGTGCCCTTCCTCTGATAGATACAGTTTGTTGCCTTCCTAATAGGTACCTATTAGGAAGATACCTACCCCCTTACTGCCTAGCAGAGGTCCCAGTTCCTCTTTCCAGCTTGTCAGTTGTCTAAGCCCCTCTTGGTAATCATCAGGTGGCTGGCTAATGACATCCCCTGGGGTCACTGAGAAATATAGGAAGATGGAACCCCAAAACTTGGAGATGGGAAAAAAATGGGACAAATTGTAAGTACTTGAGGATCACCAACTCACAAGAACTGGAAATATGTATGTGCACATTAGGTGGCTGGAACTTTTAAAAAGCAAAAGCTAAATAAATATACATCATACAATTCAGCCCAGGAATTCCATTATTGGCTGTATACCTATGTCATGGGACACCTGGGTGGCTTGGTTAAGCATCTGCCTTCAGCTCAGGTCATGATCATGATCCCAGGGTCCTGGGATCCAGCCAGCATCAGGCTCCCTGCCTCCTTCTCCCTCTTGCTCTGCCTACTTGTGCTCTCTCTCTCTCTCTGTCAAATAAATAAATAAAATCTTTAAATAAAATATAACCTAGAATTAGATTGTGATGATTGCACAATTTTGTGAATAAGCTAAAAACCCAAACACTTAAAAAAAAAAAAAGATTTTATTTATTTGTCAGAGAGAGAGCAGTAGCAGGGGGAGCGGCAGGCAAAGGGAGAAGCAGTAGGCAGAGGGAGAAACAGGCTCCCTGCTGAACAAGAAGCTGGAGGAGGGACCAATGTCAAATGCTTAATGGACTAAGCTATCCAGGTGTCCCCCACAAAACACTTTAAATGGGCGAATTGTATGACATGTGAATTGTATCCCAATAAAGATGTTATAATACATTCACTGCAAGATATACTTAAGATCTATGCACTTTATTGTGTGTTATTATAACCCAATTCACATTAAAACAAAACATAATATCCCCTTCCTCCAGGGGTACTTGAGGAGACTGGCAGAGAGGGAGAAAGTGTGGGGAATGGGGGTTTGCTGAAATGCCAGGGAACCAGGGATTCACTCTCAGCCTAGTTGCCCCTTGCCATGTCCAAAACAGTGACTGGAAGGTCAAGCATGGAGGAAATGGGGCCAGTGACATAAAAGACGAAGGGAGCTGGCAAAGGGCGGAGGGAGGGGCGAAGGCTGGGATGCCCAAGAGAGAAATGGAATTCAATTCAGTGAAAACGAATTTTTTTTTTGGCCCAAACTAATTTTTAATGTTTGTGATGAAGCAGCCCATAAAGAAAACCATCAAGACTCCACACCAGAGGCAACCATCAGAAACACCTTGATGTAATTCCACAAGTATGAATTAATTGCCTTCTATGTGTCAGAGTCTGTGCTGGGCACCAGGCCAGGAATCTGTGACTCGAGGCAGCTGCTGAGAAGCAAACATGGGAGGAAGGGAAGGAGGCTGGCGGCTGGGGACACAAGGAAAAGCGGCATTCAGTTAGGGAAAATCCCTAGACCAGGTAGGGACTGTGGGGCGTCAAGGAGTCCTGGGACTGGGGCTACAGGGAAATGTTGGGAAGGAGGTCCCTACTGGCTTCTCAGATTTGTAAAGTGACAACTTTGGCTAAAAAAGAGGGATTCCCCTCCCCCATCCTGGCTGGGACCTGAGTTTGGCAGAGTAGAGAAGGATACAGCAACACCTATCCCCAGGGCTTTATCAAAATTCCACTGTAGCTGGAGAATCAGAGTTTAAGGCCAACTGCCTCTAATCCTCTTTTCCAGATTATCTCCTAGTAAAACAGGAAGCAGGTTTTCCTCACGTCTCATCTAAATCTTTTCTGCTACTGCTGTAATCACCATGCCCCACCTGCCTCTTTGGGTCAGAAATAAAATGCTGGCAAACTTTTTTTTTTTTTCCTGCTGCTGGATATAGGCCAGTAAAAATAAGACACCCCAGGGAATTAAGGAAAGTTTGAGCTTGTCATTATTCCTACTTATTATCCTACCCTTGATGATGTTGTAAAGTCTGTATTCAGAACTTCCGGATCTCCTATGCAAGGGAAGAAAGTTATTCCCAGAAGACAAGGCCACTGTTCTTCTATTTATTGAAAATGTATTTATACCAAGTTGGCAAGTATGTGGAACAACTGGAAGGCTCATATAGTGCTGGTGGGAACGTTAAATGGTACAGTCGCTTTGGAAAACCCGTTTCGGCAGTTTCTTGTAAAATTAAAACATAAACTTACCATGTGATCCGGCAGTTCCACTCATAAGTATTTATCCAAGAGAAATAAAAAACATTGTCCTCCCAACAGACTTGTACGGAATGTTCGCAGCAACTTCATCCATATTAGCTAAAAACTGGAATCAGCTCTACTGTCCATCAACACAAATTGTGGTATATCCATATGATGGAATGCTAGTAAGCAATGAAAGGAAATCGGTTGATGTGATCAACAGTGTGGATGAACCTCAAAAACCTTATGCTGAGAGATGCCCAGGTGGCTCAATCAGCTGAACATCTGCCTTCTGCTCAGATCATGATCCTGGGCGTGGGATGGAGTCCCATGTCTGCCTGCATGGTCAGTGTGGAGCCTACTTCTCCATCTCCCTCTGCCTGCTGCTCCCCATTTGTGCTCTCTCTCTAACGAATAAATAAAACCTTAAACACACACACACACACACACACACATACAGGGACACCTGGGTGGCTTAGTCCGTTAAGCATCTGCCTTTGGCTCAGGTCATGATCCTGGAGTCCTAGGATCAAGTCACACATTGGGCTCCCTGCTCTCAGGGGAGCCTCCTTCTCCCTCTGCTTGCTGCTCCTCCTGCTTGTGCTCTCTCTCTCTCTCAATCTCTCTCTCTGACAAAATCTTAAAGAAACAAAAAACAAAAAACCTTATACTGAGTGAAAGAAAGCTGACATAGAAGCAGACATGATTGTATGGTTCTATTTATATGAAACTCCTCTCCGAAGTGAAAGAAAACATACAAGAGTTGCCAGGGGTTAGAGGAGGAATGGGGAGTATTAGGAGAGTGTTGGAAATAACGTGTATCTTGATAGCTGTCATAGTTCCGTAGGCCAAAACACCCTGTGCACTTAATATGGGTGCTTTTATTGTTTGTAAATTAAGCTGCAATAACATTGAAAAGATAGGATAAGTAAGAAAAAAAAGATGCCACCAATCCTTGAACCAATAAGGCATAAAAAACAGCAAGTCTGAAAATCTGGCTTATAACTCTCCAAAATACATTGTGTGCAAGTCAGAAATGGAATAAGAAATACGGATTTTATTTATTTATTTATTTGACAGACAGAGATCACAGGTAGGCAGAGAGGCAGCCAAAGAGAGAGGAAGGGAAGCAGGCTCCCTGCCGAGCAGAGAGCCCGACTCGTGGCTCGTGGCTCGATCCCAGGACCCTGGGATCATGACCCGAGCCGAAGGCAGAGGCTTTAACCCACTGAGCCACCCAGGCGCCCCAAATTGAATTACATTTTGTGGGTCAGTCAGAATCACCACTGTAACACTTTTTTTTTTTTTAAGATTTTATGTATTTATTTGTCAGAGAGAGAGAGCGCGTGCACAAGCAGCAAAAGTGGCAGGCAGAGGGAGAAGCAGGTAGCCAACACGGGACTTAATATCAGGACCCTGGTATCACGACCTAAGCCCAAGGCACACGCTTAACTGACTGAGCCACCCAGGTGTCCCTGTAACACTGTTTCTTTGGGAAAATCTGTTCAGAAGGAACCTATTTACAAATAACAAATTCACCGCAATTAGGGGAAGACTGCCCCTAATTAATTGCCGTGACTCAAAGACTCTGTGAACACCTGCTGTAGGTTGAGTGAGCTTATATTTATTTGGGCTTCTCTACTAAAGGTGTGTTGTGAAATACTTATATACTTGTATGCTTATATACTGTGTGTACTTATTCAGTTCTGATGCTAACCTCCTGGAGTTAGCACCTGACTACCCAGGTTTAAAGGTGCAGTTCTTGTGATATGGTGATATACTAAGAAATAAATATTTCGTCTTTATCCTGGTTCCTGGCCCAAGAGCTTCTAAAGTCCTTGGAAATTCCCTGAGAAAAGTGGCCTAAGCTGTTCATTATACGTTCCTTTCAAACATACCTGGGTTTATGCTCATGAGGTGACTCCTGGGGAGACCCTAGGTAGCTTCACGATGGCGGCTGGTTGCCAGAAGTGCTAATGTTGTGAATAGAGAGTTGGAAATATTAGCCCCACTCCACACCTCCACCCCTGCCTCTGGGGAAGAGAGAAGGGCTGACGGCTGACAGCTGAGTTAATTACCAAAGGCCGATGATTTAATCCATCATGCCTGTGTGATGGGACCTCTATAAAACCCCTAAACTATGAAGTTTGGAGAGCTTCCGGGTTGGTAAATGCATCCATGTGCCAGGAGGATGGAATACCCAGTTCCACTAGGACAGAAGCTCCTGTGCTGGGAACCCACCAGCCCTCGCCTGGCATGTGTATTCGCCTGGCTGTTATCTATATCCTTTATGATATCTTTTACAACCAACCAGTAAACGTAAGTACAATGTTTCCCTGAGTTCAGTGAGCCATTACAGCAAATTATAGAACCTGAGGAGGGCGTTGTGGGAACCTCTGATTTATAATGGGTTGGTCAGAAACATAGGTGACAACATGAATTTGAAACTGAAAGTGTCTATATCGGCAGGGGTGGGGGATGTCTTGTGGGACTGAGCCCTTAACCTGTGAGATCTGATGCTAACTCCAGGCATTGAGTGTTAGAGTTGAATTAAATTGTAGGATACCCACCTGAAGTCTGGAGAGTTGAAGGACTGGTTGTTGATGGGAGAAAAAACTCTATGCATTTGTTGCAAGAACTTAATTTCTGTGAGTGAAAAACAGATCTTAGTAGTCCCTAACAAGACTGCCCTCACTTCAGTCCCAGCCACACCATAGGGGTCCCCAGGCCAAGCATACTTCTGACTAACTGGCTATCAATTCAGGGTTTCCCATGACTCCCTGAGGGTTGATAATTCACTTGAATGACTCACAGAACTAAGAAAAGCACTATGCTTACAATGACAGCTTTATGATACAGGACATAGTTCAGAAACAGGCAAATGAAGAGATACATAAAGTTTAATGTGAGGGGCATCGCAAAGCTTCTTTGCCTTCTCCCTGTGGATTCAGGGTGTGTCACCTTTCTGGCACATCAATATGGTCACCAACCAGGAAGCTCCCTCAAGCCTAGATGTCCAGAGTTTTTACTGGAGTTTTATTACCATAGGCATGATTGATAATCCAGACCCCTCCCCTCCTCAAAGGTGGAAGGTCTGATCTTCTGATCAAGGGCCAGGTCTTTTGCTGACCAGCCACCATTCTGAAGCTATGTAGGGCCCACCTTGAGTCACCATGACCTTAACAAAGACACTCCTATCACTCAGGAAATTCCAGTTTTTTGAAGCTCTGTGCCAGGAACCTGTGACAAAAACTAGATCTATTCTTTTTAAAATGTATTTATTCCAATTCTACACACACACACACACACACACACACACACACACATATATTGCTTTACAAATATATACAGTTTGTTGTTGGCAGATTTTTTTTTTTTTTTTAATTCATGAGTTCGGAGAGTCCATACAGGTAGCAGTAGAGAATATGGAGTCAAAACTGCGATCCAGCGGCTAAATCTTCTGCAAAAAGCAAAGTGCTCAAATATGGATAAAGCCTCACAGAGGTCTTGCATGAGGGCGTTATCACAGCAATAAGAATGACTAATAAGTATTAATGGCTCATGAGAAGAGAACAAATGCTATTAATTATCTTAATATATTAAGCGTATTAGTAATGTTTGTGTGTGTATTATTCATGCAAATATTATTAGCCCGTGTCAAGGTTAGCCGCTGGGCCCTGAGAACCAGGCTTCCAGCTCAGACCTCAGCTGCTTACCCCAGCTGTGCAAGGGCTGGGACTTTTCAGGGATTCACCCGGGTGGAGCTTGAGTAGCCAATCGGATCGCATCAGGCGGGGCCCTGGGACCGACAGCGGTATCATCCAATGGGTTGACAGCTGGGGCCACTCCTGGCCAATGGGCGCGCTCCTCCGCGGCGGTCGGAAGTGGTGAGGCGGCTCTGGGGGCCGTTGTTCAGTGCGGGGGGCTGAGTGAGGAGGCTCTGTGTCTGCCGCTAGCGGGTTCGCTGCAAGTCCTTGCTGTCGTCCCGGGTGAGTGTAGCGGCGGCCCGAGCCTTGGGAGCATCATTACGGTTCGGGAGGAGGCGGGCATCCCTGTGGCTTGGTGTGTGGGCGAGGGGGCTGTGGGTCCCGGGGGTCGCGGCCGTGAGGAGAAAGACGGCCACGCCGCGGCGTCTCCTCAGGCCAGTGGAGGAGGCCGCTCTTTCTCCTCGGGGAACCCGAATCTCGACAGCCCCCGGCGGCGCCGCCCCTTCGCGGCCTTGGCCAGGGTGTCGGGGAAGTGGGCGTCGTCCCGAGCGCGGCTGTGGGCACCGCGCCCCGGGCGGAGCCGGGCTCCAGCCGCGAGCCCCCAGCTTGCGGGGCGGGAGGTGGGGGCGAAAAGGGGTTGGTGTCGCTCTGGCTTAGTGCGGGCTCCTGGCCGGGGACCGGGGTTCGAGTCCCCACTCCGACCAGCTGTGCGGCGGCTGTCTCCCCAGAATGGGATAAACGGCCTTCACCTGCTAGGGTTCCGGCCTGGAGGCGAGGGTCCTTGTGAAGCGCTTAGCAGTCAGACCGTACATTTTTAACCGCTGCTGTTTGCGAAGCTGGTGCCCTCTCCCGCTCCCCAACCCCGAACTCCCCGGGGGAGGGGGCGGTTGGAAACCGCCTCCTGCGCCTGGACACCAGGGGGCAGCTGCGGCCGAAACATCTGAGACGGGCTCCTTGTCAGGTTGGAGGCTTGAGTTGTCCTGGGGCACTTCTGTGCTTTCGCCCCTTGGCTCCGTAGAGCGGGCCCTTTGAAGTATCGTCAGTTGTCTGCGTGAGGGATTTGAGGCCCAGAAAGGTCACGTCCCATATCCACTGGTGGCAGAACCAGAGCTCGACCCTCAGAGCGGCCCACTCCCAGCTCGGCCTGCCACCCCCAGACCCTTTGCAGCCGGAGGGGAGGCACTTCCCTCGCCGGAAGCTCTGGTCTTGGTTTAGTTTCTAGAACACACCTGAGAAAAGTATCCGGGCTTTCCCCTTTTGGGAACGTGATTTATTTTCCTAGATCGGTGGTTCCTATCCTTAGTGTACATTTCTTGTGGGAGCGGTTCTCTTGAGTCCTGTAACTCCCTAATTTAAAACCCTTCTCTGGGGTATCGTTGAGCTAGGACTACAGTCTGATACCCCTTCTGCTGTATACGGTAAGGCCTCCTTGAGTCCTTCCCGTTTTTCGTTTTTCGTTCTGCTCTTCCAGATCTCCCTTTACTTTCATTGCCTTTTACGCCCTCTGCTTGATTGGATTTCCCCCCATTCCCATCCTCTCTTACTTCCTCTTGACACTTCAGGGCTTCGTTTAAATGTCATCTTGTCAGAAAGTTGTCTTACCACCTTTTTCTAAAGTAGATTCCCTTCATCTCTGTTTGTCTATGTACTTTTCCATCAAAATACATTAAGATATCCGTTAATTTGTTTTTCCTCTGTCACTAAGTTGATCTGTTATGGACACTTTACTTCTTTAGTTTGTGAAGTAGTCTTCGTGCCCATGCAGCATACAGGGTCTCAATTAACATGTTGAATGAATATATGCTTTGAAAAGTGAGTTCATTCGGAAATGTCACAACCATTTAAGAGCCCTTTGGGGGCAGTATTTAAGACCATTTTTGTGTCATAGCAAAGAATAAATAGTGGTAAGGAAATTGCCAGCACTTTGCTCTCTGCACTGACATCTTGTTTAAAAAGAAGGAAAAACTTTACAGTGCACGAACCTGGCAGACACTTTCAGCTAAGGATCAATGTTAACATCAGCTGTAATAATAAAACTGTTGACATCATGTACTTTCTGATATAATGCACTGAGACAAGCACGACATCAGTTCTGTGGTATTCTTGCTAAAAAAATGTATTAATCATGAGAAAATACTGAATAAACTCAAACTACACTTACATGATTTTGAAAGATGAAGAAAAACTGAAGTATCCTAAATCAGGATAAAGGAGAAATAACTATATGTGGTATGTGTCTTGAACCAGGAAAAGGAAATTAGTGGAATGATTCCTGAATATGATTTATAGATGAGTTATTAACATTGAATTAGTATTAGTTCCCCGCATTTGATAATTTTACTGTGATTATTTATGATATATTGGGTTAAGGGTCTACAGGAGTTTTTTGTGGTGCTTTTGCTTGTCAAATTACTTTAAAATGAAAATTAAAAAATAGGGTAAAATGTAAATATATTGGGTATTAAATACCTTGATGTACTGGTATTGGTAACATTTTCTGTGTAGTTTCTTGTTTTTGTGTTCTGCATGTCATCCTAAAAGCAGAAATGAAATTGAAAGTTTACACTTTTCTCCTTTGTAGTTTTCAGAAAGAACTAAAGATGGCTGAATTTCTAGATGACCAGGACACTCAACTGTGTGACAATTGGTAAGAAATTAAATCTAAGAAATGTTGGAATGAGAACAAACTGGTTTCTCTAAAAGGTGGTTTATTTACTGGCAAGTTAAATTTGTTACCATATAACCATATGGGACTAGAAAGCTTTTTTAACAATTTTAGGGGCGCCTGGGTGGCTCAGTGGATTAAGCCGCTGCCTTCGGCTCGGGTCATGATCTCAGGGTCCTGGGATCGAGTCCCGCATCGGGCTATCTGCTCCTCGGGGAGCCTGCTTCCGCCTCTCTCTCTGCCTGCCTCTCTGCCTACTTGTGATCTCTCTCTGTCAAATAAATAAATAAAATCTTAAAAAAAACCAAAAAACAAAAAAACAATTTTATGTAACATTGCCCGTTTTAGTGATGGGATAAGATGGTAGGTTCAGGGGCGCCTGAGGGGGCTCAGTGGGTTAAAGCCTCTGCCTTCGGCTCAGGTCATGATCTCAGGGTCCTGGGATCAAGCTCCACATTGGGCTCTCTGCTTGGCGGGGAGCCTGCTTCCCTCCTCTCTCTGCCTGCGTCTCTACCTACTTGTGATCTGTCTGTCAAATTAAAAAAAAAAAAAAAAAAAAAATGGCAGGTTCAGGTAGCAATAGAGAAATGAGTAGAGTGATTTGATGGAGCTGGGAGTCTGGAGCTCTGGTACCTGCCTTTAGTTAATGACTTGTCCAGTCACCCCACTGACTGTTTTGGAGCCTCACTTTTCTGATGTATAAATAAGCAGATATAATTTTTGTCTTTCTGGAAAATATAATACATTTTTATTTTTTTTTAATTTATTTTCTTTTTCTTTAAGTAGGCTCCATGTCAAATGTGGGTCTTGAACTCATGACCCTGAGATCAAGTGTTCCATGCTCTGTGACTGAGCCTGCCAGGTGCTCATCATAGTGTTTTGTTTTTTTTTTAAAGAAGATACAAAAAATATAATACAATGTTTGGATTAGATGAATGCTTTTCAAAATGTTACAAAGATTTCCCCATGTGGCTACAGTGGCTCTCCTGGGGGTGATTGGGAGCAAGTTTAGTGAGGTTGGTTCTATATCCAGTATTGAGAGAGTAGTACAACCAGAGCCACTCAAATATTTTTATAAAGGATTTTGCTGAAGGAATGTTCTACTGCTTTAAAAGTAAAAAAAAAAAAAAAAAAAATCCTGGTTAAAGTCTTCTGGCAGTCCTGCTTAATCATTATCATTGCATGATCAGAACTGTTTGTGAAGACTTGGATGTTAAGCTTTCTATTTTGGTGTGTTTAACCCACGTGAGTGACAGGAAAGGGCAACTCTTTCTTGCTGAAATGAAACTTAGGATGCAGCTAATAATTTCCTGAGTTTGGTATTTTGGTAATGTACAAGCACTCTATGGAAGGATAAAAAAGCAAAGCAGAACTGACTGTGCTATGTTTAACTTACTAAATTGTGGTAGAAGGGAAGAGGTGTTGAAGAAGAAAAATACTTTGACTCAGATTGCTGGAAGATTTGAGCCAGATAACAGTTTTTATTTTTTTTATTGTTTTTTTTTTCTTTTTATTAGGCTTTCAGCAGAATTAGGATATAATCAGAGCAACTGCTGATTGCAATATTCTTTACCTGAACAGATTTAAGATTTCATTTCTAAGAGCGTGTCTTGGGGCGCCTGGGTGGCTCAGTGGGTTAAAGCCTCTGCCTTCGGCTCAGGTCATGATCCCAGGGTCCTGGGATCAAGCCCTGCATCGGGCTCTCTGCTCTGCAGGGAGCCTGCTTCCTCCTCTCTCTCTGCCTGCTTCTCTGCCTAGTTGTGATTTCTCTCTGTCAAATAAATAAAATATTAAAAAAAATAAGAGCGTGTCTTGCATTATAGGGTATTTTTTTTCTACTATGCCACTATCACTTTCTGCCAATTTAAAAGCTATTTTAGCTGTTTGTGTTTTATATGTGCTATTACTGGTACAAAATAATCAGCGATGCAGGTAATCACAAAACATTGTGATTGTATAAAAAACCAGACATAATGGCAATGTCATCAATTAAGATACTCTTTGTTTTATCAGTTCTCCAATTTGAAGGAGTCTCAAGGCCAGGACAATATATAAATAACTATGCTAAGGGAGTTTAAAAAAAAAAAAGGTAAGTTAATGGAAAACTAATGAAAACAGGGTTATTCAAAGCCAAAGCAATTTATTTAAAGAAAAAGGATTAGCATGGAAGGGTAACTAAGCCAGCACAGACTTCCCATCTCAGTAACCTGTTTAAATTCTAGGTTTAAAATTTTTGTTTTTAAAGCCATATTTCTCTTGTTCCCTAAGAAAAGGTAAACTTCAAAACGTGAGCGCCCGGGGTGCCAGCGTGGCTCAGTTTAGTAGAACTTGCGACTCTTGATCTTGGGGTCATGAGTTCAAGCCTCACATTGGGCACAGAGTTTACCAAAAATAAAAAAAAATAATAAAAAAATTTAAAAAGTGAAGGGATACCTGGCTGGCTCAGTCGGTAGAGCGTGTTACTCCTAACCTAAGGATCGTGAGTTAAAGCTCCATATTGGGCACGGAGTCTATTTAAAAAATAATAATAATAACAAAATAGAAAATAAGAAATTTGGGGAATCGGGCTGGCTCTGTCAGAGTGTGCAACTCTTGATCTCAGGTCATAAGTTCAAGTCCCATTATGGACATGGAGCCTACTTAAAAAAAATTTTTTTTTTAAGTTTAAAAAAAAAATGAGCTGCCATTAGATCCACTGGGCCAGTAAAAGGAGGAGTTTGTTATTGAAGATGTTCTTGCATGTCATCTCTCTTCTCTGTGGGGGAGAGTGTGGTTCTAAGGAATAGGAACTTCAATGTTAGAAGGTTTTGACTTAAAAAGGTGCCTGGTTGGGGCGCCTGGGTGGCTCAGTGGGTTAAGCCTCTGCCTTCTGCTCGGGTTATGATCTCAGGGTCCTAGGATCCAGCCCCAAATCAGGCTCTCTGCTCAGCAGGGAGCCTGCTTCCCCACCCCACTCTCTGCTTGCCTCTCTGCCTAATTGTGATCTCTCCCTCTGTCAAATAAATTTTAAAAAAAGGGGGGGCAGGAGGTGCCTAGCTGGCTCAGTTGGAAGCGCTCACGACTTGATCTCGGCGTCATGAGTTCAAGCCCCATGTTGGTTACAGAGATTACTAAAAACAAAAAGCCCCAAAACTTCAAATTTTATTTTTGCATGTAATAATGAATTGATTTCTGGCTTGTTGTGTTTAGCATTTAGATGGCTACTGGGAATTTTCTGGAAGCCTTGGCTTGCCTTTCAGTAATTTTTTTTTTTTAAGATTTTTTATTTATTATTTGACACAGAGAGAGAGATCACGAGTAGGCAGAGAGGCAGGCAGAGAGAGAGAGGGGAAGCAGGCTCCCTGCCGCGCAGAGCCTGATGTGGGGCTCGATCCCAGGACCCTGAGATCATGACCTGAGCCGAAGGCAGAGGCCTAACCCACTGAGCCATTCAGGTGCCCCCCTTTCAGTCATTTTTATCTAAGATGAAATTTCATCTTTAACTTGCTAGGCCCTCCTTGGAGCTTTTCGCAGTTTTATCTAGATACAGAGTTGTGTTCTCATCTCATTTAAAACACTTTGATTTTATCTGTATGATAGGAAGCAAGTATATTGGTATTTTGTCTGGTTGGAATGTTTGGTGGGACTATATTGGGAGCTAAATTTAAAAAGAAGATAAAACTAGCAGACAACTGTTTCGGGTATGTAATTGTTGCAAATCTGTTTTTCTTTCAAGGTTTCTTTCAAAGTTTCCCAAGTGGTGAAAATGTATCATAGTAAATTTACTGTGTGGTCTTACCTAACAGCTGCTTTTGATTCTTTTTGCTTTATGTTATGTGGTCCTTAATATTTTTTTGGTCAAATTCTAAAAATTTAGTGGCCTTGGGTATATAGAATGTTCTGTGTCAATATGTTTTCCTACTAGCCCTGTAAAATAAGAACTGTAGACATATTTTCTCGATTTTTTACTGTTGAAAGAAAATTATTGTAAAATTATGAATCTCAGTTCCCTAAGCAGTAATTATTAGGTTTAATTTTTTGTGGCATTTGTGCATGTATGATTCACAGTCATGATATAGCTCTGCTTTAATTTTGTTGGTGTACATCTAATATAGCTGCTCACTTCTTTAAACGGTTTTATTTTGGGGGCGCCTGGGTGGCTCAGTGGGTTAAAGCCTCTGCCTTCGGCTCAGGTCCTGATCCCAGGGTCCTGGGGTCGAGCCCGGTATTGGGCTCTGCTCAGCATGGAGCCTGCTTCCTCCTCTCTTTCTGCCTGCCTCTCTGCCTACTTGTGATCTCAGTCTGTCAAACAAATAAAATCTTTTAGAAAAAGAAAATGGTTTTATTTTTTAAAAAAGATTTATTTATTTGACAGAGACAGCGAGAGAGGGAATACAAACAGAGGAAGTAGGAGAGGGAGAAGCAGGGAGCCGGATGCTGGGCTTGATCTCAGGACTGTGGGATCATGACCTGCGCCTAAGGCAGCCGCTTAAACGACTGAGCCACCCAAGAGCCCTGTTTTAAACATTTTTAATGACATTTTTAAACTGTTTTAGGACCCTAATGAAAATCTTGATAATTCCAAACGTGAGATTACCTGGTTAAAGACTGTATTATGGTCCTAGAAACACATTTTCAGCCTATTTTTAAGCAGTTTACAGTACCATTGGTAACATAACAGAACACTAGTTTCACGACATCTTTAACAGTGGAACTTACTAATTTTAATTTTTGTTAATTTACTAGGTTAGATCATAACTTTGATTTATAGCCCCTGTATATTTTCCCTTCATTAAAAAAAAAAACAATTACTTTAAAACCATTGGTTTCCTCAGAAAGCTAGGAATTTTGGAGAAATAGGAGGAGTTAAATCTTTAAAGATATTGGTAGTTTCCCTCTTTATCCTGTTGAGATTTCTTCCCATCTCACAGTTGATTTTTCTTCTGTGCATAAGAGCTTCCTTGATAGTTTCACCATTGGGTGGAAATAAATTTGCATTTATTTGGTGTCTTGGTCTTTCAGACTGGAGTATGACTTAGCTGGAGGCACATCAGTCATCCTACTTTGAAATGTTTCTTACACTATGTATGAAGATGAAAACTCTAAGAGAAATAAGCTATCTACAATTTAGTGTGGAAGAGAGTTCCTATAGTATTTAGCTTTGTAGGCGAAATAAAATATTTAAAGATTGTGTAATTATCTGTGATTCCGTTCAGTATTTTATTTTTCTGAAATTTTATTCTAGGTGACATACTTATAGACTCTATCTTTATTTTTAATTTAAATTCAGCTAATTAACACATAGTGTGTTATTAGTTTCAGAGGTAGAGGTCAGTGATTCATCAGTCTTATATAATACCCAGTGCTCATTACATCATGTGCTCTCCTTCATGCCCACCTCACCCGCAGCCCCTTCCCCTCTTGCAACCCTCAGTTTGTTTCCTGTGATTGAGAGTCTCTTATAGTTTGTCTCCCTCTCTGATTTTGTCTTGTTTTATTTTCCCTCTCTTCCCTCATGATCCTTGATTTTGTTTAAATTCCACATAGGAGTGAGATCATATAATTGTCTTTCCTGATTGTCTTATTTTGCTTAGCATAACACCCTTCAGTTCCATCAGCATCATTGCAAATGGCAAGATTTCATTTTTGATGGCTAAATAGTATTCCATTGTATTTATATACCACATCTTCTTTATCCATTCATCTTTTTTTAAAAGTAATCTCTACACCCAACATGGGGCTTGAACTCAAAACCCCAGGACCAAGAATCACAAGCTGTACTGACTGAGCCAGGCAGGTACCCCTAGACACATTTCTTATTTTTCTTTCTTTCTTTGGTTTTAATTAAGTAGGCTCCATGCCTACTCAGGATGCTGAGATCAAGCATCACATGCTTTACCAACTGAGCCAGGCAGGTAACCTTAGACAGTCTTTAAATGCAATCTTTACCTAGACTAAAATTGGAGTTTTCTAATGGTCATATCCAAATGACTGAAAGTAAAGACTGAATATTTCTCTTGTTGAAGTGTACATAAAGCACTCTTGTTAAATTTAAATGATCTTACTCTCTCACTTAAGATTGTCATTTTCCTCCCTTTTCTGTAACTTAGAAATGATCATTGAATTGGATTCATTAAAGAGAGTGAAGAGGCAGGATTGGGGGAAGGGATTCAGGACTTCATTTTTGTACAGTTCTGCAGTGAATTTATACCAACAGAACCAGAGCATGTTCCTGAGTAGTATCTAGCCTGCTTTGAAAGGCATGTGGGACATAAGGGAGACATATTCCCCACTGACTATCCCAATGCTGGCATCTGTTTGTTTGACTTTTAGTGGAATAAAATCTAATGAGGTTAAACCTACCTCAGACCCAGAGTGAAAATAATTGGTAGGCTGTTTTGTTTTTGTTTTTAAAACATTCCTGGAGTGTATCATTGTTATGATACACATTGGAGTGACCCATGTTTTGGGTCATGGATGGTTTTAGAAAAGCCTGGTTTATTTCTTGGCATCTGACTTCATGTTGCTGGTTGTGATTAGCTCTGACATCTAGAAAGTGAGGCTGAGCTTGTAGAAGTAGTACATAGCACTGATAACTCATTGTTGCACAGAAGACTCAAAACCTTTGGAAGTTAATCCTTGAAAAGCAGGGGTGTAATAATCATAAGACTTTACAGACTAGATTTACTAAAGAGAAGTAGCAAAGACTAAAGATCTGACAAGCAGATTTTCATGTAGTATCACTGTGCATAGATTAGTCAGTAATGCTTGCCTTTTCCTTTGATCTGTTTCTATAGCAAAAAAGAAATTCCTGTGTTTAATTTTACCATCCATGAGATCCACTGTCAAAGGAACATTGGTATGTGTCCTATCTGCAAGGAACCATTTCCCAAATCCGACATGGAGAGTCACATGGCGACAGAACATTGTCAGGTAAACCACCAAGTACTCAAATGTTCATAACTCTTTTACACTTGCTATTTTGCAGTAGCAAGTGATCATGTTGTCACAAAGCCAATTTACTGATTGTCACTTCTTATCATAGGTGACCTGCAAATGTAATAAGAAGTTGGAGAAGAGACAGTTAAAGAAGCATGAGGTTAGTTTCCCTGCACAATGAAGAGCGTGAGTTACCTTGGGGCCGATATTACTGAGATTACTGAGCTATGTGCAGAGCAGAAAACTAGTCTGATTGAGTCTTGGTTCTCTACCAGCTCCACAAACACTGTCTCTTAAAGTGTATGCGAGGCTTTGACTTTTTGCTGCCAGATTAAGCTGCGTGACTGTTGCACCCTTGCTCAGGTCTTGGAGCGTTACTCTTTGGAACAGAGTCTGTCATTTCAGCTGGGGTTTAGCTGACACCCTCAGTGAGTGCCAAACCAAGCCTGGGCTTGCCAGTGTGGTATAACCACTTTAGTACAGAGCCTGCTTAACATCTTGTAATTTCCTTTTGACTTCTTGATCACTTGGGTAACTTGCTGTTTATACCCAAAGCAATTCCTCAGAGTGCATTTCATGAGATAGAACATAATATCAGTTGGTCCCTAGTTGAAACTGTTTGCCATAGTTGAATGAATGTTGTTTTTTTTTTTAATGACCGTATGAATTCACCAGTTAAAAAAAGATCCCCTATTTAGTTGGTCACATAGTGTGTATACATAAGTAAAAATCTACCAAGGTATGCACTTATTAGTACATTTCATTCTGTGTGCCTAAAATGACAATTTATAATTTAAAAAGGTAATTCATAACCATTGTAGAAAAATTGGAAAATGTAAGAAGAAAACAATAACTATTCATAACTCCACAGCACGGAATTAAACATCTTCTAAGTACTTTGGCACTCTTACTAGTTTTTCTAAGCATTTGACCTATGTTGTACTAGGGCTCACCAGCGAGGGGGGGGCTTATGATTGAGGTCACATTAACAATGAGTATTTCTCTGGTTCTAATATTTACCTGCTCTATAAAACAACCTCCAGTTAGCTTTCCTGTCTTCTGTCCTCTTCACTCCGGCTATTTCTGGGGGTAACATGGTAATATATCAGTCATTATAAAGGTATAAATACAAAGTATTTCCTAACGTTCCTGCAAGTTAGACCAAAATAGTTGTAGACCGGAGATTAACTAAAGAATTTTTTTTAATTCTTAAAAAAAAAAAAAGTTTATACTTTATTTGGTGCTCTAGTGAGTTATTAACACATTTTAGGATAGTTAACAAAGTACTTACTACATTATCTGGTATGTGCCAGCAATATTTTACTCTTTGCTGAGTACTTTTTTTTTTTTTTTTGGCTGTTCAGTAACTTTAAATCAGTGGTATTTTTCTAATAAAATCTTTCTGAATCAGTATAATAGCCACATGGTATATAATTTTAAAGTCACAAAAGCATGTATGTAATAATTGTCTCTTCCATTCCTCTTACCTAGGCCCTCTTTAATCATTTTCTTGTGCTTTCTACAAGAGATAGTTCATGCATACACAAGTTATGCTAAAAGTGTTTAAAGTAACATTTAGGATAGAACTTGGGTTTAATTGTAGGAAAAGAAATTTTTGTTCTTTGGCACAGTGGTTGTAAAGTATCTAAACTTTTGAAGTGATGTTACATTGACGTTCTGAGTTGAAGTTCCCAGGTTTGGAATGTGGATATCAGAGTAACATATGATTTTATGTCTTTTAAATTTTTTGGTGTTTTAATTACAATTTCAAAATAAGTTTTATAAAATTTTTTTTTCTTTTCTTTTTTAAGATTTTGTTTATTTCTCAGAGAGAGGAGGGGCAGGCAGAGGGAGAAGCAGACTCTCTGTTGAGCAAGGAGCCCCGTGCAGGACTTGATTCTAGGACCCTGGGATCATGACCTGAACGAAAGGCAGATGCTTAACCAACTGAGCCACCCAGGTGTCCCAGTTTTATTAAAGTTTTATCCTTCATCTGTTGAGTATTTATACTCTTGGGGTCATCTTTGTTGGTAATTCCTGGTTTATTTGGTCAGTTCAAAGCCAGTGCTGTGTACAAATATGCAGGTTAGAAATATCAGTGTCTTTCTGAAGGACAGTGTCTATTCCTCATTACCAGGTACTTAAGACAGATTGGAGTAGTAAGGGGAAATTGGGCTGGTGGAGTTTTGACAAACGTACTTGTATTGCTATGCTTTTGCTGTTTGCTCTGGCCCAAGAGCTGGCTGGCTTTGGGTTACTTGGGCTACTTTGTAATGTGTGCACAAAACGATGATAGGGTGGCTGAGCGAGTAGATTTCCTTCTGAGAGTTTCTTTCTTCTTGTAGAACCAGGCGACAGGGACAGAGGGAAGCTGTGACTTTTTTAAAAGATTATTTATTTATTTATTTATTTATTTGACAGAGATCACAAGTAGGCAGAAAGGCAGGCAGAGAGAGGGTGGGGGGAGCAGGCTTCCTGCTGAGCAGAGAGCCTGATTCGGGGCTCGATCCTAGGACCCTGAGATCATGACCTGAGCCGAAGGCATAAGGCACAGGCTTTAACCCACTGAGCTACCCAGGTGCTCCGAAGTTGTGACTCTTAAATACATAGAAAACCATGGCAGGCAAAGCTAGGTTTGGAAGAGAATACTGAAGTAAGTATTTTTGGCTTTCCTTTCCCTTTATTAAAACATAGCCTCTTTTAGATCGGCATGTTAACTGCCTTCTTACTCTGTGTTACAGGAGACTGAGTGTCCTCTACGGCTTGCCCTTTGCCAGCATTGTGATTTGGAACTTTCTGTTCTCAAACTGAAGGACCATGAAGATTACTGTGGTGCCCGGACGGAGTTATGTGGCAGTTGTGGGCGCAATGTCCTGGTGAAAGATCTGAAGACTCATCCTGATGTCTGTGGAAGAGATGGGGAGGAAAAGAGAGATGAGGTTGCCATGCCTCCTAATGCATATGATGAGTCCTGGGGTCAAGATGGCATCTGGATTGCATCCCAGCTCCTCAGGCAAATTGAGGCTCTGGACCCCCCTATGAGGATACCCCGAAGACCTCTGAGAGCCTTTGAATCAGACGTTTTCCATAGTAGAACTTCCAACCAAAGGAACATGACAGCCCAGTTTCCAATTCAGAATAATCTGTGTGAGTTGTGTTTGGATTAGAAAACTGGAATGGTATCAAAATCTCAGGGCAAATGGGAACAGGGCTTTGAGGGCAAATAGATCTTAATAATAAAACCTGACTATAGTTAGGTAGTCTGTCTAATGCTACCTAACTATAGATTGGAAGTAACCTCTTTGCTATTGGATTACCACTGGATTATAGCTAGTGTTGATGATGATGACAGTGACATCCTGTTAATAGCTAGTATTTACTGAGTATATAGTATGTGCTTCAGGCATTCATAAAGTGCTTAATAAGTACTAAATGATTTAGTTCTCACAGGCATTCTTAGGTAAGGGGTAGAGCTGGGACTTGAATTCAGGCAATCTGGCTCCATGCTTCAAACTATTCTGCTATAGTGCAGAAATACATGAAAAATGTTTAGCACAGTACTTGTCTCATAGTTATAGCTCAATAATTTGGGGTATTAATAAAATAATTAGAATAATAATGGAGCCTTTTATCACAGCAGACTTAATGTTTGGAGTCCTAGGAGAACAGGAGGACTAAGCCTCTTTTGTTCCTGCACAATGCCTGTAAACCTTGAATATTTGCTAAGCATGGACATGAGGTAGCAGCATTTTTTTTTTTTTAAGATTTATTTATTTTAGAGTGTGGGTGTGCATGAGTGGGGTGGGCAGAGGGAGAGTGAGAGAAAATTTCAAGCAGATTCCACGTTGAGCGTGGAGCTTGACACAGGGCTCGATCTCATGACCCTGAGTTCAGAATCTGAGCAGAAGTCAAGAGTCAGATGCTTAACTGACTGAGCCACCCAGGCACCCCTCTAATGTATCTTGAGTACTGGCTATTTTTTTTTCTTCCAGTGGAAGAACAAGAAAGGCAGGAAAGGAATAGAACCCGACAGCCCCCAAAAGAGGGTGGTGAAGATAGTGCAAACTTGGACTTCATGTTGGCCCTAAGTCTGCAAAATGAAGGGCAGGCCCACAGTGTGGCAGAGCAGGACTTCTGGAGGGCTGTATGTGGTACAGACCAGTCCCTTGAAGGTTCCAATGCTCTCAATGACATGAAGGGTAGGTTTGTTTATTCTGTACTAGCCTCTGTCTCTACAAGTTTTTTAACTGTTACACTATGTAATTTATATAAAACGAGGGTTGTTCATGGGATTAGATTTGCCTTTTTTGTTTTGCTTTTCCCAACTTTTTATTCTTAAATGTCAGAATAGTACAGTGAATGTCTGTATACCCCTTGTTTATATTTGCCAATTTTAGTATTTTCCATTTATTTTATGTATTTTTATTTCTACCCCTGAACTATTTGAGAATAACTTGCTGATATAACATTTTATCCTTGAGTACTTTAGCATGTATCTTAAGAACAAGGGTATTATACATAAATAAAATACACATATTACTCTCAGGAAATTTAACAAAAGTTCCCTACTTATACACAATATCCTTTGGAGCTTATTTGTTTTCTAAATCTGGGATTTCACATTGTTTAGTTCTTTATAGGTTAATTTCGTTTAGGCTCTTACCCCCAACCCCCTTTTCTTTTCCTTTTAGTACATTGGTACTTTGAAGAGTCCAGAATAGTTGTTTTGCAGAATATTTCTTTCTCAATTTAGATTTGTCTGTTTTCTCGTGTTTAGATTCAAATAACACAGCTGTAGCAGAATTCCTACATTGGTAACGTGTCCTCAAGAAGTCATTTTATCCTATTCATTAAAATGAGATCTATCAGATACCTCCCTTATATGGGTAGCTTTTCCCTTTATAATACCTATATTCAGGTTGTTACTTTATACAGTCTTTTATTTAGCAGTTTTTTGTATTCACGTATGTTTCTTGCTTGAATCAGATATAACTGGTGATTGTACATTGGTGATCTTTCTGTTTTTATCCTTTGTTCTGAATTTTGCTCCCCTCCCTGTCTCATTTAAAAATTATTCTTCGGAGCCTGGCTGGCTGCCTGTCTCTGTGACCTTTCACCTCAGGGTCATAAGTTTGAGCCCCATGTTGGGTGTAGAAATTACTAAACCAAATTTAAAAAAAGGGGGGGCCGCCAGGGTGGTCCAGTCGTTAAGCATCTGCTTTTGGCTCAGGTCACGTGGATTGAGCCCTGCATCAGGCTCTCTGCTCAGCAGGAAGCCTGGTTCTCCCTCTCCCACTCCCCCTGCTTGTGTTCCCTCTTTTGCTGTCTTTCTCTGTCAAATAAACAAAATCTTAAAAAAAAACAACTTTCTGGTATTATCAGATTCCTAGATCAAAACTAGGTTTTTAAAAATAGAAGTTGGATTGTGTTTGGTGAACCACCCCTTTGAGTCTCTTGTTTGGAGAATAGTATATTTGAGGGATGCATGTCCTGCATATTTAAAATGCTGGAAGGGCACCTGGGTGGCTCGGTTAAGTGTCTGCCTTCAGCTCAGGTCATAATCTCAAAGTCCTGGGATTAGGCCCCACTCCTGCTCAGTGGGGAGCCTGCTTCTTTCTCCCTCTGCCTCTCCCCCACCCCAGGTCATGCTTCCTTTCTCTCTCTCCCTCTCTCTCTCTCTCTCTCTCTCCCGAATAAATAAATAAATAAATAAATAAAATCTTTTTATTTTATTTTTTATAAAGATTTTATTTATTTGACAGGTCACAAGTAGGCAGAGAGGCAGGCAGAGACAGAGGGGGAAGCAGGCTCCCTGCTGAGCAGAGAGCCTGGTTCAGGGCTCTATCCCAGGACCCCGGGAACGTGACCTGATCCAAAGTCAGAGACATAACCCACTCAGCCACCCAGGCGCCCCTTTATTTATTTTTTTAAATAAAATACTGTAGTTGTAAGAGGTTTTTGGGACCTAAATTTAAGCAGCTGTCAGCTATGAGTCAGTCTTTCTTTCTTTGGATTTTGTTTATTTGAGAGAGAGCAATCATGTACAGTGGGGAGGGGCAGAGAGAGGGAGAGGCAGACTCTCCAGTGAGCAGGGAGCCTGATGTGAGCCTTGATACCAGGACCCTGGGATCATGACCCAAGCCAAAGACAGATGTGTCACTGACTGAGCCATCCAAGCTCCCAGCTATGAGTTTTCTTTATGTCATTAAGTGAAAAAAATGACTGCAAAAACAGTAGGATAATTCTTAATGTTTTATTGATTTAGATAAAATAGAATCGGTTCTAGTTAAAAGAGGTAAATGTAAGAGTGTTACACAGCTTGCTTAAAAGAGGTAAATGGTAGTGTTAATAGAAACTTGGATAGTTAATGATATTTTGTCTTTTTAAAAATGTATTTTCTGGGGCACCTGGGTGGCTCAGTGGGTTAAGCCTCAGGTCATGATCTCAGGGTCCTGGGATTGAGCCCAGCTTCAGACTCTCTGCTCAGCAGGGAGCCTGCTTCCCCCTTTCTTTCCGTCTGCCTCTCTGCCTTCTTGTGATCTCTCTCTGTCAAATAAATAAAAATCTTTAAAAAATGTATTTTCTTAATTATAAGTTTTATTAATGTGAAAAATAGTAAGTATACACATAAAATGTTTTTGTTTTTGAGAGTGGTGTGGTAGGGGCAGATGGAGAGGGAGAGAATCTTAACAGGTCCCACCTAGCACAGAGCCCAATGAGAGACTCGATCTCACAACCTTGATCATGACCTGAGCCGAAACCAAGAGTCAGTTTGCTTAACCATTTGAGCTAGTCAGGTGCTCCAAATGTTTTGTTTCTATAACCTACTCTAGACTGTAGCTGGTTAACATGTTAATTCAAAGACTGAATAAAGGGTTAGTCTGTGGCTCCTGAGAGGATTATGTCCCTGTTGGTTCACAAAACACTATTTTAGGCTCTATTTTCTTAAGAAAATGCTTTTTTGTATTGTAGAGGGTTTTTAAAAATTAATTTATTATTTTTAAATTTATTTATTTATTTATTTATTTAACAGACAGAGATCACAGGTAGGCAGAGAGGCAGGCAGAGAGAGAGAGAGAAGCGGACTCTGTGCTCAGCAGAGAGCCCGATGCAGGGCTTGATCCATGACTAGGACCCGGGGACTAGGACCGGAGCCGAAAGTCTTAACCCACTGAGCTACCCAGCTGCCCTGGGTTGTTGGTTTTTTGTTTTTTTTTTAAAGTTGAAGTATAGTTGACATACTAAATTTGTTTCAGGTGTACAGCATAGTCATGCAACAATTACATACATTATGAAATGCTTACCACAATAAGTGTATTGCAGTGTTAAGTATATTTCCTGAGCTGTACTTTCCATCTCCTCGAGTAGAGGATATTTATTTATTTACTTTTTAAGATTTTATTTGTCTATTTGACAGATCACAAGTAGGCAGAGAGGCAGACAGAGTGGGAGGGGGAAGCAGGCCCCCTGCTGAGCAGAGAGCCCAATGCGGGGCTCAATCCCAGGACCCTGAGATCAGGACCGTGAGATCAGGACCCTGAGCCATAGGCAGAGGCTTAACCCACTGAGCCACCCAGGCACCCTGAGGAGAGGATATTTAAAAACAATTTGCAGGGCCCCTGGGTGGCTCAGTTGGTTAAGTGTCTGCCTTTGGCTTGGGTCATGGTCCCAGGGTCCTGGTATTGAGCCCCGTGCCAGGCTCCCTGCTCAGCTTCTCCCTTTCCCTCTGCTGCTCCCCGTGCTTGTGTTCTCTTGCTCACTCTCAAATAAATTAAATCTTCAAAAAAAGTTTGCATCTGTAACAAAAATGATTGTGTACAATTAAATAGGTGAATTATATGGTATGTAAGTTATATCCAAATAAATTTGTTAAAGAAAAAAGAGGTAAAAATCATAAAAAAAAAATTAAGATTGTAAAAGAGTAAAAGAAAGCATAAGTCTCTTCCTCACCTACTGATAAGTTTCCTGGTTCTCCCCAGAGGTTACCACTTTCAGCAGGTAATTAGGTAGCCTTATATGTTTTTGGACAGAAAAGGATGTGAATATGTAATATGAGATTGTTTAAAAGCTGGTTTATTAGACTTCCTGCATTTTGGAGAGCAGAACAAAGTTTGTCAACGTAATGTTTGGCTTTGAATTCTTTTATGTCTAGGTTGGTAACCCTTTATGGAATGTTGGTAGGCGGATTCTCCCCTTTATTACCTTGGGTCTGTTTTTTACCTAACAATTCCTGCTTCTTTCCCTTTGGAAAGTGCACTAGCCTCAAAGAAAGCATTTCCAAAGTCTTTTAATGTGAGTTTCCTTATCACCCTTTCAGACTTGACTTTCATGATGCTAAAGAAAGTAAAATGCAGTAGCCTAGTAGTGACAGGTGAAGACTGGGTTCAGTGTAGTTTCCTTTATTTTCTCCTTTCTTGATCATACCTTGGATTGTTTTATTAACTTTTGTTTGCTTGTTTCATTCCATTTTTCCTCTCTACTGGTTTGGAATTTATATTATCTGTCCCTATTCTTGTGATCGTTGCCCTGGAAATTTCAACATCTTTGTATAATTTAACAAAGACTAAAATTAATCAATCTTATCATACTTACCCCAATCAGTACAGGAACTTTAGAATTAGCATCTTTCCTTTATGACTTGAAAACTACTAATGTGGTAAGTTAGTGTTCTCACTTGTTTTCTTTTTAGCACCATGATAGAGATATTTCTTGTTTTATATACTCATTGTATTTATTTTATTACGTGTTTACTGTTTTCTTTGCTCACCCATTCTTCCTTGTTTCCCAGAACTTCTTTCTAGGATAAAGTTCTTCCTAAGGTATATTCTTTGGAAGTTCTGTTGAAAGTATATGTTGATTGTAAATTCTCTATTTTAGTCTGAAAATCTTTTTCTTATGTGGTAGTTTCTCTGTCACACAGGTCAAGATTGGCAATTATTTTGTCTTAGTTCTTTGAAGATACTCTAATTTTTGGCTATAGAGATGTCATCTGTTAGTGTTATTTCTCTATAGGTACTTTGTCTTTTCCCTTTGGCTGATTTTAAGATCTCTTTGCCTTTGAGGTTCTGCAGTTTCCCTGTGATTTCTCTGGCTTTAAATTTCTTGGGATTTGCTGGATTTCCTGATTTGTAAATTTAGTATTTTTCGTCTATATGGAAAAGTGCCATTGTTACTTCTTTGATTATTGCTTGTTTTCCTTTTTTAATTTTTCCTTTAAGATTTTATTTACTTGCGGGGGGCCTGGGTGGCTCAGTGGGTTAAAGCCTCTGCCTTTGGCTCGGGTCATGGTCCCAGGGTCCTGGGATTGAGCCCCGCATCAGGCTCTCTGCTTGGTAGGGAGCCTGCTTCCCCATCTCTTTGCCTGCCTCTCTGCCTACTTGTGATCTCTGTCAAGTAAAATCTTTAAAAAAAAATATATATATATATATATATTATATATATATATATTATATATATTATATATATAATATATATTATATATATATCATATATATTATATATATATCATATATATTATATATATATCATATATATTATATATATTATATATATATTATATATATTATATATATTATATATATATATTATATATATATTATATATATTATATATTATATATATTATATATATTATATATATATTATATATATATTATATATATATTATATATATATTATATATATTATATATATATTATATATATATTATATATATATATATTATTTGAGAGAGAATGAGCTGTTGGGGGGGGCATGGAGGGAGGGGCAGAGGGAGAGAAAGCAGCTGACTCCCCACTGAGTAGGGATCCCAGAACAGGGCTCAATCCCAGGACCCCAAGATCATGACCTGAGCTGAAGACAGATGCCTAACCAACTGAGCCACCCAGGTGCCCCTGTCTTGCATCCTTTGTAGGTTTTTTGTTTTTAAAGATTTTGTTTATTTGAGAGAGTGTGAGTGGGTGTGAGTGCAGCTGGTAGCATGGTGGGGGGACTGGCGGGGGAAGAGGGAGAGAGAGAATCTCAAACTCCCCAGTGAGCGCCGAGCCTGACGTAGGACTTGATCTCACAACCTTGAGATTAGAACCTGAGCCAAAATCAAGAGTCTAACACTTAACAACTGAGCCAGCCATCCAGGCTTCTCCTATGTGTTGGATTTTGCTCTATCCTCTGTTATATTTTTCATTGCTTTTTCCACTGGGGTGAATTCTGGGTAATTAAGTGTCATTTTCTAATCTGTTGTTCAATATATCCATTGAGGTTTTCACTTCAGTGATTAATAAGTTTTCATTTATTGTAGTTCTGTTTGTTTGTTTTTTTTCTTCAGTGTGCCTCATCATGTTTTAAATAATTTTTTTTTTCAAGATTTTATTTATTTATTTGAAAGAACATGAGTAGGGAGAGGGGGGAGGGAGAAGTGGACTCCTCGCTGAGGAGGGAGCCCGATTTGGGGCTTGATCCCAAGACCCTGAGATCATGACCTGAGCTGAAGGCAGATGCTTTAACCAGCTGAGCTACCCAGGCACCCCTTAAATAATCCTTTATAGGAGCGCCTGGGTAGCTGAGTTGGTTGAGTGTCCGACTGTTGGTTTTGGCTCAGGTCACGATCTCATGGGTCATGAAATTGAGCCCTGTGTGGGCTCCATGCTCAGGAGGAAGTCTGCTTGAGGATTCTCTCCCTCTGCCCCTGCTCATGTGCTTACATGCACTCTCTTCTCTCAAATCTTTTTTTTTACATTTTATTTATTTGTCAGCATGCACAAGCAGGGGGAGCAGCAGGCAGAGGGAGAAGCAGGCTCCCTCCTGAGCAAGGAGCCCAATGTGGGACTCAATCCCAGGACCCTGGGATCATGACCTAATCTTAAAAAAGGCTTTTTTTTTTTTTTTTTTTAAATCTGGGGTAGTCATAATCTAATTCCTTTTTAAACATGTCTTTAAAGATTTTAGATATATTTCCCTACACTGCAGAAAAGTAAGTATATCTAAAAGCTCTTTTTTGCTGTTTGTTTCTGCTGACTGTTATGGTGGCTTGCTGCTTCCTGCATATCTGGGTTTTTGTTGTTTTGTTTTCAACTTTTTTCTTAAAGATTTTATTATTTGAGAGAGAGGGTGCCTGTGAGCACAAGGAGGGAAGAGGGGGGAGAGAAAGAAGGAGAAGCAGACTCCCTGCTGAGCAAGGAGCCTGATGTAGGGCTCGATTCTACGACCCAGAGATCATGATCTGAACTGAAAGCAGATGCTTATCCAACTAAACCATTCAGGTGCCCCTATTTTTAATATATATATTTTTTAACATTTATTTTAGAGAGCATGTAAGTGGTGGGGAGGGGCTGAAAGGGGTTGGGAGAGAGATACTGACTCCCAAGCTGACTCTTTGCTGAGCTGAGAGCCTAATGCAGGGCTTGATCTCATGACCTACAAGATCATGACCTGAGCCAAAACCAAGAGTTGGACACCCACCCTACTGAGCCACCCACGTGCCCACTCCGTGTGTGTTTTAACATTAAACTTCTGATGGGTTCCTTAGAGTATTTATATATGTTTCTGGTAGGCGGTAGGTATGTAGGGATAATCCTGACTGGGATCATTTTATTTTTTTAGTTTTTAAAAGATTTAAGTGAGCCGTTTGGTGGGGGCAAGTAGGGATATGGCAGAGGGGGCAGAGAGGGAAGAATCTTAAGCAGACACTGTGCTGAGTGCTGAGCCTGATATGGGCTCCATTTCATGACCCTCAAGTCATTCACAACCCTCAGATCATGTATGACCTGAGCGGAAACCAAGAGTCGGACACCCAACAGACTGCACTGCACCACCCAGGTGCCCCTGGGATAATTTTAAATTGAATTTTTGGTTGGCTTGGACTTTTAAAAAAATTATAAACATGAATTTATGTAAAAATACTAGAATTTATGTCAAAAATGTAAATTCTAGACTCAAACCCGTGTAAAGGCCAAACTCTAGCTATTCTTCCACTGTAATGACTTTTTTCTCCTACCCAGAGGGAAGAGCTAGGTAGGTGAGTTTTCTTAACTCTTCTCATTGTTTACCCTCCAGTTGTTCAGCAGTCTTAGTGAGGCGGCTCTTTGGGGAATCCTGGATTTAAAACTACTCTTATTTGCTCTCATATATTACTTTTGTTTTGCGTCTTTCTTGGTATTTTGTACTGGGAGAGTTTTTTGGTTTTGTTTTGTTTTTTTTGTTTTTTAAGATTTTATTTACTTCTTTGACAGACAGAGAACACAAGTAGGCAGAGAAGCAGGCAGAGAGAGGAGGAAGCAGGCTCCCTGCTGAGCAGAGAGACTGATGCGGGGCTCGATCCCAGGACTCTGGGATCATGACCTGAGCCGAAGGCAGAGGCTTTAACCCACTGAGCCACCCAGGCACCCCAGCTGGGAGAGTTTTTAAGGATATCTGTCTACCAGTCATAAGTGAGCCTCAACTTCTTGATCTATAAAATGAGGGTAATGGAGGTTCTCTTTTAATAAGTTTTATCTGAGGATGGAAATAATGTACAGAAGTTTTTAGATTAGTGCCTGGGGTTAGTACACATTTACATTCTTCCTTAATTAAGGTAGTGGTTAAGCTACTACTTTACTTTGCTCAGGAAATGGTGACATGTAAATCTCTTTTTTCATACTGGAAGTTTTCCTTAGAGTTTGTCTCTTAGAAGGCTCCTTTTGGAGGATTTACAGTCCCACAAATTGCTACATCTCAGAAAAGTCAAAGGAAGTCTGACTTTTATATAAAACCTTACAAGTGGGATAAAAGGTTAAATCAAGTTTGTTTTTGTTCATTGAGTCTGACTCTATGGCCTGATACCTAGGTGCAGCTGACCAGACCATGTTGCCTTGTGAATTTTGTGAGGAGCTCTACCCAGAGGAACTGCTGATTGACCATCAGGTGTGTTTAATTATGTGAGGAATGTGTGTAGGCAATAGTTGGTGGTGTAGGCCACGTGAGTTTTTGAGCCACTATTTTGGCATTACACCTGTAGCAGGAGGTCGCAGCTGTGTTTCTTACCATGGTGTGACTTAAGGGTATGAGAACTCAGCCTTGTTCCGTCTTATAAAGTAGTGTTCACTCCAGCAGGCCCCCTTGCTCTCCCCATAATATGGTGACGAGTGTACATCTCCACCGACCAGCTTATTCTGGTGTCATCTCATGCCCCATTTTGATTTATCAGAGATGTACTGAAGTCCTTACAGTTCCCTGGAAGGGTTAAGGATCTTTTTTGCCCTTTACTTTTTCTGTCTACAAGACGTGTGGCCATCCACCCCTGCTTCCTTAACACCCTACAACACAGACCGTTACTTGTAGACTTGGTTCTGACATGACTTTCAGGAAACCATCCTAAGGGATCTTCTGAAGACAAGGTCAGAGGTCCCACTTGTGTCCCTCTCAAAAGTCCTGTGCCCACTTCTCTTTTAGCCTGTCACTCCATGGTGTGGTCTCGGATCCCCTGTTGGTCTGCACCACCAGGCTGAGTTCCTTGAGAAGGTTCTGTTTTCCTAGTTACTGAATCTCTCAGTACATGGTATATGAAAGGTATCCTATGCTTTTTGAATGATTGAAAGTTCTCGAGGCATTTAGGAATGATAAGAGAATAGCCTTTGTGTTTGAGGATTGCCTGGTAGAGGGAACCACTTTTCCCCCTCAACACTGTTGCTCTCTGGTTTGGTTTGGCCTCGTGTGGCATTTCCATAACTATTAAATAATCCCTGTGCTCTGGGTGGAATATACATTCCCCCCTAAGTGGAATAATATAGTATTTGAATATATCTACTTTTTTGGTTTTGGAACAGCATAAGAAAACGTATTAGGGATAACAGCCTCCTTTTACTTAATGGCTATGGGAAGATTTTGAATCTTCTCAATTTAAGAAGAATAATCACAGGGGCTCCTGTCTGGCTTAGTTGGTAGAGCATGTGACTCTTGATCTCAGGGTTCTAAGTTCCATCCCCACGTTGGGTAAGATTACTTAAAAATAAAATCCTTAAAAAAAGAAATCTTAATCACATGAACACAGTAAAAAATACTTAAAACAGTGTTTAAAATAAGAGTAGAGTGTTCTGTTTGCCCTAACCCTTTTTAGTCTCTCTCCCCATTAAGGATTATTAACATTTGTGACTTTTAGACAATGTTTAGGAATGTAGTGTTTTTCTTAACGCCTGCCTCTTTTTTTTTAACCTATTTTTTTTTGAGACAGACAAGCTGTAATCCTTCCTGTGCCTTACCTGCACTTAGCGCGGGCAGCACTTCCCCCAAAGGGGTGGAGGGCCCTGATGTCATCTTCCAAAAGTTTTTGCAGCAGGCTGCGAGTAACCAGTTAGACTCTTTGATGGGCCTGAGCAATTCACCCCCTGTGGAGGATAGCATCATCATCCCATGTGAATTCTGTGGGGTACAGCTGGAGGAGGAGGTGCTGTTCCATCACCAGGTAAGAGTCCACAGAGGACCAGTCTGCTTCATTCCATGCAGATCCTCTGAATGAACCTAAGGCTTTCAGAACTGAGAATGCTTCTTTAGCTTTTAAGTTTCATGCATACCTGACCTGGCTACTAGCCATGCCCTGTTTTGGGGACTGAGGTATATACTGCTTCAGGCTTTTAGGCTTTCTCTACCTCTGTCAACCGTAATGTCATTAGCTGAGGACCAAGCAGCCAGGACTCCATTTAAGCAGGCATCCAAGACCTGGCAAAGGGACTTGTTTTTATTTTTATTTTTATCATTTTAGAGGGTGGGAGAGCATGTGTGGGAGGGGAGGGGAGGAGGAGCAGAAAGCGAATCTTAAGCAGGCTCCACCCTCAGTGTGGAGCCTGAATTAGGGCTCGATCTCACAACCCTGAGATCATGACCTGAGCCAGAACCAAAAGTTAGACTCTTAACTGACTGAGCCATCCAGACACCCCATGCCAAAAGGATTTTGATGAGTGTTTCCCTGAGGTCGCTAACAAACATTTTATTTATTTTTAAAGATTTTATTTGTTTGACAGACAGAGATCACAGTAGGCAGAGAGGCAGGCAGAAAGAGAGGAAGGGAAGCAGGCTCCGTGCTGAGCCGAGAGCCTAATGTGGGTCTCGATCCCATGACCCTGGGATCATGACCTTAGCCGAAGGCAGAGGCTTTAACCCACTGAGCCACCCAGGTGCCCCCAAACATGTTATTTCTGACCAGGCGGGTTCTTCCTGTTCTGGTGGCATTTGAGTCCTGCGTTCCAGGATACCTAGGTTCCAGGTTCTGGCTTTACCTTTACAGATAGGTCCTGTTCCTTCACTGGGGATATCTGTAAATGAAGGAGTTAGATGAGACAGTCTGAAGCTCTTTTTTAGCTTTGCAGTCTAGGATTCCAACCTGTTGGTAAAAAAATAAATTTTCTGCCTAGGCTTGTTTGTTATGAGGAGCTAATACTGTGGGTATGTTCAGGGTCTTTTCTGTAGTTGATCCCATATACCTCTTGCTAGAACATCACACATTTCATTTCTGTAAGAATTCTGCTTTTGGATCAAGCAGTAGACAAGTAACTGCTTGTTATCTCTGAGGGGAGACTACGAAATTAGCAACCATGCAAATGCTGTTATTAAAGTATTGACATGCTTTCTGGGTTCTTAAGACCAGCCCTTCCTTCTTCTTGGCAGTCAGAGTGCTTCTTTCAGTGGCTTAGGCACTAACAGGAATGACTGTGCGATTCCATATGTGTTTCCTCTTAGTCCCAGGCCCTTCCTGACAGTGGTTGTCAAAGTCATGTCTGTCTCCTCCCTCTCCCCATAAAGTCTGTTTACCCAGCCTGCTGTTCCTTCCTTTCCTCCAGCTGCTCCCTTTCATAGTTATTCACAGGAATAACTCACTCCTAAGGAACTAATTCTCGTTTTTCTTGTTAGGACCAGTGTGACCAACGCCCAGCCACAGCAAACAACCATGTGACAGAGGGGATTCCTAGACAGGATTTCCAGCCTCCAGAGACCTCACCAGAGCTGCCCAAGAGGCGTGTCAGACACCAGGGTATTAGCCAGGGCTGAGCCAAGGCCACAGATCTGCTGCTGGCTCAGGCCTGCTTACCACTTCTCATCTGCTACTCTAACTTGGGGGTTACCTGAATTCTGAATTACCAAGCACAATAGCATCTCACTGGGGACACTTTTGAGGCTACTTGTGGTCCCATGTTAGACTAAGCTGTCTTGAGTGTATTTTAGGGTAATGGCTTTGGGGACAGCCATGAGACTTGCTTGTCAGTGCTTATTCAGCTGCAGGTCTCTTGTCTGTGCAGTCAGTGCATAATTTGGAGATAATTTTCAGACCTTACTATGTCTGCCCTGGTTCCCTGCTTCTAGTCAAACTATGTTTAGGGTACTCAAATTTATTAGTAATATTATTTAGAAGCCTCATGAATAGGCAGGTAAGCTGTTTCTGAAACCTAACCACTACAAAGCCAATTAGAAATTATTTTTCGAGATTTGCTGGCACATCATTGTTCAATACTTAGGAGACTATATTTGAGGGCTCAGGTAATAAGTTTGGACAAGGTGTTCCCCGCCTTGTCCTGAAGATGTGGGTTTCAGCAGTAAGACAGTCTTTTACCCTGAATTCTATTATTCCTGTCCCAGATCCAGCACTAATAGCAAGAGCAGATTTTTCTCTAAAGCTAGTGTTTTTTTCTCTTCTCAGGAGACTTGTCTTCTGGTTACATGGATGATATCAAGCAGGAAACAGCTAAAGGGCCCACCTACCCTCTTCCCCCCAATAGACCCATTAACAATATGACAGCGACTTGTAACCGACTGTCAACATCCACATCAGGCCCCAGACCTGGGTGCCAGCCTAGCCCTCCTCGAATACTGAAGCTCAACAACTTAGACAGCCAGGATGGCCGGGCACGCAATCGAAACAGCCATAATGCGGCTATGGCCAGCGGACATGTTCCAGTGATTCACCCAGTGCGAAATCTCTACCCAGAAAACCTTGTACCCACCTTCTCTCGTGGTCCTTCAGGGAGATACGGAGTAAGGTAAGAATCAGTAGCCCAGGAGTGGAGCTGGGAGTAGCTCAGTAGAACATAGTGGGAAAATGGACTTTGTGTGTATTGTGACCTGATTCCAAAGCATTCTTTTGTTTTCTTGGGGTTTTTCATTGTTCATTTGTTTTGTCTGCTGGTGGAAAGTTGCTTTTGTCTGATTCCAGTGGTTTCTGTTTTGAGTTTCTGACTTCCATTCAGCGATAATTTCAGAAACTAGTTTCCAATCCTTCTCTTTCAGTGGTAGGAGTGAAGGTGGCAGGAACTCGCGGGTCACCTCCACAGCTGCTAACTACCGAAACAGAACTGCGAAGGTAATTGGGGAGCCAGTCAGTGATGCTCAGTGAGGACTCACAAATGGGTGGGACTGGTATGGTTCTTGGAGTCAGAAAAGGTGGGCGTCAGGCAATGAATGAGGTTTCTATAGAAGTTTGACATTCCTAGGGCTCTAAAGGAAGACGACTGCTTTTTCACTTCCTCCTTTCTACTTTGAGTATGTTCTCTTGTTCAACAGGCAAAACCCCCCAAGCAGCAGGGAGCTGGGGATGCAGAGGAGGAAGAGGAGGAAGAATAATGGTGTCTCAGAGAACCTCCACAGTGGTTCCATCTTCTCTGCACAGCAGCACTTGCCACGGTTCAGGCCCCACCTCTTGGGCTCTGTGGGCAGGGGAGATTTTACAGATTTTAACTTTTTCTAGGTTATGGCCATTTTGTGTCTTTTGAGATTGTGCTGTGAGAGTTTGAGGGCTTAGGGGAGGTCTAGCAGGGAGGCTGTTGAGAAATGTTTCACCTTTAGCTACTGCCTTTTGGCTGTGCAGGAATACGAGTTACGGCCTCTCAGCCCACCAGGGCTCCATCTTTTGACATACTATTGCCACTGCTTCTTGGTGCTGTGTAGTCCTGGTGGGAAGAGGAGAGAGAGGGTTCTGGAAACCTGGTACTCACCAGTGAAGTGATTCTCTTCTCTGTTGGGGCCTCAATTTGGGAACTTTTAGGTACCCTCTCCTGTTTACTGTCCCTCCCCATTCTGGAATTTGGGCCTCTCGTGTGTATGGAGGCATTCTGGTAAAGTGTTCAGGCCAGTTGCAATATATGTTAGGAACAAGGCTGTGGAGAGGATTTGAGCTCGAGGTGAGTGCACTAGAGGCTTTGTTTTAATCTGCTTCTTTGGCATTTGGTGTAACTGCCTTCTGTTTCTGGTGGGGAGCATGGCTCCTTTGTCTTTATTGTCTTCTGATGGAGAAGGCTGAGGGCTCCCTGTTGCCACCAGAGCCATGCTGGGCTCTGCTTGGATCAGGACTGAGGCCTAAGTTCATGGCTTGCTCTGAAAACCAAGTATCAGAGTCCCCATCCCCTCTTTTTATTTCACTACTACTACTACTGCTACTACTACTACTACTATTAACATACTTGTAATAGAAATAAAGTTTGTACTTGGAGTTCAGCTGAGTCTTGTGGTTCCTTCTCCTTTGCACTCTTTGGAGACCTTAGAGAAGACAGAGTGGGCTGGAGTTGGAATTGTCCCTGAAGTATGCGGGAAGGTGAACAGGACTAGCCTTCCCCCGCCCCATTCTCCCTGAAACTCTGGTAGTTGCAGCATGAGCTTCTTTTTAGTGCCAGACATTCAAGATACAGTTTTCTATTGGATTTTGAGGAAATGGATGGTGGTTGGTGCTCTGGTGGTTTGTGGTGGAGGTGGGACTGCCTCCAACTGAACAGAGAAAGGCAGATATTTTAAAAGCCTTGGTCCTGAGAGTGGTTGAGCCTTAGCAGAATTATTCATTACCCCTTAGCACAGGACTTTATGTTATTTTGAGCTCATTTGTTTTTTTCCTGACAACCTTGTGGCGGTGGGAAGAGGGAAGAATTGCCTCATTTCATCAGTGGAAAGGAGTGATTTGCAGAAGGTTATGCAGGTAATTCATGGTGAAGCCAGGACTCCTATCCAGGTCTGGGCTATAATGAGAAAAAAAAGTAAGACCGGAGAAAAGAGTATGTAAGTATAGGGTTTTTTGGTATGCTTTATGTCAAAATTTTACTTGAATAAAAATTAGCAGTCAGCTCAGAAATACCTTGTTTTTGGTATCTCAGTCAAAAGACTGAGAGACTTGGGCCACTCCTGTCATGATTGAAAATCCCCCTGGGACCTAGAGGTGTGAGGAAGGATCCTCTGGGGCAGAGAGGGCTTTGGGGCTAGTCACCCATAACTTTAGTGTTTGGGGATGGAGATAAACTTGTTTTCCTTCCCTTTGGTTGGACTAGATATTCAGTAAAATAGTAATTTTTTTTTGGTTTATTTTACTTTCTTTAGTAATCTATAGTTCCTGAATGTTTCATAATGGGTACACTTTTTGAAATAGAAGATTTTCTTTCTTTTCTTTATTTCATGCACATACTAGGGGAGGGGCAGAGGGAGAGAGAACCTCAAGCAGACCCCTGGTGAGCATGGAGCCTGACTTGGGGCTCAGTCTCATAACCCTGAGATCATGACTTGAGCCAAAACCAAGAGTCAGTTGCTCAACGGATTGAGCCATCTAGATGCCTCTGAAATATTTTTTAAAGTATTTTATGCCACTCGCCTGGGTGGCTCAATCTGTTAAGTGTCTGCCTTTGGCTCAATCTGTTCAGTGTCTGCCTTTGCCTCAGGTCATGATCCCAGGGTCCTAGGATTGAGCCCACATTGGGCTCTCTGTTCAGCAGAGTCTGCTTCTCCCTCTTTCTCTGACCCTCCTCCCCACTTGTGCTCTCTCTCAAATTAAAAAAAAAAAAAAAAAAAAAAAAAAAATATATATATATATATATATATAGTATACCCCTAAAATAAATACAGTTAAAAGACTCAAATAATTTCTTGTCCTCTTTCCTTCTTTTGAGATTCTCTCCTCAAAGTTGATTGCCTTTTTTTTTTTAAGCTATTTCTTCTGGTGTTCACTGCCATATTTCCATATCATGGCATTGGACAGCTTTGCTCTTATTAACTATTAATTGTATTTGCTTTAGCATTGTATCTGTAATTTTTTTTTTGCCTGAACTCAGATTACTTGAGAGGGAGTTGTAGACAGGGCACCCCTTAATCACAATTGCTTCAAGGGTGTTTCCTAAGAATGAAGATGTTCTTTTAACTTAATTGCAGTGCAATAATCAGGAAGTTAACATTGGTACAACACTGTTTATTTTCCTTTACAAACCTTATTCTATTTTACCAAGACCAAATTTGTCCCAACAGTGACAGAAAACACTTCTCTGGTGCAAGAGCACGTGTTGCATATACTTATCATGTTGTTTAGCCTCTAATCTGGGATAATTCCTCAAATTGTTCTCAAAGATGTTAAATTTTTCAGGATTATAGGCCATTTGTTTTGTAGAACCTCTTTATATTTGGGTTTGTCTGTTTTGTTTGTTGAACAATTCAGGTTATGCTGTTTTTGTGGGAATACCAGAAATTACACGGTCTGCTTGTGCATCCTAAGATGTGTGGCCATGTGCTATCTGTCTCATTAGTGATAATTTTTGATCACTTGGGACAGAAGACTGTCTGGCAGGTTTCACCACTGTAAAGTTAGTTTTTCCTTTTCTACTCACTATTTTTGAGGGAGGTATTTTGAGACTGCTGTTCCTTATCAAACCTTCACTGATTAGTTTTAGCATCCATGATGATTCTTTGCCTGAATTATTACTATTCAAATGATGATTTTCTAACTCCATCATTCCTTCAACATTTTAGTTGGTATTCTATAAGGAAGAACTGTTTTTTCTCCCCCATTCATTCGTATATAAAAATAGGCTATTTTATTCAATTTTTTATTCATCTTTATCATTTATTCTGATGATCAAATATAATTATTTTGATGGCCAGATTTGGCCAGCTGCTTCATGTGTCTTTGTTTTGGCACAGCCAACTATTTCTCAAACACATCCTTACTTTCTGACACAAGATATTCCAGGTTCCTCTTATATTTTCCCTGCCTCAGGGCTAGAATTTCTTTTCCCCCAGAAACCCTGGGTTCTTTTGGGCCAGAACAGTTATTAGAAACCATCATCTGGGTGCTTGGCATGTACAAGATGTTACTGTGGGGGTGGGGGTTATTGCTTCTGTGTCCTCTCAGCAGACAGCTTCAAAATATGTGTATGTATATTTATATATATGTGTGTGTTATGTATATGTGTTATAGACCTGCATATACTTGCTTTTATAACTGTATTATGAGTTCATAACAATATGTCCAGTTTCAGTCCATCACCACAGGGCGGATTCTGTCCTTTGCCTTCTCCAGCAATGAGAAATCTGGCTCCTGTTATTCTCAATATATTTACTTATTGCTCAGTCCTCAAAGACCAAGAAAGTAGTTATCAGTATTGCTAAATCTTACCACTATAGAAAATTTTAATCTACTAACAAGCTAAATATTTTTATCACTCTTTTTGACTATTATGAGGGTATATAGTGAAAATGTGTTCAAAATTTTAGGTTCTTTACTCCCATTCTTTGATGCTTTGATGTGTTACACTATGCATTTGAAATACACTTGTCTTGATTTGTTTTTGTTTATATTCAGTCTTAGGGATCCTTCCCCCCCGAGTTTGTTTATTGTATTACAGTATGTAAAGTATTAGTATGGTCCCAACATTAAACTATAAAAGGTTTACTCAGAAATGTTACTAGCCCTTATACCTTCTACTCCCATTCAACATCTCCAACCTTTCCCGTTTCTACCTGCTGTTTGTGGGCAACCAATCTTGTTAGTTTTCTGTTTTATTCTTTTATCTCCCTCTAAACTTGTTTTTGTCAAAAGAACCAAACGTGTATTTTATTTCCTCTTTTCTCTTACACTAGAGGTAGCATATTACAAATACTCTTGAACTTTGCTTTTTTCACTTAACAGCATATTCTCAAAGTAACTCTCATTGTATGTATGTCAGTTATACCTCATTTTAAAAATCACTCCATCGGGGGTGCCCGGGTGGCTCAGTCCGAAGTCTGCCTTGGGGCATGGTCCCAGGGTCCTAGGATCGAGCCACACGTCGGGCTCCCTGCTCAGCCGGGAGCCAGCTTCTCTCTTTCTCTGCCTGCCACTCCCCTTGCTTGTGTCACTTTTGTGTCATAAATAAAATCTTGGAAAAAAGTCACTTCATTGTGTGAATGTACTGTGGTTTATTCACCCATTCCCTATGTATGTTTAGGTTGTTTCCAATATATTATGATTAAAAATAATGTTGCAGGGGATAAAATTTTATTTTTAGTTTTTTTTGGAGAGGGAGAGTGGGGGGAGGGACAGAGAAGAGAGTAAGAATCCTAAGCAGGCTACACACCCAGTGCGGATCCTGATGTGGGGCTTGATCTCACACCCCTGAGATCATAACCTGAGCCAAATGAAACCAAGAGTTGGACGCTTAACTGGTTGAGCCACCCAGGTGCCTCTTCAGTGAATAACTTTTTTCCTTATTTATTATCGGCGGAATTTTAAGTTGGCCATGAAGATTCCTGACTCGTGTACATGGCATACATGTAATATATGTACATGGTGTATATGTATTTCTTTCCCTTTGTGTGTGGACAGGACTGTGAATGATTTTTTTTTTAAGTATTATGACAAAACCATGAAGAGATTTTGGGGGTGTAAAGTCTCATCAGTTGACTGAGTTAGTAAGATTATTCTGAATGGGCCTGACCTAATCAGAGGAGTCCTTAAAAGGGACTGAGAGAAATAGACCAATTTCTTAAACTACCAAAACTCAACCATAAATATGATACCCCCCACACTCTTTTTTTTTTTTTTTTTTTTAAAGATTTATTAGAGCAAGCATGAGCAGTGGGGAGAGGGGCAGATGGATAAGCAGAGTCGCTGAGCAGAGAGCCTGACACAGGGCTTGATCCCAGGACCCTGGGGTCACGACCTGAGCTGAAGGCAGATGTTTAATTGACTGAGCCACCCAGGTGCCCCACATATGATACCCTTTATCAGTTTCAACAGAGCTACTCAGGTTTTCTGTTTTTCTTGAGTGAACTTTGGTGTTGTCTTTCAAAGAATTTGTCCATTTTAATAATTTATTGGCATAAAGGTGTTCATAATACTACCTATTTTAAAAATCTGTAAAATCTGTAGTGATTTCACCTCTGTCATTCCTCATGCTGATAATTTCTTTTCTCTTTTCCTAATGTTTGGCTAGAGCAATGATCCCCAAACTTTTCTATTTATTTATTTACTTATAATGTATTATTTGCTTCAGGGGTACAGGTTTGTGATTCATCAGTCTTATAAAATTCATAACACTTAGCATAGCACATAACCACCCCCCACCACAGTGTCCATAACCCAACCACCCTATTCCCTATTTGTTTCCTGAGATTAAGAGTCTCTTATGGTTTGTCTCCCTCCCTGGTCCCATCTTGTTTCAAACTTCTTTCTTAAAGGCCAACTAGTACGTACTCAAGGCTTTGCAGGCCTTTATAGTCTGTATTGCAACTGCTGTTAGTGAAGGCAGCCATGGATAATACCCATGGGTGAGACTTCCAGTGAAACTTTATTTACGAAAACAGGCAGCTAGATTATGACCTATTAGCATGGCAACCACAGGTTAGAGATTTATCAATTTTATTGATCTCAAAAAAATCAACTTTGGTCCTATTGATTTCCTTTACTGTTGTTCAGCTTCCATTTCATTGGTTTACATTCTGATCCCACCCCCCCCTTCCATTCTGATCTTAATTTGCCACCTTCTGCTTACTTTGAGCTTTTTTTCTTGTTCTAATTTAAGGTCAAAGCTGAGATCACTCATTTGACTTTTTTTTTTATTTAAAGATTTTATTTATTTATTTGACAGAGATCACAAGTAGGCAGAGAGGCAGGCAGAGAGAGAGAGGAGGAAGAAGGCTCCTTGCTGAGCCGAGAGCCCTATGTGGGGTTCGATCCCAGACCCTGGGATCATGACCTGAGCCAAAGGCAGAGGCTTAACCCACTGAGCCACTCAGGTGCCCCGAGACTTTTCTTTTCTTTTTTTTTTTTTTAAAGATTTTATTTTTTGTTTGACAGAGATCACAAGTAGGGAGAGAGGCAGGCAGAGAGAGAGAGAGAGGAGGAAGCAGGCCTGATGTGGGGCTCGATCCCAGGACCCTGGGATCATGACCTGAGCGAAAGGCAGAGGCTTTAACCCACTGAGCCACCTAGGCGCCCCAGAGACTTCTTTTCTAATACAAGTGTTTAGTGCTATAAATTTCCCTAAGAACTGCTTTACCTGCATCTCCTGAATTTTGGTGTTCTGTATTTTCATTCAATTCAAAATACTTTGATTTCTTCTTTGTCTTATGGGCTATTAGTATGTAATTAGTTTCTGATAACTGGATATTTTGCAGATTTATTTTTTCTAAAGTTTATTTAACTAATGGGGCTCGAACTCATGATTCTGAGTTCAGGAATCATACGCTCTTATGACTGAGCGAGCCAGGTGCCCCCAGATTTTTTTTTTTTAAAGGTTTTATTTATTCATTTGACAGATCACAAGTAGGCAGAGAGGCAGGCAGAGAGAGAGGAAGGGAAGCAGGCTCCCCACGGAGCAGAGAGCCCGATGTGGGGCTCGATCCCAGGACCCTGAGATCATGACCCAAGCCGAAGGCAGCAGCTTAATCCACTGAGCCACCCAGGCGCCCCCAGATTTTTTTTTTAAGTAGGCACTACACCCAGTATGGAGCCCAATACAGGGCTTGAACTCACAACCCTGAGATCATGATCTGAGCTGGGGGGGAAAAAAAAAAGACCTGAGCTGAGATCAAGAGTCAGATGCTTAACCAACTGGGCCACCCAGGTGCCCCCAGATTTGTTATAATTACTAATTTAATTTTCTTGTGGTCAGAGAACATAATTTGTATGACTTGAATCTCTTCAAATTTATTGAGTTTTTTTTTTTTTTATCCTTCGACTATTCTCCAGGCCATAAATATTCTGTATGTACTGGAAAAGATTATGCATTCTATTTTGTTTGGATGGAGTGTTACATAAATGGCAGATAGGGGTGCCAGGGTGGCTCAGTCAGTTAAGCGTCTGACTCTTATTTCGGCTCAGGTCATGATCTCAGGGTTGTGAGATCAATCCCCACATCAGGCTCCATGATCAGTGAGGAGTCCACTTGAGATGCTCTCCCTCTCCCCCTCGCCCAGGTCATGCTTGTTTGCTCTTTCTAAAAATTAATATTTTTCAAGATTTTGAGAGAGAGAGAGTAAGAGCAGTGGGGAGAGGGAGAAGCAGACTCCCCACTGAGCAGTGTGTCTGATGCGGGGCTCGATCCCAGGACCCGGGAATCCAGACCTGAGCTGAAGGCAGATTTTCAACCAACTGAGCCACCCAGGTACCTCTAAAAATAAATCTTTTTTTTTTTTTTTAAAGATTTTTATTTATTTGACAGAGACACAGTGAAAGAGGGAACACAAATGGTGGAGGAGGGGAGGTGGTGGTGGGAGAGGGAGAAGCATGCTTGCCACCTAGCAGGGAGCCTGATGTGGGGCTCGATCCCAGGACTCTGGGATCATGACCTGAGCCAAATGCAGGTGGTTAACAACTGAGGTCCCAGGCATCCCAATAAAATATTTTTTAAAAAATTGGCAGATAGGGGGCACCTGGGTGGCTTAGTGGGTTAAAGCCTCTGCCTTCGGCTCAGGTCATGATCCCAGCATCCTGGATCGAGCCCCGCATTGGGCTCTCTGCTCAGTGGAGAGCCTGCTTCCCTTCCTCTATCTCTCTTCCTGCCTCTCTGCCTACTTGTGATCTCTGTCAAATAAATAAAATCTTTTAAAATAAATAAATAAATAAAATCTTAAAAAAAAAATGGCAGATAGGGGGCACCTGGGTGTCTCAGTGGGTTAAGGCCTCTGCCTTCCGCTCAGGTCATGATCTCAAGGTCCCTGGGATTGAGCCCCTCATTGGGCTTTCCACTCAGCAGGGAGCCTGCTTCTTCCTCTCTCTCTCTGCCTGCCTCTCTGCCTACTTGTGATCTGTCAAGTAAATAAAATCTTTAAAAAAAAAATTGGCAGATAGGTCAAAATGGATGATAGTGTTCAAGCCTTTATGTGCTTACTGATGTTCTGTTTACTTGTTCTCTTATTGGGGGGAGGGGTTTGTTTGAAATTCTTATTGTAATTGATTGTTTTTCCTTATGATTCTATAATTGCTTCATTATTTTGAAGCCTTGTTATTAGATATATAAACACTTAAAATAGGTTTTTTTGATTCTTTTATTATGAAATGACCTTCTGTATTCTTTATAATATTTGCTCTGAAATATACTTTGGTATTAACATAGTAATATTAATATTAACATTCCTCAGCTTTTTAAAATTTAAAATTTATTTTTTTTAAAGATTTTATTTATTTATTTGACAGACAGAGATCACAAGTAGGCAGAGAGGCAGACAGAGAGAGAGGAGGAAGCAGGCTCCCTGCATAGCAGAGAGCCTGATGTGGGGCTCGATCCCAGGACTCTGGGATCGTGACCTGAGCTGAAGGCAGAGGCTTTAACCCACTGAGCCACCCAGGCGCCCCTAAAATCTTATTTTTAAAAAAATTTTATTTCTTTATTGGGCAGAGAGAGCACAAGAAAGGGAAGCAGCAGGCAGAGGGAGAGGGAGAAGCAGGCTTCCTTGGGAGTGTGGAAGCCGATGTGGGGCTTGATCCCAGGGCCCTCAGATCATGACCTGAGCTGAAGACAGACACTTAACCAACTGAGCCACCCAGGTGCCCCCCTCAGCTTTCTTCTGATTATTTTTAGCTTACTACATCTCTTTCTATCCTTTTACTTTTATCCTACTTGTATTTACATATTTAAAGTGGGTTTTTCAGGAGTGACATATAGTTGGGGTTTTTGTTTTTGGGCCAATCTGACAATTTGTGTTTTAATTGGGGGCATGTAGACCATTTTCACTTAATGTGATTATTGATATGGTTGGGTTTGGGATCACTTTTTTTTTTTTTTTTTTTTTTTTTCTTTTTTAAAGCAGACTCCATGCCCAGTTTTGGGCTTGAAGTCACCACCCTGAGACTGAGTCATGTGCTCTACTGACTGAGCCAGCCAGGCATCCTGATATGGTTGGGCTTAAATATATCTTTTTGCTATTTCTTTGTATCATGTTCTGTGTGCTTTTCTTCTTTTTCTGTTTTAATACTTATGATTCCATTTTATCTCCTTCGTTGTCTTATTGGTTGAAACTGTTAACAGTAGTTCTAAGGTTTATAGTATATGCACATCTAATTTATCTTACTCTGACTTCAGGTAATACTGTACCACTTCACCATCAGTATTACAACAGCTGATTTCATTTCTTTCTTCCTAGCTTTTGTGCCATTGTCATACATTTATTTCTTATTCATCAAATATCCCCAATACATTGTTGTTTTAACAGTCAGTTACCTTATAAGACATTTAAATAAGAAAAAATGTCTTTTATATTTTCCCATGTAATTACTAATTGGTACTCTTTCTGCAGACCCAGATTTCCGTGTGGTATCATTTTCCTTCTGCTTCAAGGACTCTGTTGTTGAGTGTTAGGTTAGCATGTTTGGTTAGCATGTTTTGAGTTATTTCAGTTTTTCTGTGTCTGAAAAGGTCTTTATTTGTCCTTAACCTTTAAAAAATTATGGTAACATCTAACACCAAATTTAACGTTTTAATTATTCCGAAATAGACAATTAGGTGTCACTAAATCCATTCACAGTGTTGTGCAGCCATCACCACTCTCTTGTTCAAGAATTTTTAATCTTTAAAGGAAGCTCCGTACCCATTGAGCACTCACTCTCTAATCACTAATCTGATTTGCCTCTTCACTCTTTGAAAGATACTTTTGCCAGGTATAGAATTCTTGGTTGACCCCCCCCCCCCACCCCAGTACTTCAGAGACGTTGTGCTACTGTCATCTTGCTTGCATTGGTTCCAGTGAGAAATCTACCAACTTTATCTTTGTTCTTCTGTACATTATTATTTGGGGGGAGCTGTTTTTTTTTTTTTTTTTTTAAAGATTTTATTTATTTATTTGACAGATAGAGATCACAAGTAGAGAGGCAGGCAGAGAGAGAGGAGGAAGCAGGCTCCCCGCCAAGGAGCCCGATGCGGGGCTCGATCCCGGACCCTGGGATCATGACCTGAGCGAAAGGCAGAGGCTTTAACCCACTGAGCCACCCAGGCGCCCCGGGGGAGCTGTTCTTAAGACATTTTCTATCACTGATTTTAGGCACTTTGATTGTGATGTACCTTTCTATGGTTTTGTAGTATTAAGTACATCACATTGTTCAGTAACTGTCCCCACCACTCTGTTTCTTGTGCTTTAGGTTCATTAAGCTTCCTGCAGCTTTGTAGTTTTCAGGTAAATTTGGAAAATATTTCAGCCATTATTTCTTTTCTTTTTTTTCAGCCATTATTTCTTAAGATTCTCCCCCTCATTTGCCTTCCCTTTAGGGGATTATTGCCACTCCGATGTTAGGCCAAATGAAGTGCCATGTCTTACTGATGCTTTTTTCACTTTTTTGGATTCTTGCGTTGTCAGATGGATCCTTTGTATGCCCCTGTGGTCACCGAAATCTTCTGCAGTCTAATCCACTGCCAATCTATCCAGTTTTCATCTCAGACATTGTAGTTTTTATCTCTGGAAGTTTAGTTTGGGTTGTTTCTATTTTCTTTCTCTACTGAACATGTTCAGTGTTGTTGTTTGTTTTTTCCCTTACCTAGCTTCGTAACTATACTGGTGCAGTAATAACTGTTCTAATGCTCTTGCCTACTAATTCTATCACTTGTGTAATTTCTGGGTTAGTTTCAGTTGATTTTTCTGGGTCCTGTTTTGTTGCTTCTTTGTGTGTCCAGTGGTTTTTGATTGGATGCCAGGCATTCTGAATTTTACCCTCTTACGTGCTATTTTTGTATTCCTATATTTTCAAGCTTTGTTTTTAATACTTGGTCACTTCAGAACACCTTGATCCTTCTGTGTCAAACTTTTAAGCTTTATTAGCTGGGACCTGAATAGGAATTAGTTTTTCCAAATTCCAAAATTAGGAATTAATTTTACTGTACTACTAAGGCAAAAATCAATATTTCATAAATGATAGTTTTCTATATTGGCTAGTGGGAACAGGAGCTATCTCCTGTTCTTTGCCAGTTCTAATCCTTTTGGCTGGTTCTCTTCTCAGCCTCTGGCAGTTTCCTTATATGCAGGAGCTTATCAGTACTTCGCTGAATCCTTGAGGACTCTCAACAGATCTACATACAGAGTTCTCTCTGTACAACTCTCCATCTCTACTCTGCCCCATAAACTAGGTGCCTTGGTTTCCTTGGATGCTTTGGTTTTCTTAACTCTGGGAGACTGTAGGGTTCCACCTTGGGTTTCCCCTCCTTTTGCTGCTGTCTGAAAACTATCCACACCATATGCTCAGGCCATGGTAGCACCTACCATATTTCTCTTCTCTTAGAACTCTGTCCTTCAATGCCTGATGTTTTGAGAACCATACATGTCAGGTTTTTTTTGTTTTGTTTTGTTTTTAAAGATTTTATTTGAGAGAGAGAGAATGAGAGGGATAAGCAGACTTTCCACTGAGCAGGAGGCCTGATGCAGGGCTGGATCCTAGGACCCTGGGATCACGACCTGAGCCAAAGGCAGACGCTTAATGACCGAGCCACCCAGGCGACCCACAGGTCAGGTTTTTGATTTTAGTTGTTGAGATGGGGAAGGTCAGTCTGGTTTCTGTTTCTCTATCATGGTTAGAGTGTCCTGAAAGCATGAGCTTTCTAGATTGTTTTAAAGCCTGATGCCAGGGCCACCTGGTGGCTCAGTGGGTTAAAGCCTCTGCTTTCGGCTCGGGTCATGATTCCAGGGTCCTGGGATCGAGCCCTGCATCTGGCTCTCTGCTCGGCGGGAGGCCTGCTTCTCTTTCTCTCTCTCTCTGCCTACTTGTGATCTCTGTCAAATGAATTATAAAATCTTTAAAAAAAAAAAAACTTAAGCCTGATGCCATTCTCATTTGCATATAATTTTTTACCCTTGAAGCTTTTGAGGATGTTTATCCCTGGTATATTTGAACTTCCCCATGTGTATGTTGGTGTGGATTCTTTTTCCATTCAAAGAGCTGGACACTTAATGAGCATTTTGGAAACTTGTGACCTCTTGTTTTTCAGAGTTTTATTTTTTTGGTATTTGGTAATTTCTCTGTTCTCTCTCTGCAGAATTCCAATGATACTGGATATTGGCACTCTTAGACTCATCCCTTTTTTCTTTCATAATCTTTTTGCTCAACTTTATTCTTTCTTTCTTTTTTTTTTTTTTTAAGATTTTATTTGACAGGGACGCCTGAGTGGCTCAGTTGGTTGGACGTCTGCCTTTGGCTCAGGTCATGATCCCGGAGTCCTGGGATCAAGTCCCCACATCGGGCTCCCAGCTCCAAGGGGAGTCTGCTTCTCCCTCTGACCTTCTCCTCGCTCATGCTCTCACTGCCTCTCTCTCAATAAATAGATAAAAATCTTTAAAAAGATTGTGATTTCTGTCAAATAAAATATTAAAAAAAAATTTGACAGATTGCAAGTAGGCAGAGAGGCAGGCAGAGAGAGGGAGGGAGAAGCAGGCTCCCCACTGAGCAGAGACACCCCCCTCCCCCCACCCACCCCAATGCAGGGCTTATGGCTTGATCCCAGGCCCGAGATCATGACCGGAGCTGAAGGCAGACACTTAATTGACTGAGCCACCCTGGTGCCGCCATCCTTTCATCCTTATATTAAGTGTATTTCTGGTAGCCTCTTAGCCTTTCCCACAGCCTTTTCCTCCCTTAATCAATGGATGCAGTACTTTTTAAAGTAGTATCTTCACTCAGTGTTGGGCTCAAACTCACAACCCCACGATCAGGAGTCACACCCTCCAACTGAGCCAGTGCTCGTTCTAGTACTTTGTGCCATGGTTGTTTCTTAGATATCTTGTTCTACTCTGTGCTTCTTGTTTTGATATGTTATAGACTTTTCCTCAAATCTCTTTCTGGGCTGTTTATATTTCAGACTGGGGCACTAAAAATGAAAGGCTTCTTTAACTCTTCACATTCACTGTAGGGCAGTAGGCTGGCATGTTCACTGGAAAGCCCCGGCCTTCAGAATCTGTAGGTCTCCCAGCCTGCTGTGTAAACCAGAGGTGGGGCTGGAGGCTCAGCTGCTCGGGTGCTTTCTCCTGAATAGGGCTTCTAGCTTTCTCCATTGCGGCGCTTGACCTTCTGCTTCTTACATGAATTTTTTTTTTTAATTTTTATTTATTTTTTCAGCATAACAGTATTCATTGTTTTTGCATAACAGTATTCATCCAGTGCTCCATGCAATACGTGCCCTCCCTATCACCCACCACCTGGTTCCCCCAACCTCTCTTACATGAATTTTGAATCCTTGTTTTTCTCCTGGCACATGAGGCATCTAATTCCTTCTTCCCTTTACAACGTTTATTTTTTAGAGGGAGCACACATATGTGCTCTGAAGTAATTTATTCTTCTAATAGTTGTCCTTTCAGAAACTGTGGATTAAAATGATAGATTTAAGTTTCATGAAGATGGAATGTGTGCTTTTATTTCTTCATGTCCTCATTTTGGTGTATTTGCAGGGGGGCACTGAGGCATTGGGATTTTTTTAATAAGTAGGCACCATGCCCAACATGGGGCTTAAACTTGACCCTGAGATCAAGAGTTGCATACTCAGTACTTGTATTTTTAAGAAACTATCCATCCAGGAGACCATCCCTACAGAAAAGTGCATGGTGGTGTACAGCCCATTGTGAACACGTATCTGTCACCACTTCCCATACCAAAAACATTACTAAGAGCCCAGAACACCCCTCCTACTACCAGTCCCTATCCTCTGGGACCCAAGACCACCACTATTTTGATATTTTATGTTAAGATAGGTCAATTATTTTTCGCTATTTTTAGTATTATTTAACCGACTGAGCCATCCAGGCGCCCCTAGTATTATTTAAATGAACTCATACCAGTAAGTACTTTTTTATGCTTGATTTCTTCTGCTGATCACGGTGTTTGGCTCCTCCACGTGATTGCATGTAGCAGTAGTCTGCTGTCCTCCTTCTAGAGTATTCCATTGTGTGCCCTGCAGCTAGCACTGTTACTATTGCTGGGAGCATTCTTACACACGGCTTTTGTGAGGCGTATGTATGTATTCTGTTGGATTTACACGAGGCGTGGGATTGCTGGTCTTAGCGGATGTGCAGTGCAGAGTACCAGTTCTCCAAAGTAGTTGTAGCTTAACGTTCCCCACATCAGTGTGTGGTTGGTTCCACATCCTCCCCCAACCATGGGGGTTTGGTGGTAGCTGTACAGATTTATCATTATTTTAATATGCATCTCTCTGATGAATGAGCATGAATGTTGTCTATTATTGGATAGTGTAATTTTGAATACACTTGTTTTTGAAGAAGCAGCTCTTTAAAAAGATGTCCTCAGCCGTTCTGGAGAGCAGGAGAATCGTTGCTGTGCTCAGCGAGGGATGTTTAGCTGAGGCACCTCACTCCCCAGCTTCTCACGCCCAACAGAAGTCTTCTCTTTGCCGTGAGCGGTTGCTTCTGCTGTTTCTAGCACCCTGAGGCAACAGACAGGAGGAGGAAAGTTGCTTGTTCCTCACCAAGAGGACTTTTGCTCTTCCTGTAATGAAGACATAGGTGGGATACTTCCACTAAAAGCATTTTATTAAGTATAAGAAAGATAGGATCAGAAGAATTAAGGGTGTCTGCGAGGACTCCCATGGAGCAGGAGGACGTGATAAGCAGGTCAGGGAGACGGGTTGGATTCTCCTGAATGTAGACCACAGGGTTCCCTTGCGGGGTGGCAAGGGAGAGCTGCGCTAGAAGAGGGCAGAACCATCGATCTTAGGAAAGCAACACTAGGTCTTTATCTTCTCTGCGTTTCCCTTTTGTACAGTAGTTCTAAACCCACTGGTGGCTCCCAGGGGAGGACATGTGGTCTGAGAGTGGCCTAGACTCTTCCAGTGCAATGATCTCCTTGAGGAAAATTCTTACACTGGCACGAGAGCACAGACAAGCTCCACAAGGAGTAGGGGCAGAACATGCACGGGTTGGTTTAGCTTTGACCTTGGATTTCTATTCCTTCTATCATGCTTTCTATCTGAAAACCAGCCTCAAGGAGTTGAATGGGAAGAAAAGGTAGTTGATAAGCACGACGAAGCAGCCCATCAAGTGCAGAGACCAGATTCCTAAGGACTGGACAGCACTTAAGTATCAGAACCATCCGAGCCTGTGAGCCTTTGACTCTTTTCAGTGAGTAGATGATCACACAACTCTTCAGGTAAATCAAAATTAGATGAAGGTTATTTATTGGTGCGACTTTTTTCCTGTAGTGAGCTTCCTTTACACAGCAGTGGTGTAAATAGCATCAAATTGAATGAAAACTTTGTTAAATGCAATCATAAATAATTATAATAAATATACATCAAGTAACTTTACAGCACACGGTTTTTTTAGGGCCAAGGTTTGAATCGGTCTGGACCTCTCAATGTGCTCTCTGGGAGAAGCAGTCGTGTTAGCAGCAGACATCTTACTCACAGCTCTCATCGTATCAAGTGATGGGCCAAAAGCAGCTTTCCAAACCCCCCTGGGGGAGATAGCTGACAATTCTGAGTCCATTCAAGGGATAGGAAGAATTGGAAGGGACCAAGAATGTAAAAATACAGAGAGGAAGAATTACTTCTAATAATCCAGAGGCTCTTTCATTAGCAGAAGTAAGAGGATCCTTGTCAGGACTACATCCTGGTGTGACCCCCAGTCAACGGGGCTCTCGCCGCCAGGAGGCAGCGGCCAACCCTCTTCCTTTCAAGCAGGGAAAACTGCTTGCGGGCGCTTACCTGCAGACAGGACTGCTCCTGCATCAAATGTAACCGATGCAGCCGGAACGGTTAATCCGGTTTTAGCTTTTCCTTAGGTTGGGGAATCATTTCTGTAATGGTCCTTAATGCATTTCCTAAGAATAAGAGGGAGGAGATGGATGCTCATGGCTCTAACTCTAAAATCCATACATCCTTCTGACAGGCCAGGGCCACAGCAGAGAAAGGAAAAACGCAGCTCTCTCTCCCCAGCACTCACACTCCAGAGCCTTCTAGTCCGCACGCACTCAGAACTTTCAGTATTCACAATATTATACAATAAATACAGTGATGCAATTCCATGAGAACTGGCAAGGCCCAAAATGACAGTGTCCAACAAGATGGCAGATGCTGCTCTCGAACAAAGTACCATCGGACAAAGACCTGGGTGGGGCACAAATGCACTGGGGCAGCGGGTGAGCCTGGAGCGGCTCAGCCCAGGCACACACGCTCACATGGGGTGGCAAGGGGGAGGGTACAGGATGAGCCTGGCCGGGGGGGCAGGAGGACCCCACACTGGTCCTTGGAAGGTCTTAGTCACTGAAGTAGACCCTGAATGGAGCAGAGCACCTCAGTCAGTCAGCTCTTTTCAAAATGGGTGTGTGGCCCAGTCCAGCACTGCAGTGAGGAAGGGCTGTTTCTGAGTATAAAAGGGGGTTAGGCTTGAGTCATGTGCTTTCCTGTTCAATCTCAGAAAAAGGCCCCCAGTCGAGCACTGTTCCTCCTCCTCTGGGTATTCTCAACTCCTGGAGCTGTGACACCCCTGGCTGTGAACTAAGGTCAGGGATGAACCCTTTGGTCTTCTGAGAACACTCAGTGGAAAACTGTCAGACTAGGGGCCCAGAGGAGAGAGCGTGGAGGCTCGTCTGGGTGGGAAGGGATGGAGGAACCAGTAGGGGGCTTTTCCTCAGAAAAACCCAGACCATGAACAAGGTTCCAAAGCGAGAAGATTAAGAGAAAGCTCTCTGTGTGTCTCCCACATTTGGGTAAGTGGCCCAGCCATTTCAAGATGGAAGGAGGCCTGTGGGAGCTGCATCCAGGATCAACTCCAGCTCAAGGCAGGAGGGGCAAGGCCACAGACCTGTTTGTGAAGATGCTCTGCGGAGAGTACGGGATGCTTTGTGTGGCCTTGGGATCTCACCACCAGCTTCCTGCTGGGTGATTCCATGACATGGAACTAACTGGGGCCTTATGGCATCAGAATCTGGTGGCCATGAAAGACTATGTCCAAGAAGATCAAATGAGACACGGGCTGCCTGGGAACTAAACTATCCTACAAACATACCACAAACAGGTAGTAAAAGAACCAACCCATCACGAAACATACAAATACAAAAGGTTAAGTCTTCCAGGAAGCCCTGGAATGTGGACAAAAGTTCAGAAAAGCAAAATGTCGCCAACTCCTCACGCAGGGCCTGGAGGGATGTGCCCTCAGTGGCAGGCTTCCCAAGCTGGCGGAGCGGTGCCTCAGTGATGGACTCACTCTGGGGCTCCCTCCCCTCAGCCACTTAGGGGGTCTTCACGGTAGTGAATGGCACAACGAAGTTTCTCCAGCATGATTTCCAGAGAGGAGTACTGGGGAAGTTTGATCATGAACATGCAGGTCTCCACTCGGATGTAGCGAGAGTCTGGGGAACCTGCAAAAGAAACCCCACCAGGCCAGTGTTAGGAGGCTGCGCTACGGTTCCAGGGAGCCCCATCGGCCTCTCTGCTTCCCCGTTTGCTTGTTTGGGCAGCTCTAAGCTAACCCCAAGGCCCATCAGGAGGAGGGGGTAGGGGTGGGGCAAAAGAAGATTCTGGAGGAGAAAACCGCAGACACAACTCTCGTATAGCACAGGCACCAAAGTGCTGACCTGTGAGGGAGAACCTGGTTAGAGCTGGTCGTTTGCCCGGCAGAGGGTTTTATTTTTCTACATTTAAAATTTGGAAAATTAAGACATTTCTGGATGTTTAATTTTAAAATATCAGAAAATACAAAAACCTTGGGCCTCTATGGACTCTCGGCTGAAGTAAAGTTTGGGAGGCACACGACACTGCCCCACTCCTCGTTTACAACTGGGTTTAACTGTCTGCTGCTCTCGCTCCCTCCCGCAGGGCCCAGCAGCCACAGCTCACAGCTGAGAGAAGGGCCTGTGTGTCCCGACTTGGAACACGATGAGGGGCGGGTGGTACCTGCTGTGCCATCTGGGGGGGCGATCTTCATGGGGTATGGGGGCACATGGGCTGTGTCAGGGCCCCCGTCTTTGCAGGGGCAGGTGAACGGGATGCGCTCCTGGTTGCAGGCGAACTTGATGAACTTGCACAGCTCCTCCTGGGCGAACATCTCCAGGGCCCCCCAGAAGAACTCGATGTGCTGGTCCGTCTCCATCAGCCCTACCTGGTACATGGTGTGGGCCTGGGGAAGAAAGGCCTCCGCTAGCCCAGTACCTCCCTAGACCGGACGGGTGCGGCAGGGACACAATGGCCGCCGGCCGTGGGGATCGTGACGATGACAGAGACTTGGAAGGTACTGTCCCAGTGCCTGTGTGTGGGACTGCAGCCTGCACCACAGGCCTAGCAGCAGAGGCTTGACCTGGGTTACCCCACGGCCACACTGGGTGGGGCCTGTCACCGTTCCCACCGGACGTGAAGTCACTCGGGCAAGGTCTCGCAGCTGGCAAGAAGCAACCCTGGGATGCCGGGGTCTAGCCTGAGGGAAGCTGGCTGGGGCGAGAGCGGGCCGGGCTGGGGAAGGGAGGGGGCTCAGCAAGGACGGTCTTCGCTCGGGATGTGGCCCCAGAAGGGGGCCTGGAGGCCAGCGATCTGGGTATGAAGCAGACCCTGCCACGTGCTGCCACAAGCCAGCTTCGGCTAACTCGGCTGTGAGGGGGGTGTGCGTGGGTGGGGCCGGAGTGCTGGCACACAGAAGTACCAGGACAGGCCCCCGCTGACGCCGCCTGCCCGCATAGCCCCACCCCAGGCCACCGACCTTGAGGAACTCGAGGTTGATGTACGGGAGGCCGCAGGTGCGCAGCTCCATCTCCAGCGGGCTGAGCGTGGTGAGCAGCTGCAGGGGGATGATGGCGCCCAGGCCCGCCCTCACGGCCGTCACGCACTCGGCATTCTGCAGCTCCCGCAGCCGCAGGCTCCGGATCGCCGCCGCGTAGATGTCCTTGTTCTCCCACCTGCAGGTGCGAGGGGGACCCAGGTGACGGAGAACGCCGAGGCGGCCCGGGGGGCTGCTCCTAGGCTTGGGGCCACACGCCCCCAGTCAAGGTCCCAGCAGGAGGGGCCTCATGCCCAGTTACCGAGATGTCCCCGTCCTGGCAGCCCCACGAATTCATCTCCTGCCTCTGGGTGTCACCCACCTCACAGCTGGGGTTTTCTTAATAAAAAGTCCTTCTGCTGAACACATTCTATCCTTGCTGACACCCACTGTCCTGCCTCACACTCCTCCCCCGGGTGAGATCTTTCTGTCCCCGGCCCAGTCCAGGCCACCCAAGTCTAGACACTGCCGCGACACCCTATCAGCCCGACTGGCCGGTCCCCCGTGCAGCACAACACTCACGCCACAGGGATGTGCCGGCCGCGGCTGCACAGCTCCACCTCCTCGCCCGTCATGGTCAGGTAGGTGAACCTGCAGCACGGCTTGTTGGGACCCTCAGGGCTCTCGGTGGCCAGGTGCTGGGAGGCGATCTCGGCGCACAGGGCCTCCAGCTCGGTCTCATCGTTGATCTGGAGGACAGAGGCAGACCGGGGCTAACTGCCTGACCCGCTCCCAAGATCCCCTGGAAGACGGAACCCCACTCTCCAGTTGGGCAAGCAGCAGGCACCGTTTGGATGGGGGCTGCCCTTGACCATTGTGAAGGTACACACAGCACAGACCTACCCAGAGCTGCCCTGAGTTCAGGGCTGGGTATGTGGCAGAAGCCTGACTGGTGAGACCCCAACTGCAGGGCTTTTTCTGTTACCGTTTGGAAGCAGCAGAACTATAAGATGGTACATCTCATACTAATGGGGACCATCTTGAAACCAATTATTGTGATCATTTGAATGCCCGGATTCAGCCTTGCTGGAAGCCAAATCTATATCCATATTCAGTTTCAAAAGCAGATCATTTAAAAAAAAAACAAAATTAGGGTCCAAAAGACACTGATGTGCATGCCAGGCTACTCAGATGACAGGATCTGGCCTAGAGGAGAATAAACCCCTAAGTCTGGGATGGTGAAGGCTACAGGTACAAGTTTCAGAAGTTCAGAGTATTTCTTCCTGGTTCATGTGCCCCAACCCTGGTATAGTCATATCTGGGCACCTTCTGAGGCTTTGCCCAACTCCTTCAGAAAGAAGCCTTGCCTGGACTGTCCTTCTGGACGCTGTCTTATACCCTCTGCCTGCCCCAGGCCCTTGCTGCTACGCACAGCCCTGGGAGGACTTCTCAAAGCAGTGCCTGGCAGGGACTCCTAAATCCCCAGCCCGTGGGCGTCGCCCTGCTTTGACCCTTTAGACAATTCCCTGTCCTCCCCATTTCTGCCGGGAAATCAAGCACGAATCCAGGATCCTGGCTTTGGTGCTCCCTTGTGCTGCTGCCCTCAAGTGGTGGCCGAGGGGAGGACAGTGGAGAGCCTAGCACCCAAGCCCCTCAGAGGGCCCAAGTTCTGAGCTTCCATCAGTTGAGGCTCCCACTCAAGCAGCTGCTCCCCTGCGACACAGGCAGTTGGCCTCAAGGGGGAGGGCTGGGGCAGAGGCACCTCCACACTCGGTCTCTAATTTGAGGGGGTGTTGCCGCTGGACACGGAGTTCCCCTGGTGGCTCTGCTCCCCACCAGCTTTCCTCTCTGAGCCTCCCTCCCTCCTCGCCTCCTCCCAAGGACGCGTGCACACAGCCCTCCGGAACAGGGCCTCACATGCCAGGAGAGAAACCCGGTCGCTCCCGTGGCTGGGGCGAGAGCCCAGAGCGTGGCCCCCGGCCGGCCTCCACGACTGCGAACCAGTGGCCAGATGTGAACGGCTCCAGGGGGCCCGACCACAGCCGAGCACTGTGTGGCGCTGGGCTGTGTGGGCAGAGGGGCGGTCAGACAGTGCTGTGCTCGCGCTATCTGTGTCTTAAGGCACAGGAGGAGAGCTACGGTCCCAACCCCTTCCCCTTCCCTGCTTGATCTCAGGTGATCCCCAAGAGCCAATCTCCTGAGCTCTGAGGCCCCAAAACCAAGCTCTTAAAAGCAAAAGTGGGTCTGCTTGTAGGAGACCCCCGCCCCCGGCACCTCTGCTTGGTTAGCGGCCGGGAACTCTTCAACACTGTGTCTTTGGGATGCCGTCAGGGCACATCGGTCACCCCCACTCTGCTGCTATCAAATTGGAAGAGAAGCCAGAGGGGCTTCTGCCGCCATGAAGCAAGCCTGCCAGATGCGGCTCTCCTTCGCTCCTGTTCTTTGGGAGATCCCAATCGGTCTTCAGGTGGGCGCTTGGGCTCCCGTGGCATGGGAGGACCAGGGGATGGCAGGCCATGGGGGCAGCAAGGAGCCCCGGGGACAGTGCCCCTGAGCTCTGCTGTCCCCAGCACGGACTATTCACTTACACTCTCGAATTTCTTGACATAATTGTAGGTGAGTATGTCTGCTTCCTGCAGGTCTTGGTCAGGGTCCAGGGGCTCACCCACCAGGGTCTTCCAGAAGGAAGGCAGGAGGTCCAGGGGAAGAGGGACATCTGCCCGAATTGCAATTCCCAGCAACTGGCCCAGGAAGTGCAGCAGCTGCTCCTCCCCGTAGGTGATGGGGCTGGGGGTCAGGATGTACTTGCCCTGGAGACGGAGGCGCAGATGAAGTGACCAACGGGCGCCTTTACCCCTCCCTGGAGCAGGCGCCCACGGCCGGCAGCAGGGAGCCTCCATGGGGTCAGGGCGGCCGACTGGGAAGGGGTGGAAGAGGACACACCCCCCAGGGCCCCAAGCCAGCACCCCGCCGCTGCCCACGCCTCGGGCGTCCTACCTTGTTCTTGTTGACAGCTGAGCTGGGGCACAACAGCAGGAGGGACAGCGAGGAGCTCTGCAGCTCTTTACACACCTGCCACAGGAAGTGCCGGAAAGAGCCGCCTGCGGGACACACGGAGACCATCAGCACCGGGACCCCGGCAGCCCACCTGCCCTCGGGCCCTGTGCCCACCTGGCCCTCAGCTCGTTCGCCACCCGGAATGCAGCTACGGTGGAGGGGACAGAAGACTCGTCCAAGGGCAGGGAGACCAGGGGTCAAGTCCCACTGTGCCACTTACTAGCTGGGTGACCCAATCCATCAAAGGGCGACAATAATTGAACCGACGGCGGGGGCTGGCTTCGAGGCTTCTGCAAGCCCCGATGCAGAGGCCCACGGGGGCCGCCCCTGCGGCTGCAAGGTCCCACTCACCTGCAAGCTTGTCTGATTCACGCCTGTCGCTCTAGGTCGTACCGAGAGTGGTCTTACTCAGCCTGCCCTCCTCAGCACTGCCCCCTGCCCAGGCCAGTGAGTGTCTAACTGCACAGACCGATGGCACGAGCACTTATAGAGGGCAAAGGGCCACTAACTGTCCCCTGCTGCTGTCATTCCAGACGTGCCTTCGGCTTTCTAGCTAACGTCTCCCTGTGGCTGAGTCTCCTCTGCCCTGCGCATCCCCCATCGGGGCCCTAAGGTCAGAAGCTCTGAAGACAGCTGCGCGTACACACTGCCTGGTCAGAGCCGTGCAGAGGACCTGCTTGGGGACAGATGTCCTCGCTCAGCTTCCATGGGGAAGCAGGAGATTTCTGCCTGTGGGAGCCACCAAGGGCTGGGCCGTGGAGCCGGACAGAGCTGGGTTGAGCCGCAAGCCGGCTGCCTGGCCCGGGGGAGGCAGCTGTCAGTCCTCTGGGACAAGGCAGGTCTGTCCCACGCTTCCGCTGCTAGGCTGAGGGTCAGGTTTGGAGGGGGGCCCGGCCCCCTCGGCACGCTCAGCAGGCAGGAGCTTTCTGAGAGGACCTGGCCCGCGGCTCGGCCAGAGCGGGGTCCCAGGATGTGAGTGACAGTGGGAGACGCAGCTGCCCCGGCGGCCCAACCCTCCCGCTGGGTCTGGCTGCAGCACCGGGTCTCGGCTCTCACCCCAAGTGGGAAACACTTCCTGAATGTCTGGGGCTCACTCAGGATGGCTGAAAGTGGCACGAGGAGCATTATCTGAGCTGCTGGGCCTCCTCGCTGTCCCTAGCACTGGTCTCTCATGGGACACACACAAGCTCTGACCCAGCCCACCCCTCTGCTGGGGGTGCTTCCCGGGGGACGAAGCCCATCCGCATGGACGGCATCTCCACGGCGTCCACTCGGCGCTGACCGGGGCCGCGGGGCCGAAGTCCCTGGCAAGCGCCGGCTCCCGCCCAGGCCGGGGGCAGTCCTGGCTTCTGCACAGCAGGCTACGGACGACCTGGCTTTTTCAGTCTTGCTAAGGGGGCAGGGGTGCGATCTGGGGCAGACGAGGCTAAAGATAACCCTAGAAACGTTCACAGCCCCCACATGGCCTCCACCCGCACCGGCGGCCCAGAGCCCGGCGTCTGCACTCACTGGTGCCGTGGACCTCCTCCCCCGTGAAGCGGATGTTGAAGGCATAGGTGGGGTCGCCGCCGCTGGCCAGCTTGACGCAAAGCTGCGACGACGACACGGAGGCCAGCTGCCGGGCAGCCTGGCAGAAGTAGGAGTTTTCGGAGGCTCTGATCTCCCCTGGAAAGAGACAGGAAGCAGTGAAAGCCTCCTGGCGCCAGCTTCTGCTCTCCCCCACCCCGGGACAGATGGCTTGCCCGGCCTCTGCCCACTTCTCAGCCCTCTCCCTGTCCCTGGCTCAGCCACGCTGCCTTCTCTCTGCTCGTAGAAGGTCTTCCATGCCGCAGGCACATGGCTCCCAGCCTCCCCTCCGTCCCCAGGGGAGGTAGCCCCCGTCCATACTCTTCTCTCATCTCCTCTATGCTGTGTGTGTGTTCACAGGCCGTGGCTACCTCCCCAGGAGCCGTTCCCCCCTCTTATTCAATGCAGGAACCCCAACTCTAGCAAGTCCGTGGCCGATCAGAATGTCTCCACTCCCACCCTCCCCCGCAGTTAGGTTCAGCCCCCCCCCCTACAGTTCTCCGGTGAGATGGGAAGGGGAGGTGGGGCTCCGGGAAGCGGAAGGCTCCTTCTGCCTCTCCCCTTCCTCTTGCTGTCCAGCATGCAGGCTCAAAAGGGGACCCTGAAGGTGGAAGCCACCTGCTGGGACACTTGGGAGGAGGACAGAAGCAGCCGGATGAATGTGTGCACTCCCTTCGTCTAGAGGCTTCTATCTCGTGCAAGAAATCAACTGCATTGTTTGTTCAATCACAACCTTTTTGCATTTTCTGCTCTCACAGTTTGTCTCACCTCCCACGATTTCCAGTGGGTCCAAAGTGATCTCGGGAGCTGCATGGTCAGCTGTCCTCTGCACGGTGGCGTTCAGCACCCGATTCATGACAGTCACCTTCGTGTCATAAAAGATCAGCCCTGAAGGGAAGAACGTGGGAAAGAGGCTCAGATGGGGCTGCTTTCCTTCCCTGTCACCTCTGAGGCCTGGCAGAGGACACGCTGCGCCCCCCGCCCCACTGGGCCAGTGTCTCCTGGGATGCCCTCCAGGCCCCTGAGTGGGGCACTCACGTACCACAACCCTGACTTTCTGGGGGGGGGGGGTGATTTGTTAGTATCTGGCCCAGTGGTAATATATGAACCCCAGCCTCTGTCATGCCCAGGAAATACCTCCCTGGCAGGAAACATAAAGTATGAGGAGGTTTGCTGTAGCATTTTCTGAAATAGCAAAAAGTAAAAACCCACAAGGTGAAGGTGCAGAACAGAACATATGCTAGGATACGTGTTCTTAAATTAAAACAAAAACCCCCCAAACCCAAACAAACATGTGTGTCTATTTGTATGTGCACAGCAAAGTCTGGAAGGACAGGTACTCAGCGGTTAATGCTGATCATCTCTGGAATGTAGGGGACAGACAGTGAATCAGAGCCTTCTATTTTGTTTTGTTTTGTTTTTACATAATGGAATCCAATGTGGGGCTCGACCTCATGACCCCAAGATCAAGAGTCACATGCTCTTCCGACGCCAGGCACCCCTGAAAACTCAAGAAAATTTAACTTTTCAGGGCATAACTGAAGTAACCGCTCTCCGCTGGAAGTGCTGTTCGTGGGGACCCGGGCGCGGTCCAGGTAAGGGGGCGCCTCCCAGCTGCGGACTGTCGGGCGGGGGACATCGGGGGGCACAGGCACTGACCTTTGGCCTCCTTCAGCAGGGCGGCGATGCTGTGCGCGTACATGGGCGTCGGGCGCAGCTCCACCAGAGGCAGGAAGAAGGTCTCCAGCGTGGTGTTCAGGGACTGCAGCAGAGCGAAGCGCAGGCGCAGGCTCTCGATGGGCACGTCTGTAGGGCACGAGGGCAGTCAGGCCCAGGCTCCTGGGCTATGAACAAACTCAGGTGGCCCCTGTCCCTGAGGTGTGTGTGGGGGCCGCAGCACCGGGGGCAGGGCATTTCAGGGGGGACCGGGAGGACCCCCATAGGAGATTTTATCCCCAGGACCCGCAGACGCTGTGCGTGAGTGGTCCCTGGTCTGCCTGAGCCCAGGCCAAACAGAAGCAGAGGGGGAGGCCCCAGCTCTTAGGAAATCCCAGGGCCGCTCGGCCTATCTTCAGGGCCACGCCAGGGCTGTGGTCAATGCTATTTTTAATTTCAAATTTGAAACTGACTTCTAGGAAGCTGCAAAAATAGTACACAGTCCTGTGTACCTTTCATCAGCTTCCCCCAGAGTGACATCAGATGTCAAGAACAGGACACAGACACTGGCACACTGTCTCCCTGGTGCCCACATCTGCCTCCAGCTGCCAGAGATGGCCAGCAGGACCACGTCTGGCCCAGGTCTACCTTCAAAGTATCCAGAAGAGCAAAGAGCAAAGGCCCAGGACACATGGCCGAGCAAGGGCAGGCAGACTCCCAAGCCGCCCGTGGTACCCACGCACGCAGGTACAGAATACAAGCCCTGGGGTCACGTGCCAGCATGCTGTGACGAGGGTGACCTCCCAGGGACGGATTTATGGAGGAGGTCTGTTCTTGCGCATGCACCTACGTGTGCAGGCACCTTCCTAGCTTTTCATAAAGATGCTGCTCTCTCGTGATGAAGGAGAACGGACAGCTGATCCCCGCTCCCTCCCGACACCCTCCGGGCATCTAATGCAGCTGCGGTCACAGCTTCCGTCTCTCCCTCTCCTCTGCCCCCATGGCTCACAGCAGGTGATCCGAGGGACTTGTTCGATGGCCGCAAGGAGCCCACCTAGTCCCTCCAAACCCCTGGTGCTGTTGTCGGGGATGCCCCCAGGCAGCGCAGGGGAACGGTCCCCCATGGCAATTCCGCCAGAGCCCACATACTCAAGAGACAGGCCACTCTGGGGTCTGCGGCATCTGCGGGATCCAGGTACACCTCGTGGGGGTGGAGCCGCGCGGGGGTGATGGCCAGGTGACGGCACAGCCGGTTGATGTACTGCACCAGCGCCACGTCCATCTCCAGGGTCCACTTCCTGGAGGCCTTGTGCGCGTGTCGGACGTCGATGCAGGCACACCTGGGGCCGGGCGAGAAGGGCAAGGTGGGCTGGGGGCCACGTCCCCGCTCCCAGAGGACCACTGGCAGAGCCTCGCCTCCAGCTGGCGTCTCCGTGCGAGGGGAGGTGCCCCTGGAGGAGGGAGCACACAGGCCGCAGGCCCGGACCAGCGCCACCGTCTGGGACCCCGGCCGCACGCACCCCTGCGGGCCTCCCTCCTGAGCCTGGGCCAAGGGCGGAGGGGTAAGAACGGGGCTCTGGAGTCCCTGGGCTGAAATCTAGGCCACCCGGTGACCTGGGCCTGAAACCCACTCGGAGAATGAGAAACCAGCAGCTCAGGAGGCATCAGAACAGCAGGCAGAATGGCTCCCAGAAAGGATGTTTGGAGGGGACGCCTCTGGTGGCCAAGAACAATTTTTTACACAAGATATCAACTGGGCTGAGTGACAACTTCTTACCTCTCAAAGTGAAGGTCATAACCACAGGATAAAATCGCCCTCCAGACACTACGGATGTCTTGCTTGGCTCGGTCAATAACAAACTTGTGAAATCCTTCCAAGGTGAGATACTTCTCCTCAGGGACTGATGGAGGAGGATTGAGAGAGTTAGGAGTTTGGAAGAACCTCCCACAGCAGCAGCCTCGCTCTGTGGAGTTTCTGGTGGAGCTTCTGGCACGGCCCAATCCACCTATGTCCCGCCTCCCAGCCCTCCAAGGTCTGTCATGGCCGCCTCCGCCCACTGCCCGAGACCCAGCACAGCCCCTGACCTCCCAGGGTCAGCGAGCCACAGCCTGACTCCTCTAGCTCTGCTTGCGACTTTATGAGGCTCAAGTTCTAATGCCCAGGTAAGTGCCTTCTAGAAGCGAATTTCTAAGCAGATTTCCAGATCTTCACTTTCTACTCTTCACCTTGGGTATGCGGTATTTTGGGAACTGCTAGTCTGACCTCCATAAATTCATGGTCAAAGACGGCATCGAGGCCCAGTCTAACCCAAACCCCAAGGAAGCCCAGTCAGTCAGGCCAAAGCCCGGAGGTTGGTCCTGGGGGCCCACCAGTCGCAGGCCCAAGCTGCTCATTCACACCTTCTTGTTTTTTGGTGGGTGACTTCTCTGGGTCCTTCTCATCTGGCTTGCTCTTTTCTGGGGACTTGGGCTTCACAGTTGGCTTCTTCTCACTTAAGGCAGTCCTGCTGTAGACCAGAGCACTGCAGTCAGAATTCCCGCATTCATACCATATCCTGACAGATGATGCGCAGAGCCTCACACACGCGGTAGGCCGGACTCCCCCCAACCACGGCCACCGGTTCCCACAGGGCTGGGCACAAAGTCAGCTCTGTCCTCACCAAGTTCACTGAGCATATCGGGAGGACAAACTGATGCTTTAACTGCAAAAGACCTTAAAGAGATGCTTTTCATCCCTTCTATATCCTTCAGAGCTGCACTAAGAACCAGCCACTAGCCAGATTGTAGCTATATGTTTAAATTAAAATTGCAAACTCAGTTCCTTGACTGCACTGGCCATGTTTCAAGGGCTCAGTAGCCACACGTGGCTAGTGGCAATTGCATTTAGCAGCCTGACAGGGAAACCGCACAGATTTCCAGCACAGAAAACTCTATTGCACTATATAGATACAGAAGCACGGTTTATTTATGACTAATTAGCAGAAAGACATTTTTCTGATCCCTCAAACAATTCCTCTAGAGATTCCTGCCAGGTAATACTTTTCTATCGAAGTTCCAATTTTGAGTTCTTGAGTCATTTGCCTAGTCTATAGAAAATTCTATTAAATATGTATGCATATCCACACATGAAATATTACAGAGCTATTAAAAGAGAGAGAGAGAGAGTCGCCTGGGTGGCTCAGTTGGTCCAGCATGTGACAACAGCTTGGGTCATGGTCTCGGAGTCCTGGGTTTGAGACCTGCCTCTGGCTCCCTGCTCAGCAGGGAGTCTGCTTGTCTTTCCCCTTCTGCCCCTTGCGCTGACTCATGCTCTGTGTCTCTCTCAAATAAATAAATAAAATCTTAAGAAAAAAAAAAAAGGGGGCGCCTGGGTGGCTCAGTGGGTTGAGCCTCTGCCTTCGGCCCAGGTCATGATCTCAGGGTCCTGGGATCGAGCCCTGCATCGGGCTATCTGCTTAGCGGGGTGCCTGCTTTCCCCTCTCTCTCTGCCTGCCTCTCTGCCTACTTCTGATCTCTTTCTCTCTCTGTGTCAAATAAATAAAATCTTTAAAAAAAAAGACCGAGTAAGGTCTTTTTGTGCAGATATGGAATCACCTCCCAGATGAGCAGTAACCGGAAACGGCAGGGTGCAGGTATTGTGGTGGTACGAGGACATGTGGGGACGTGTGGACACATGCCTGTCTGCCTGTGTGTACATGGGAGAGTTCTGGAAGGCTCGGGAAATAACACAGAGGGGGCAGGGAGGCTTGAGGATGAAGGGAAGAGGAATGGCTTTTTTGCTGCATATACTCTTGATTTCTGTACTATTTCAGCCATTTCACATTTATTTTTTTGAGAGTGAGCAAGAGGGGGGAGCGTGGGGGCGGGGAGAGGGAGAGGGAGAGAGAGAATCTCAAGCAGGCTGCACACCTCGTGTGGAGCCCCACTCAGCGCTTGATTGCACGACCCTGAGATCATGACCCAGCTGAAACCGGCAGTAGGATGCATCACCGCCTGGGCCACGCAGGAGCCCCTTAGCCACATAAAACGTAAAAACATAATACATACGCATCCACAGAAGGTTATACACTTAACTACTGTAAGCGGTGTGTGGGGAAAAAATGCATTTTTTTCAATATGCATTTTGTAGTTTTTCTATTAATAGCTATGCATTATTTGTGTGGTTAAAAGAAGAATTTTTTAAAAACAATTCTGTACATTCTGGATGGTAATGACTTCAGACTGGTCTGCTTTTGTCTGCATGTGCGATCCTGACTTTACTTCACTTGTGGATATGAAAATGCTCTTTCAGTGCAGGAAGCCGGGGACCCACACAACGGAGCTACAAAGCAGAGCCAAGGGGTCTGCTCCCAGAAGTGCAGGGAGCCTTGGAGGAAGCCGTGGAGGTGGCGGCCTGGGTGCCCCGCCCGCCCCTGCGCTGGGCTCCTGGGAGGCGCACCTGACGCTGTTTAGCACGGCCTTGTCCTTGGCGGGTGGCTTGGTGATGGGCCGCTTGGTGCTCACCACCTTCACGGGGTGTTGCTCCTTCCCGCCTTTGCTGTACTTGCTCTTGTCGAACTTAGGTTTTGGCACTCCGTACTTCCTTAGGATCTGTGGGGCCCCAGGGGAAAAGAGGGGTCCTCAGGATCGCCCGAAGGCGTGCCCAAGGCCCAGCAGCAGCGCGGTGGGTGGGCGGGCGGGGGGGGGGGGTACCTGGGTGAGCTGGTCCTCCAGCACCTTTTTGGGAGGCCGGACGTTGGTGAAGAAGAGGTGGAGGAGGTTGCCTGGTGTTTGGGAGTTGATTTGCTCTTTGCTGAGATAAATGTCTGACACTTTGATGGGCTTTGCTGGCGTCAGGCTCAACATCTGCTCGGAATGGGCACAGCTCTTAAATATCTCCGTGAGAACCTCTCTGGCACCTGGCACCAGCTTCTCGCCTGTTCCGAAGAGGGGAGAGACAAAACAATTCTGCCGTGAATGGGCCACGTCAGCACACTTCCTCGCAGCGGTCTGTGTCTCCTAAATAACTCATTTTTTGCCTGTGGGTAATAGACGTTTAGTGGTGACGAAGAGCTCTGCACCCAAACCTGGTTTCCCGCTTCTGGGCGCACCCCCAGCCACACACCCAGCCTTCTCTCTGTGACATGGGATGTGAGCCACTCCTGGGCCAGTCTGCTCTCTGAGCTCACTCCCTCCACTGGCTGCACAGAAATGGCCAGCCTTGGGGATGGCGGACCCCAGCCCTCGCCCTGGGCTAGTCCACGTGTGAGAAACATGCTTCCACGGGGCCTGAGCCACTGTTCTCTTACGGCTACTGACCACGGCAGTTTAATCTACCTTAACACATTTGTGATGGGCAGTTTCCAAAGGAACGACAGGATATGGAGCCTACAGGTACTGTTAGTGCAAAGCCCAAGGTATCAACAAGCAAGTTTTGCATTATTAGAGAGGATGGTTCAAGACCAGCACAATAAGCAGGTAGAAAATTGTCCTCGAGCACAGGAAAAACAATTTCTTTCTGTGCCCAAATAAGTGCTCCAGAAGGTGGGCCCCAGCGGCCTGTCAGGACGCCATGTGCACGCTTCTCGTGGCCGGGGGCCCAGGCGTGGGGGCTGCACAGCCTCGCTCCTAACTCCCTTCTCCTTCCCACCCCCCACCCCACAGCCGACCTCTCCCTCCCACACACCACAGCCGCCCCCAGGGCAGGCCTGGCTGTGGGAACAAGAAATCAGAAGCCTCATGGGCCTCCAGACTGAGGGTGTGGGGTCAGGGGTGCAGAAGAGGTGGCCAAGCCCTAAGAACTGACTCAGCAGAACCACACCACAACTTAATCTCTAGCAAAACTCGTGTGGCGCTAATGTTACCAAAAGACTGAGTACCTTATGTGGAAGGTTTGACTATAATCAGATCAGGAAGTCGGTCCAGATTCAGATTCGAAGGATGAAAAGGCTGGCAAACCATGAGTTAAGGCAGAAAAAGGCCTCAGACCTTACACTAGTCATCCCCACGTGGGTCACAGAGTGCTGGGGGCCAAATGCACACTAATAAGGGATTGGGACCAACACCAGGGTGAGGAGAGCCAGGCAGTCCCCTTAGGGGAAAGATTCCCCCAAAACTCTGTGATCAAGATACATATTTCAGGGGCGCCTGGGTGGCTCAGTGGGTTAAGCCTCTGCCTTTTGCTCAGGTCATGATCCCAGGGTCCTGGGATCGAGCCCCACATCGGGCTCTCTGCTCAGCGGGGAGCCTGCCTCCTCCTCTCTCTGCCTGCCTCTCTGCCTTGTGATTTCTGTCTGTCAAATAAATAAATAAAATCTTTTAAAAAATACATATTTCGGGGCGCCTGGGTGGCTCAGTGGGTTAAAGCTTCTGCCTTCGGCTCAGGTCATGATCCCAGGGTTCTGGGATCGAGCCCCACGTCGGGCTCTCTGCTCCACGGGGAGCCTGCTTCCTCCATTCTCTCTGCCTGCCTCTCTGCCTAGTTGTGATTTCTGTCACATAAATATTAAAAAAAAATGCCACCCCTATTGGTGAATTTTAAAAAATACATATTTCAATGTAGTATTAAAAAAAGAAACCAAAATTAATACCAAAAAACCCCACACGATGAGCAAAATATCAACAGTACTGTGTTATATTACATTACAACAGTACTGTTATATATACATTAAAGCCTAAGCCAAAAGAAATAATCAGTAATACTGGTCCTGTATTTAAAATTTTACTGTTTGTCCATCATGGGTATTTTGTATTAATTCTGACTTCTATAAATATTCAATTAAAATGTTATTTATCTAGGGACACCTGGGTGGCTAACTCAGTGGGTTAAGCGTCTGCCTTCGGCTCAGGTCATGCTCCCAGGGTCCTGGGATCAAGTCCCATATCAGGCTCCCTGCTCAGAGGGGCCTGCTTCTCTCTCTGCCCCTCACCCTGTTCATGTTATCTCTCAAATAAATTTTACAAGTCCTAAAAAGATATATATATATATATATATATACACACACACACACATATATATTATTTATCTAGCTTACTGAGATTTTTGGAACCCATTAGATTTTGTGCCCAAGGCCTCACTTATCTCATCCTGGTACTAGCCCTGAGCGAACATTTCAAAAATTACAACTCAGGGATAAAAATTTGAAGCCAACAACAAAATCCATATTCGGTATTACATTTCTGTTCTCCTAGAATAGGAAACGAATTCTACAGTTCTATCATGAAATTTCAAACAATATTGAAGAGTTAGAAAAAAGGACATGGATTAAAAATTTTGAGCAACACTAGTACAAAATAAAAATGACCACACAAAGAAATGTAATCATAGAAAGAAGAAGAAAAACTGCTGTTTCTGGAGCGGGGCTTCGGGCAAGCTGCTGGCTTCAGGCAGGAGTCGGCTGCTTGATTCTGCTCAGCAGGGCCTCGGGGCTGCGTCCTGGATGCACGCTCCACATCGTACAAAAGAAGTGGGGACACCAGACAGGGTCCACCCACAGAGTTGTCAGAATGACAAAGTGGGACTTGGTGAAAAGGACATGGAATTGTTTCTTCCCCAAGAATGAGCGTGAAGATGGCGGCATTTACTGCCCTTGGGCATGTGACCAAATGATTTCCAGCAATGTACTTGGTATGTTCTAGCTCCACAGGACAGAACAAAGTAAATACACTTGAACTTGAACAAAGCGAAGTTTGGCTAGACAAAAAGCAAAATGGGACTTGAATGCAAGCCCACTTAAAAAAATTTTTTTTTAATTTAAATTCAATTTAGTTAACATACAGTATATATTATTAGTTTCAGGGGTAGAATTTAGTGATTCATCAGTCGCATAGGAATGGCCCTTCCCGGCGGTCTCCGCGGACTGGAGCACAGCAGGCTGGAGGCACAGGCGCCCTCATGGCCCTCACAGCTCTGACAGCTTCCGTGAGCCAAGCAAAGAACGTCTGTCCGTCTCCCCACGGCCCCTGCATCATTTCCCAAGTCTCTAGTCCCCAGGGTACCCCCAAAGTTCTTTCCTCGCTAAGATGTTAAAGATAGGGCACACGAGGTACAGAGAGATCATAAGACTTTGCTCTTTTCTGTAAATTTAAAAGTGTTTGCAAAAAGTCCATTAATTACAAATAAAAAAACCCATAACCCACCTTTAATTGACTTGTCATTGAAGTAATCTTCCAAGCCCGGGCTTCCCTGTGTATCGAACAGACTCTGATTGACCACGGATACGGTGAGGATCTCCTCTGTGGACATCTCCATCAGCTCATCTTCGCCGTCCAAACTTGACAAACCGATCAAGTCATTATTGTTAAACAAACTTGCTCGAATTTTCTCAATTTTGGCTCGGGATCTTATCTGTGTGAACAAAGCAAAGGATCAGGATTGGAATAGGGGAATGATCTTGTTTTCCCTCCCGCTCCGTCCTCAAATCCCCTGTCTTTTTTTTTTTTTTTTAATATTTTATTTATTTATTTGACAGAGAGAGAGGTCACAAGTAGGCAGAGAGGCAGGCAGAGAGAGAGAGAAACAGGCTCCCCACTGAGCAGAGAGCCCGATGCGGGGCTCGATCCCAGGATCCTGAGATCATGACCTGAGCCAAAGGCAGAGGCTTAAACCACTGAGCCACCCAGGCACCCCTCCCCTCCCTGTCTTAAGTGCTGTGAGTGCGGCTGGACTCCTGCGAGCTGCGCTCCCCGGGAGCGTCTCGGCCACACGCCAACAGCAGAACAGCAGTAACTTGATGGGGAGCATCTCAGCTGGAAACGTCTGTAGCTAAACCCTGACTGGGTCTGTGGCTTTACTCTGATGCCCAGGGAGCTAGGGTCCAAGCTCAGCTCTGAGAAGCCCCCGGGAAAGAAGGTGCAGAGATTAAGAGAAATGATTCTGGGGAAGAAACCAATCACCGGCTTCTGGAACTCTCCTGCCAGAGCTCCCTGGGAGAGCAAAGCAATACACACATATTCCCTTCTAGTGCCTTCCTCACCACATCCAATAGCAGGAGGACAGTTTTACTCTGAGCCTGACTCCTTACACAGGGGTGAAGATGCAGGAGGCAGGATTCCTAAACAAGGAGGCCCAAGCAACAGAAGGGATCTTGAAGTGGAAACGTGGTCTGGAAACTCAGAACCACCAGGAGCAGAATGGCAAGTCTGTCCTCGCAAGGCTCAGTGAAGACCCCTTCTGCCGACGGCAACACTTAAAACAACCCGGGGACACTCAAATATAGCGGCGGGTCCGAGCTGGAATGCACTTGATAAAGCCCGTCCCCCAGGAAAGGTCAGGCCCCTTGTACCCCTCTGCCTCCCTCCCATACTCAGCAACGACCTGCATTTACTTCCCATCAGGCTTGGCACCACTCTTGTCGGAGATGCGACCTCAGACATAGATAACCAACATGATAAGTCGTGGTGGCTTCCAAGAGCTGCCTCAGGGAGCTCCCTACGTGCCTCAATGCCACCTGTCAGTTAATCCCCAGGAAATCACGCTGGAAGGGTGAGAGGGGCTTGGGGGGAATCCTAGGCGCTCCACTTGTGACTTTAGTGGTTGCCAAGTCGTGAGCACCGTTACCTCTACGACCGCAAAGCCTTTGATGGGGCGTGCCGCGAGGGGCTGGTTGTCCAGGGACGTGACCGTGTACATGGAGCCCATGTCCGACACAGAGGCCGTCTCCGCGTTGTCCAGCGGCTCCCCCAGGCTCCCCAGACTGCCCAGGCTGCCAGTGCTGCACAGGGAGATGTCTAAGCTCTCCTGGCTGGACACCACATGGGGCTCCAGTACGCCAGGAGGGACGGGCGGCTCGAGGCCCGAGGGCAGCGGATCCACAGAGAGGTCACTGACGGTCTGCGAGATCCCCTGGGAGCTGCAGATGGAGGCCTGACTGGTGGAGGCAGACGCGCTGATGCTCATGGCAGGGGTCAGGCTGCTGGACGTGCTGACCTCCAAACTGTCCGCGCTGGGGAAGCTGAGGGTCTTCTCTGGCTCGGCTTTGCCGTCAGCACCCTCGGCCTTGTCCTTGGACTTCTTGGGGTCTTCGTCCTGCAGGGGGATGTAGATCTCATCCTTGAAGACCCCGCCATGGGCATTGCAGGCCTTACGGATAGCACCTCTGACGATGCCCTCGTCCAGGTGGGTGGGGATTCCGGAGATCACCAGCAAGCGGCTGTGGGCTGTGGGGCCAACCAGTGCCTGGCAGGCGTCGGTGATGGCGTCGCTTGTCACACCCAGCCCCTGTGGGTCCTTCCTGGTGAGGTGTCGGAGAATGATGAGCAGGGTGAGGGCTCGATGAAACCACAGCATGTCCTCCGGCTTGCTGCCCCCAATGCTGAGCACGGCAGGGTCTGATTCCACTGAACGGGATGATTGGCGCTTCCCAGAGGAGGAGGCCTTTTCCCGCTTCATCTTGACCTTTTTCCTCTTTGACAGGAGGCTGGGGCTCTGTGGTGTCTGTCCCGGGGAGGAGGACGAGGAGGATGAGGAGTCGCTGAGATTCGGGGCAGTCGTAGAGGTCACCCCGCTGGCTGTGACACTCATGTTGGTGGGCAGGGTCACTTCGGCCACCGCCAGGCAGCCTTCCATGAGCGCATGGAAGTACGTGGAGAACCTGCCCTGGTCCGTGGCTGCCGCCGCCGAGCCTCCGCATGCACTGCCCGGGACCCAGCTCTGGGTCTCCTCGTCGTACAGCTTATGGAGCTCTGACTGCAAAGCCATCAGCATGGCCAGACAGGGGTTCAGCTGGAGGGCAATGGAAGAGGACAGGCCGGCAGGGTGCTTCCTCTGCTCCAGGGTGTGTACCGTGCGCAGCAGCTCCGCCAGGAGATGGAAAACGAGCTCCTTCACGCAGGCCGCCATGTCTGTGGTCCACAGGAAGTTTCCTGAAGCAAATACAAAACAGTAACAGCAGTGGTCGATAGTAGAGCACTTGCTCGGTACCAGGCACTGTTCCTGACGCTATGTTATCCATCCCCAGCTCTCAGATGGAAAAACAGAGGCTCAAAGAGCTAGAGCCTGGCTGGTTGCCCCCAGAGCCCACGGCCTTAACCCCGGGGCTGCATAATCGCACAGAGCCTGGTTCTACGGCTCACACTAAAAACTCATTTTTTTTTCTTTCTCCCAAGGTTATCAAGTAAGTTGGTGTCAAGTCATGAGAACACTATTTTCCAAGCCATGGGGTAGTTACTGCTGGGGGCACACAGTCTAGTTCTATCACACAGCCCAGAAATACATACTGACAAAGTATTCCCCCCCTTTTTTAAAATAAGATACTATTTATTTATTTGAGAGAGCGAGAGAGAACAAGTGGGGAAGGAAGGGACAGAGAGGGAGAGGGAGAAACAGACTCCCCGCTGAGCAAGGAACCCAATGTGGGGCTTGACCCCAGGATCGTGGGGTCACGACCCGAGCCAAAGGCAGATGTTCAACCATCTGAGCCACCCAGGTGCCTTAAAATTAAAGTTTAAAAAAAGGAGCAGAGAGCTGACTGTCAAAAACCAGATCAATAAACGCTGACAGGCATAACTTGTAGACATGGCGGGAATCACATAAAGATGGCATGAGAAGGACGAAAGTTCAGGAAACAGGGTCTAGAACAATAAGATGGGTCACAGGTTTGTACCAAGATCTCCTTTGTGCCAGACACGCATCTTAAGTTCACACTAAGCTGTCTGATCTCTTGGGGTGACGCTGTTTCATAACTTTAACTGAAAGGAACCCATGCGGGCATTCAGGAAGCCATTCAGAGAGAAAAAGCGCCTACAGGGCCCGTGGTGCCGCCCTCTGATGCTCATGCGACCTCCCCTCCACTGTCCTTCCTCTGCCAGTTGTCATTTCCATAATAGGATGGCCTTGGAATTCACCTCCGCCCAGATTGCGAATGGCAGCCCGTGAGCCAAGACTGCCCACAGACCTCTCCTTCCCACGGTGGTCCCCCACTCACCTTCCCTGATTCCCTCGCCCAGTGTATTTCAAAGAATTTGATTCAGTCGCCAACGTTCAAAAACTGGGAAATTCACATCAGTATCTACGTTACTGATTTTTCTTGAAATAAAAAGTTGTAAGAACTGGCAGGGCTGGGGCCACCTTCTCGCGTAGCAAGGAGTGACCGGGCTCAGGGACTGACAGAGCACGAGGTGCCTGGCCCACTCCCCTCTTCTTTCCCCCATCTGGTTTCTGACCCCTGAGTGCACTTAAGTTCATAACATCTTTTCCCCCCAACATTATAAAAAAAAAAATCTCAAAAATACAGGGCAGCTGAACTACTCAGACAGGGAATGCCCGTAGGCCCACCACCTCGGTCCTCCCGCTAACACTCTGTGGTATTTGCTCTTACGTACCTACCTATCTACCCCTCTGTTCACCCAAAAACTCAGCTTAGTATTTGATTATTTCAAAATTAATTGCGGACATTAGTCTGGTTTTTTTTTTTTTTTGACATTAGTCTGTTTTATCCCTAAACACTTAAGCAGATACATTACACTAATGAAGTTCAATGTTCATTTAGAATTTGAGGTGAATTTACAAAGGCAAAATGTGCAACTCTTAAGTTTAACTTTCTATGAGTTTTACCAAAATACAACCCTTTCAGAACTATTAAGTCACCATGTTTGATTTTGCAACATTATTTACTCCCACACCACCTTTGACCTCCAAAGCTACAAAAATGGCATGTATTTGTGATGAAGTAAAGTGTGGGGGCTCCCAGGTGGCTCAGTTGGTTAAACAGCTGCCTTTGGCTCAGGTCATCATCCCAGGTCCTGGGATCGAGCACTACGTCGGGCTCCCTATATGGTGGAGAGCCTGCTTCTGCCGCTCTGCCTACTTTTGTTCTCTCTGTCAAAGAAGTAAATAAAACCTTAAAAAAAAAGTAAAGTATGATAAAATTAATCTCATTTTCTTAAATTCCTCGTATCAGTGAGATCATAGGGGAAGGGAGGGAAAAATGAAACACGATGAAACCAGAGAGGGAGACAAACCATAGGAGACTCTTAATCTCAGCAAACAAACTGAGGTTTGCTAGATGGGGAGGGGGCAGGGGGGGATGGGGCAGCTGGGTGATGGACATTGGGGAGGGTATGTGCTATGGTGAGTGCTGTGAAGTGTGTAAGCCTGATGATTCACAGACCTGTACTCCTGGGGCAAACAACACATTATATGTTAATAAAAAAAAGAATCTCATTTTCATGGTTAGTGAAATGAGAACACCCTGCACATCACGCGTTTATGAGGCCAGGCCACAGGAGTATCTAATTAAGTGTCTGACCCTTGGTTTTTCGGTTCGGGTCGTGAGATCAAGCCCCGTATGGGGCTACTTGCAGAGTTGGCTTCAGATTCTCTTTCCCACTCACCTTCTGCCCCTCCTGCCCATGCTCTCTCTCAAAATAAGTAAATACAAGCCCTTTTCAAATGACAGCAACCCGACAAGAGGCCACCAGCAGGCAAGCTCCTTCCTCAGCTAGCTCCCCCAGCTCTCCCAGGCCCAGTCCCGAGGGAAGGTAAGCCTTACCCAGCAGCTCCACAACTTGCAGGAGGACAGATGTCGGGATGGTGTCGGGCTCATCTTCAGATCTCCCTTCGCCATCCTCTGATCTCCAGGCCAGCAGCTGCTCAGTGAAGGCCATAGCCAGAGGGAACTCCAGGGGCAGAGAATGCAACACCAGCACGGCTCCGGGAGGGGGAGACACCCCTGGAAGAACGGCCAAGGAGGAAGGCTCAAAACTGGCAGCACATGACCTGAATCAGCCTCAGAAAAGGACCCACCAAGTGTGTGTGTGTGTGTGTGAAGAACAGGCCTGGAAAGCCAACCTGCTCATCTTCAGGTTGAAAGGAAATGGAACTGCCCTCTCCCCTCACCTCCCCACTCCCCCACTCCAGACCAAGTCAGCTGCAGGTGCAAGGGGGGGCGTGAGGACATCCCTTCCAAGAGTCCACTTGTCGGTGTGACAAGGGACAAACGGTAGCAATGAGAATGGGGAAGGAGAAACACTCCCCAGCTGCTTAGATACCAACCAGCCTGATAAACCAGCATGGAAATACTAAGTCGGACCTTAAAAGATGCTTTCTTGGAATATTCCCAGCTAGGTAAAGAAATAATTAGCCATTTGGTGTGGCTGCAATCCCACGAGACCATTAAGCTTGTATCTGGTTACAGAGTGGACTGGGAAGGGGCGCCCCAGACTAGCACTCCCAGGACCTTGGGCTTTCTCTCTCTCTCTCTTTTTTAAGATTTTATTTATTTTGAGGGAGAGAATGAGAGAGAGAGAGCATGAGAAGAGGGAGAGGCAGAGAGAGAAGCAGACTCCCTGCCAAGCAGTGAGCCTGATGCGGGACTCGATCCCAGGACTCCAGGATCATGATCTGAGCCAATGGAGCCACCCAGGCGCCTGGGCTTTTTCTCTTATTACCTTGCGTCACTGCCATGGCTTGAATCTGGCCAGAGATGCTGCAGGGCCTGACCAGACGTAAGTCAGGCCATTAGGGGCCTGGGGTCTTTGGGTAAGTCAGGAGGAACCATGCTGACCGATCTGCGTTTTGGAGTGAACGTTTACATGGTAATAACTGAGGAGTGGGAAGATAGAGATCTTCAGCTTATTTAATTATAAAGTTTAAAGAATAGCCAGTATAGGCCAAGTACTATGAGAAAAATCAGCCCTAATGAAGAGAGATCATCAAGTTGTTTAGCAAAGTCTCCTTTCGTTTCATTCCCTAAAGATGTAAGGTCTCTAGGACAGGGGATGTGGAAAAGCCAAGGCCCAATTTTTGCCTGGGAGGTCAGCTACATTCCAGAATCCTCTCTAGCAAACCTGGGTCCCTCCTTTCTCGTCAAACAGGACAGGAAGTGCAGTGGAAGTCTGTGACCAGGTTTTCCTTGCCTCTGTGTGTTTTGCTGGAAACAGTTAGGTGGCCCTGGTGCCCAGGGTGCAGAGGCGGGGGGTGTGTGTGGCCTCTGGGATCTGCAGAGGGGGAGCCCGTCCCTAACCCTAAGCCCACGCAGAATTAGCAATGAATGCCGGGGAGATGAGACCCACCGGGCCTCCTGGCCCGGCCAGTGGGATGTTTACCACAGAGACAGGCCACAGATGCCCACTGTGCCCTGAGCCCCAGGGATCCACTCGCCCCCCAAGAGAATTCAGTTTTAATGAGCGCTGGAGGAAGGCAGCTGGGATTATTGCTGCTACAGGACCGCTCTGGTCGGGTCACTCTAAAGAGTGCACACTTGTGAAAGGAAAGGAAAGGAAATCCCCACGGATGTCTGGACAGCATCTGCCGGGCCTGCCCTGGGCAGGAAAGGCGCTCATTTCATCTCCTGCCCCTAAAATACTGTCCCGAGCACTCTCTTTACTGACCACACACAGCAACGTACAAGATCCTTTCTATCTCCAAAAAGAAGGAAAGTCAAAAATAACTTCACAGTGTTCTTCTTACCAAGCACTAACTCAGAGACATACCCAGCTTGATGTGGACCTTGTCTGTGGAGAGGATCACCGAAGGGTACTGGTTGGCGGTAGGCGGCGGCGTGAGGCCGGTGTTGGCCGGAGACGCATCCCGTGGGTAACAGACGGCCTCAATCAGGTTTAGCTGGCCGTTTCGCTTGACTTTGTGGCCAAGCCCGTACACGAGCACCCGTGCCCATGGCGCCTTGTACAAGGAGGAACTGTGGAGCAACGGGGGAGGGGAGAAGGGTCAGCAGGGTCCGGCCGCTCACACCAGGGAGGAGATGGAGGGTAAGAAGTGGGCATTTCTCAGTCATTCCCACCACATCCTAGAAGGTCGTTCTTTATAAGGATGAATTTCCCAAACACAGAAATATGGGAAGAACTATAGGCTATTTTCAAATACGGTGCATGTTAAAGGGTAAAAACAACTTGAGCTTGTCTTCTGTCAGTTTCACCAGACTCCAGTTCTCTCTCCCACTAGCTCTCCTGGAGAACGGGCAACTTACTCTTTGCGGAATCCAGACTGACTTTCTTTGCAAGACACAACGACAAAAGCTGCTCCAGGGAAATTAACATCCATGTTGACTTTGGACTCTGAAATCGGAAACTCCTCAGAGGGGAACTGCTCCGGCGCTGTCTGCAGAGAGATTTAACAAGGAAAGCCACAGGCCACACACAGGAGGGCACTTCATCCCCCAACTCCCAGGCAAAGGACAGAGCCAACGCACATGCAGTCACAGGATCCCAGGGACAAGAAAGCCGTCCGGGAGGGAGGCCACTATGGATGGGACAAGAAGGGAAAGCCACGAGGAAAAGGAGACTGGTTCAGCGGGGTTTGGGGGGGTTGGGGAAGAGTGTGTGTCATTTTTAGCAAGCCAGTAAGATTTCTAATTAAAAGTTATAGGCCCGGTGCAGGGACATGAGGGCTTTAGGCGTCTACCTGCAGGAAGGAGCAGATCTGTTTCGTCAGCTCCAACAGGCTCTCCTCGCCCTGGTGCAGGGTCCGGGTGATGGCCACGTGGAGCCACTCTCTCACTGTCTGGGAGCTGCCCTGGTAGAAGAGGTCTGTGGCCGAGCAGTTCTGGGAGTGGACGCAATGCTGCAGGGACTGTGCCAGGAGGATGGAGCTGGAGCTGATGGTGCCATCTGCGGCCAGGAAAGAAAACCTGAGTTCGCCAGGACCACAGATGCCAATGGCCGGCAGATGTGGGTGACAGTGAGCAGCCTGCCCGCAAAACCAGGATGGGGCAACTTGGACAGAGCATCTCAGAGGAGACATTACTGATCAGATCCTGCAGGCTGGCAGGTTGGGGGCAGGGGCTCATATCAGTGGTCTAAATTTTTCCTTTCTTTTAAGCAATGAAATTGTTTCTAAAATCAAATCTGAAGTGGCGGCCCCAGGTCTATTAAACAGAAATGGAGCTGCTTGGATGCAGGGGTTGCCAGAGCCTGATCCACTCATGTGCCCGGGCCCCTCCCGAGCTGCCCCGAGGAGCTGCTAGGGAGTGTGTAAAGCTAGTGTGAGGTCATTACGGCAAAGCTTCTTCCACAAACGCTTTAAAGCTGTCCAGATGTTTTGGAGCCTCTAAGTTCTTGGGATGGGCCAAGGGACCCCAGCACACTCACGCTGACTGGGACCTCCACAGCTGGGAGATGCCTAATAGGCCTTGAGGGCCGTCTGCCCTCTCACCTTGTGCTCCTGTCTTAGTTGCTGGGAGGCCAAGGGGAGGCTGAGGTGCTGGGGGAAGATAGGGGGCCACTCGGTCTTGGGCTGGGCTAAGCAGGTTTGTTGCTCAGAATTCACCAGAAGCCTCGCCAAGGGCCCCAAGGTTAGGAGATACACACAGCCTGGCCCACCGAAACAGCTCCACCGGAAGTCACAATGAACCAGTGAGGCCGGCTCTGGAGGAGCTTGGTAAAAGGTACATTTTCCTTTCTGAGCAATGCCTGTGACAATGACTGTGGCCACAGTACAGTGACAGGACTTCCTAAGTGATGCTTAATTTTCCTTGATCCACAATTTGGTTGGGACGCTCAGTGAGCGCTTAGCAGCTCAAGGACTAAACAGGCCACGTAGCATACTTCCCCTGTTTAAAGCGAGCAAGTGCTGCCCACTTCATCACGACTCTTTATGGCCATTTATCTACACCAGCTGAAGTCCTGTGTCACCCGGAGAGCGAGTCCCTCACCCCCCAGTCTCCTGCCTACGGCTGGGCTGGCACTTAGGGCCGCCCCACCCCAGCTGTTGTCCCCACCCGGAGCTGTTGTCGCCAGGCTCACCTGGAAGGGGAGGGGCCAGGAGCTGATTGGACAGCAGCTGCAGGTGCTCCAGGGTGATGTCCCGGATGGCGGGGATGTGGAAGAGGCGGGTGAACAAGTGTGGCAGCTTCGGGGCGAAGATGTTGAGCAGGGCCATGCGGCAGTACAGCCGGGCCAGCGCCGCCTCACACCGCAGCAGCTCTCTGCGGGGAAAGCGGGGGACGCGCTGAGCGCCAGGGCTCAAGCCGGGCTGCAGGCCTCTCTTCGGCCCCCGACTCTGCATGCCAAGCTAGTCACTTCGGTCTTAAATAAAATGTCATGTTTAAGTATGTTTAGATTTTCTCTACTCAGAAACCACCGTGGAAAAAGAAATGAAAACAGAGAATCCACACAACACTTCTATGTGTATGTTCACACGAGTGTTAATTGGAGTGGCCCAAACTGTAAACAGCGCAACGTCCACCAAGCGAGGAAAGGTAAATGCACACACTGGAACATTCGTCAGCAGTAAGGACGAAGCGCCGGAACCTGCTACGCCATGCATCAACCTTGAAGACATCATGCCAAGAAAAAGAGGCCAGACACGAAGGGCCCCACAATACGTGGTTCCATCCACACAGGCTGTCCAGAATCAAGCAAATCCATAGAAACGGGACAAAGCTGAACTAGAGGAGAGAAGGAGCATGGGATTTCTCCTTTGCGGGATAAAAATGTTCTAAAAGTGATTGTGGTGAGGACCGTACATGTCTGTATATATACTAAACACCCCCGACGTGTATGCTTTAAATGTGTGAGCTACATGGTCTGGAAACCACAGCTCACTAAAGCGCATATAAAACATTCACCGTGAACACTTTGTGTGATGAATTTCTGAAGTAATTAGCATTCACCTTGAATAACAGCTCATTAGTGACTGAAGGGGTCTCATTTAGAATTGCATCTCTTCGGGGTGCCTGGGTGGCTCAGTGGGTTAAAGCCTCTGCCTTAGGCTCGGGTCATGATCCCAGGGTCCTGGGACTGAGCCCCCATCAAGCTCTCTGCTCAGCATGCCCCACCCCCCCGCCTGCCTCTCTGCCTACATGTGATATCTGTCTGATAAATAAATAAAATCTTAAAAAAAAAAAAAGAAATGCATCTCTTGGCAAATGATCTAATACCAAGCATAGGAGAGGCTCCCTGTATTTCCTCAACAAATCATCATTATTAAAAATTCTCCTGGCATTAGCAAAGGAAACAGTCAACAAAACCAAAAGACAACTGACAGAATGGGAGAAGATATTCGCAAACGACATATCAGATAAAGGGCTAGTATCCAAAATCTATAAAGAACTTATCAAACTCAACACCCAAAGAACAAGTAATCCAATCAAGAAATGGGCAGAGGACATGAACAGACATTTCTGCAAAGAAGACATCTAAATGGCCAACACACACGTGAAAAAGTGCTCAACGTCACTCAGCATCAGGGAAATACAAATCAAAAGCACAGTGAGATACCACCTCACACCAGTTGGAATGGCTAAAATTAACAAGCCAGGCAAGGATGCTGAGACATGACAGATGCTGGCAAGGATGCGGAAAAAGGGGAACCCTTTCTGTTGGTGGGAATGCAAGCTGGTGCAGCCCACTCTGGAAAACTACATGGATGTTCCTCAAAAAGGTGAAAATAGAGCTACCCTACGACCCAGCAATGGCACTACTGGGTATTTACCCCAAAGATACATGTAGTGATCTGAAGGGGCACCTGTACCCGAATGTTTATTTATTTATTTATTTTTAAAATTTATTTATTTATTTCTTATTTTTTTATAAACATATAATGTATTTTTATCCCCAGGGGTACAGGGGGATAATAAACAAACCTGAATGTTTATAGCAGCGATGTCCACTATATCCAAACTATGGAAAGAACCTAGATGTCCAACTACAGATGAATGGATAAGAAAGATGTGGTATATATACACAGTGGAATATTACGCAGCCATCAAAAGAAATGAAATCTTGCCATTTGCAACAGTGTGGATGGAACTAGAGGGTAATATGCTGAGCAAAATATGTCAATCAGAGAAAGACAACTATCATATGATCTCTCTGATATGAGGAATCTGAGAGGCAGAGTGGGTGGGTCGTGGAGGGTAGGGAGGAAAAAAATGAAACAAGATGGATCGGGAGGGAGACAAACCATAAGAAACTCTTAATCTTGCGAACAAACTGAGGGTTGCTGGTGGGGGCAGGGAGAGGGTGGTGGGGTTATGGACATTGGGGAGGGTATGTGCTATGGTAAGTGCTGTGAAGTGTGTAACACTGATGATTCACAGACCTGTACCCCTGGGGCAAAAAGTACATTATATGTTAATATTAAAAAAATTCTCGGGGCGCCTGGGTGGCTCAGTGGATTAAGCCGCTGCCTTCGGCTCGGGTCATGATCTCAGGGTTCTGGGATCGAGCCCCGCATCGGGCTCTCTGCTCAGCAGGGAGCCTGCTTCCTCCTCTCTCTCTGCCTGCCTCTCTGCCTACTTGTGATCTCTCTCTCTGTCAAATAAATAAATAAAATCTTAAAAAAAATAAAAAAATAAAAAAATTCTCCTGGTATTAAGCACTTAACTCAAAAGGCAAGTTAGAAGCAGCCCTACTGTCTCTAAAAAGTCTAGGTTTAAAACCCACTTGGACCCATCAGGGCTCACCCTGTAGTGCCTAGTGACCTGAATTAAATGTAATGCTGGTCTACCCTAACTCAGATTTGGGCATAACGGTAATTAAAGAAGCCACATAAGACCTGATGAGTTTGTACAGCCATGAAGACAAACACAGCTGAGATGCCACATTTAGGTGGTCTCTTTCTCCTCTCCACCAGCCTGGAATATTCTTACGCCGGACTTTAAAACAAACTGCCTCTAACTGCCTGTCCCCTCCTTCCTTGGAGGTCGGTTTGCTCAGTGCATGAGCACCGCTCAGAGGGGTCGGGCCAGCAACACAAAGGAGGTCGGAATAAAAGCCCATACTGACTCCCCGCAGCTTCGTCCTCAGATTTCGGGTGAGACTATTTTGGGCCTGCCCAGTAGTCCCTGCTCTGCCCTGCAGACTGTTAAGGCCTCTGAGGCTACTGCTGAACTGTCTACCACTCTAAGTCCTTTCCCAGCCACGTGAGCACCTTAGGAAGAGCACACCGCTGAGGGTATCTGTACTGCGATGAGAAATCCAGCCACTTTCTTGATCAAACAAACCCGTGGGGCAGGCTTCTTAGTTCTCCTGACACCGAGATCATCACCATAACCCCAAGAATAAATGTCCTACATCGACAGCTTGGTTGTAACTTTACAAAGTGCTTTCTTGCCTTCTCGCTCAGCTGCTAATCAAAGGTCATTAAGTCACATCTATCAGAGACATTTGCTAAAAATACAACTCACTTACGAAATAAAACTTTACAAACTTTTAAGAGTATCATATTGACATTCAAGCCTGTATGTTTTGGGATCCCTTTCAACAGATACTTTGAATTTACAACTTGAGCCAGCATCCCGATCAGACAATGGGGGGTTCTGGCGAAGAATGAGACAAAGTCTCTGCTTTAGGGAACCTCACAGTCTAGGAGGAGGAGACACAACATAGTGAATAAAGTAAACCAAACTCGCACAAACTCGCAGGCAAGAACATCAGGTCCTAGAGAGGAAGTGAGATGCGGCGCTAGGACAACATGTGGCTTTGTGCTTACGTTAGATGGGGAGGCAAAGCCTCTCTGGAAAGTTGACACAGTGAGATCTGAATGACAAGAATGAGACAGGCACACAGAGTTCAGGGCAAAGCACTCCAGACCGAGGGAAGAGCACGCACAGAGACCCCGCGGAGGACACGAGCATCGTGTCTGAGAGACGCGGAAAGGCCAGCACTGCTGAGAGAGTACACGAGGAAGCAGAGACTGTGGGACCCAGGCAGGGCTTTCGTGAGTCAGGTTAATGGTTTGAATTCTACTCCAAGGGAAATGGAAAGCCACGGCAGGTGTGGATTAGAGGAGAGAGACAATCCATGGAGGGCAGGCATGTGCTTTCTTAGAGACCCCCACCCAGTGCTAGGCACAAAGCATGCCCTCGGGAGTAAACACTTTGTTTGCTCAATGGAGAAATGAGCTGGCTGCCCCCACCAGGCCTGGACATCCTCTTAGTTACCTCTTCTGGACTGGCTTTACTCTTTAAAACTTTTCCACTTTCTTCTGGATCTCCAGCCCCCTCCCCCCATCCCCCCTACCCTGCAGCTCACAGCAGAGAGCCTGTGGCAGAGGCGGGGTGGACACCAGATCGTACAACATTCCTTCCCAACTCCTGCCATTTTGCTGTTACTTTACTAGCTTCCATCTCTCTCTCTAACTCTCAGCTTTGAAGGAAAAGCTTGTCAGTGACAAGCTGTACACGTGGTAAAGACATAATAAGTGCACTCCTGTGATCCACTAGAAAGAAGGGCTCAGTCTTACCTGTGAATCTGAAGGTTGGTATTGTCCAGCGTGACCAGCCCATTGGTGGCCGTCCTTCGGTAGCCTGCTGGGGGCCTCTCCAGCATATCGATAGGGTACCAGTACCGGACCAGCACGCCTTCACTTCGGAGGTACGTTTCTACCTGCACTAACTCATTTACCTACAACAGTTAAAGAAATGGTCTATTTGACTTTTTGGGCACTGACTTTTCCCCCTCAAGTTTTGAAATACAAATGTACATATATCAGAGTTTCATGGTAATACATGTTAGTTTCACATCATTAAATCTCTAAGAGGTCAAAGACATCTGGTTAATATTGACAGTGTGTTTACTGTTTTCATATTGGTTTTCAAATTTTAACTGGAATGTAATCATGAATTAGAAATTTAAGACGCGCCTGGGTGGAAATTTAAGGCGCCTGGGTGGCTCGGTTGGTTAAGTATTAGAATCTAGCTTTGGCTCGGGGCCTGATCTCAGGGTTGTGGTAATGAGCCCTGTATTGGGCTCCTCGATGGGCATGGAGCCTGCTTAAGATTCTCTCTCTCTCTCTGGCCTTCCCCTAACTCTAATAAAAATTTAAAAAAAAAAAATTAAAGACAACAGTGCTATATTTCAGTCACAACTCAGTGCATATTGTTTTATGTTTATTTTTTTTATGCTGACAGCTCTGTAAAAGCATGGAGTGCCTGGGTGGCTTGAACAGGTTGAGCACCCAACTCTTGATTTTGGCTTGGGTCGTGATCTCAGGGTCGAGGGACTGAGCTCCACGTTGGGCTCTGTGCTTAGTGGGGAGTCTGCTTCTCTTTCTCTCTTTCTTCTCTTTCTCTTTCTCTCCTTCTGTTCCCCACCCCACCCCCGCTCATGCTCTCAAATACATAAACCTTTGAAAAAAATAATAATTTTGGAAAAGCAGGAAATCTGATAGCTCTATTTTATTGCAGGAAAGTAAAAAAGGAAACTCATGCATATAGGCTTTAGATTTAAATATGAACGTAATTTTTGTTACAGATTATTATAAAAACCTAAAAGAATCAAACTATTTGAGAAATAACAATTATTTTAACAAATTTTCTATTTTTCTAATTTATACTTGCACATATTTCCACTGCTGAGAAACACGGTCAGTTATATACTTTCTGATAACCGGGATCAGAAGTTTATATCAGAAGGCAATGGGAAATTAATAGTATTACTAATGGAATTTTCTACTTAGACGTTCACCTTAGTAAGCCACCAGTCAATAACCTCTCTTAAAAATTTAATGATTCAGGGTGCCTGGGTGGCTCAGTTGGTTAAGCAACTGCCTTCGGCTCAGGTCATGATTCTGGAGTCCTGGGATCGAGTCCCACATTGGGATCCCAGCTCCAAGGAGAGTCTGCTTCTCCCTCTGACCTTCTCCCCTCTCATGCTCTCTCACTGTCTCTCAAATAAATAAATAAAATCTTAAAAAAAAAATTAATGATTCAAGGGGCTCCTCGGAGGCTCAGTCATTTGAATGTCCAACTCTTGGTTTCAGCTCAGGTCATGATCTCGGGGTTTAGCTCGAGCTCCACGTCAGGCTCTGTGCTCAGCAAGTAGTCTGCTTGAGAGTCTCTCCCTCCTCCCTCGGCCCCTCCCTACTGCTCACATGTGTGCGCTGTCTCTCTCAAATACACTGAAATCTTTAAAAAAATTAATGACTCATAATTAAGTTTGGGTGAAATGGAGTCAGTAAAAATGTAAAGCTTTCCATTTCACACCATTAATGGTACCTAACATGACCTGCTGCTCTATCTCTGTCTGGACAGGTTCTAGTTAATCTATGGGGCAACAGATCCTTTTTCATCAGAGACTCTTAGGCTTGAACTATCAAGGTTCATCAGTTTTTCTCGCCCAGGAAACTTCTCACATGCCAGCACGTGCATGAGACCTTAGGATCGTGGAGTCATCACTTTCACACAGGACCCTGTTTTCAAAAGAAAGCTTTGGCTTTGTCCGGATGCATTTTCTGTTCCTTTTTCCCCACCCGTAACACCCCCACCCCCAACCGGAGAACGCCATGGGTTCAACACACTTGTGTTGCATACTGGAAAACCAAGGCTGGGAGAACCAGCAAGACGATGTGATCAAAATCATAAAATGATTTCTTTTACTTGTGTCTGTAATGGTCATGACAAAGATAGACCATCCATCTGTCAAGGACCACGGGAGAATGTTCTTGGGTAGAAGAATGGAGGGATGGCCTGAACATGGCTGACAAAACGAGGGCAGAGGCAGCGTGCTCTGCAGGGGGCTGACAGCATTAAGAGCTCATCACGCTATCATCAGCCCTGACCTGGGCCCAGGAGAAAACCTCAGGAAAGCCACTTGGTGTGAGCAATTAGCTCACTTTCTTCATCCCTAATCTGAAGAGTAATCCATCTGCATGATCGGGTTTTGTTTTTTTTTTTTTTTTAATTTTTTTTTTTTTAAAGATTTTATTTATTTATTTGACAGAGAGAGAGATCACAAGTAGGCAGAAAGGCAGGCAGAGAGAGAGGAGGAAGCAGGCTCCCTGCGGAGCAGAGAGCCCGATGTGAGGCTCGATCCCAGGACCCTGAGATCATGACCTGAGCCGAAGGCAGCGGCTTAATCCACTGAGCCACCCAGGCGCCCCCATGATCGGGTTTTTAAAAAAGATTTATTTTTTTAATTTGAAAGAGAGCAAGTGAGTGAGAGCAAACATGAGCAAGGGTGGGAGGGCAGAGGGAAAGGGACAAGCAGACTCCCCGCTGAGCAGGGAGCCCAGCGCCAGGCTCGATCCTAGGACCCTAAGATCATGACTTAAGCCGAAAGCAAACATTTAACCCAACTGAGCCACCCAGGCGTCCCTGCATGATCTTTTTTTTTTTTATTTTTTTTATTTTTTTATTTGACAGAGAGAAATCACAACTAGGCAGAGAGAGAGGAGGAAGCAGGCTCCCTGCTGAGCAGAGAGCCCGATGTGGGGCTCGATCCCAGGACCCTGAGATCATGACCTGAGCTGAAGGCAGAGGCTTTAACCCACTGAGCCACCCAGGTGCCCCACATGATCGCTTTTTAAGGCACATGGAAACTGAGCATGAACGTCTCCGCGTATATAAAAGGCTGTTTACTCACTGAATCAACATCTAAGACAACTCCATGAAGCCCAAAGGTTTTCAGCATCCCCCGGATGGCGAATTTTGGTAGAGCAGTTCCCACAGTACTGCTGGCTACGTTGTTGCTGTCAGGAGAGCGGGTTACTACCGTGAGGCCTGAGGACAGAAGGGGAAGTTTTTCAGAAGCAAGTACCATTATCATCTTGGGACCCTATATTTTAGAGCCTAAAATAGCTCTATAGCATCTAACAATACCTCAGTTTAGTTGTAACTAAAAAGGTAAAAGGTCAATCCTGAAGGTCGGACAACAAAACATTGTGAGAACTCTCATAATAAAAACCAAATAAGCCAACTAAAAAAATTGACAAGGGATTTGAATCAACATTTCTCCAAAGAAAAATGAAGATACACATGAAAAGATGTTCCAAGTCATTAGTCATTAGGGAGACAAGCCCAAGCCACAATAAGACCCCACTTCACACCCACTGGGATGGCTATAATCTAACCAACAGAGAGTAATAAGTGTTGACAAAGATATGGAGAAATTGGAAGCTGTATACATTTCCGGTGGGAATGTAAAATGGTGCACTTTGGAAAATCATTTGGCAGTTCCTCAAAAAAGTTCAACTTATCATAGGACCCAGCAATCCCACTCCTACATATCTACCCAAGAGAAAGGAAAACACACATTCACAGCAGCATTACTCATAACAGCCTGAAGTTAGAAAAAACCCAGGTGTTCATCATTTGATCAGCAGATTAAAAACAGGGTGCCACCCGCACACTGGAGTATTATCTCGCCATAAAAAGGAACAAAGTACTATCACATGCTACAACATGTGTGTACCTTTAAAGACTGCGCTGTACGAAAGAGGCCAGACCCAAAGACCCCACGTTGTAGGATTCCATTCATAGGAAATGTCCGGAAGAGAAAGTCCATAGGGACAAAAAGTAAATTAATGGGGCTCAAGGGAAGGAGAAATGGGGAATGGTCGGGGTACAGGAGCTCTTTTTGGAGGATGAAAATATTCTGGAATTAGAGGCAATGGTTTGGTGGTTATACAACCTTGTGAATCTACTAAAAACTGAATTGTATCCTTTAAGAGGGTAGATTTTATGGTATGCAAATTATATCTAAAAAAGAAAATATGTATTTCTGCCTCTGTCCCTGATGTTCTCATATTTTTGTGAAGGTCTGATAATGAGTGGTTTCCAGTTTTCTTTTTTGTGCTTTTCTGTATTTTCATTTCCTCAAAAAATGCAATAGATTTTTATTCAAAAGAATAAACATGTTCTATTAAAATTCTAAAAAGTGGCGCAACCCAACAGCCCTGACCTAAGCTGGGAGGCCTATCTGGACCCCTCCCCAACCATGCCCCATTTCTCCCCCTGCACCAGTACCCCGTCTCATTCTGTGGGTGCCAGTGAGCTCCCACAGGAAATGTACAGGTGGCCACCAGAGGCCACACAAGACTTAGGGCCTCACAGAAGAGAGGCTGCGAGAGGTCCTGTCATTCTGCAAAAGGAGAGTCACCCCAGGGGAGCTCACAGCTGCTCTGCTCACACTTAAGTGAACACCCAACCCCTCAACTCCACAGGAAGCTTCACAGACGAAGTAGGAGTGAAAACAGAACCTTTTCGAACTTTATCAATTGTGAACTTGTTCGCTTCGTCTTTAATGTCTTCAATGGTGGGAAGATACAGGTCTCTTGGGATGCCGCCGTTCTCCTCGTAGAGGAATTCAACCGTCTGTCGGGCAATGTCCACCATACCTAAAAAAATATGACTGCACTGGTAACTCTCCGAAGAGTATACGATCTTTGGATCAACCATAACACTGACTCATACTGAGAACGATGAGTTAAGAGAATCCTTCAAACACCATCCACGGAACTATAGAGCCTTTTGGGGAAGGTAATTATGGGTGCTTAGCAACTTTAAAACACTCGATGCCCTACTTGTTGGAACGCCTCAAATCTCTCCCACAGAAGCACAAGCATGCGTGTGTAAAGGTCCACGAGCAGTCCCTGCAGCACCGCTCGGAAATCCCAAAATGGAGAGGAGGAAAATATTCAGCAATACAGAATGGTTAAAAATCACGGGACGTTATTATGCAGTCATTTCATTTGAGTCAAAAGAACCAAGTGGAGGACAAATGGAGGGTAAGAAGTGAGGGAAGGTTTGCTTCCTTACTTTGTATGTTTTTGTACTGTGCGATTTTTACAGCAAACGCATGTTGCTTAAGACAGACAGAGCTCCACCAACTTCTCCTACCCAGCACTGGAACTGGCTGTGTTCTTCCTTCCCAAGGGAGAACGCATCATTACATTCACCAGCAGCAACCACTATTAATTGATAAACGCAGTCAACACATGTCCCTGAAGAGACGGCCCTGCGGGGCGCACGGGGAGGTGGGGTCCAACGTCTCCACCTGCCGGCGCGGCCGTAGCTCCCACGCTGCATGGGTTCAGACACGGGGGTGGCCACAGGCGCTGCCACGCAGGCTGATGGCCTGCACACCCGTCTCCCACTCCTTTACATGCTGGCCTTGCTGGAGGGAAAAGGCACAGCAATTTTCGGAGCACACTTTAGGAGGAGGAGGCTGCAATTAGAGAAGGATGCCTGGAGAAAGAACTGTCAGAGAGAACAGAGGTGTGGCCTGATATTCGAAGATGATGGAAAAATCATCTTTGCAACATTTTCCAAAGGAACAGGGGACAGGAGAACAAATCCTCTGCTGTCGACCCAGCAGGAATCCAGGAACATGGGAAGGATGCCGAGTTCAACCATGCTCAGGACATGGGTGGGGTCAGTAACCTTCCTCGGGGACTGGACAACAGGAGGCTGTTCTACCTCATGGGGGTGGCCCTTTGGGGACCACGAGCCATCCCCCCGCCTCCTTTTCACTGCTGCCACGGCGACAATGAAGATTATATTCAAAAGGTAAATGTTTTAGGTTTAAATTAATTTGGTTCATATGACTGGTCACAGCACACGGTCGGATACCTAGAGAATGCCTGGGCAAGAGGCCAGGCCACATTAGGGGCTAGGGGCCCGTCTGGGAGACTCATCGGTCCGCCTCTGGTCCAGGGCCACTTTTGGAGGATCAGACTTTCTGCTGCGCTGTCTATCCCTTCCCCTAACCACACTGGGAGCAGAAGAAGAGGCACCCTTGACCACAGACGCTGAGGATGGCTCCAGCACCAAAGGGGAAAAGAGAAGAAATCCTAATGTAAGCAGAACGTGTGTCAAAATAAAGGCAAAGCAACCAACGATCACATACAAGGGCTTTCCATATGCACACTGTAAATTCTCTCCCCCCTTTCTCACTCTCTCCGAAGCGGTAAGAAGCAGCAGCCCCCCTGAAAACAGTGCTTTATGTTTCTCAGTGGAAGCCAGATGTCAGCCCGTCAGCTCACGATCTCCACTCAAATAGCAGGTTGTCAGAGAAGCCACGCGAGACTGGCCCCGCTGAGCTACACCCATGCTGGCCCCCGATCTACCGCACAGCCCCGACCACCGGTCGCCTGCCATGGCCCACTGGGTGTTTCCCTCACCGGGGGCCCATCGCCCAGGAGGCAGGCTGACCACAGGGACAGGTAAGTGGATGAACGGATGGCTCAACACATGCCACCGAATCGAAGGCCTCCCGACACTGAAGCCCGTGGTGTGTGCGCGCGTGCGTGCGTGGAGGCAGGAGGCAGTGCATCTGCCATTGCATTAAGTGAGAGTCGTTCGAACCTGAGAGAAGGTCTGTTCTGCCCTCCGACAAAGCACACGAGGGCATTTCCTCTCAGATGCTGAAAACAGATGGGGAAGAGCAAACTCTTTTTATCTCTGGAATCTACTACAATGATGTTGCTCCTTTGCTTACCACTTCCCAGTGGCTTCCCATCTTGCAGAGAATAAAATCCAAAGTCCTCACATGCCTGACGCTTTCCCCCGCCCCTTGCCTCGTGCACTCCCACCGAGGGTCTTCCTAATGTCATTCCCTCTGTCTCGAACTCGAGTAGAGAAGATTTACTACTTATCTGCCCCAGAACTGCGTTGGCAGCTGAACCCGGGCTCTGGTAAAGAGCAGAAAGCAATCCCGCCATGTCACGGGGAGGTGTGGCTATGCCCACAGGTTAAGTTTAAACAAGATCATTTCACTGTCATACGCCTCAGCTTCGGGGATAGGAAGCATGAAAGGAAATAAGTAAAAATCAAACCATACATTTACACATGCTGATTCAGTCCTGGTGCCAATACGGGAGAAAAGTAATCACTGGATATCTGGGACTCGGCATATTAATTGGCCAAAAAACGAAGGTCTAGTGGGGGCTTTCCTTTTTATTTGGTCCTAAGCTCCGAACGAGCTCGAAGAGGAGCAAGGCTGCTGACATAGGACAAAAATGAAAAACTTCTTACACACATCCCCGAGGCCCCACGTTTGGGGGAAAAAAGCAGGTGTTTCACAAGATGAGGAAATCCTCAAAACAGAAATTAGCTACCTGCACTCAAGACTCACGAACAGTCCACTGTCTGGGGTCAAACTTCGCATTATTCTTTGCTAGAGAAACTATGCTCATGGAAGAAAAATCTCGCCATTGTTACCACAGTGACATCTAGAACCATATTAACTGAACACTTACTCTGTGCCAGGCACTGTTCCTAGGAGCTTTACCTGTGTTAAAGCACTTATTTCTCATATCCATAAAGGTGGTCACCATCACTGATTCCGTGTTAAAGGGGAGGAAAGCCCAGCAAGCTTCAGTAACTGTCCCAAGGTCAGACAGAGAGCAAATAGCATAGCTGTAACTTGAGAGCCCAAATTATTAACCCCCAGGCCATCCAACCTCCCAGCACAACCATTTCAGCAGCCCATCAACCCAAACATGGAGATAAGGTGACAGACAAAGAAAAGGCTGGCAATGGAAGCCAAAGAGCACAGAGCTCAGGAACGGACAGGTAGAGGACGCGGTTAGCTCTGGCCTGATGTTAGACGAGCCCCTCTTTCCTGATTTACGTCGGAGTTTCATCTAAGCACAGCTCAAGTTATGATGTAGTTCGCAAGGAAAGCATAAAGCACCAGACCTAGTTGTAAAGCACCCTTGATCTGGTCCAGGCCAGACTTCCGCTCTGCCTCATTGCGGAAGCGTCTTCGGATAGTAGGAAACACCTTCGTCTCCCAGGCTTTCACCAGTAGGGCGTAGTGGTCCTCCTGGAAGGAGAAGGCAAAGGCATGAACAGAGAAGCACCTCGTGTGGGCGTCAGCCCTTCCCTGACCTACATGTCTTACCTCCTCAAAGGCCAGCAGCAGAATCACGCCCTCAGATGCCAGGGCGGGCAACAGCCCCGACTGTGGCAAGCCCTTCCTTTCCCTCTGAAGCCAAGTAAGTCCTCCACACGGTCCCTGACCCAATGCTGAATCACTAGCAGGATACTCCATTTCTCCCACACCCAGATCAGTACTGGGCCTAAGAGCTTAGCAGGTACTGCTACTGATAATGTGGTTTCAAAGATGAATGTTCCAGAGCTACCGTTCAAACTCAGGGACATAACTGGAAGTGTCACCACTCCGGCCTTGCACCCTCAGATCAAAATCATTCCTTCCTGGTGGCTCGTCCTGGTCACCAGGGAGCCGCGCGAGCGCTGTGGGCCTTGTACCTGGGGAACATCGTCATCATCCTCGTCATCACTTTCGTCGTCTGCGATGGGAGGTGGGTGGGGGTCTGGGCCCGAGGTGATGAAATTCTCATAGCTGAGCTCGACTTTATAATGACAGGAGGTGTCACTGTCATATTCTGTAACAGAGCACAGTGACAGTGACAGTGACTTCGAGGCAAGAGCAGGCCAGAAAGATCATGAACATCTCTCCCTCTTAGAGAAAGCAGAATCTCCTCATTTGTGAGAAAGACTCCTAGCACTTGAAGGGATTCTGAAGGAGCCATGGAGTAACTAATCATGTATCACAATCCTGATTCCGAAAATTGTTTCTATGGATAGAATTCATGCCATTCAGAGAAAAATTTGGAAAGTTCTTCATCAGTAGAAAGAAGTAAACAGTCTTAAAACAGTCTGCAAACCAAGCCAGTTACAGTCTGCACACACCTTTAGATCAGGAAGCCTGGTTTTATTTGATTATGAAATTTGCCAAATAATCAGAAGAGCTTTTTCAGTGCGCACCTAACACCTGCCACCTAGATTCCACAATTAGTATTTTATCATTCTTTGATGACCTCAGTTGTTTTTTTCTTTTTTATGACCTCAGTTTTAAAACAACTTAAATAATTAATATTTTAAAAATAGAGGCAGCCACAAAATTCTGGGGCTTTTAGCCTTCTTATAAAAAGTGGATAGTCTTTCTGGCTTGCATTTCCACGTGGCGATGCTCTGCCGGCACTGAGGAGTGGCAGGCTTCCTGGATGTGGGGAAATGTACCTTCTAGTCAGCCAAAGTACAGTGTCCCCATCTCCTGCTACCCGTTTTCTTTCACCGGGCCCACTCCCCTATAACCCATGGGCACTAGAGCGTGGCCAGGTTGGCTAGGTTATGAATCAGCAGCACCTGCACTCCCAGGAAGCAGTGGGGACCCCGGGAGGTGGCGACTTACGCTGCTGAGCAGTGGCCACGGCGGCAATGCGGCACGGCGGCCCGTGAGTGCCCGGGTCAGATGCAATACTGGTGCCGGCGTCGTTGTCGCTATCAGACGCCATGGCGAAGGGCAGGGCCTCAAAGTTAGCGCTGATCTCCTCGGCCAGATCGGTGCACAGGTCGGCGGCATTGCGGTGGGCCTGCCCTTCAGCATAGGCGAACGGACGGGAGCCAAAGTTAGCTCGAGTCTTGGTGTTCTGGGAAGGACAGCAAATAAAGGATTTGAAAGGGGTTAGGTTTGTTTATTTAACACTCCAAGATGAATGTCACTCAACATTAAACCAGAGGAAGGGCCCGAGCTCTGGGAGAGCATATGGAATGAGACAGAGGGGTCCGTGTAACTGCGTGCCCTTGGGCTGAGATGGAGCCCTGCACAGGTCACTGCCTCCCCCCACCCCCACCTCACTCTCCCAACCCTATGCTACTCAGACAGTGACCGTCCCTATCCCCAACACTGTTCCTTCCTGCCTGATGCTGCCGCACAAGCTGCTCCCTTCACCGGGAACATGTTTCTCCTCCAATTTTGCCAAGTTAAGGCCAGTTAGGCCAGACCTGGCTCAAGCATTGCTTCTTCAAGGTAATGGGGACATGATCAGATTTGGCTTCCATAAAGCCTATGATTTGCAATCATACCATGATGGTTAATTTCACTGTCAGTTTGGCCACGGGATGCCAGACTAAACATTATCATGGAGTGTGTCTGCGAGGGTGCCTCCGGATGAGATGAGCATTTGAGTGTGGGTTCAGTAGAGTACACGTTGCCCTCCCCAGTGCGGCTGAGCATCATCCAAATTCCTAAGGAGAACTCGTTTTCCTTCCCAGTAAGATTAACCTGCCTTTTTCTGAATGTGAACCACAGGCCACATCCCACCAGAGACGTCTTCGAGATACGGGGACAGGCGCTGCCCACAGTATGTGAAGTACACCCGGCCCTTGGCTGGCTGCCCTGGAGGAGGGGGGGTCCCCTCGGTTCTCTCCCAGCCAATTCCTGCCACGTCACCTACAGCAGAGAACGGGAAGGAGACATCTTGTTTTCCCTTTCACTGATTATTAAAGAAACTTCCACACTGCAACCAACATGATGAGGCCACATATCACTATCTTTATTTATGTCACTAAGTACATCTGAAAAAGGTCTGAAGTTATGTATAGCACTTGAGTAAATACAAAGTAACATAACAGAAATAATTTTAAAAGAGAACGCAAACTATTCATGAGAAAATGCCTAGTGTCTAAGTTACACATTAAATTTAGCCTTTTTTTTTTTCCTGGCAGTCAAGACAAAAAGGGAAAACATTGGGTAGGATTTTTTTTTTTTAAATAGAGAAATGTAAGTTTTCCCCTTTTGACACACGGAAAATTACTTATGGCACAAAGATAAAAAGGTAGTATTTTCTCGGTAAGTTTGTGGAAGATTTAGAAATGGTCTTAATACTACAAAACCCAACCCACAATGTAAGCTAGAGGTACATGGTTAAGTCACTTTCTCTCCCACCTGCTACTTACATGTTTAAGGCATTTTAGTGGGAAGTGAAGACAAGTCAAGGTGCTTTTGGATGAGGAACTGAATAAGATAGAGCTCAGAGACCAAGGGGAGCGTGCCTACCACATCGGCGCTCCCGCGCTGGCTGCTTCAGACATGCTGCTCGCACACGGGGCCATACGATTACCCTCAGTGTGAACTCTTCACGAAGTGCATGGAGTTCTATGATTCGGCTTTTGATTACAGTCTCCTATGCTCCAGATACCACGAGGATGGGCTTCCCAGAGCCTGGGGATTTATCACCATTTCTCATGGCATCTCCAGGGCCCAGAGAAGTACCCGGCACATGGGAGATGCCCAGCAAGTTTGTACTGATGAACGGACACCAGAAGTGTTGGTACAGAGGCTAAGATTCTGCTGTAAGAAGTGAGTTCTTGATTCCTACCCAGACACATTTCTCTAGGAAGAAGGTGGCATGTTTGCCTGAGGTCCAGTGCAAAACTTTCTCAAACAGCAAATTGTGACTGTTTTGTGCTGGAAACACTTAAGCGCTCAGCTGAAATGTCCCAGTTTTGCTCCAGAAAATGCGAGAGCAGTAACTGCCAGGAAATTATCCCTAAGTCAGAACTTGACCACTGCACTCCCTGAAAGGTATAATTTAACAAGCAGCTCCCTAAGTGAAGTGATGGCAAAATCACCCGCAGCCAGCTGCGCGCGGTAACCTGATGGATCGAGTGACTTCTTATTCCCTATGTGAGCAGCCCAGACCATCTACCACGCAGGACAAGTTCAGCTTCCTCAGAAACGATGCTAGGATGTACTGCCTGAAACTAAGTAGCCAACATGTCTGGGGGCTTCTAATGGCAAGAGGACAATGCCTACCCTTTGCTCCTCTGCTGGAGCAGGAAGGACTGATCCCAGTTCACCCATACAGAGAAAGATACTTATTTGGAGGCTAAAAAGAAGAGGGAGAAGGGTTTTTATTGTTGTTTTAACTGAATCAACAGTCTATGTGACTCAAACTTCTGGGCAGATGTGTCGAAGCAGGACCAGATGTTTAGGCCCCCAAGAACAAAGTGTACAGCACGTTAACTACGGATAATGCATTCTGCTAGTTCCTCAGGGCTGGCGATAAACTTTTTTTTTTTTTTTTTTAACCTATTTACCTGCTCATCACTGAAAAGCTAACAAAAGACTCAACTTCAAAGAGAAGCAAAAATCTCGGGTTTTTCTAAGGTTGCAGGAACGAAAGCACATGGGACTCCTACCTTACCAAATGGAGGCTCTTATAACGGCCTCCAGAAAGGAGTGGTTTGGTAAACTAGCAGACAGCAATGACAAGTACTTGGCTTTCACTAAAAGACAAATTGCCCATTTCCAGTTGCCAAGTTTCTTTACTTTTAACCTATTTAGACAAAATCTGGGAACAACAGAAATACACAGGGTATTTAAAAAAAAAAAAAAAAAAAAAAAAGCTCCCGCCACACTCACCAGGAGACAGAGTCACGTCCAAGCGCACGCTCTTCCACTGTAATAAACTGGAGCCATTGTAGTGCACGGCTCGGCCATTGCTAGGAAATCGAGCAAAACAAAGTCAAAGCCAAGGCTGACTGGCCAACACAGAGGCAGTTAAGTAGTGAACAGGCTCAGGGGCTTCAGTAGCACAAGAGTAATGACCAGAGCAACACTAAGAGCTAGTCTCTTTGCCTCAACTTGAATATATTTCCAACTGGTATTTTATACAGTTTTGGAAGTTGAGAGTATAATATTATTTTAGTATTTAAAACACCCACACCCATTACCTATTTTTTTTTCTTTTTTTTTTTAGCAACAGCAATAGTAGTCACTTACTTATGGAAAAGACAAGTGCCCACTGGATTAGTCCAAGCGCCATCTCGTTTCTCTGCTTCTGTAGCAAAGCCAAAGGAAACGATCGGTCCTGTGTCGTCATCAGTATCTCCATAGGAAACAATTTCAATTTCCCAGTAAAAAGATGGGGCCTGAGGAAACACCAGAAGTGGGCAGGCAATCAGAGGGCTCTAGCTGGGCCCTTGAAACTCGCTTTTTCTTTCAAAGATGAAGGAAATAGGCAAGAGATCGTGTGATTTCTCACCTGAACGGGCAGTGGTGAGGTGGCATAGATAAATGTGCCCCGGGGCAGACCACCCCCAGCGCTGGGGTCAGCCAGGAAGGTGACGGAAGTAAGGTGCGATGAGAACATGCAGGCTCGGACGGGCGGGAACACTCGTGAGGGGCTCCAAGTGATCTCTTTGGGCTACAATGGGGGGAAAACGCCTCATTCAGTATGACTGCAAACACAAATTCCTTTATCCTCTCAAAGAAGAAAAATTTTTATCTAGTGGTATTATAATATAGGTTCATCTTTTAAGAATATACCTTGTTTTTACAAAGGAAACTGTATTTTCAAAAAGGCAGTCTAGGGGCACTTGGGTGGCTCAGTTGGTGAAGCATTTGCCTTTGGCTCAGGTCATGATCCCAGGGTCCTGGGATCGAGCCCTGTTTCAGGCTCTCTGCTGAGCAGAGAGCCTGCTTCTCCCTCTCCCACTCCCTGGCTGTGTTCCCTCTCTCGCTGTCTCTCTGTTAAATAAATAAATAAAATCTTAAAAAAGAGAAAGAAACTGGAGATGATGCAGATACACAACAAGAAAAGCCTGAGTGGGGAAACTGAGGCACAAGGGTACACTAGACTATTAAGTTTCTACTGATTGACATGGAAAGGCATTCATCATCTATGAAGGCAGAAAAACTAGATGCAAAACAGTATGAACAGCAGAGATTCGTTGTCATGCAAAAAATACAGGGATCCCTCATGCTGTCACACTGACAAAGCTAAACAGAGATGTTGACATTTCAGGTGACATTTTGTCTTTCATACACATTTTTAATTTTGAAATAGTTTCAGACCTACAGAAAAATTGTTAAGAAAATGGCAATTTTTGTACACTCGTACCTAGATGCACCAATTTTTTCCGATACAAAGTACATAACATACAATCCACCCATTTAAACTGTGTAATTCAATGGTTTTTAGCAAATGCAGCATTGTGCAACCATCACCACCATCAAATTTTAGAGTGTTTTTGTCCCCCTAAAGTCCCTACCTGTTAGCAGTCACGCCTCATTCCCTGCATCCCTGCAAGTCTCTGGCAAGGGCCCATCTGCCTTCTGTCTCTAGATCTGTCTGTTCTGGATATTTCATATAGATGAGAACCCATAATACACGGTCTTTTGTACCTGGCTACTTTCACTCCACATAATTTCAGGGTTTATCCATATTGTGGCACGGATCACTACTTCATCCCTTTTTTTTTTCTTTTTGTTTTTTACTTCCTCACTTTTTAAGGCTGAATAACATTCCATTTTACGGAGATATGCACTAATTTGATGCATCTCCTCATCAGGTAGGTAAACATCTTGGTTGCTTCCACTTTGGGGCTATTACAAATGAGCTGCTAAGAATATTCAGAGAGGTGCCAATTCGGAACACTGTGCCGCTTTTGCTTTATAATCAACTCTCAGTCTCTATGTGTACTTTTATCGTTATAACATATCATTATCATCATATGGACTATAGATCTAAAATTTTCTTTTTTTTTTTTTTAAAGATTTTATTTATTTGACAGAAGACACAGCGAGAGGGAATACAAGCAGGGGGAGTGGGAGAGGGAGAAGCAAGCTTCCCCGCCGAGCAGGGAGCCCGATATGGGTCTCAATCCCAGGACCCTGGGATCACGACCCGAGCCGAAGGCAGATGCCCAACGACTGAGCCACCCAGGTGCTCCTAGATCTAAAATTTTCTAAGTTTTTTCTGTTACTGATAACGTGAGAAATTATTTACAAATTAACGAGTTCTCTCCTTTGCTGTGATCTTTCATTACTCAGAATGTCAAATCGATGTGCTCTGACATTCAGAGACGAGAGCGCATCAGCACAGAGCGTGCACCTTCCAATGGCTTTGCAAACGCTCATTCTCAAGGGCACTCGGGGGCCAGCGGCCTTCTTTAACATGGCGCCCTGCAGCTGGGCTCACCTGTCTCCGATCGGCCTGCAGTGGCGGCGGCGGCGGCCGAGCGCAGTCCCGGTAGAGCATCCGCAGCCGCTCACACTGCACCTCCACCACCGCCAGTCGCTCTCCTGGAGGGGAGCACAGGGAACACGTAAACGTTAGTCCCACACCCCTGAGAGAGCTCCAGTTCTTCTGGAGTCGGGTCAAAACAATTAAATGCTTCGGAGATTATTAAAATTCTTTAAAATAAATAAATAAATAAATAAATAAAAGCCAACAGCCTGAGATAGCTTTGTCTACTACACAGAGCAGCACAGCCACGTGGTCAAGTGCGTGAGCTGACGTGGGGCTGCCCGGATCCAGGACCTGGCTTCCTTACCCGGCATTTACCGTCTCACTTCCAATACAGGAGTAACAACAGCACCCGTGCCTCGCAAAGTCATGAGGAGATGAAGTAACACAAATGGGGCTTCTAGGTAAGCCCCTAGCACAGGATGAACACTCAACAAATGGAAGCTCATCACTGAAACGGATTTTTAAAACATCTACTATCTATTTAACATCTCCTAGGAGCAAGGCACAGTGCTAGGTGCTGGAGAAGACAAAGATACGTGAGCCAAAGCTCCCACCGTGGGAGGACAGAGGAGATGTGTATGTGCACTGACATGTCGCAGACACTCGCAGTACGGGGCTGCGGTATGCGATATGATCTAAGTATAAACACTTCACTCCGGGACCCAGAAAGGCTTGATGGACTCAAATCAGAGCTTAGAAAATACAGGGTTTCAATAAGCAGAGACAGAAGGGAATTCCAGGCGGTTTGGCAAAAGGAGAAAAGGCCTAGGAGAGTCAAGAGTCAGAGGCCTTGGGAGTACCTCAATCAACACACAAAAATCAACTCAAAATGGATCAAAGCTAAAACTATAAAACCCTTAGAAGAAAATAATGGTGTAAATTTTCATGTCTTTGAATTAGGCCACGGTTTCTTAGATAGGACACCGAAAGTATATGCAATAAAAGAAAAAAGAAAGAAACTGGACTTCACCAAAATGAAAAACATTTGTGTTCCAAAGTATACTACTGAGGAAGTGAAAACACAATCCACAGAATGGGAGAAAAGATTTATGTGCTACTTGGTCAGGGACTAGTACAGCTAAAATTACACAGACTCTTAAAACTGGGGTGTCTGAGTGGCTCAGTCAGTTAAGCGTTTGACTCTTGGTTTCAGCTCAGGTCAGGATTTCAGGGTGATGGGGTCAGGCTGCGTGTCAGGCTCCACACTGAGCATGGAGTCTGCTTGAGATTCTCTCTCTCTCCCTCTGCCAATCCCCCTGCTCATGCACACGCAGTCTCGAAATAAATAAAATCTTTAAAACAAAATTTGTAAGAGCCAATTATAAGAGTTGGGGCTCCTGGAGTCCCAGGATCGGGTCCCGCATTGGTCTCCCTGCTGAGTGGGGAATCTGCTTCTCCCTCTGATCCTCCCCATTCATGTGCTCTCTCTCAAATAAATAAGTAAAATCCTGAAACAAATAACTCTTACAATGCGGGGAGTCTGCTTCTCCCTCTTACCTTCTCCCTGCTCATGCTCTCTCTTACTCTCTCTCAAATAAATAAAATCTTTAAAAAAAAACAAAACAAAACATAGTCTGAGTATGACCTAAAACAGGGAAGGTGGAAAGGAGAGCTGACTCCAGAGGAAATAAGGACTTGAGTTTTAAATGTGGGGTATTCATGAGGCTGGGGGTCCTAAGAGAAAGGTCCGAGAGGCCTGGCTAGCCGGGGAGGGACCACCCACAGAAGCAGTCATGGAAAGCACAGCGGAGGGCAGAGTGCAAAGAAGGTGGGTCGGCAAAGCTTAGTGCAGTTTCTTCAACTGAGCACAACATCCAGGCTGACCTTCAAGTGATTCTGACTTTTGGGTGGAGCTGGGAAAGCATTTTAAACATGCTTCTGAGGGGTTCCTACGTACGAACTTGCAAAGTCTGAAAAGAACCTCTGGCTCAGGGAATGTGTATATTTAGGAAGTAGGCAGGAGAAAAAAACAGCTGGACCAGAGAGATTCTGGCTTCTGTAAGAACATAAAGCTGGGGGGCGCCTGGATGGCTCAGTGGGTTAAAGCCTCTGCCTTCAGCTCGGGTCATGATCTCAGGGTCCTGGGATGAAGCCCTGCATTGGGCTCTCTGCTCAGCAGGGAGCCTGCTTCCTCCTCTCTCTGCCTGCCTCTCTGCCTACTTGTGATCTCTCTGTCAAAGAAATAAATAAAATCTTAAAAAAAAAAAAAAAAGAACATAAAGCTGGGAATTCTTCTGGTTTTACAGGCCTTTTCTTCAGATTAAAATCTGTTTCCTATGCTATTTCAACCAAGGGATTCAGTGAACTTCGCAGAAATATTTCTTCATGGGAAAAAGCTCTTTGGCATACCGCTTATCTTCCTAGACCAAATGGAAATTAGATATTCTTTTCCCTGGATTAGAGAAGCTGTAAAATTGAGTCAGGAATAAGTCAACATTATAATGCCCAGTCTTCTGCTTAATTCATCCCAGAGGAAGTAAAATAATGGAAGAAATTCACTGATTTTTTTTTTCATTTTAGAGAATCAAGTATATTAATTATTATGTGTAAATTTCACATTTTCACACATTAAATAAAAAGTCTTGATACATTAAAAAATAAAAATCAAAGAACTTTCTCTTCTACCCATCACCTTGAATCATTTATTAAACAGCTTTTCTTCTAAGCACAGTCCAGGACTCTTTTGTGGGCTCTAAGAATTCACCGCTGTGTTACAACGTAATCCAGAAGCAGGGCTGGTTGGTTGCTGGTGACTGTTCACAGGTAAAGGACTGAGAAGCCAGCAAACTTTGATACGTGCTTTAAACTTCAAAGCTCTTCCTGGTAACCTATTAGGTGACTTATTAAGGACTGTTAAACTTAACAGAAGACACTATTTTAGGATATAAATTGATGTGTATAAGCTGACAGTCTTCTCTTTTGTGGCAATTAATAAACACTTCCCACACATTTCTATCCAACTCTTTGTGACCGCAAAGTTCTTTTCCATTAGGGAAGATGGGTTAGGTGGGTTATTATTAAAACCATATGAGGCCACTGTTCCAAACACTAAGATTTCTAGCTTGTACATTAAGTACGAAAGTTAATTTCATAGTTTAAGACTCCTTTATTCAATAAAATGTATAAAAGGATACTCAGAAAGAGTCCTAAGAAAAGTGAGAGATTGGGGCGCCTGGGTGGTTCAGTCATTTAAGTGTCTGCCTTCAGTTCAGGTCATGATCCTCGGGGTCCTGGGATCAAATTCCATATTTGACTCCCTGCTCAGGGGGGAGCCTGTTTCTCCCTCTCTTTCTGCCCTCAGCTTGTGCTCTTTCTCTCAAATAAATAAAAATCTTTAAAAAAGAAAGAAAGAAAGGAAAGTGAGTGATCAATTTAGCAAGTGCATGCTTGCTAAAAATCAGTCATGTAGCTCTGCAAGGTAGGCCAAGAACATGAAAAAGTAAAGGCCAGGAACGAAGACCCAACCACGAGTACAAAGCTGAATTATAGGTAAACATTTAGTCACAAGTAATTTCCCCTGAGAAGCCTAGCAGATTCCTTTTCTTCTATTCTCTACGCTCAGGATCTCTCTGAGGTTTATTAATGGTCACTGGTTCCACAGCGCCACCCCTAAAAGAGGAAGGTGATTTGAAAAGACACATAGAGTGAAGACCAAAGCAAAGACCAACCAACAGAAATTGGTACCACGGGAAAAAGAACAAAAACTTAAGGACCAAGGAGAGATTAGGGAGTGACTGAAAAAGCAAATGGCATGAGAAATAATAAATAATATGGATAACAAAAATGACCCCCTGCATACATAAAGGATACCACTAAAACCAGTAAGGAAGTTAAAAATATTCATTTATTCCTTACAGTTCATGAAAATGCCACCACTATTTATCTGTGAGCAATTTCCCTTAGAGTCCAGTTAAATCCTTGGAGACAAAGCATAAATTTTCACTTAAAAACACCCAGGACCAACTACCAATTTACAGGAAATCTGAAGATTGAGGGACACAATAAATGACACCACAGAGATATAATCAGCAAAATCCAGACTACAGAAAACCCTTCAAAAAATAAATTGCACGGCAAAAAGAACATAATGGGGGCACCTGGGTGGCTCAGTTGTTAAGCATCTGCCTTTGGCTCATGTTATGATCCCAGGGTCCTGGGATTGAGCCCCGCACTGGGCTCTCTGCTCAGTGGGAAGCCTGCTTCTCCCTCTCCCACTCCCCCTGCTTGTGTTCCCTCTCTCGCTGTCTGTCAAATAAATAAATAAAATCTTTAAAAAAATAAATAAAGAACATAATGAGGGGAATCGAGATTTTAAAAAAAAATTAAAAGATAGCAATGGAATTACAGTGTAAGAATTTTATTTGGCTCCTGATTCAAATCAGCAAATTCAAACCCAAGTATGACTTTATGAGAAAATTAGAAAGTTGTACCTGGACTAGATAGTTAATATTAAAGAATTACTGTTAATTTTTCTGATACGATAAATGGTATTCTGTTTTTTTTTAAGAGTCCTTATTTTTTAGAGACACGTACCAAAATATTTATGGGTAAAATAATATTGAAGAATATTCTTGAAAACAATCTGGGCGGGGGGGGCGGTACAGCACAGATGAAACAGGACTGACCATGAGTTGAGAACTGCTGAAACTGATGGTTCCTTATACTAGTCTCCCTATTTGTGTTTAAACACACAGACACAGACACACACACACACACACACAGATGGATGTTAGTGCAAACACCTCTGATTTCAAATGTAGCCAATGACAACAGTCAGAAAGTATCAGTAGCCCTAAGTATTCATAAATAGTTCTAACAGGAAAATAAATGCAAGGAATTAATATGAATGGAAGAGAGAAAACATGCCGGCATGGTCCCCAAGTTAAATTGAAAAACGCTGATTTATTACCTCAGAAGTACTGAAAGCTGTTTACATTTCTACATCTGGGATAAAAATTGTGCTAAGTGCGTCTAGAACTCAGCTACTTGGAGTGTGTGTGCACGTGCATGTTAGCATTCCATCAGCAAACCGGAAATGCGCACACAACACTTAATAATAGAGACAGAAAGCCACAGGTACTTACCAGCACTGCATTCCTGTGCTACTAGGTTGAGAACTTCGACAGCTGCTGGACACTGTTGTATGAATTCTTCACAGAATAAGCTGTCTTCTAAAAGCTGGGCCATGACCAGGCATGCTCTTAATGTTAAAAGATTTATAATATTTCAAAGTCATCAATGTTCATTCTCTAAAAATTTAACTATGAAAGGCATTTCAACCATACTTTCCCCCTAATTTACAAAAAGGTTCAAACTCCCCATTCCACTTGCTTTTTTTTTCTGAACTGGATTGGTCTGGAAACATAACTTCTCTTTTCCCCCCTCGTAATTGCTGACACCGTACGGACAAGCCGAAGAGGGCAGAATGGTTGCCATCTTCACTCAAGTGGAGATACAAGGCGCCAGGTGAGAAATCAGCATTATCTTTTATGAAACATTGCCTAAACTGTGCTCCACAGGCAATAGTAGTGTTCTGGGAATAAGAAGAACCCAGAGGGCGCCTGGGTGGCTCAGTGGTTTAAGCCTCTGCCTTCGGCTCAGGTCATGATCCCAGAGTCCTGGGATCGAGTCCCGCATCGGGCTCTCTGCTTGGCAGGGAGCCTGCTTCCTCCTCTCTCTCTCTCTCTCTCTCTACCTGCTTGTGATCTCTCTCTGTCAAATAAATAAATAAAATCTTAAAAAAAAAAAAAAGAAGAACCCAGACACTTGGAAAATCTGTATGCTGACTTCTCACCTAATTCAAAATACATATTAGAACTTTCTAAGATGGCTCATCATTACCGTGGTAAACAAATGTATTTGCAAGAAAATGCTGTTTTCCCTTCTGACACCAACACTTGAGGGCATTCCCTAGTTTTTCTCCTTATCAGTTTGGAAAGTGATGGATGAGATGTACCTTAAGAGAGCCTGAGCCATTTAAATAAGGTAAAGTGGCAGAGAGATTCACTGGGATAGAACAAAGTGCTTTTCCCAAAGTATGGGTTTCACACATCACACTTTGATCCCTCACTTACTTTCTTAAGGAAACAGCTAAATGGCTTTAAATTGTACAATGCAACAAAACTTGTAGAAGTTGGGGAATGTAACAGAAATGTAGTAAGCAGCACAAGAAAATGGTTTCTGTTCTCAGCTGGGCACGAACTTCACACTGCCGGCCCACTAAGCTGGGAGTGGAGGGGCCCAGCAAGGCCCCCCACCTCTGTGGCCTGCACCACCACATTAGGGGATCTCTGGAGGGTGCTCACCTTGTTCTTATTTCAGCCAGGAGCCGAACGACTGCCATCACAGGAGCTGACCCATCTCCTGTTGCAGGAAGTGAGGTATGAATAGAGAGACTTCCCTCCTGAGGAAGCAACATGGACTGGACTGCCTGTACTACCTTCTCAGTAATGGACAGTTTATGAAGAGGCAGTGCCTGATGGTGGTGGGGGGGGGCATGGCAAAAAGTTAAATTCAAGTAGTTAGTTTCTAGGAAATGAGGGTGTTATCATCTGGAGTTAATTCTCAAAATTTCAGTCAAAACAGTAAAATCACCATACAGAAAATTGCAAACTAGTCCAAAACAATTAAAAATACAAAAACCCTGTGGAGTATTCCTAACCAAAGAAATAAGTTTTGTCATCTAGGTGACAATCTTCACATAAATGTTACTATGAAATAATTACACCCTATATATAAATATACACCCCAAATAACACTTAAGATAACTAAGTATTTGTGCCTCTGTACTGTATGTGCGCTCATTGTTCATGACAGCATGGTTACCATTTGTAGTGACATTTAATAATGCAGTTAAAAATCACCTTACCTCCGATCTTGGAACACAAAGTCTAGACAATGGAATAGTCAATGTGTCTGATGCTTGCGAAGTCTTTCTACAGTCTATGGGTGGGAATCTGACTGTAGCTATACCTTCCTGTTCATTGATAGAAGCCACGACTCCGATGCTTCCTGATATTCCTCGACCTAAAACCTAGAGACAAAGATGGATTAGCACCACTGACCAGCTCCAATGGTGTATGCAACTCTCTCATGGGACAGGTGCGGAGAAGTAAATTCACAGCTGTTGTTTGTGGCATTAAGGAATAGTTCAGTACAGTGCAGATACAAAGCAATGAATGGGAGTTCAAATAACAGGTCCTCAAGCCTATGTCAAGGTATCACAATATGAAAGAATCTCAAACTTCCTGCTCTTAAATATTTGTGACACCGTGGGACATAAGTATGATAGTTAACATCATAGAGTACTGTACTAATATTTAAATAACCTGTAGCACGGTGTGGATTAGAATTCATGAGTTTCTCAGATTCCTTATTTAGCTTGAAGGAACAGGATTTCTGTCCAACTGGGTGGATGATGCCATCTTTACAGATGATCAGTGAATCAATGGATGCAGTAACTTGGGGAGAGCAGGGACTTGGGAAATGCTGGCTGGTTGGTTACCTGAACCTCAGACCCTATCTTGATGGTCTCTTTGAAGCCTCCGAGGGCACACAGTGCGGCGACAGCCTGGCGGGCGATTCTCTGAAGTTTGGCGAGCTTCCTGCCACTACTGCTGCCATTTTCCAGAATGCTCTCTGCATACTTCCCCAACTGTGGAATGTACATCAGCGCACGAGACAGAACCTAAATGTAAGAAGTAGCCATGAAGCAGGAGTTAAAGCTTTGGTCATTTTCGATATTCAGAGTGATTAAGTGTCCCTAACAGTGGCTGGCTCCCATGTACTGAAGGAGCTCTGGCTATGGGAAGGATGAAGTAACTATCAGGTCTGACCTTGACATCTTGCCATATTTGCCTTGTTATTAGACAGGACTGGAAACAAACAACCTCAGAATGGGGGAGAATCAAACACTGTTAACAAAACCCCTAAAACAGGACAAAAACTTATCTGTAGGAAAACCATCAAAGCATACAACTCAACACCCAATTTCCTTAAGGCATTGACTTGAAAAAATGACTGTGGCAAATGGAAATTGATTACAGGTCCCTAGTCCTAGGAAACTATTCATCATGAATTTCTGACACAGCTCTCAGGGAGTATGTATCACAGAGGCCTCCTTAGGACTTAGTAAATACACTTAACAAATCCAATAAATCAAGGCTTCATGATTCCCTAATGTTGGGACCAACTGAACATAAACAAGAAGGAGAAATAAGGAGTGCCATTCTTTTCCTGAGAACACGGGTCAGTCTTCTGCAAAATCAGAACTGGCAGTGACAGGAGACAAAGGTTAACAGGTAAAATGATTAAACCAAAGCAAATTTGAGGGGGGAAACCACTAATAAGTCTATCTGGTCAATTTGCAAAATCTCTCTTTACTAAAATATGACACTTTCTAGGTGGGATTCAAGCTAAACCAGAACACAAACTTCCTCCTCCCTTCTTCAGCTAAGCGGGGACACTATGCTAACCTTTTCTGCCGTTGTGGTCCATATTTGAGCAGCATTTGACTCAGGTGCCATTAGCAAGCTATGAAGCAAGGCGATCACTTCTGCGGCCATGCTGTTCGCCACGTGCCCACTGATGAAGGGTCGGACGGGGTCAGTTCTGCAAGTGTCAAGAGAGAAAGTGTCAATGCCCAGGGATGGTTAAGAATGCAGTCAAGTGGCTTTTAGGGTTATCATCAGATGGAAAAATTTTCTAATGATACAAGAAAAAGCGGATTTCATTGACTAAGAAAACGAGAAGCTAAATTATTATCAGGAAAAAAAAAACTTCTCTCATATTCTTTCTTTTACTTAAAGAATTCTCTGCAACAACAAACCTCAAGCTGGAACTGCATAAACCTTCAGGATCGAGGGCTGACACTGCGCCGCAACTACTCCTGGCCTGCAAACACAGAACCGCCTGCAAACTTCCTGGAGGCAACACTCATTCCTCCTGCCTACTTCTAGAAAGAAGTTCATGTGTACAGCTGGGCTGGTTTGGAAGAAGTAAAGGCAGCATGACCTGAGTCTGCTAATACTCAAAAAAGCAGTAGCTGGTGTTCCTGAGAGTGGCCTTTCTCAGAAAAACAACCCTCTGGCTACAGATGCCCACTCAGCCAGAAGCAGCACCCTATTCACCCAGCACAACCTCAGGTGGGTATTTTAAGCCCTCAGTCCTCATTTCCAGAAGGTCAAGGGGATGATATACAATTAAAGCCCCAGGAACAAGTCCATTCCAAAGAAGATCTGACAGAAGACTGACAGGGGAAGACTACCTGGCGAGCTCAGAGTTCCTCTCTCGGCAAATGGAAGTCTGCGCAGTTTTCTTTTTGTCACCTGTGGACAGTCCGCTCACAGTCTCTGGGTTGATGGACTCTACGGGTGGCCCGACACTGACGATGAGGCCTGACTGGGCCCATTTGGTTGCTTTCCGAAGAGCAGCTGCGGCCTCTTCTGTAATCACCTCACAGCAGCCACCCTGGAGGGAGGTTTGAGAACTCACATACTCCGCTTCCTCACTTTTTAAAGGCTGCTTCTCCGTTACCAAAGTAATCCAGGCTCATTTCTCAAAAACTCACATGTTACTACTACCTGGTTCTTTTTATGGTCGTATATGGTATATGTATGCATAAAATTCAAATTTTTAAGTTTAAAAATTTAAGGTATAATTGACATATAACTATTTCTTTAATCATTTCTCTAGTTATGGTATACAGATTCTATTTTGTGTTTTATAAATAAAATCATGAAGAGTATGGTTGTCTCTGGACACTTGAGAATGAATGCCTGTTTACTCTGACCTTGATAATAATGGGTATTATCAGTTTTCTTTTTCTGACAGGTGAAAAATGACATATTACTATTTTTATCCCTTTATTGTGTGATTTTTAAATATGGGTATATTTTTATATTTTTTAAGGAGCTACATCATTAGTTCTTTTTCTCTATTATTCTTTGAACCTTTCACATATTACCATTTTTAAAGTATTATTTAATTTTTTATTTTTTATTTTTTTTAAAGGTTTTATTTATTTATTTGACAGAGAGAGATCACAAGTAGGCAGAGAGGCAGGCAGAGAGAGAGGGGGAAGCAGGCTCCCTGCGGAGCAGAGAGCCCGATGTGGGGCTCGATCCCCGGACCCTGATATCATGACCTGAGCCGGAGGCAGAGGCTTAACCTACTGAGCCACCCAGGTGCCCTATTTTTTATTTTTAAAGAGAGAGAGTGCACACGTGCGTGGGGTGGGGAGGCGCAGAAAGAGAAGGAGAGACAGAATCTTAATCATGTTTGCATCTGGCGCAGAACCCGACACAGGGCTTGATCTCACAACCCTAAAGGAGGACCTGAGCCCAAATCAAGGGTCAGATGCTAAACTGGCTGAGCCACTCAAGTGCCCCTCACTTTTAAGGTATTATTAGGCTGCAGAACTTTCTTAATAGAGCTAAGAGAAAACTTCTAGGTCAAAACCAAGAATTCTCTTTTACGTTTTAGTGTTAATGACAAACTGATTCTGACTAGTTCCCTTGAAAATGGCTTCAGTTAAGCCACTTCTCACCCTGCCTTCTGTGGGAACTTTTTTTTTCTTTTTAAATGTCTCTGCAAACCTAAACATCCCTCAATCATGGGTCTTGTCAGAGCAGATGTCTCCATATTACGGTTACCTTGGTCATGTCTCGATCCATTTTCACTACTTTCTCCATGTTGGCACCAGTACCAAGTCTGAAGGGCCGTCCTTCTGAGCTACTACAAGGGAAAGAAGAGAGAGGTGATGATCTTACAGGCAAGGTCAAGGTGGGGCTGCAGGCTGTGAGGCAACCTACTACTGGCCAGGCCAGCATTATATGCTACCAGAGGATTTTAAAAATCCATAGTAGACTCAATTTTTCAAAAAGGAAATTATTTATTATTGCTTAATTATAGCACTTTTAGGGATCAAAACATTAGCTGTTTTTATAGTTGTAATGATAATTTAAAACCTACATGAAACTGACATACAAACTAAAAAGCTGAACAAAATCTGAGCCTATGACACAGGGAAGGCGGGGCACCTGGGAGACACTCAGTAAGTGATCTAAATCCCAAAGTGAGGGGACTTTAACAACGGCATGGATTGGATGCTTTGGTGTGAATGACTGGATCTTTCTAATAATTCAGCTTCCTCCTCCTCTTAAACCTGGCCCTCCAAAAACTCCTTCGCCAAATTTGCACTGTTTAAGTTCCGCAATGCCCAAGAATGCTTCTTGGTGATTTCTGCATCTTGCACTCACCTGCCTAACTCCACTTAGTTTATGCTAGTAGCCCATTAGTGCTTTCCGTTGCCATGATGGCAGGCCAGGGACCAATTAGGAGGATGACACCATCATCACATCATTTATTTGAAGAAAGAAGTCATCCTGAGACATACACATGTATCCTCAATTCCCTCATGTTCTGTGAAAGGACTTCCCGTCGTCCTTGCTCCCACTAACAGGGCCCCGGGGGTCTGTAATCTTTGGACAGTAAGTTTATTTGGACAGTAAGTATATTACTTCCTTATTGAGCAATCATACCGTTCATACTTCAATGAATTAAAGCTTTAAAAAAAGTTTCTCATATTTCTCCACCTCACAGTCAATGGTATCCTTAAATTTACCAATGGCTGAAGGATGCCAATGACTAAAACCAGGCTGCATTACATTATTCCTTCTCGAACCCCAAATCACACTGTAGACTCTCCATTGAGCACAAACAATACATTCTCAACAGGGCTTTTGCTCCCTGTTGGGTCTGAAGAAACAGTACCGAGTTGTGGATAAGAGCTTGGGCTCTGTGGTCAGAGGCCTGCGTCTGTGGTTCAGCTCTGCCTCAGTTTCTCCACTGTAACAACAGGGATGACAGTGATTACCTCTTAGGGTTGTCAAGAGGGCTGAGACAGTTGATGCATGTAAGGGGCTTACTGAGCACAGTGCCTGGGACACGGTCAGTGCCTGATGGCATGTGGCCATTACAATCGTCAGTCACCTTAGTAGCGGCTGGAGAACCTCATGAGATGACTGGTCTTCCCGCTTGTGGATAAAGATAGACAGCTTGCCATCCACGGCTTCACTCTCTTCTCCAGGATCTTTATCCCCTTTTAAGGAATTCTTGGGGCTGGTTTTTGTCAATGTAGTGTCCGGTTCAGAAGCAGTTGGAGAAAGAACTGTCTGACATCCTTCAAAAGCAAACAGAGTAATTGCAGTGTTATTTGCGCTGCTGCCCCGCACAGGGAAAACTCTGGTTCTGGAGTCTCTCTTCCTCCCTCTCCCATCTCCCTCTCTTTCATCGAAGGAGGCATAGCAGCAGCAGCTACTGACAATGGAACGCTCAATCTGGCCGTCCGCAGCAAGTGGGCCCCTCAGTGCCTTTCTCCCACCAGCTGCTCACCTGGGACCACGTAATCTGCCAGCTTTGCTAAGAGCAACGAGGCGATCTTGGATGCTGGGTCGCTGGGATCCTCTTGCTCACTGTTCAGGGAGGGAACAGAGTAGCTCCATGGTGGGAGCTCCACATTTCCACAGTCTTCTACACTCATCAGTGGGAGTGCTGCCCGGCACAGCTGAAGAATGATAAGGACCAGCTTTGGAGATGGGCGTTGGTCAAGCAGCAGGGAGAGGAGTTTGGACACACAAGCTGGCTGGCTCAGGATGGCTTTACCTATGTGACTCCTGAAAAAGAAGGAAGAAAAGGTACACAAAGCTGGGTATATTGGTCTATAGAAATTCCAGAGTTCCCTACATGGAGATGAACTGGTTCCTAAGGAAGACACAGATTTGGCACTATGTGCTTATGAAGAACTAAGGTTTTTCGTAAATATCTAATGAAAGCTCCGAACTGACCAATCAATAGTACTTAAAAAGAAAGATTTTTGAAAATTTTCTGATCCCTGATGAAATTTACTAAACTGTGATGCTATAATTCAACACAGTGCATGGAGTACTACAACTTCATGACCCAAATTAGGAGGACTTTCCATTTAGTCCTTATTCCGTTTTAAGCAGTGCTTCAAGACCAGAGAGCTCCCACTGCGTTGCACAGGCTCCAATGGTCTGGCTTCTGCCACGTCTGACCCCGTGGCATCTCACTGAGAAGAAAACATTCAGCAGAAACCAAAGAACAAGTAGCTGTATGTGGACAAGCAGATGTGGGCCTCATGGATCACACGGGATGGTGTCAAACCTCCACAGATGGTCTTCTTTTTTAAGACACAGCCTGAGAACAAGAGTCAACTACATGTCCTGACTGATTCTCTTGCTATAATGAGGGTAAGGATTTTGGGTTTCTTGATGCAACTGCCTCGACTTGAAAGGCTAGCAGCTGTGACCAGCAAAGTAGTAAAGCAAATGGTATTGTTTTATAACGTAGAGATTCACCTAAATGACCCTCGCAGTTTGGAACTACTATTTTCCAGTGATTTTATTCTCCGCTGTTCATTTTTTTTTTTTTAAAGATTTTATTTATTTATTCGGCAGAGAGAGATCACAAGTTGGCAGAGAGGCAGGCAGAGAGAGAGAGGGAAGCAGGCTCCCTGCTGAGCAGAGAGCCCGATACGGGACTCGATCCCAGGACCCTGAGATCATGACCTGAGCCGAAGGCAGCGGCTTAACCCACTGAGCCACCCAGGCGCCCTCTCCGCTGTTCTTGAAGCAGAAGCATGTCAAAATGGCCTTGGAATTTAGAGGTTTCGAAAGACAATCACCAGCCAAAGGAAACCCAATCATTTGAGAGGAAAGCCACCTCTTCCCACAGCTGTGGCTGGGCCTTCTGTACCTTGAGAGATCATTGAGAAGACTGAGGACATCCTGGAGGGCGTCGTTCCCAGCAGCCTGGTTGCCACAGCACTCAGTTGCTCGAGCAAGGTGGTTGGTGAGAAGGCTGGACACCTGGCGGGCCAGACCTGAGTGTACCGCCTCCGTGGAGCCACCTTCAGAGTTGAAAGAGAGAGAGAGGGAGAAAGAGAGAAAGAAAGAAAGGGAGAACCCAAGGAAGCCATGGTGAGCCTGCAGGTGTGGTGAGTCCTCCCTCTCAGCCTCCCTACATTAAGCTCTCCTCCTGCCTGATTTTTCTTTAACCTGCTCAGTATTCCATTAGCCACCTAATTAGTGTCTCATTAGATCACTTCTGCACATAAAAAAGGTTAACGATCCAGTGTTGGGGAAAGACTTTTTTTTTTTTTTTTAAGATTGTATTTATTTATTTGACAGAGAGAGAGAGCGAGAGAGGGAACACAAGCAGGGGGAGTGGGAGAGGGAGAAGCAGGTTTCCCGCTGAGCAGGGAGCCTGATGTGGGGCTGAATCCCAGGACCCCCAGATCACGACCTGAGCTGAAGGCAGCTGCTTAACGACATGCACCCCAAAAGACATTATTCTCAATGAAAACTGAAAACAATTCAAACAAAACAAGGAACATACGTCGATTAACATGGAAGAATCACCCTTTTTTTTTTTTTTTAACTGTGATGAAGACATCTTGATTTTTAACTCTTACCCCCTCTCTCCTCAAACACAATTAAAGACCTTTCAGGATCTTTCCATTTTCACTGTAGTTCCAGAGGTTTTCCAAGCAGCTCTTGTAAAAAGCCACACAAATTAGTTGTCATTTCCTGAGCTTCCCACGCTCTCTTGGATCCCTGTGCCCACACACAGTTTTTCTGCATGGAAACATTCTTTAACCTATAAGAATAACTCACATGTCACCTTCTTGGGAAGCTCTGCCTGATCTCTAGCACCGCTGGTCTGAAGGAACCTCTGTGCTGGCCCAGCACTTCGCATGCACCTCAGTTATGGCACTGACCACACCACAATCATTTGCTCATTGGTCTATCTCCCCCCGCACCCTATTTCTTACAAGGAAGAGCAATGGCTTGCTCATCTTATGCCTCTCAAGACAACAAAACATACAGCGAATGAACAGATCAGTAACCAAGCTATACACATAGGCCTGGGGTGTCATGGAGACATCATCCTTCAACTTTACTTGGAAGGATGTATTAACTGGATTGTGGTAATCATTTCACAATGTAAATACATACATACATACATACATACATACATACAAATATATAATCACATTGTACACCTTTTTTAAAAAATCACATTCTACAATCTAAAATATATACGACTTGTATTTGTCAGTCATCTGTCAATAAAGCTAGGGGTGGGGGTGGGGAATGATAGCACCCTAGAAGAGTAGAGTCGGCCAGGAAATTGAGAAATTTCTTCCATGTTCTTTTTGTCAACACTGTTGTCAGTCTCCAAATAAATATTTCTATGAACTGGCTTAGTTGTCTGTATTTTTACTATCCCAGCTTACATGAGACCTCAGAACTTACTTATCTCATAACTGGAAGTTTGACCCTTTGACCAACATCTCCCCACATCTCCTCCTCCTAAAACTCCTGGCAACTGCTATTCTACTCTTGGTTTCTAGAAGTTTGGCTTTTTCAGATTCCACATATAAGGGAAATCACTCAGTAGCTGTCTCTTTGTTTCTGGCTTATTTCACTGAGCACCACGCGCTCTGGGTTAGGATAATCATTTAATGTCATAGCATAGCCATAAATTTTCAGAGATGCATGCTGATGAAGAGGCTGTCACGAAATCATTAATTAAACCATCTGGTTATGTAATTTAATATAGCCTTTCTTTCCCCCAGCCAGCACAAATAATTAAATAAACGTGTCAACAGAAGAAGTCAATGAATTCTAGAATGGAAGCCTGCTTCTTACCTTCTTCTTTTTCCCATTCAACACAGCGGTTGGCGAGCACCTGGAAAGCTGCCCAGGCCATGGTGGCCACCTTTTGCTTCTTGGTTTGTTTCTCACTGGAGCTGGACTCCGTCTGACTGCTTAGGCTACACAGTCGGTCCATGAGCTGAACGAGGCCACTGCGTACCAGGCACTTCTCTTCACTCCTAGCCAGGCGGAAAGTTCCACACAGTAAATGTCACCGACCAGCCCTTGGGTTTAAGATTCAGGTTATCAAAGGGGCATAAAATGAGTCAGTGTAGTTCTTTGTCTATTACTTAGGATGTTATCATGCATAACTGAACACAGAAATGTTTCTTTACAATGAGGATTTCCTTCATAAATAAAGAACTTCAAGTTTTGGTTTGTTCATATAGAGTAGCTAAGTAAAAATTGATGGAATCAACTCAAGATTCCCATTTGTAATACAAAAAACTTATGAATTTTATTATTAGTCCACTGAGAAAATAAATGCATTTGTAAAGTTTTTGCCAAATATGTTAAGAAATTTTCTAGGGATCTTTTACTTTCCTTCAAACCTCTCCATTTTGACAATGTGATACAGTCCCTATTGGCCAATTCTGATCATGTAGGAAAAATTCAACAGTATGGAATTTACGCAGTAACTTTAGGTGTCTGTCAGGAGGTAAGCTCATTTAATCACAGTGATAGTGTCACTGGACAGTCAAAGCCAAAAAAACTCCCAATTTTTAAAAATTAAAAAAAAATTTTTAACTATATATATATATATTTAAATATTTTATTTATTTATTTGACAGACAGAGATCACAAGTAGGCAGAGCAGCAGGCAGAGAGAGAGGGAATCAGGCTCTCACTGAGCAGAGAGCCGGTTGCGGGACTTGAGCCACCCAGGTGCCCCCACCCAATTTTTTAATTTAAAAATATTTTTATTTAAGCAAACGCACTGCAGTGTAACTTACCCACATTATGAAGCACTGCCTTCCTTACCTGGTATAAGGTATGGTACACAAGAGTCCGATGCTATTTGCACACGCGATAGGGTAACGAGCACACAGAGACACGACAGAGGTCATGGTCTCCCCGAAGGCTTCCTGGACCTGCTCTACCATCCCACCACAGGTTAGTTCTTCAATTCTATGAAACAGAACCAAAGCGAAGGTTACTTGAACCATGGTAAGAAGAGTGACAGTGAACATAAGAGCAGAGTGTTCTTCTGAGAAACCCAAGAGTGTCTAGAGGAAACGAGAACTGAAGGGATCTTGGAGATCACCAGTATTTCCCAGACTGCAGGACCACAGAAGACTACCGGACAGCGTATCTAAAGTTGCCTTGAAGACAATGCCCACACTCTAGAAAAGTCTGGGGAATTCAAGGCTAAGTCAAGTCAAGCAGGGCTCTCTACCAGGACAACTTGGAGCCTTACAAGGTTAAAGTCCACAATATCTCTAAGGGCAAGCGAACGGTACTCCACACGACCTGAATACATTTAATAAAGAAACCATCTGAAACACATCTATAATATCCTATGCAGCACTGAGTTCTATAACGCAATTGTACTAATGACAAAATCAAGGCCAAGTAGATTAACTAAGTGTCCTTCTCAGGTCCACACTGTGATTATTAGCAGAGTAGGAGAATCCAACTGATAGAAGACTTTCCCAATGTAAACACATGACCTGGGGTAGATTCTACAGCAATTAATATTAGTTTAAAACTGGAACTATCCGGATTTACCTACAAGGATATGCTACAGAATACTGTTTATAATAGTAAAAATAAGTAAATAAAATCGACAGTTGAAAAATCAGGATTGAATTGGAGTAAAGGTTCAGGAACAGGATGCAGTGCTATGCAAACTACTAAAAACACTACAGGTGCTGTCTATGGTTTGAATAAAGGCAGAACAGATACACTAGAATGTTAACTGGTTTTATCTTAAGGTGCTGGATTTACAGCACCTTTTTTATTCTTGATTTTTATTTTGTACTTTGGGATTTTCTGCATTTTTTTAAATGTCTGACATCACATTACTAACTGAGGGGGAAAGGAAAAATGCTGCCAGCGTTGTGGAGAAATATTCTGGAAGTGAGCTGTGGTGGCCAGTGTTATTCACTGTGCCTCCTGGGCACCCCTCTGGTTGGGTGAGCATGTGAAGGGGACTGACAGCTTTCGAGATGGCGGTCCCTTCCTCTAACCCAGGCTCTCCGGGATTACCATGACTGGGGCACACCTGTGCTGGACATGAGCAAGAACTGAAGTCCTGTTTTGTAAACCAGAGGTTTTGGAGAGTTTTGTTTCCAAACAGTAACCCAGCCTCTCCTGACTGATACAGAAATTTCTCAAGATATTCACGTTACGGGCGCCTGGGTGGCTCAGTGGGTTAAGCCGCTGCCTTCGGCTCGGGTCATGATCTCAGGGTCCTGGGATAGAGTCCCGCATCGGGCTCTCTGCTCGGCAGGGAGCCTGCTTCCCTCTCTCTCTCTCTGCCTGCCTCTCTGCCTAGTTGTGATTTCTCTCTGTCAAATAAATAAATAAAATCTTTAAAAAAAAAAAAAAGATATTCACGTTACTCTTAGTTAACACATTTTCCATCAGTCACTGCTCTCTGCTCGCTGGCCAGAACTTCTCAAAGAGCTGTCAGGAGACACAAGTAGCTCTAGACAATTCTAGTCCAGGACCTGCAGACATGCCCTTTCTATTTCTACCTGAAGATCTTGGAAGCCCAGTAGGGAATAGTATAGAAAAACTCCTCACCAGTAAGTTATAAAACCTTCTTCAAAGTTCCTATCTACAATTAGGTTTTTAGAAATTGATCCAGCAAAAATAAGCACAAAAGTACACAAAAATATAAGTATAAGGATGTTGACTATACATCAGTAAAACAAAAAAATGTTTCATGTGTCCATGAGGAGCCATGTGTCCACCAGGAGGGGAGGAGTTAAGGAAGACACAGCTATCCACACCTGGAAGTCCATGAGGTTCTTCAAAACTATAAACCAGAACTACATGCATTGACATGAAAAAACAGATATATCCAAGATACACTGAACAAAACAGTTCCCATGGCAGTGTTATATTACAGTATAATGTAATCTGAATCAGGAAGAAATATCACACATATACACACTTTTGTGTACAAAGAGAATGACACAGCCATTTGTGAGTGTGCAGCTGATACAAGCAGCTCTTAGTGAACAGGGTGGGATCCAGGAGAGGAAGAGGAGTAAAGAGACTTCTGCTTTCTGCTACATATGCTGATGTTGTTACAAAATTGTGGAACACTTAAAAAAAATAAAAATATAATATTTTAGGGGAAAACACTAGTAAATACCACCATCTATGCTTTGGCTTTAAGAGTCATCTTTGGAATGAAGGCCTTTCACCCACCCTGGTCAGGATGGTATGAACAAGAGAAATGACTGACCTGGGTCCTCCCTGCAGGACCATAGTCACTGGACCCACAAGGTGGGTCACGCCCCCCACACGCACAGCGGCCGTCAGCAATTCCCGCATGTGCACTAGCGCCTGCTTGCGAGTGTTTCCCCGCCGCCACCTCGTCTGTGCGGCCAAAAGAAAGCTGCTGCTGGACACCTGAAAGGCATGAGAAGGAAATCCACTTGACTCTTGGGGACTGTCACAGTCCCCCTCCCCCCCCCCAAGCCCCATGCTGCTAGGTGCTATTCCTCTGTAGTCGGCAAAACGCGACCTACGGCTTGGTCAGGGTTGGTGCCGATGAAAGCAAACAGCTGCCCCAGCAGGACGCTGTAGGTGGGCTTGTCCCTGCTGTCCTCAATGGCCAGTGACTGCAGGAGGGTAAAGGAGCTGCTGCGGTGGCTGGTCACGTGGCGCCGCCTACAGGAAAACCAAACAGAGCAAGATCACAAAACAAGACACTCAACTTGGGGGAGTGAGCTCTGATGAAGGTGTTCAGCGGCATGTGGGGATCCAACCTTGGCCATTCGCCATTTACCTCTGATTTGCTCTGGTAAATTCCAAATCTTCATTACCAATCATTTCCAGGTCAGAAGGAGCCGACATGCTGCGAAGAAAAACAGGCTGCCGCACAGCGTGAGAAATCACCTTTGTTTCTGATGCTGATTTACAAGCTGGAACAGAAAGGAATAAAAACGTTGGGATACCCACTGTCTGATTTGTAAGGACAGCAACAACAGCTATGCTACTAGACTAAGAGTATCTTCGCTTTCTAGGAGAGTTCATCCACCAAACCAGCTAACACAGCACGCTGATGATTTTTAGGCCCATTTTTAAAAACCTAGATATTAGGGTCAAAAATTATTGCAGTTTGAAAAACTGTAATATTTTATTATATTTGGTTGGAAAAAAAGGCTGCAAGATTCATTTGATTTCATCAACTCTCAACCTTCACCCTCGTATAAGCATTCTCAAAAGCCAGAGAGGACAGAGAAAGTCATTTCTAGAATCGAAAATTTCTTAATTCAAATAAATCCGAATCCATTTTTCTTTTCCAGAGACAGCCTTTCCTCCCCCCTTGAATCCTAGATTTATTTAGCTGACTTATTGACATTTGGTGGCACCTTGGCTTCGATCAAGTTGGTGTGAGTAAATATCACGCTTGAGCCAGAATCTGACTGGGCCTTCCTTAGCACTACCCAGGGAAATGGTTGTATTATAAAAGAACACTTTGGTGGAAGATGACAAAACTATATACAAAGATCATCCAAGGAAAAAAAAGTAGAGAAGAGGTTATCTTGACTCTTAAGAATGGTTAAGGCAGGTGGGGCGCCTGGGTGGCTCAGTGGGTTGAGTATCTGCCTTTGGCTTGGGTCATGATCTCGGGGTCCTGGGATCGAGCCCCGCATTGGGCTCTCTGCTCAGCAGGGAGCCTGCTTCCCTTCCTCTCTCTCTGCCTCTACTCTCTGCCTACTTGTGATCTCTCTGTCAAGTAAATAAATTTTTTAAAACCTTAAAAAAAAAAAGAATGATTAGGCAGTTTCTGTCTAAAAACATCATTTTTGAAGATGTTATTGCTCAGCAAACTATTGGTTCATGATCTCTGATGGCAAGAGCCTCTTGGAAAGCATCATCAGCCTCACTGAGTGGTTAAGTCTTTACATGGAACCTTTAATTAACCAAGGCCTCGTGACCAGGGACACAGTCAGCAGACCATCTCGGTATGTGCATACTGTAGGCTCGGCACACTCCCCCCGATGTTCTCAGCGAATGTTCTCAGTCACTACGGTCAGAAACCTGAATCACCCTAGACTTCTCTCCTGTGTGAGGGGGGCCCCGTGCACTCAGCTGGGATGAAAACAGGTTCATCTGCTTGGCAGTGCCCATCAGGCTATGGGGTTTGATAACACGGAGTCTCATGTTTACTCATCCTGCTCTCTCAAGATAAGAATTAACAACTGTCATTATGGGCTATGCTTGGTGCTGGGGATCCAGCTTCAGAAAGAAGGCTCATTGATTTCTTTGAGAAATGTCCTTTCAGGCTAACAATTAAAATGTGACCAGGAAAATAGTGAAAATTCATGTCAGAAGGTTGCACATAATTACTAAATGTGCAACACAAACTCAGTTTTAAGAGGAAAATATGATGCATTACAAAATTCACAATGTTGACTATCTAATTAGACGTGCTACTAGGAAAATGACAAGCCATAAACTAAAAGTAAGGGGCACTAGATTATAAAAACAGATGTCACTGGGCTCCCAAGCAAAACTGAATGAGGCAGGTGGGGAGGTAGCCCTGACGCTCAACTGACTTACAAAATACCACCTGAAGGCGCCAGGGTGGCTCAGTGGGTTAAGCCTCTGCCTTCGGCTCAGGTCATGATCTTGGGGTCCTGGGATCGAGGCCTACATCAGGCTCTCTGCTTAGCAGAGAGCCTGCTTCCTCTCTCTCTGTCTGCCAACTTGTGACCTCTCTCTCTGTCAAATAAATAAATAAAATCTTAAAAAAAAAAATACCACCTGAACTCAATGCAAAGTCTGTTTTTGGCTTTGAGTATGAGATCTCAAAATCTATGAGAGAAATCTATGAGACAGAGTAGCGCAGAGCACCTGCACGGCGCTGGCTTTGTACCTGGTGTTTCCGCAGGGGTCCCCGAGATGCTTCTTGTGAGGCCGGACTGGGCCGCGATGGTGACATGCAACAGGAGCTCGGCTCGGTTCATTAAACTCTTCACTAACGTCTTCGTTTTAGCCAGTGGGTGTGAGGGTTTCTGAATGAGAGAATTCACTTCTTGTAGGAACTTCTCCCTATAAAGAAAGGCTGATGTGCATTCAGTTGTTCTCATGTTCACCAAAACCAGCGTTCTTTAATGACAAAGGATACAACAAATAGAGGGAAACGAAGCAAAAGAAACCTGATAAGTATCACTCCCCTTCCCCTTTCCCTAGCCAAGAGAGCAGTATTATAAATGCACCAATTTTAGTTCCTTTGGCCCAGTTTTGGATGCCTGTATGCTAACTTTTGAAGGCCAAAATCAAAACTTCCAAGTTCACAAATGAGTTTCAACTCAAATATTTAGTGAATGCATACGATTTTTAAAAATCTTCACATCTTGTCTTAAGCATCAAGGCAGTAAATCAGCTTTACAGAGTTATTAACATCACTAACCTCAGTGACAGAACCATGTTTTCAAGATCATTTCCATCAAAGGAGACTTCTTTCATTGAACACAAAAGTTCTAGTTCTTTCATTTTGTTCTAAAGAAGGAAAAATCAAGAAAAGATGGTAGGCAGGATCTGCAAAAACTGAGTTTTACTGTTCATGTCAAAAGGAACAGAGAATTTCAGGGGGAAAAAGCAATATACCACCTCTGGTCCACATTTCTATGCCAGAGCACATCTGTAAGTTATTCTTTGATATTTTAATGATTACAAATGGCATCGAGTACTTTCTGGGGACTTCTTCAGTGCTTATAAGTGCTCTTCATTTCCTAAAGCTTGCAAGCAAAATTTGTTGATGGTAGAACTATCAATGAGTTAAAAACAATTAAGAATTTATATTTGTACTATTGATATGTTGATCTAATCAATTTTATTTAACCTTTGTAAAGAATGGGTACATTTTGACATGGGAAACATTTTTAACAGGTAACACTATTTGGTTTCCTTCCCTCCCCCCACACAAGCCTTTGCACTGTAAATACCAGTGATAAATCACACAGCTTGCTCACCTCATTGAAATGGTAATCATAGAAGAAAGGCATGTTGTTCTCCAGCTTCCCTTGCATGGCATCATCAACCTCGCTTTGCCATTTCTGCTCCAATTCTGCAACACTCTGATAGATATATTAAAAAAAATAAAACAATGTGAGAAGAGATGTAAAATAAAAACAAGTACACTCTGCAAATTTGGAAATTTTAGTCCTAACTTTTTAAAACTTCAGGTCACATTTTTTAAAATAATACTCTTTTTTTTAAAGATTTTTATTTATTTATTTGAGAGAGAGACAGCGAGAGAGGGAACACAAGCAGGGGGAGTGGGAGAGGGAGAAGCAGGCTTCCTGCAGAGCAGGGAGCCTGATGCGGGGCTCGATCCCAGGACACTGGGATCATGACCTGAGATGAAGGCAGACGCTTACTGACTGGGCCACCCAAGTGCCCTTTCAGGTCATTTTTTTAAACTTCATTAAATTTCTAGGAAAGAAATTTAATGTGAGAGATTAATGTGTGAGAGAAGTCTAAACACACTACTGGCCTTCACTTACCTGCAGCTGTCTCTCCATGGCATTGAGCTTCTTGAAGGTCTCTCCCATAATTTTACACAGTAAGTCGTATTCCTCAGCATGTTCTTCTTGATACTGGAAATTTATTAGGGACTGCAGTGCATCAACCAAGTTCAAGTGCTTAATAACACAGGATACCACCATTTCCTCCATCACATCTGGCTGAATCACTTCTCTGTGATTACAACAGAAACTAGTCAGATAGATGCCAGGCTCTCAAATTACTAATCCTGTATTCAGTAGGCTCAAGAGTGTAGGCTTTGATGTAAATATATTAAATATTCACAACTTCTTTATTACAATAAAGAAGCATGAATATTATGATGGCTTTCAGATCAAGTTGGCAATAATTTAATGTTTAACTGACAAAACTGACATCAGCTGATAAAGTGAAAACCAAACTTAAAGAGACTCCATTTTCTTTAATTTTATATTTTGAGCTAGAGTCATATTAAAGCACGAAGAGGTCTAAGACTAACAAAAGATCTTTGGAACCATTTATGTGCCAATTAATTTTACACAATATCATGTCTTGTGGTATTTCGTACACATGGATATTGGGCTGAAAAGGAATTGCGTTTCTGCATTTTTCACTTTAAATTTCAACTATCCTTAAATTTTTTTCTCTCTGAAATGGCCAATCATGCTTCAGAAGACAAGGCAGAGGCTACCAAACAGACTTTAAACAAGAATACCATGAAGACATTTGTAAGTGCAAGACCTCACTCCAGATTAAAGACCCCTCACCATCTCTCTCTGGACTAAGGAAACCAAAAGTTGAGGACTACAAGTAGACAGTCAAACTACCTGAGAAAAATCAAGAACTTGTCAAACTTTAGCATGCCTCAGAATCCTATGGAAAACTTGTCAAAACCTTAATTGCCGGGTCCCATCCTCAGAGGTTCTGATCCCACAGGTGTGAGATGGGGCCTAAGAGCTAACAAGGGCCCACGTGGTGCTATTGTTGCTGACTGGGGACCCATACCTTGAGACCCAATGGCCTGGAATGCCACCTGGGGTGGCGTGTGGAGGGGGGTGTACTATGGTTAGTGTTCATTAAGTAAATATAAAATTAACGGTTCGTTAGAAGGAGAAGAAATTTACCCCTTTCCATTGTTTAAACCTTTTTTTTCCAATGGGAAAAATAACACACTATTTAGAAACATACTTTATACTTGGTCTGAATTGAGGTCTAGCACGCCCAGAAATTTCCCTGAGCTTTATCATGATTCCTGGAGGAAGCCTGATCCGGGGCAGGTCAAAGTAGTTTCCAACAGGAGGCACGAGGACGTCAGAGGGGTAGGTGAATTCTCTGTCTTCCTCGATGGTCAGTGGCAGTGGGGACGGACTTGGAGTAAGGGCAGGAGAGATCACGCCATTGGCCTCCACCTGCCACTGGCACCTGAACAGACAGAGAAGAGGCTCCTTCATTTCCTCTTCCACCTGGAAAGCTACTTAAAGCTTGCAGATACATCAAACATATGAAGGATCACATCACGTGTTAAGCATTCATCAAACATTCTCCAGAGGCTAAAGGAACATGAGCATTATACGAAATCACATCTTTGGGAAACTACCTCCTCCCCAATATTTTATTATGAAAAATTTTAAATATACAGAAAAGTTGAAAGCATCCCATGGGTAATGTCCACATACCCACCTCCTAGTTTCTAGAATAAACATTTTGATAGGTTTGCTTTATCACTCATCTACTCAACCTTCTGGGGATCCTCTAGTTTAATTATACAATATGTGGGTTGGAGAAAAGCTTATGCATTCAAGGCTGTAATTTCAAATTTAGTCAAGTAAGGGCCAGAAGGAACTTTGGTATAATTTTCACCTTCTTTCTTAACGACAATGACACCCATGGGATTGTCAGGCAGTCTGAACAATGAGCTGGGAAATGTACTAGAAGTGGTTTTCCACACAAAGTCCTTTTTCCTTTGTGAGCAAAACTAGCCCTATCTGAGCCTTTTACCTTTGTAAAAGTTTGGACCGCAATAGCTCCTGACAGGCTTCTTCTTCTTTGGTAATTTCTGGTCCATTGTACAGGATTCTCAACATGGAACAAGCTAACACAGACAGACCTAAAGCCAGGTCTACCAGAAAGGGCAAGCCTCCCGACACATCCTCCGACGACTCCTACAACGCAGACAGGGGCAAACCACATGGGTCAGTGTACACAGCGGAGCTCCCGCGCCTGGGCTGCACCACGCTGTGACGTCCCTGACCACAGGGGCTCACAGAGCAGCAGCGCCTGTCACTGCTATGGGACACAGGGACCGTCCCCAACACCATGAGAAGAAAGATGGTGACAGGGAGCAATGACCAAAGAGTGAAGTCTCAACACAATTCTGGAGAGAGAAGAGCTGGTAAGACTCCATATAAGAGACACCACAAATCTCATGCAAGATTCTTTGGCTGGATTCCTCTCTGCCGTGCCTATCCGGGTGTAAGTCATGGTTTTGTGCTGTCACCTCCGTCCTGTGCTCGAACCAAGATGCTGTCAATCCCTTATACTGAATTCATGCAACAAACTTCTGAGCGTATCATTCTAGGTGCTTGAGATACAGCAGAGAAAAAGATTCCTGCCCTCATGGAGCTTTCATTCTAGCAGATGGTTCCACTCTAGAGTGTGTTAGGCTGGCTAAACTCGAGCAATCTCCAAATCTAGAATAGGTTTTACAAATCAGGCAACTCAAGGGATTAGATGAACTACCACTTGTGCCGCCCCCCACCCATGGGCAAGGAATTTACATAGATTGCTGGGGGAAGTAACTATTTGGCACCGCTAAAAGGAGTAGACTAAACCCATATACAGCATATAACACGGATAATTAAGCAGAGACAAACCTAGACTAGCAAGATGAGCCTTTGAGAATAGAATGAAAATCTGATCCCACTATTCTAAAAACCCAGAATCCCAGTGCTTGCTTCCACTAGGTGTTTGAGTCCTCTTTGCCCTATGGAAAGATGCTGGAGGCAGATCACCTCTCCAGGCTTTGAAGACGGAGCCCCTAGCAATGGATTCTGTCTGTGCTGCCTAATGGATTTTAGGTCACAGCTAGTTTTATTCGAGACTACTACTTATGATAGTCTAGGAATGCCAAATGGAAGAGATGGATGAAACTGCAGCTCATATTCTGCCCTGTTTCCAGGGCAAATATGATGTATGTAACCAAGGCACACAGGAGAAAGTACATTATGCCCACAGCAGTGGTTAGATTCAAGTACCTGAGCGCGAACTGTGCAAGCAAAGCCCCACATAGCTTTATCGGGAGTGTTGTGTTCACGGCCACTTCTCATTTCAAAGGAGAAGGTGACTGTATCTCCTTCCACCTTAAAATTTAAGGGGGGGAAAATACACTTTAAAAACAAGACACATGATTTTCAAGAGAGCAATGAATTTCAGAGATTTACTTTCAAAAGGACCACTGCAATATTTCACTCCTTTTCTCAATCGCTTGACTCAAATTCCATCCCCTCTCATCTGGACACCAAACTCTTGGGTGTCTCTCCTGACGAGGTAGGTTTGGGGATGAGGCATCTGTGAAATGGGCCATGACTGCCCAACAGCAGGATCGGAGTAAAGAGTAAATCTTGAGCATAAGTTAAATAAATCCCTCAGACTTCTACTCTCTCTGCCCTCCCCCTGTCCACTTCACCACCTCACTTGTGCTGGTAAGGTAGGCAAACAGCCCATATCTGCAGGAACACAGAGTGCTGGAAGACCTTGCTCTGTATTACAGAACCAACACCATGAGTAAGAAACAAAGTGTAGGAAATGAAAGAACGATTAAAAGTGTCATGCTGATGTGGGTTTGGATACATCCAGACTAGACGCCTGGACGTAACTTGCTGTCTGTGGCTGAATTAAAGAGGGTACGTAATGCATTTGAGATCACGGCTCCAAGAACGGACTCCGGAGCAGTTTTCAGGTTTTAGTGGGCATTTCAGTTCATAATCATATTCTAGGTAGATATGTTACTATTCCAGGGCCCAGATTACAAAGCATGACTGATATCTCATCAATTTGAGAATGGATCATTAGTACTGCTCCAAAGGCCCAAACTCATTTTGAAAACACTGATTCTACATTTTTATTTAATTTTTTTTACTTATTATTATTTTTTTTTGATTCTACATTTTTAAACTGCAGTGGCCCTGTGTTCTAGAATACCCATCACAGGAGAGGGCAGAGAAGAAGCAGGCTGGAAGAACTAGCGGGCCATTTAATGGACAGGGAAGGAAATGCTGTGAGCACTCAGTCCCTGGAGAATGGATCCTAGTTCTGGAGTGGACAGGGGTCTGAGGCCCTGAAAGTCAAAGAACGGTCATTCTGAATGAGGTAGTTGAGTTTCCAGGCCTGGCAAGATAGCCCCATATCAACAAAAGCACCCATGGACAATTCTTTTTTTTTTCTGGAATTGGAGTTAGTGCTCGGGTCCAGAGGGAATGGGAGTTCCTTTTTCTTTTCTAGGAAGTGGATCTGACTGGATACCATACCTTCACCAAGTCTTTGGGCCAGCCAGTTCCTAAGACACTACGGCTGCCATATCCCAGTGTGTTGCCTCCATACTCAGCAACCTTCCTACTGTTTGTGTTAGGCCCCGCATATATCACCAACTTCAAAACAGAAAATATACTGTTAGACTGTAAAAGAAAAACAAAAACAACATCTACAAATAAAAAGGCTGCAAAAAAATGTTTGTTTAAAAACACATTTATAACCAGGCACTGGTGTCATTATTATAGAACTAATATTCCCTGATTTTTAAGGTACAACTGATACTAGTTTGGGTACAACAAATACTGCCAAATATTGCCTGGGGCGCCTCATTTTAACATAATTCTATTCGGCTATTATACATATATGTTTTAAGTAGTTATTTTAATGCTAAGTCATGACATTTAACTCATTAATAACAGGTACAGTTTGTCCCTTTAAGCCCTCCCCCAAATTGATAAAGTGAGCAAATACAGATGAAAAGATGGCTATATCTAACACAAAAAAATAAAGGCAAAAATAAACAAAACACACACACATACACAAAAACCAGAAAGTCAATGAATGAGGATTTTGAAAAATGCAACAAATTGAAAACAAGCCATATATCTTTAGAATGTTGCTTAATGGTATAAAAAGAAAATGACACAAATTTAGGCCAGAAAGGGGGCTGCTGCTTCTTGGGTCAGCTTTCGCGTGTCAGTATTTTTCTTCAATAAAGGTTATTCATTTAAATCCAATTAACCAACTTTCTAATACGCAAGAGAAACATTTAGAGGTCATTTGGCATTCAAATACTTCCACTGGAAGAATGAGGCTCTGGGTTCTGTAAATTCCAAATCTGTCTTTGAACATGCACTCTGACAACCTCTGACCGCACAAGAGAGCTCCGTGTGGATCCAGAAGCTATGCTTCTAACCCTTGACATGTATCATGGTGTGCTCTCTTACCCTGTTGGATCTTTGCTGACCCCAACCAGGGACCACTGGAGAAGTAAATGTTACTTTTATCTGTGGAGTACGTCTCCTTGTACCTCCACACTGAACATTGATGCCCATTGCAGGTACCGGCTAGCATACATCAGAAGATGCAAATTACTGGTTTTTAAAGGAGAAACAAAATGACACTGACTGATACGCCTATCTTTCCATTTCTATTTTAAACAGTCATAGCACTTTAATGTAGGAAATGGGGGTAGCTGACAGGAGCTATTAAGTGCCATCAGGGGTAGGGTGATGGCAGGAGATTTATTCTCTGAAAGGCCTACCAAAGACCATTTTCTAAATTCCCTTGCCTCCAGCTAAAGTGATTTTTGGAGGCAAACCTTAAACCCCTCTGGATACCTGGGAGTCTTCACTGTACTAAAAGATGATGGGAAAGAGGATTCTATAATTTGCTCAGTGATACGTTTCACCATCTCAGAGTATATACCGTTAAGAAGTCCTTTATTTTTCACTTACTAATCTTCCTGGATGGGATTTCAGATCTCTGCCTTTACACAGTTCACAGAGATGACAGAGAGCTAACACCAATCTACACAAAAGTAGTCCTGTGGGGGCACCTGGGTGGCTCAGTGGTTTAAGCCTCTGCCTTTGGCTCAGGTCATGATCTCAGGGTCCTGGGATCGAGCCCCACATCGGGCTCTCTGCTCAGCAGGGAGCCTGCTTCCTCCCTCTCTCTCTGCCTGCCTCTCTGCCTGCTTGTGATCTCTGCCTGTCAAATAAATAAAAATAAAATATTAAAAAAAAAAATATATATATATATAAAAAAAAGTAGTCCTGTGTATGTACAAGCCTATCTGATAATCCTTCAGCTGTTCTCGTACAAGGTTATGTGTCACAAGATCATTCACCTTTCCTCCTATGTACAACATGGCAGTTTGCAATGCAACAATATAAACAGGAAAAAAACAAAAAAACAAACCCACAACCTACAACCCCTCAAATGTTTCCTTTCATTTAAAATTATTAGGTCACTAGGTTGGAAACTATTCTTTCTCAAAATCTACATGGGCCTAGAGGTGCTGACAACAACAAAAAAATAATTTAAATAAAAATAAAACAGATCCTAGTACATCTGAAACTTCTAAAAGGCCACCTTCTCCCAAAGAATACATGAAGCCCCAGAACTGGGCAGTAAGAACTTTTCTAGATAATGGACATCACCTGTCTACAGGAATTCCAAGCATAGAAGGAAGGGAATAGGTAAGCAGTAAGGAAAATTTTCTCCGATTCAGATCTAAACTTCTGAAAGGTTACAGAAGTACACTTTCAACGTGTCATGAAAATACAGTTCTTGGAGCAGAGGTGTTGGTTCTTTCATTCCCCACCCACTACCCTTCAAGGCATATCTTAAGAAAGTTCTCCAAAGAGACATCTGCAGACAGAAATAAGTCAAGAATGGTGACCAGGAGCAAAGAAAAATAAGAAGCATCTGAGAAATCAGCTTATTGGAGGTGGAGCCGGTACTAAGCCAGTCTTGCTTACTTTGTCATAGTCATACTGTGAAGAGCATCTGCTGTCAAATCTAAGGTACAGGCAGCGAGCTCCTGGGATGTGGACAGTTTCTTTAAATTTATAGTTGTCTCTGACAGGGTGAACTGTTTCCACAGTCTTTCCAGCAGCCCATGGAGCAGGAATCTTTAAACCAGTGAGAAAGCCTGGCTCTTCTTTCTCTTCCAGCATCCTAAAACCAGACAAAGAGAAAGGGATTTTAGCTTAGCAGCAAGGAGAGGGAAAAGGAGACATACACACAGTCAAACATAAAAGATTTATATGACACTTTACTTTTCCACATCCTTTCGGATTTTAAATGCTAGGTATCAGTGGCTATCAGAAACATTTAAAAAACTCCTACATTTAAGGCTCTTTTTCCTTTTTGTTGTTAGACAACGTATTTGTATTTTCCCCCTCTTTTCAAGAAGGAAAGCCCAATTCGTATCCAGAAAAGGACCTCACCAGTTCTCATTTCAAGTTACTCAGGGAAAAAAAAAAAAAGATGCTACAAGATTGGTCACTTTCCACATCCCACAGGATTAGTATCTTGCCCTCTCAAGGTCCCTTTTGTTGGTATCCCAATGTCAACTGTTGAAGACTCCATGAGTCTATGTGCCTGCTTTTTACTGTAATTTTTTTACTAGGAAAAGTGCCTTCGAAGTTCTCTTATCTATCCTAATTAAACTTTCAAGGACTTCACAGCCCAAGGCTGGGGCATACAAACTCCTATAGCCAACACTTAGCTGTTGTGGAATGAACTCTCTCTTTCAGCTCTCCCTAGCCAACATGGCGGCCACTTAGTCAACTGTGGCCATTTAAACTGCATCTGAATTAAATACCATTGAAACTTCAGTTCTAGATCACACCAGCCACACTGATGGTTGTATCAGTAACAGCATGTGGCTGTGGACAACAAAGTCACAAAGTTTCGTCACTGCACGAACCTCAGCTGCATAGCTCCCTGCTCTAGAGAAACAGAAAAATCATTCCTTTCTGATCAGTGTTTTGTTTTTTTTTAAGATTTTATTTATTTATTTGACAGACAGAGATCACAAGTAGGCAGACAGGCAGGTAGAGAGAGAGGAGGAAGCAGGCTCCCTGCTGAGCAGAGAGTCCGAAGCGGGGCTTGATCCCAGGTCCCTGGGATCATGACCAGAGCTGAAGGCAGAGGCTTTAACCCACTGAGCCACTCAGGCACCCCCTGATCAGTGTTTTAAAGACAGCTTTAAGATATGATCAACATGTAAGAAACTGCACATATGTATATACAAATAAAGTTTCCTCCTCCTTCCTGGTAATCTAGGCAATCACTTTTTGCTTTCTATCACTAGAAATTAGTTTGTATCTTCTGGAGTTTCACATATATGGAATCATACAATATGTACTTGGGGGGGGGGATCTGGTTTTTTCCACTCAGCGTAAGGACTCTGAGATCCACCCCTGTTGTATGTATCCACTGTCTACTCCCTTTTCTTACGGAGTAGGACTCCATCATACGAATATATTGCAATTTGTTTATCCATTCACCTGCTGATAGACACTTGGGTTGTTTCTTGTCTTGGGCTACTCTAACTAAGGCTGTTCTGAGCCTTCATACACAAGTCTTTGTAAGAACCTATGCTTTCTTCTCTCTTGTGTGAGTACCCAGAAGTGGAAGAGCTAGGTCGTGTGGTAGGTATATGTTAAACTTTGTAAGTAACTGTCAAACTATTTGCCAAAGTCGTAATATTTTACATCTCCATCTATGGTACATGAGACTCTGTCAATCTCTAATCTCTTGATCTGTGGGGAATTTACTCTAACCTGGTCCTAGAAGTCTACAAAGCAATTCTATAATTATCTGCAAAACGCTGACCCTAGAGTCTTTTTTTTTTTTCCAGTTACATAATCCTTGCTAAACATCAATGTTGTAAAAGGAGAACTAGGCTTTCACCAGAAGAGAACAAAGCAGGGGTTCCTGCAAGGAAGCAGCATCTTTCACCTCTCATCAGGGAACAGCCTGCCCTTCTGGTCTGAGGCACCACATGGGGAACAGCCCACCTCGGCAAAAACTGGACACTGGGTTTTAAGCAGCAAAGCCGTCTGAAACACAAAACCATCATCAGGTCTTAAAGTGCTTACTGTCAGGTATCTGGATGGTACTGAGCCATATTTAGAATTCTCACTTTTGTCATCTTTTTACAACCCTTGTCTGCCCTCCTTCACGAATAAATGCTTTGCTACTCAGACCACTTAACACCATTTCATTCCATGCTGGAATGGCACATATCCTTTCTATCAGTCCCCAGCAGCCGACAAAGACTCAGGAGATGGAGCAGGATGGGAAGATCTCAGCATCGTAGCTCAGCATTTTTACAGCGGCCCGGCAGTCCGTACTTGCTGTGAGACTACAGTAAGTAATTCAAACAGACGTGTTTTCCCTTAATATTTCAGTGTATTTCTAGGAGATATTTTTCCTCATTCCACTGTTATTCCCCTTGGCTTCCAACAGACACAGTTATGTCTACTCTGCCTTCAATAAATGCACGCGGCCGCAACGTCAAGTGGGCCGGCCGAAGAGCCGCTCGCTTTGGCACACAGAGGGTCATACCTGACTGGTATAGAGGACCAGCTGCACTAACTGAGGCATCAGGGCGTCGGCCATGGTCAGAGTCTGTAAATTTGGATGCATCAGCGAAGTCAGTAGCACTGGAAGAAGGTGACCAAGCATAGTAGCCTTAGTAACTTGTTCCAAGCCTTTTAACCTATAAAAAGTTCAAGAAAACACATAGCTTAAGCAATTCTTAATCACGTGGCAAAGCAACCATCATCTTTCTCCAACAAATTCTCTTAAACTGCATTTCCGTGAACTGCTTGAGCACTTACAGCTGTAGCAATTCTGTCCACAAATGTCCCACCTTCCACTGCTGAGGGAGAGGGAGACGACAGACATCTAGTAAGACGTTTCACCTTCAACCTGTGGTTTTGCTACAAAAGCTTGCACGGTGCATTTCACAGCACCTCTGAAGCACTTTATAATTGGCTTCTAAAATACAAATGGCTACTCCAGGTAGTTACCACGTGCAAGGTTCCCTTTGGCTGTGGTGCCGCAGGGGGCTATGCTACAGAGTCTCTGACAGGGAGAAAGAAACTGGCTACAACACAGATTTTTCATTTGTTTTTAAAATCACGTGACCCCCTCCCATTTTATTGAGACATAATTGAAATACAAGGCTGTATAAATTTAAGGTGTATAACATAATTATTTGACATATGTCTACACTGTAAAATGATTACCTAAAATCACATTCTTAATATCCCAATCCTCTGCTAGAAGAATTAAGGTATGTGACTCACCCAAAGAAAAATGAGGGTTATGTAAATTCTCCGATGCTACTTAGGATACTGGGATTGGAACAAGAAGCAGACCTCACATCTCTCAGGCTCTCAGACTGTCCCTCCCCCTCCAGGACAAATCTGCACCCTGTGCCAGCAGAGTGGACTCCACCGTGTGTTAACAAACCCCAGTGCAATGCCTATCTGGGATATACTGTCCCCAATTCCAACCTGGCCACCTCCTCTCTGGGAATGGGTAAGAAACAGGGACATGGGGACAGACAGGCCTACAGGAGGAAAAATTACACTGTAGGGTTGTTTCGGACCAGCATCTGATCCATCAATAAGCACGGATGTAACAGTAAACCATAGCTGAAATTGTAATGGGGAGGACTAAGAAAGAGCTTTATTACTGGGAAAGAAACGATTACCCCCTATGTAGGTCACTCCTGTATTTGCAGTAAAATTACAGTAAAATCTTAAGACATCACGTCAGCGTCATCTTTTGCATGGCAGTTAATTTCCCGTATTACAAAGTCATCTCTGCCTCTCTCAAGTCCTTATCATGGGGGAAGCCAGGGCACACGGTGCTGGGCCAGATAACTGAAGGAAAGGCCAGTTTGGGAGCGACGATGGTGCCAGACCCAAATGTCAGCGATGAGGCTGTGCACCACAACCTCGCTGCCCTCTTAGACCACGGCTGTTAGCCCAATCTCCCCTAAATGCACCATTACAGAGTTCCATTGCACCTGGCATTCAAACATTTGCCGTTTCAACCTCTTCTCACAAAAATCCCTCTATATTAAATGAACGTTTGATGTTCTAAATGACTTTGCTTTCATAAGCAAATTCTGCTCCTGAAGGGCAGCAGGTCACAGCTCACGAGCCAGTTCCTCACCTCTGCTCACGGTCAGCTAGGTCACTATTTATGAGGGCAGTTGTGACCTGCTGTAGCATTTCCAACACTTCATCACATCCAGTCAGGATTTGGGTGGCAAGAGCCAAAATACTGACCTTTAGCTCCTAGGTAGAAAATATCATAATATTATTTTTAAGCTCTGTGATGAGTGTACACTCACAATGACAACATGAAATGATGTATTTAATGATGCATTTCCAAATTAAATAATGAAGTGGCCAGAATAAGCCCAAAGCAGGAAATTCCGCTAGGATGGCAAGTAGCAATTTGATTTGGGAGGCTAAGGTCTGGAGTGCTGACAGAAATACGCAGTATTTCACGGGGAGCACACCGAGTCCCTGGGAGAAAAGGCATTTCTCCCATCCCCTCCAGCACAAGAGAGCTCCCGGTGACCAGCCCAGAAACTGTCCAGGTGGAAGATTGCCTTGGGTGGTATGAGGATAGCTAAAGAGAAAAACAGAACAGTAAAAGGCGCATGTATAGGCGGTGAATAAAATGAGACAAAACACAACATTCCGAAACAGTACAAGTGACCTTTTTACTTAATGTTTTAAACCATTACACTTGAAAGCAGGCAAGTTAAAAATTCAGTTAAAGCAGCAGGCAGTTACAGCTATCAAACATTTAAAAAAACTATTAGAGAGTTCGTGGGCGACCAAATACTAAATAATGTGTTAAGAAGTACTAGTTAAAAATCATAGAAATAGGGGCGCCTGGGTGGCTCAGTGGGTTAAAGCCTCTGCCTTCGGCTCGGGTCATGATCCCAGGGACCTGGGATCAAGCCCCGCGTCGGACTCTCTGCTCAGCAGGGATCCTGCTTCCTCCTCTCTCTCTACCTGCCTGTCTGCCTACTTGTGATCTCTGTCTGTCAAATAAATAAATAAAATCTTTTTTAAAAAAATCATAGAAATATTTAGTTTACAATTATTTTCTATTTTTAAAAAATGCAACCAACCTAACCCTTTAGGTAAAAAAAAAAACCCTTTAGGTAAAAAAAAAAAAATTACCTAATTTTTCCCAGAAATACTGGACAACTCAGCCTCTTCTGCCTTTACCACTAGTACTTCTCCCTATGGGCTAACGAAGAACTTAGGGAATTTAGCCTTTCAAAGGGAAAACACTGGGTTTCATTACTGGACTTTCCTGGGGCCTTTCTTGGAATGATTAAGATGTTTTTATCATTTAAGAGAAAAGGAATTCTGAATGGACAGGCTAAACCACAGTTTAGGTCACGCGGATCCTACGAGCCTCCGGGCGCTGACAGCGGCACAGCGTGGGCATTTCACGCACCTCCTCTCTGACCCTCATAGAGCCTTACGAGAGAGACCTACTGCCCCTCTTCGATGATTAGGAAACTGAGGCAAGAGAAGTTAATCAATAGTGTCAGCAGTTGAAATGATTAATTCATGCATTTTGCCTCTTTAAAAACTGACTCTATAATAAGATCAACTCATTAACGGGAACTAGCAAGTATATGGGTTTCACAGTACATGTACGTGAAGGAGTAAGAAAAGGGTAACTATAAACAGCTTTCAGCTTTTCGGCTTCCTTGGTTAATTTTTCAGTGTGTTTTGGTCAACACATTAAGATTTCTCTAAGTCTCTCACAAAGAAGAAATTCTGAAGAACAATGCAAATAACAGCCTCCAGCATCTGTCAAAATTATAACATCCACTGCTATAAAAAAATCTTTGGATTGCTATAAATTGCCATGTGGGAACAAATTATTGAGTTTACACAGAAGCTAACTTAGAAATAATTACAGAGAATAAAATAAACTGTAGGTTTAGAAATTATTCGATATAAAGGTTGCGAGAAAATTATCACCTTTTTGAAGTTATTTGAATCGAGAGAATATCAAACCAGCCACAGTGTCAAAATTATTTCAAATGTTATGCACCCAGATTTATTTTATCCACGTACCCATAAATTTCAGATGTGCAGATCACTTGTAAGTGCCATATTCTGTAGTTCTTTTAAAAAGATGAAAATAAACAAGGCACAAAAAGATTGACAGGAGCACACAGATGACACACTATGAGAGTGTCACAAATATGGTAACCACTGTGCAATGACATAAAAACCTATGAAATGAGGGACCTACTATTACCTCTCACAAAAATATAAGCCACATGGTGAAATCTGACATCGTAATACACAGAGATTTAGCCAGTTAAGCTGTGCTTTTACACACAGGGTAGAAAGCATCGTTAGAAGAAAGCTTGGTGTTTACCTGTACCTTCAATGTCTCTCCCTGCAAGGAGTTGTCACTGTCATCATTCTCATCAGGTTTAATCAAAATAGTGTTACTGAGAAGGTGGTTCTGAACTGCCATCAGATAGCGCAGGCAGGAGGATGCAGCCTTTAATACAAACAAGGGCATTTAGATGATCTACACCTTACTGAAAGGGGTCATGTAATCCTCATGTGTTTATAAGATTTGGACAAGGGAAGCAAAAGAGAAAGTACAGAAAACAGACCAGGTTAGTTTCTCAGGTGGCTTATTTCCACATGGCTTTTGATATGTAACTTGACAAATTTACTGTAACTTTGTGCCTTCTGCTACAGAATTCACACTCGTCACACAGATACTTACTTGAATTCTTCCCTCTTAATATTTCCTCCCACCCTCTTCCCCTCTCACATGTCTCCACTAGAAAAGAGTCAGTCTACCCAAACCCTTAAGAGAATTTCTTGGTTCCTTCCCATCTGTACAACAGTGATGCTTTAGAAAACAATGCTATAGTAAAAATTAACAGGAGGGGAAATCCTATTTTAAACAAAACCAAAACATCCAAACTCAAACAATTCACCGCACCAAGACATTTAAGCAGGAGTAATAAAGTCTCTAGAGAAAGTATTCCAAGTGGATTCGTACAGCTCTATATTTCCAGAAGAAACAGTCACCCACTGACTTTCATCAACTAAGGTTGCCTTGGAGAGCGTGTGCTACGGCAGTGTGTACATACACTCCTCAATACAGTAACATGAAAACGGGGACACATGATACAATTCTGCCTTCATGAAACACAGTGTTACTTACAGGCACGGTTGAAAGGAGTTTTTGAAAATCCTCTTTAGAGACGGTTTGGCACTTGGTGATTAAGATACAGGATTCCCGAACAACGATCTTCAGGATGTAGTGTAAAAGTTCATCATTTAGTCTTTAAAATGCAGGAAAATGCAACAATAAGATATTGATGGTTTAATAATAAAAGGATAAATTGTATACAGTTGGTATGAGGTGACAAAAAGAAGACACAAAATTAACTGGTTCTGTAGGTAAATCATCCCACTCAGTAATGATGCTAACAGCTAGGTGTGTCATCTAGATCAAACTTACAGAAACAAAATGGTACCCAAGCACCCAGTCCAAGTATTTTGTAAACAGCAAAGAAAACCAAACACTTCCCTCCCCTTCCTAGCTCTCAACATACCCTTACCCTCTCTCATAGAGCAGGGTTTTGGATGGCACCCTCCACCAAGATTTTTAAATAAGCTCCATCTCTTATTTCCACTGAGAACCTTTCTGCAGGCCTAAGTTATTCTGGTGATACAACTGAAAAATGCTATCATCGCTTCTTAGGGCAAGTGTGGGATTTATTAGCTTTCAATTGATCTGTGATTTTGACTTAACATGCTAATTATCATATCAGATATTACAGGGGACTAACATTGATCAAACACATTTAAATGCAAATTAATTACTGGGAAAAACACAGAGAAGGCGAGCAGTCAACAGCATAACTGGTGTCACCTGTAATGCTCATCCTCCTCGCTGCCAAATCGGTTGTTTTGAAGCTGTTCGGCTAAATTGGTTAGAATCACATCCCGCAGCTGGGAGAGGCCGCTGTTTCTCTCTCCTGACACAGAATAAAACTCCGTAAATGACCCTGGTGATTACACTAAGAAAACTGATGCTATTAAAACAAGTTTTGAAAGGAGCAGACCAGTGACCATGTAGGGGCTCCAGGCACATGTACTCACATGAACGGCAGCAGCAAGAACATCACAACCAATCAGGCTTTTTAAAACCAGTACATTCTGATCAAAGTGTACATCAGAAAGTGTGATTTCTAATTCTTTAAGTTAATGTTGCTTAAAAATGCAGAGTGTCTCTGACAGGGTGAACTTTGTTGTATTTATTTAAATACATTTGTATTTAAATAATTATATTATTATAAATATACTATTATATTTATTAAATATCTGCATTTGTTGCATTTATTTAAAAGTTGGGTTTTGGAGGGAACAAGCTGACTTAGAGATCCCAAGAAGTCATTATCTTTAACACGCATTAAATATCTACTATCAGGCACTTTCTGCGAAGCAGTGCGGACAGAAAAAGGTTTCTTGAAGATACAGAGAACACAGTTTCTGCTCGAAGTCTGGTTGGAAGTGTTGGCACATGTGCAGATACATTTTAAAAAGAATACTAAAAGGTATGAAGAGAAGAAATATCTATTATCTTAGTATCCAGCGGTTTCCTTACGGACAAAAAAAGGGATGGTTGTTCAAGGAGAATTCAAGGATAATTCTCACCTTCCGTTAAGACCAGCTTCAGTAAGTTATTGATTTCGGTTTCACCGGGGTACAAGATATTTAAGCCAGAGCTGAAAGGACAGAAAAGTGAAAAAAAAAAAAAAAAAAAAAAAACTTTTCAACAAATGTCCTAGAAAATCCAAACTCTAAATATTTTAATTTGTATTTATTTTAAAGATGGCTGTGTGATTACATAAAACTCTGAGAGGTTTCATCACTAATAAAGCGTCTCAACCGAAATACGCTGTCGCGACAGAGCCCATTCACCTCCCTGAGAAACAGGCTCTCTCTCCTTGTATCTACAAGTTACCAAAATAAGACCTTGTCTGAGGCTGGATATGGAACTAGTTAAAGAGAACTGAGCTATAAAAAGTCAATGTAGTTGAGCCAGGTATAGATCCAGATTGTGACCAAAAGCACATGTGAGAAGTGGTATTTCTAAATCACAGCTTTTCCAAAAAAGTCAAGATGGAAAGTAATGCAAGTAGTGTTAGAACTGTTTTTTTTTTTTAAATGAGGTTTGACATACAATAAAGTGCATATTTTTCAAGTGTAAGTATGACAAGTTTTGACATATGCAGAGACTCATGAAACCACCACAATCAAGGGAGTGAACATACCTATTACCCCCAGAAGTTTCCTCATGACACCAGATTTAAATTACTGCCTTAATACTTAATACAGAAAGAGACCCAAAGCATAATCAATTATGGAAGAGGAAAAAAAGTCCCCTCCCACTCTGCCCATTTCTATCACACAGTTCTTCCAGACCAAACATTCAGTTCTCTCTTCATACTTGGTCACTATATTATACTTGGTCACATTAAGGCTATATTCCTGGATAAGGCTATATTCCTGGATAAGAGTTTACAGCACACTCACAAAAAAGTTAATTAATTTTTTAAAAAGATTAAATGATAATAAACAGAAAATGGCCCACAAATTCTGCCATCTTCTCTAACAAGATTTTAAATAGAATTTAAAAGGCTAACATTGCTGAGCACTTTGCATCAGGCTTTACCTTATTAAAATCTTAGAAATCCTTAAATTTGGTGTTATTTTTATGCCCACTTTACAGCTGAGGAAATGGAAGCCTTGAGCCAAGCTAGTACGTGGCAGAAGAAAGACTAGAACCCAGGTCTCTTGGCTGCCCGAATCTGCTTTTTTGCCACCTTGCCACATACCCTCCCCAAATAACAGGAACATCCACTTGCAAACCATCCAGATATCCTCTCAATGGCTTTGCTTTTTTCTTTCCTTCCAAAATTCTAAAGGCAAGATGAGGAATGTAGTTACACACATGGCTTGGGGCCTCTCCTCTCCAGTTAAATTATTCCCTACGCACTGTGGGACAGGGTAAGAGACTTCTATGCATCCGAATTGCAGGAAGATTACAATGCAGCACAGGAGAAGCAGTCTGCAAAAACCAGGAAGAAAATCATTTGCCGATTACCTGATGGCAAGACACACTTCCTTCTGAATTTCAGGGCAAATTTGGTCTTTTGGTGCCATCAGCAACTGCCAAAGCAGCAGTCCAGACCGTCGAATGATGTCGCGATTCCTTTCGGTTTGTGGGCTGAAGAAAAATTTAAATACCACCTACAGAAACATAAGGGGTAGATCTAAAAATGCTAATTCTACTAGGGATAAAATTATCCCAATGAAAAAAGCACATAGTAGATATTCTTATGAACAGATATCCAGGTGGATTTTTAATCACAATCTCCTCTATTGTGTAATGTTATAATTAGAGTAAATATTTTCTATATATTAATTGCAATGAGCTACCTACACCAGTCCTGCATTAACTGTAACGCAATGCGTTGATTACATTTCTAATTACAGGATCAGAATGTGATTAACATATAAGATAGGAATATTATTAAACTTTGCTTCTGGTGGAAATTAGCTGGCTGAAAACCAAATTTTAGGTTTCTTTTTCTCTATTATCTTACTTCTATCCAAACAGTGCATTTACCTGAAAGACAACAAGAATACAGCGTATGATACAGGTATCTCCGTTAACCATGGCCTTCTCCATAATGTCACAAATACTGCTCAGATGGTGTGCTTCAATTGGATGCTGCTTGCCCAAGACACTTGTGATTGGAAGATTGGGGTTGGTGGCAAGAAGATTGAGTTGGTGTATGCACATCGCACCAACGTGGTGCAGTAATTGGTTTATAACCTCGTTCGTGGTTATAGCCTCTTCTAAAAAATGAAAAAAGAAACTCAGTGAAGAAAGATATGACCATGGGTGGCCCCCCAAGGGAACAGAACTCTGGTTTACAAAAGGTACATGCACACTAGGACAGAGTACTTGGCTCCCATCTCTTCCACCACTTCTGGAGAATCCTTTTCCCTGCCACAGGGTGCTGGGGTGAAAATGAACACATTAGGGAATTCCCCCTGCCCTTTTTTTTAAGATCTTTTTTACTTATTTGACAGAGAGAGATCACAAGGAGGCAGAGAGGCAGGCAGAGAGAGAAGGGGAAGCAGGCTCCCCACTGAGTCGAGAGACTGATGCAGGGCTTGATCCCAGGACCCTGAGACCATGACCTGAGCTGAAGGCAGAGGCTTAACCCACTGGGCCACCCAGGCACTCCTGGAATTCCCATTTTTAAAGAGCATAAGTAACTAACCGCTGTGAGAGTCCTTTCTATAGGCTGGACGATGGGCTACATGGTTTACATGCATTACAACTCTGTTATAAACTTAGACTACTTTAGCCCTGTTTCGTAGTGGAGTAAATTAATGTCAGAGAGGTTAAATAACTCACCTTCGGTCGCACAGTTACTAAGTGTAGAGCTGAGATTTGCATTTAGGCTGTCTCTGCTCAGAGCCCATACTGGAACCAGTCTAGTCAAATCCATCTTCTACGGCTTTTCTAATGATAGAACACCACCCCCACTGCATCCCCACCCCCAGGTCCACAAATATCTCCTCCCACAGTACCTCACCATTTTTAATCTCATTTAGTCACCGCAACCTAGAGAGCCATCAGTTCAACCTTGAGGGTTCATGAGCATCCTCTTACATAATAATAAACGCCCCATGGATGGTCATGGGCATTTGGGGAACGGAGGTGAAAATAATTTAAATAGGCAAAATACAAAACAAGAACAACAACAACCACCACCAAACAACAAAAACTCGAAACCTGCTTTTCCCCTTAAACCAGCTGAAATGAATGACCTCAAAGGAACAGGAAAGCATGTGATCTAGGAGAGGTGCGCCACCCAGGCGCCCCTAAGATCTTATTTTTAAGTAATCTCTGCACCTAAGGTGGGGCTCAAACTCACAACCCCAATGCCAAGAGTTGCATGCTCCACCGACTGAGTCAGCCAGGCACCCCAAACCAAGTGATCAATTTTAATAATAAATCATGTTGGTATCATGTACCCTGTGATAGGATGTAATGAGAAAAGCACTTCGCTTCTGCGGTATTCCTCCCTAAAATCTAAAGCCTCAGTTCAAAATGAAAAAACATCAGGGGCACCTGGCTGGCTTAGTTGGTTAAGCGTCTGTCTGCCTTTGGCTCGGGTCATGATCCTGGGGTCCTGGGATTGAGCTCCGAATTGGGCTCCCTCCTCAGTGGAGGGTCTGTTTCTCCCTCTGCTCCTCCCCCTCCCTCATGCTCTTTCCCTCTCAAAACCTTTAAAAAAAAGAAAAGAAGAAGAAGAAGAAGGAGAGAGAGAGAGAAAACATCAGATGAACCCAAACAGAAGGCCATTCTACAAAATGTGACCAGTACTCCCCAAGATTGGAGTTTTTTTTCTCACTCTTCAAACAGGATGACTCTATCCGTCTACGTCCATGTCGCAGATCTTTTTCTCCCACTGTCTCAAATCTGCTGCTGAGCTGCTCTTTGCAATCACTGAACTTTTCAAATCCAGAATTTCCAACTGGATCTTTTTTCAAAAATTTATGTTGATTTTTTTTTTTTTTTTTTTAGTCATAGTCATCATACTTGTATCTTTTCAAAAGGGTTTCCTTTAGATGTTTCAATACATATATAAAGGCTGCTTTAGTTTCCATCTGCTAAATCCAACATTGGAGTTTCACCTACAGTGTGTAGCTACTGACTTCTGTTTGATTTGGGTTTTTTTCAATTCTTGTTTCTACTTTGTTACTTTCTTTCATCTGTGTACTTTTTTTTTTAAGCCTGCCTTCCTAGGAATCATCTAGCCTGAGTCAAAAGCTGTGCTCAAATACCTTGAGCCAGTAAGTCTGTCCCTCTGGCTGGGTCTATGTGTTTTGGGGTGGCACACCAAGGATCACACGGCTTTGAGCTCTGCCCTGGATTTTACTTTGTCAGACCCTCTCACATCTCCACACGTACGTGCAGGCTCATGGTCAGCCAGGCCTGTGTGCCCCACCTAGGCTGGACCCTCTCCCGCTTCTTCCACAAAGATGGACAGGAAGCTAACCAAAGCCCTCTGTAGCTTCCTCACTACCCAGAGCCCGTGAGTAACTCTCTGGTAGTCTGCCAGTCCTCTGCTCACCCTAATCCCAACCATAGCCGAAGGCGAGCTAAGCCACCAGTCTTCTCTCTTGGTTTACCACTGAGACTGGTACTGTTCCTGACATTGTTGCTGGGCAGGAGTTTTTTCCATGTATTGCTCCGGATCAGGTCAGCCCCCTCTGGAAGCAAAGCCGATGGTTTACACGATCTGCCCCAGGCTGGTGGGATTATCTCACTGACCATGCTTAAGGTGGGAGACAGGGGCATCCCCAGCTGAGAGTACCACAGACTTCCACTGTTTTTACCCAAAGTTCAGTGGTTTTTAAGAATATTCACTTCTCGGGGCGCCTGGGTGGCTCAGTGGGTTAAGCCTCTGACTTCAGTTTAGGTCATGATCTCAGGGTCCTGGGATCGAGCCCTGCATGGGGCTCTCTGCGCAGCAGGGAGCCTGCTTCCCTTCCTCTCTCTCTCTCTCTCTCTGCCTGCCTCTCTGCCTACTTGTGATCTCTGTCTGTCAAATACATAAATAAAATCTTTAAAAAAAAAAAAAAAGAATATTCACTTCTCATTTTGGTGCATGCCCTTGGTTAGTTTCCAGAGGCTAGAAATCATTGTTTTTGGTAATCATGTCCATTTTATCATTGCTTTATGAGGAGAGGATTTGCTCGTCTGCACCACTATAGCTGACCTTGAAGCCAGGAGATTTTATAGTAGTAACTTAATATTAAGAAATACATACATCCTTTTTTGGTGATTCTAATTATAAATCTGTATATAAACAGGTTATCAATGCAAAACATTAAAATGGCAAACAATCCCATGGCAAGTACAAATAAAGAATCAACTTTTGCACCAAAGTTCTGGCAATTTTATTTATTTATTTTTTTTTAAAGATTTTATTCATTTATTTGAAAGACAGAAATTACAAGTAGGCAGAGAGAGAGAGGAGGAAGCAGGCTCCCCGCTGAGCAGAGAGCCCGATGCGGGGCTCGATCCCAGGACCCTGGGATCATGACCTGAGCCGAAGGCAGAGGCTTTAACCCACTGAGCCACCCAGGCGCCCCAGTTCTGGCAATTTTAGAGTGACTTAACAGTTTTCTCTAAAAAAGTCCCAAATCCTCTATTTATTTACATATTTATTTATTTAATCATAAAACAATCCAGCAGGGTGCCTGGGTGGCTCAGTTGGTTAAGCGTCTGCCTTCGACTCAGGTCATGATCCCAGCCAGGGTCCTGGGATTGAGCTCCACATTGGGCTCCCTGCTCAGTGGGGAGTCTGCTTCTCCCTCTGCCCCTCCCCATGTTCATGCTTTCTCCCTCAAATAAATAAATCTTAAAAAAAAAAAAAAAATCAGGCAACAAAGATGCAGGTTTCATGTTCAAAGAGGGAAAGCTGTTGACACATGTCGCCTGGGCTATGTTAGGACTTCCTAACACTACTGTGCTCTCTCCTATTTCTGTGCTCTCTCCTATTTCATGAGGGGAAAATCTGTTCCTCTAAGAAGACTACGAGGGCACCTTACCTTTGGGCTCAGTGATGATGTGGCTGACTCCAAGTCTCTGACAGACGTAATGGAAGGCCTGGTTCCCTGGATTGCACCACTGATCGATATAATCGTTCGAGCACGTCCACAGCATGTTGTTCACTGTATCGTAACAGGCGCCTGCAGAAAGAGCACACTTCATTCAACCGCCACGCCATCCTCAGCCCGTATACATATTTCTCCAAAGCACTGCTAAAGAACGGAAGGGCGACTCTCTCCGCTGCTGACAGTCCACATCCTGAGTCCCGCATATTTATCTGGCAAAGCATTAGATTGGGGCTCAGCAAGAAGGCAGGACTCCATCTCTACTTTGCTTAACTCCTTCGTAAGAATGGAACAGGTCTCATGGAATACACAGTTCTTAGTAACTGACTTGCGATCCTTTTAATTCCCTCAAGAATTTAAGTTTAAGAATTTGGTTTAAACCAAAACCCAGGTATTAACAGGACTAATGAACATTAACACATAGTAAAAGCCTTAGTAACTGAGCCCAAGATTTAAATATGAGCTTCCCAGGAGCCAAGGCAAAGAGAAAATCTAGTATATTACATAATGTTCATTTCCTAACAGTAAGAAGCACACCAGTGCCTCATGGGAAATAAACCTCTTCACAGCATGAACCGTGAGAAGAATTTGTTACGGGCAATACAACCTGAAAGACAATATCTTTGATAGCAATTTATGCAGAGAAATGTCACCTACGGCCATTTCTTATGTTGATCCTTAAACAGCAGCATCAAAAAATCCTTTCTTACAAGGAAAAGGAATTGGCAAGATTTTTTGAGAGAAACTGCTTAAATTGAATTAAATTTAAATTGAATTTTCTAAGGAAAAGTGGGCATTTCTTACCCAATCCTGGTACAAGAGCACCACGCCCCAGTGAGCTTCCAGCAGCATCTATGAGATCGGCACGACTTGTGAACTGACCATCCGAAATATTATACACCAAGCTAGAAGCAAGGACTTTGGAAACAAATATTAAGCTGTTTAATAAGCCTTACAATGACAGTCTACTTTTCAAAGTTTAAACTTTAGGCTCTTAAGACTTTTATAAAAAATCACACCTTTTTTGTCATCTATTGGTGCTAACAATGAGGAGACAGAATACAAACGTAAGACCACAAAAAAGGGGGCAACTGGGTAGCTCAGTCGGTTAAGTACCTGACTTGGGTTGTGGGATCAAGCCCCGTGTCGGGCCCCACCTCTCAGCAGAGAGCTGCTTCTCTCTCTCTCTCTCCCCCTCTGCCCTTTCCCCCCTGCCCGCTTGTGTGCTCTCTCAAATAAATAAATCTTAAACACACACACGCACACACACAATCCATCACAAATGTCCTACTAAATAGTGAGCCTTATTTTTCAAAATGTTTTAAAAATGGCAACTTTTTGTTGGGCACCTGAGTGCCTCAGTCAGTTAAGCGCCCAACTCTTGATTTGGGCTCAGGTCATCTCAGGGATGTGAGACTGAACCCTACACCGGGCTCTGCGCTTGACGAGCAATTTGCTTGAAATTCTCTCTCCCTCTGCCCCTCCCCCTTTGCTCACTTGCTCTCTCAAATAAAATCTTTTAAAAAATAAAATGGCACCTTTTGGGGTGCCTGGGTGGCTCAGTGGGTTAAGCCGCTGCCTTTGGCTCAGGTCATGATCCCAGAGTCCTGGGATCAAGTCCTGCATCAGACTCTGCTCAGCGGGGAGCCTGCTTCTCCCCCTCTCCCTCTCTCTCTGCCTGCCTCTCTGCCTACTTGTGATCTCTGGCTCTCAAATAAATAAATAAAATCTTTAATAAATAAAAAATAAAATGGCACCTTTTGCATATATTTGCAATATAGATTACCAAGAGTCATTGCAAGAGAAATCATGACCACTAACATCACTAGGTAATACGATTTATAAGAAATACTTTATATATAGTTGCTGCCCAATGGAGGTTAGTGGACAAACATAGCTAGGCTGCTGTCCTTCTAAGCACTAACTCTAAAACTTGAAGACACTTTGGCCTTTTCCCTTAACATAGGATAGGGCAGTGATGTCAAGCATGGGCTCTAGGCTTCTGGGTTTGAATTCCAGGTCTATCTCTTCTGTGTGACCCAGAAAATGTACTGGAACCTCTATTTCCTCATGTACACAGTGAAGATAATAGAAGTACCCACCCTACATAGTTTAGTGAAGATTAAATGAATTAAATGAAGATTAAATGAATTAAAACATTTCTATAGGACCTGCACCAGCACAAACGTACTCTTATTATTTCTTCCCCACTTTTAACATAAAATTCTAGCACTATCTCTCAAGTTCCCTTTTCTTAGTCCCATCCCCCTTGTAATTCAGATCCTCATCATGCCTGATCCAAGCTATCATCTAAAATGTTCTTTCGGGGGGCACCTGGGTAGCTCAGTTGTTAAGCGTCTGCCTTTAGCTTAGGTTGTGACCCCAAGGTCCTGGGATTGAGCCGCACATCAGGCTTCCTGCTCTCGGCGGGGAGCCTGTTTCTCCCTCTCCCACACCCCCTGCTTGTGTTCCCTCTCTCGCTGTGTTCCTGTCAAAGAAATAAATAAAATCTTAAAAAATAAAATAAAATAAAATAAAGAAAAGAAAAAGAAACTGTACTTTCAGGACACCTGGGTGGCTCAGTTGGTTAAGCAACTGCCTTCGTCTCAGGTCATGATCCCAGGGTCCTGGGATCAAGTCCCACGTCACGTTCCTTGCTCAATTGGAAGTGTGCTTCTCCCTCTGCCTGCTGCTAACCCTGCTTGTGCTCTTTCTGACAAATAAAACAAAATCTTTTCCTCACCAGGCACCTCCAGGGTGCCTGGGTGGCTCAGTGGGTTAAAGCCTCTGCCTTCGGCTCAGGTCACGATCCCAGCATCCTAGGATCGAGCCCCAAATGGGGCTCTCTGCTCCACGGGGAGCCTGCTTCCTCCTCTCTCTCTGTCTGCCTCTCTGCCTACTTGCGATCTCTCCCTCTGTCAAATAAATAAATAAAATGTTAAAAATAATAATAATAAAATCTTTTAAAAAAACAAAAATTGTCCTTCTTTCTACTTCCCACTGTGCCAACCTGCACACCAACAAACTATCTTCCCAAATCTCGTTTTCATTGTGTTTGCCATGCATACGTCTTTCCCCAATTTGGCCACTTAAATGCCTAATACCTGCTTTCATGACTTAAACTCAAGACCCCAGGCTGTGTCTCCTTCCTACCCCCCCTCCACAATAACCCTTTCTTTCAGATTCTGCAGCACTTTATCTGCTCCCCACCCTTCAGGCAGTGATACAGGATTGTATATTACCCTCCACTTGTTTCACACACACTGACAGCATTTCTCTCAACCAGACCAAGCACCACGACTTCCACTTACTGAGTAGCCTCCACAGCAACCAATGTGAACAGGACACAGAAGAAATTTAAGCATTTATTGATTTGTTGGCCTAAAACAGAATCACTATGTAAGCTATAGCCTCATGAAAAAATGGCAGTGTGAAGGCCTGCTTTAATCGAATGGGGCCAATTTCAATGGAGTGACAAATTGAGGCTAAAAAGAGCTTAATAAGACTAATGGTCAATAAACAGACATATAACCCAATTTAAAAATGGACAAAGGATTTGAACAGATATTTCCCCAAAAGAGACATACAAATGGCCAATAAACACAAGAAGAGATGTTCAACATCATTTGTCATTAGGGAAATGCAAATCAAAACCACAATGAAATAGTACTTCATACCCAGTAGGATGGCTATAACTTTAAAAAGCAGAAAATAAATGTCACTGAGGATGTGGAGAAATTGGAACCCTTTCATGTTGCTGATAAGAATGTAAAATGGAGCAGCCACTTTGGAAAACAATTTGGCAGTCCCTCCAAAGGGTAAACATAGAGCTACTGTATGACCAGAATTTTATTTCTACATTTATCCATAAGAGAAGTGAACACGAGCCTCCACAAAGACTTGTCCATGAAAGTTCACAGCAGTATTACTCAAAATAGCCAGAAAGCAGAAACAATCCAAATGTCAACAAAATGGGGTATATCCATGCAATGGAACATAATTCAGCCATAAAAAGGAATGAAGTAATGATTCCTGCTACCAAATGGATGAACCTTAAAAACATAAAAAACGCCAGTCACAAAAGCACATATATTCCCGTAAACAGGAGAAGTCCAGGGATAAACCCATTCAGACAGAAGCAGATGGGTGGATGCCAGGGGTTGGGGTGAGGGGGGTAAGAAGGGGAGTGACTGCTAATGGGTATGGGTGGGAGGTTTCTTTTTGAAGTGATGGAAAATGTTCTAGAAGTAGATAGTGGTGATGGTCGCACAACTCTGAATATACTAAAACCACTGAATTGTACACTTGGAAGGTATGGATTTTTATGGTAAGTTGTATCTCAGTGAAGCTAGTATTAAAAAAAGAGACTAATAGTAAATTTATATCATTTATTCAAGGGCTAAAGAGACATCCTGGTCACATGAGCTGTTAGAGAAAACAAGCTGTTGAGAAAAAGTCCAATTTGATTCTGAAGGCAAAAGAGCGTCCAGTTGTTACGCATATCTATATCTAAATCTCAAACACATGCAATGTGTTGAATGTATTTGAAATGGCCTAAAGGCTGATATTAGACACATGATATTGTACAAACTGCTGAGGTCAAATCTGTATCATCAGGCTTACAGTATGAAATGCCTTTTTGAAAGTCTATATGTGAAATACAATCCTTTAATGGGATAACTACAAATCATTCTGAGGACAGAATGTGAAAAAATTGGGAATGAAAAACAGATTTTAAAAACATTTTAATTTTATGTGTCTAAATAAATTTCAAGGAAAAACACGAAATGTTACCATATGTGAAAGGAACATTTGGGGTTTGTTATTTCTTAGAGCTACTCTAACATAACTTTATTGCATATGATCCCCAAACAATAGTGTGAGATACTACTTTTCTTTTATCTTTGCAGGTGGAAAAGCTGAGGCTTGGAGGGGTATACTTAATTAACATTGCTTTCTGAATTGGACATTTGTGGCTTCACATTTTGTTTATGTGTCCTAAAATGAAGGCATTTTACATACTTTATTATTTATTTATTTTCAAAGATTTTATTTATTTGACACAGAGAGACACACCGAGAGAGGGAACACAAGCAGGGGGAGTGGGAGAGGGTGAAGCAGGCTTCCCGCTGAGCAGGGAGCCCGATGTAGGGCTCGATCCCAGGACCTGGGATCATGACCTGAGCGGAAGGCAGACGCTTAACGACTGAGCCACCCAGGCGCCCCTCACATAGTTTATTTAATAGCTTTGGAATTCTATTCATAGTGGGTCAAGCTCTTGCCATGTCATCAGCAAATATGGCAAAAGAGTATTTCTCTAAAATTGTCTTGAACACACAGGATGATGGCTTTCAGAAGTGTACTACTGTATCATCTACAAAAATTATAGTTTTAATTCCCCTAACCTGTAACTATATCGATAAGTTTTGTTGTTTTCAACGAGCCACTGCAAACAACAGAGGAAGTTTAACATCATCAATAGGAGAGCCTTAAATTGCAAAGTCAGAGATAAATTGGGCAAAGTGCCACAAGTAAGACACACTTACTTTTTAGAGACGACAAACCACTTGTTCCCCCAAAAAGAGAACGGGTGGCAGAGCTGCCTGACCCCCCTGGGGGCGGGACCAGCATCACCAAGTATGTACCACAGGTATAGATGGGCGTTTTCCGAAGCATTTTCAGAGGCAGGCCACAGCTAGTATTTGCTGGGGAAAGGAATGGAAACAGCGATAAGAGTTTGACACCAGATTAATTTGATTGCCAAAACAGATTACAGTATGATGAAGGGGCCCCATATCCAAACAAGAATATGCCCAGATTTGGAAATCACAGCAATAAGAGGCAATCTAAGGAGAAATAATGATCTTCTGGCCCAGTATCCTGGCCCCAAGACCCCTGTTTCATGGTTGAACATTTTTTTTAAGATTTTATTTATTTATTTGACAGAGATATCACAAGTAGATGGAGAAGCAGGCAGAGAGAGAGGGGGAAGCAGGCTCCCCGCTGAGCAGAGAGCCTGATGCGGGGCTCGATCCCAGGACCCTGGGATCGTGACCTGAGCCGAAGGCAGAGGCTTTAACCCACTGAGCCACACAGGCGCCCCAAGCTGAACATTTCTAAAAGGTGTTCCCAATACCCAATATGCCTTTATGTCTCAAAACTTTGCTCAAAAGAATGAATCCTCGCATGGACTAGATCTCAGAATGAAAGAAGAATCCTGCTGTTTGTGCTTCCCAGAAACTACACTCCAACAGACATCTTTTCATTTTACACGGAACAAATTGTTAACAGGTTTGGCTTATTACGTTCATTACAAACAGCTCTGAACATGAAATCAGCCTGAAATTTCAATCTATAACTAATTAATAAGAATAAAACCTTTCACAGTATCTACGCAGGATAATTTTACATCTGCATGATTTATGAACCCCTTACATATGTTATATATTTATAACATATATAATTTGTATTAAATATATAACATATATATTTAGGGTCAGTGACAAGCTATATTATTTCTAACCAAGAGGTATAAAATGCATGCTAATCTCGGTCACTGGCAGATCTGAAAATGCATATTTAAGGATTTCCTACCTATTACTCTAGTGAGGACTGATAATGGCAACAGAAAGTCAATTGGAATGCTTTACCTAAGAAGCTGTCAGGGTGTAAAAACAGAATTGCCCAGATAGATGTAAAATTGCCTTTAGATGGTTTAGATTAGAAAAATGAGAAAAGCAAACCCTAATCTGTCAGATACTTGTTTTGAACGCCTGCTTCTAAACAGTTCCACTTAAAACTCCAAATCTTCATTCAGGGGCATACATTTCCCCACAGGAAGGAAACCCAAAAGGGGCAATGATTGGGAAATTAGCAACTTTGTGAGCATAACATTTTTACCAGGACGTTTTAATAGACATCATATTAACATGGCAACAGGTATTAGTTCATTTCAGAATAAAACATCCTAGACCCTTTGAATGCTAAACTGTCAAAAGTCACTTCATCTAATAACTGGTGAATTTTTATGCAGCAACATCATGTCACTGAATGTGCAGAGAATGAATATAAAAGTATGAGCTCTCATGTTTTGAATACAGTATCAGTTTTCACAGTTTTCTAAATATACCCTTGCCTTCTGAGTTCTCTTTCTGATTTCGCCCATATTTCCTTCTCTAACAAAGATTCCTTTAGTACTTCTATTGTTCAGGGTAGGAGTCAGTTTTCTCCCAAGGGATAAATCCAGATCAAGCCTTCAGCTTGTCAGGAAGCTGTTTATTTTGGTAAAAGGACCATTCTCTACAAAGTATTTCTACCATTCAAATTATCCATATACCCAAGTTATGACAATTATTAATAATTTCCTCACTTATATTTGATATAATACAGACCCATGAAAACAAAATTCCATCCTTAAGTTCTAATATGAATCAGTAAGTACTTAATTTGATAGCCATAATGAATTAATCGCAAACATTTTCTCTTCCCAACATTTCAGTGTGAAAGGATTAAAGCATAAAACTGCATTAAGTTCATTAAACATTAATTCAAATGCATTTTTCTATATATGGCATATTTTCTAGCCTTATATTTTACTACAGTCCATGGTTTGTTATAGAGTCACATAGTTGGTGTAATCTGCAAATTCATCAAGAATAATGGTTCTTGGGGCGCCTGGGTGGCTCAGTGGTTTAAGCCGCTGCCTTTGGCTCAGGTCATGATCTCAGGGTCCTGGGATCGAGTCCCGCATCGGGCTCTCTGCTTGGCAGGGAGCCTGCTTCCCTCTCACTCTCTCTGCCTGCCTCTCTGCCTACTTGTGATCTCTCTCTGTCAAATAAATAAATAAAATCTTTAAAAAAAAAAAAAAAGAATAATGGTTCTTAACCTTGTTTTGGCCATAGATGGCCTTGGAAGTCTGGTGAAGATCAGGATGGATACACTTAAGATGTATAAAGCTTTGGGCAGTGTGTTCATGAGCCTCTTAAGGGCTTATCTCAGGAAGTACAGAACAGTATGCTTAGTAGGCTTTTTTTTTATTTAAACAAAAAAGGAGGAAAATAAGAACACATAAGTTTGTCTTTAATTGTATTTGCATAAAGAAATTTTGTAAGGTTAAATAAAAACTAATAAATACAGCTACCTACAGGAGGCAGTGCAGGGGCAAAATGTATAACATGCCGAGATGTGAGACTAAGATTTCTTTGTACATACCTTTCTATATTGCTTCTACTTTCAAACTCTATAAACACATTACCTATTTAAAATATTAAAGTACAAACACTACGTGATAAATTCTAGAAAAAGCAACCTCCATTGTGGAAGGTTTGCCTCTTATTTGCTTGGCCAAGATTGTATTTAGTGAAGACAATGCTAAACATGAATTTTTTTACATTTATGAAGCATACGCTAAACATGAAATCAATTTACATTAATGATAAGGTATTTACAGTTAAAGACAGGGCTGTTTGAATTATTATAGATTCATGACAATTCATGTCTATAGCCAATATGTAATGGTTTGGAATTTAAAAAAAAAAAAAAAATGGATGGCCTGGAAATAAAAAGGCAAAGTACATAAAGGCAAGTGCTTTATATGGCACACCATGAGCACTCAATAAAATGTGCTGTCCAAGGGATGCCTGCCTGGCTCAGTCAGAGGAGCATGCGTTCTTGGTCTTGAAGTTGTGAGTTCAAGCCCCACACTGGGTGTAGAGATTACTAAAAATAAGTACACTTAAAAAAAAAAAAGATAAAAGTACTGCCCAAATTCCAGAGGCAACTCTCACAAACCACAAGCTGAATGTATCAAGCCATGAACAGGCTTGATACTCTGTACAATATCATGATGGTGAAGACCTGTCATCACATGTTTGCCTAAACCCATAGAATCCACACCACCAAGGGTATACTCTGGACTTGGGGTGATCATGTCAGGTCAATATAGGTTCACCAACTGCAACAAACATACCACCTCTAGGTAAGGGGGAGGACTGCGCATGTGTGGGGCAGGAGGTTTATGGGAAATTTCTCTACCTTCCTCTCAGTTTTGCTATGAACCTAAAACTGCTCTAGAAAATGAAGTCTTAAAAGATATATATGTAGCTGAGTGGAGATACACAAGATAAACAGATACAGTGAGTGAAGGGCAGCGTACCTGCTTGGTCTTCTTTCAGTGTGTTGGAGATGGTGGAGCCAGTAAGGGCAGCCAGCGTTGCGGACGGGGAGGCTCTGTAGCGTGAAAGTCTACTCAGAAGCATCTCATTAATGCTTTTTGCAGATTCGCCCTCTTTCCTCATCAGAATTGTGCGTTCCTGAAGCGGGTTGGCTACAAATACACCATTTTCAACCTAGTGGTTAAAGAAAAAGAGGTCATCCTTCAGTGATACTGGTTTCTACCAAGTCAGCAGATTTCTACTCAAAAATGGTATCATTGTGATCTGGCTGCTCAAAAGCTTTTCCAAAACCTGCCCCTGAGTAGATGTACACCTCAAAACTTAAGTGTTCTATAGAAACTACTGAGAACAGGGATGCCTGGGTAGCTCAGTGGGTTAGGGCCTCTGCCTCTGGCTCAGGTCGTGATTCCAGGGTCCTGGGATCGAGCCCCACAGGGCTCTCTGCTCAGTGGGGACCCTGCCTCCCCCTCTTTTTCTGCCTGCCTCTGCCTACTTGTGATCTCTGTCTGCCAAATAAATAAATAAAATCTTAAAAAAAAAAAAAAACAAAAACAAAACTACTGAGAACAGGGGCACCTGGGCAGTTGGCCCAGCAGGTTAATTAAGCTTCTGCCTTTGGCTGAGGTCATGATCCCAGGGTCCTGGGATTCAGCCCCACATCAGGCTCCCTGCTCAGCAGGGAGGCTGCTTCCCCCTCTCTCTCTGCCTGCTCTCTGCCTACTTGTGATCTCTGTCAAATAAATAAATAAAATTAAAAAAAAAAATAAACAAACAACTGAGAACAAAAGAAAGGCAAGGTAAGTTTGAGCTTTCATTTTTCCTAACAGCATAGATTCTAAAAGCAGTGAGCCACGTTTTATTTTTTTGAATTTTTAAATTTTTCTTTTTTTTCAGTGAACCAAGTTTAAGAGGTTCTACAAAAGGCAGTTGATTAAAATTCTCTGTATTGAATTCCACAGGCAGCTCTCCCTAATTACAAGCTTCTGACAGGTACAAGTAAGATGAGAGGAAAACAAATCAATCCATTTCTGATTTACGATTAAGTACAACTAGGAAGATAATGTCTTCTTGAAATATAATTAGTGGCTAAAATCCAAATTCTGTACTGACAGCAGTTGACATTAGCCCCAGCTGCTTGGGCGCTGGCGCGGCAATCCTGGAGAAAGGCAGACTTTGTCTACTACAAATACATGCCAGCAGCAGCTGGATCCTTGCTGGGGCTCAGCAGTTCTTCCTTCAACACTTGATTCGCCAACACAATCTCTGCAGTGGGGATTCCAAAATTCCTTCAATTTCAAGCTTGACTTTCAGCAGAGTACCTAGCTGGCTTTCCTGCTGAAAAGATCCAGACCACTTCCTGGAGGCTGCTCCCACCCATCTCTCTTCCAATTCAAGTATCTGTATTCAGCCTCATTTATCCTTCTTTTCCTCTGAATTCAGAGGAAGAAGTGCGTTCGCCTCCTGCAGTTTAAGGTTAACTCTTCTGCTTCTGCCTCCTAACTGCTCCCTTAATTAACTCCCTTCTGCCCTGTTATTGTCAGTCTTCCTTATGTCTTCCTTCTTGCTGGTTTCAAGTATACACAGACCTTAAACAAGACCTTGGCGGCCCACTCAAGCACCCTCCTTTTTCTCCACTTCCATTCACTGGTGAACATCTCAAATTACATCTCATGCTTCTGCATCTTCCTGTTCCCTTCTAGACCCAAGCTGCTGGATCTGGCAGGAGCCCCAGAGACTGATGCCACTAGCAAAGGCAAATGGGACCGGCCCGCTGCTCTGGGCTAGAGAGGACAAGAGGGGATGCGAGGGCAGAGAGGCAAGGCTTAACAGAGGCAAATAAAAAGCAAAGGAGTTCAACTTGAAAGGTCGGTAACAGAGAAGAAGAAAGCAAGCAAATTCAGAAGTATAGCCAGGAAAGGTCCCAGAGAGGGCTGCACAGAGTTGGGGAGACCTTTATGACACATTCACAAGTGATGAGAGACTCTTGGACTTTGGACTCTTGGAGAGTCTAAAAATTCTATTTCTATTTCCTTGCCCCTTCTTCCCCTTTAGAGGGCTTAACTCCACCTCCTCCAACAAGTGGACATGCGTGATGGTCTACGTATAACCTGAAACTAAAACCATCTACCTCTTCCTTATCTTCCATGTGGGCTATACTATGTTTGCCAGGCTTCTTGGGGCTCTCTTTCCACAGTTTTGGTAGAACACAATCCTGGTTTGGGTCTTTTTAATATGAACACTGACCTCTGTGTAAGGTACTCTGTTAGTGAGCTGAACTAACACAGTCCCTGCCCTCCTTGCTCTCGTATTTTTTGGTTCCACAATCTCCACTTGCTTGCACAGAAGCCTGCCTGGGATTAGACCCAGCCTCTGGTGTCTGAGACCTCTGCCTGGAACAATGTGTCCCCACTTCTTCCCGTGGCTGGCTCTTTCCACTCATTCAGGTCTCAGGCAGAACATCACCTCCTCAAAGAGACCTTCCAGACGACCAGTCCAAAGGAGAGTCTCCTCCACCCCTTCCCAAGCCAGAGCACATCACCCTGTCCTGTTACCCACACAGCGCTTACGGCTCTCTGAAGTTATCTTACTCATCAATTCATTTATTCTTTGCTCATCTACCTCCCCCACCCCGAAAGAATGCCGGCTCCCCCCAAAACAGGGATTCTGCTTGCATTGTTCACCAAAAACATCTTCGGCTCTCAAGGGACAGCAGTAAATACTTGATGCCTGACTGAATAAACAAACCGGCATCCTCACTTGAATCCAATCCCACTTCTTTGTGGTGTGACTCCCACGTTCCTATAAACAGACGCGTCCTTGCTACTGAGATCCAGTCCCACCTTCTCTGACTGCCTCCCACTCCCCGGCATTTCCTCTCAAATAGCCTACTGTCGCCTAAAATGTAACACAGCCACAGCGTTCTCCCCCACCCTCCAGCTAGAGCAACCTTTACCGAGCAGAGCTCTATTTATGTCCCACAACTCTAAGAAGAACCCTTCAAAGGCATCCAAGATAAAAATCAATCACTCTAAGCTTGGCATTCAAAAGCATTACCCAATCTGCCCCATGAGAAAAATCAATGGAGACCTACAAAAAAACGATGCTATTGTGCTCAAGTACTTTGCTTTGAAAACACGGAGCTGTCGGTAGAGCACCTGGGGCAGCAAAGAGGGCTGCAGTTTGGTGCACGGAGTGGTAAATCTGGGAACCTCTACTTGGCAGAGAAGCTCTTCAGGACTGCAAAGCTACCGATCTAGAAAGGAGGGAAAGAGCCCAGGAGGAGTCAGCAGCAGTGAGTTTGTAGCTCCAAGAAGCTTCCCTCCCGGAAGCCTCCTGGCAGAGGCCACCATCCTCCTAAGCCTGAGGACTGAACCAGCCTCTTACGTGGCCTCCTGTCTCCACCTGGACACCCTCATGCTCTCCTCTCTGCACACCAGCCAATGGTCACTCACCAACATAAACAAAACCATGGCCTTCTGGTCTCAGAACCCTGCAGTAGCCTCCCAACACACTTAAAATAAAACCCAAACTACTATGAAGGCCCATACGGTCCATCCTCCACGGACTTCCCAGCCTCGCCTGCTTCTGTTCACCCTTCCTCACTATGCTTTAGGTCACACTGGCCTTCTGTCACATCTCCAGAGTGCCACACTTCCTCCTAACTCCAGGCCTTGTGACTCGCTGTTCCCCCTTCCTGGATTCAACGACTATTCCAGTTTGCTCAGGCCTGTCCTGGTTTTAGCGCCAAGAATCCCACGAGCGGAGAAATCTCAGCCCCAGGTAAACTGGGATGCTTGGTCACCCTATCCATCAGGAGGGACGGTGCTTATCATTCAGGTCTCAGCTCCAGTGTCCTTCCTTAGAAAGACCGGATCTGCCAGGTGAACTTCAGCTGCTCCCCACCTCCACCCCACTCACTGTCAGCTCACCCTGTTTTATTTTCTCGCCTCTTTCATTTATCTCTAGCTGAAACGGTTTTGTTGTTTCTTACTATCTCCCCACCCTCCTGTGAGCTCCTTTAAAACAAAGGTCTGTTACCCTGCTACCCAGACAAAGAGTAGTAGTAGGTACGAGATGAATACTGATGAATGAAGGGCATCTCAGTCATCCAGATCATAATTTAAAGGAAATAATAAACCTGTGGGGAAAAGAGAAGGGACCTAGAGTGCCCATTACTATGCTGACCATATGTTTAGGAAGGGACATAAAGAGGACAAAATAGCAATAAAATGGTCACTGAATCTCTCTGAAGAACAGCGGTTTATGGAGAGTGTGTACATGTGGGGGCAGGAAGACCTCAGCACAAAACAGAAGATGTAAAAAATGTGCTCTGAAAAGGCAAGAAAGGAGTTATAGAAGATTCTGTTATTCCGCAGTCTTTTTATTTTTTTATTTTTTTATTTTTTTTTTTTAAAGATTTTATTTATTTATTTGACAGAGAGAGATCACAAGTAGGCAGAGAGGCAGGCAGAGAGAGAGGAGGAAGCAGGCTCCCCACGGAGCAGAGAGCCCGATGCGGGGCTCGATCCCAGGACCCTGGGATCATGACCTGAGCCGAAGGCAGCGGCTTAATCCACTGAGCCACCCAGGCGCCCCATGTTATTCCGCAGTCTTAAGGACCAGTGTCTAAGTGTCTTAGAACTGCAAAAGACTGTGGCTCCAAGTGGCAGGCTAGGACACTGGTGGCCCCAGGGAATGATGCAACCTGAAGTCATGCTCTCATTTAGTTTCCTCGCACACTGACTCTGGCCTTGGCCACCAGAAAGCATGATGCAAGCAGAGGCTTGAGGAGCACTTGTGCTCTTGAAAAGCCAGAGAATAAGAGGCAGTCTTGACCATTACAGCCCCAGTCAAGCTCCCAGCTGAATGAAGCTGCAGAGGTGACCTCAGCTTCCCCACACACAGAAGGACTACCACCCAACTGAGTCCCACCAACCTCTAAATCATTACTGCTAGCAGTCAGTTTTGAGCTTGTTTGTTGAGCAGTTAATTGAAATACCCCCAAAGTCAGAGATTGTTCCATATTAATAGTTTGTTAGATAGAACATTCTCTATATTCCCTTTCTTTACGTTGTGCTAATTATATTCCTATAGTCCACCTTATGTCATGATTACTTATCTACTCCATTCTGAGTGAATCAGAACTCATTTTGAGAGACCAGCACAGCCAGTAAGATCCTGCTGATTACCTATGCATTTTAGCCAGCCCTCAATCTTTCTGTTTTCCCCTGATGCTAAATACCAGTACACCTATTTTGTAGATCAGACTCAGCTGATTTTTCATAAGAAATGACAACGAAAGAAGCCGGTGATATTTGAGATGCCAAAAATAGGTTTTTAGTTATTTAATTTCTGGGAGCACCTGGGTGGCTCAGTTGGTCAAGTGCCCAACTCCTGATTTCAGCTGGGTCATGTAGGGTCATGAGATCAAGCTCTGTGTGGGGCTCTATGCTGGGCATGGACTCTGCTTGACAGTCTCTCTCTCTCTCTCTCTCTCTCCCTCTCCCCCCAACCTGCACTCACATTCACACCTTCTCAAAAAAATACAGATCTGTCTCCTGATTATAAAACTAAAAATGGTCTCTTCTACAGCTGTTTAGTCTCTTTACGAATCTTTAAATCTTGCTTTATTCTTGACCCAAAAGCTGCCATGAACTATTAAAACCAGAGCCTGCTCAAAACTCTCTAAGAGCTCCTCATGTCCCCTCTAATAAAATCCAAGTACCTTACAAGGCCCTACATGAAATGGTCCCATCTACCTATCTGACCTTACCCATCACCACCCTCTCACTACTCACTTGCATGAGGTACAGAAATGTGTATAACATGTGGCTCTTGATCTCAGGGTTGTGAGTTCAAGCCCCACACTGGGCATAAGATTTATTTATTTTTTTTTTTAAAGGAGGGGGTGGCACCTGGCTGGCTCAGTTGGTAGGGCATGCAACTTTTGATTTCAGGGTTTTGAGTTCAAACCCCATGCTGGCACAGAGCTTACTTTAAAAAAAAAAAAAAAAAGTATAACAAATTAGCATTTGTGTAAAAACAGAAAATGAAAAAATGTGCATGTGTATCTGTACATGCCCATATTAGGAAGAATACAGAAAAACGTGTTAACATTATTTGCCTCTATGGAGGGAAGAAAATGAATTAGAAGGCGGGTAGGTGGGAGACTTTTGTATCATTTGAATTCTTAGAACTATATAAATAGACTATTTTTAAAAGTATTCAAAACAAGGTAACCATCACTAAATTTGGAGAGAAATTTATCAGTACTCCCAAGTTTCTGAGTGAAATCATAATTCATAGTAAACCTAATTCTTTCCAATAATTACCATTAGGCACATCTAAGCAGCAAATATTTATACTATTTAGAAACCAAAATTTTCCATGAATCAGAAAAATAAAGAATTTTAGTCTTCAGCCTTTTCAAAAACGAAACCCTGCCATTTGTGACTACATGGATGGGCCTTGAGAGTATTACACTCAGTGAATAAATCTGACTGAGAAAGACTGTATGATCTCCCTTTGGAAGACAAAAAAGGTCAAACTCACAGAAACAGAAAAAACTGTGGTTGCCAGAGGCTGTGGGGCGAGAGAGATGGGAGATGTTGGTCTAAGAGTACAAACTCTCAGAAAATGAGTGAGTTCTGGGGATCTCTACAGCATGGTGACTACGGCTAATCACAAAGTATACTTAGAAGTTATTAAGAGCATATCTTAAGTGGTGACATACATGCACAGAAACGTGGTAGACACACGACGTGACAGATATTACCTAACTTGAAATCGGTAATCATTTCACAATATACGCTGATGGCAAACCATCACCTTAAAAGTTTATTTTTTGTCAGCAGTACCTCAATAAATGGGGGGGGGGGGGCGTTGAATAAGCTTTTTTGTTTGGTTTGGCCAAGGCAGTTCATCAGAGGGCTATGACTATGGCAATTTTGAAGATGACTTTATTATCTGTTCAATAAGTTAAAATTTTAAAAACAAAGTTGAAAATACTTCAACAATCCCCACAGTCTACTCTACTACCTCCCTCTTCTTTCTCTCCTTTTTCTCATGACAAACCTCTAGAGAGAATTAGCTGTTCTTCTCATCTTACCTTCTTCACCACAATCAACCGACTACCTGCCTTCACTCCTCTGATTCCCCACAACGGCTGTTGCTAAGGCTACTATCCATGGCCTCCATATTCTCCAATCAATGACCTCTTTCAACTTCAATGTTGACTTCTCAACACAATTCAATGCTATTAACCAAGTTCTTCTTTTTATAAAAATTTACTTGAGGGCGTTTGGCTGGCCCAGTTGGTGGAGCATGTGATTCCTGATCTTGGGGTCAGGGGTCTGAGCCCCACACTGACATAAAGATTACTAAAAATTCACTTAAAATTTTTAAGCCCATTTTTAAACTTTTAAAACAAAAAGATGATGGAAAGCAAGCCTTGCTAGAGGTAACCGTTTTATTTATTTTTTTTAAGATTTTTGAGAGAAAGAGAGAGCATGTGCAGAGAAAGGGGCAGAGGGAGAGGGAGAAGGAGAGGGACAGGCAGACTCCCCACTGAGTGGGGATCCCAACATGAGACTCAATCCCAGGACCATGACGCAAGGGTAAGTCAGATACTTAACCAACCAAGCTACCCAGGTGCCCTGAGGCAACCAATTTCTGATGCTTCCATTCATCCAACGAATATTTTGTAAACACCTACTGTGTGCCAAGCATTGTTCCAGGTGCTGGGGACACAGCAGTCAACAAGAGACCCAAATCCCTACCCATCTGGGGCTGACATTCTAGGCCAAGGATAGTCAACAGATAAGTAAATAAGTGGATAATAATGAGTTATAAAGAAAAACAAAGCAGGGTAAAAGGGATAAGAAAGGATAGGATTTAATTTCGTATAAAATATTTTACTTAGAGAGATCGGCTCATGCATGAGTGAGAGTGTCAGGGGCCAGGCGTGAGGCGGGCAGAGGGTGAGGGAATCTCAGGCAGACTCCGCATTCTGCCTGCAGGGTACAGCATGGGGCTTGAGCCCATGACCCAGAGATCATGACCTGAGCTGAAATCATGAGTCAGACAACCAACTGAGCCACCCAGGTGCCCCACATATAAAATGTTTTCTATAGAATGGTAAGGAAGTTCTTTTTAATAAGGTGCTTATTGGGGTAGAGACCTAAAAAACGTGAAAACAAGCCTCATGGTTATCTGTGAGAGGAAAGCACGACGGCCCCGAGGTGGGAGTGCACTTGGTGTGTTTGAGGGTGAGCAAGGAAGCTGGCTGTGGCTAGAGCAGTGTGAAAGATGGAGGGCTGCAGGTGCAGACAATAGTAGGTGAAGGGGTGAAGGTGAAGGGCTCAACCCTGGGGTTGAGCAGACCCCATTTGCTGACTATAGATGGAGTTTGGGAGGGAAAAGAGGATTCAAGTGTAACACTAAAGGTCTCTGGGCAGCAGTGGAAGGACAGAGACACCATCAACTGAGATGGGAAAGCCAGGAAGAGCAGCTCTGGGGTAAAATCAGGAGTATGGCTGGGGGCATATTTAGCTTGCAGTGATGATCAGACTTCCAACTGGAAAAGTCTCCTATCCTGTGCATAAAAATATCACAACCACATCGGTATGCAGCCAGAGCTCTGGGGGACAGGTTCTGGCTAAACAGATTTGAGCACCAACAATACACTGAGGTGTTTGAAGCTACCTAACAGTAGGAGACCAGCCAGAGAGTAAGAGCAGACAGCGATGGAAGGCATCCTGGAAACAGGTCCCGAAGAACGTAATTGTTGAGAGGTAGCGAAGATGGGGCTGAGCAGGAACAACCAGTAGCAGGAAAGTCCTAGGAGAGGTCCCACAAGCCAACTGAAACCGTTTCAGGAATGAGGGAGTGATAAACCACATTAAATACTGCTAAAAGGTCAAGTAAAAAGACAAGGAAGTTGACCTTGAACTCGGTAAGGTGCAAGTCCCTGGCAAATGTGGAAGAGCTAGCGGTCTTGGTGGCGTGGGATGAGGATACAAGACTGACTACAGCAGGCTCAAGACTGAATGGAAGGAAAGAACACAAAAACAGTAAGAATAAACTCTTACAAATGTAGTGCTGTAAAGGGAAGCCAAAGATAGGAGAGTGGAGGTGGGTATGGGTCAAGGGAGTTGTTTTTGTTGTTTTTCTTTCCTTACAAGACAGGATATCCTCTTATGTATTTGTATGCTGTGGTGAATGACCCACGGAGAGGAAAGCCATTAATGCAGGAGGACAAATGCAGAAGGAATCCACCCTCCCCCCAACTTTTATTACACAGCAGGTAGTGAATATAGTATTCTGAACCTAGCTTTCTGCACTCAACAGCGTAACTTGGCAATTCATCTAGTTGGCCTATGCAGATCCGCCTCACACTTCCTAACGGCTACACAGGGTTCCATCCCATAGACGTACCAGAGGCAATAAGCCAGAGATCCGTGTTTAGCATTTTAGAAGCTGCTAAACCAGTGGCTAGTGTTGCTTTATTTATTTGATTAAAACTTTCAAACATACAACAACAGAGAACAGTCTAATGAACCTCCTTCAGGATTCAGCTAGGACCCACATACTGCCAGAGCGGTTTGACCTACCATTTTTTTTGCTCAAGCATTCGAAAGCAGATCTCAGACATGTAATTCTACTTCTGAATACTTTGCTACACATCTCTAAAAATGTGGACATTTTTATAGAGCCACAATTAACATACTTCAAAAAAGTTAAACTCTTGGTTTAATATTCAAATTCTAAAGTCTCTAAAATATTTTTTAATGGTTTGATACAGACTCCAAAAAGGATTCAAAGGTTGTTCCTTTAATCTAACACAGGTTCCTTCAGCCCCAACTTTTCATTTAGTGCCACTGACAGAGGCTATTTTAGTTGTTCTGTTTCCTCCAGGGCAGGTATGGGCTTTTGACTGTACAACTATAGGTCTCAAAATATCTTTGTTGTCTTCCCACTTGAGGGACCTTTTGCATGACTAACTTCTGGGCTGCAAATCAGTTTCCCTCTGAATTTTGAGAGAACTACTCGGTTTTTATGTCTGATAATGCTACTGAATAGGAGGGGGCTTTCCTTATTCCTCAATTGTACAGGATTTTATCTCTAGAAGCTTCAGAACTTTCTTTTTACCCCTGATCATCTGAAATTTCAGGATGATATGCCGCCGTGTGGGAATTTTTAGTTCACTGTGTCAGAGACCAGTTAATCTAGACACCAGGGTCCTTTCGTCTGATGTTTCTCTTGCATTCCCTCTTTGATCATGCTGTCCTCTTTGTTTTCTGTTCTCTTTTTGGAATGCCTATTACTAGGACTGTAGCGGGATTGCTCCTTACATTTTCTTTTTTTTATCTCTTCTCTCGTATTTACTGTTCTTTATTCTATTCTGTCCTGCTTTCTGGGAGATTTCTTATTTTCAACCCTTTTATTTTTTCAATGTTGACAACCCTAGTCTTCATTTCCAGGAGCTCTTGCCGATTCTCTGGTCTTTTCTCCTGACCTCTTGTGTTGTATGAGTGCAAGATCTTCTCAATGCCCACAGTGTTAGTGTTTACAAAGTTTTATTCTACTTCTATTGGCTCTTTTTCTGATTTTTAATTTTCATATTGGAGGCTTCCCTCATTGGTCTAGAAATCCTCGGTTGTCTAAATTTTTAATAAGGTATTTTTTTTTTATTTTTTATTTTTTTTAAGATTTATTTATTTATTTGACAGACAGAGATCACAAGCAGGCAGAGAGGCAGGCAGAGAGAGAGGAGGAAGCAGGCCTCCTGATGAGCAGAAAGCCCCACGCGGGGCTCGATCCCAGGATCCTGGGATCACGACCCGAGCCAAGGCAGAGGCTTTAACCCACTGAGCCACCCAGGTGCCCCAATAAGGTACTTTTTAAATGTGCACAAAAGAACAACAAGCTCCCCCATGGGGCCATCACCTGGCTTCAATAGTTTAAAAAAAATGTTGGCAGTTTTTTCTTCCCCTCCACACATACCTCTCTCCAAAGTTTGGGGTTTTGTTGGGTTGGGTTTTGTTTTGTCTTGTTTCTGGGTTGTGTGGATTTCTTGGGTTGCTGTTTTTTTGTTGTTATTTTGTTTTGGTATCTGCTCTTTTTTAAACAGCTCAGCACTGAACAGCAATGCTGTGCACATGGCTGAGGCTTGCTTACTGGAGACCTCACTAGTGATTCACTAGGGCAGCAAGCCTTTTCCTTAAATGAACCCTAATGTCCGTACATGGAGATCTTTTTTCCAGAGTCATTCAGTTTCTTCAGAAAATAAAGTCCAGTCTTTCACCCAGGCAGCCAAAGTACAAACGTGTACACCAGCAAAGGGGAGCACAGCTCCTTTTATTAACTTTCAGCCTCTAGGCCTCGCACCATGGCTCTACACCACACCTCATGCCCCCAATTCCCATGTCTCTCTACAGTTGGCAGGGGTGACTCCTCTCTCTTCCTCTTGGTTTTCCCCTAAACATATACCCACTTCAAGTCTAGGCTTGCCCCCACTGAGGAACAGGAAGGGATACTATCTCCAGCTCCTAAAGAAGAGGAATGGGAGATGCAGAAACATCTCGAGCTGAGGAACAAGAAATACAGGTTTCACGGCAAGTTACAAAGATAACCAAAAGAGGAATTAAAATAAATAGATTATGAGGAAAAAGAAAAGAGTAGGAACTGGACCAAATCCTTGTCTATAGCAGGGAGGAAAATAACACGAAATATATGATGTGCATAAATCAAAAAACAGCAATATAGTTTTTTACTTATAGAAATGAAGGCAACCACCAGAAGAATGAAAAGTGGAAACCATGAAAGTGAGCACCTATGGGAAGCACCCAGAGGCCAGATGAGGGACTCTCACTTTTCCTGAGGAGCCTGGATGTGCTACCTGAAGCTTTGGTCCATGTTCATGTATTTCTTTGATATGGTTTTTTCTTTTAACTTAATAGTAGCATATCAGAGAAAGGGGCAATTCTTTAATGTTTTCCCATTATACTTAGGATAAAGACCTAGATCATTTAGCCAGCTGGTAAGTCTGTTAAAAACCACAACAACAAAAAGCTCTTCTGACAATCATGAACACATGTTCAAGTAGCACAATCTCTAGCAGACCAATTCAAAGACTCACTGTGGCTGGAACATCTTATAAAAAAAATGATGATTAAGTGGAGAAACCAGATAGAAATAGAAGAGAATGTACTTTATGATACTAGACGCCTGACTGATAGTTAGCTGGCGGATAGGGGACAGGTTTCCCAGAAGACGTTTAAATCCTACTAAAATCTATTCAAAAATCACTTCAGTGTTGTATTTATTTTTTCCAGGAATGTGAATTTCTTCCCAGAAGGAGGCTGTAAATTACATCATTAAAAAAAGTTTTTGTCACGCATTGGCTTGGGGCATTTTTTTCTTTTATAGGTCTTCAGCAATGGAAATGTTCTAGATTTTTGATGTTTAATACAGAAGCCAGTCACATGTGGCTACTGAGCACCTGAAGCTGGCTATTGCGAGTGAGCAACTAAAGTTTTAATTTTGTTAATTCTAATTTAAATTTATTTATTTATTTTAAAGATTTTATTTCTTTATTTGACAAAGAGAAATCACATAGGCAGAGAGGCAGGCAGAGAGAGAGGGGTAAGCAGGCTCCCCGCCGGGCAGAGAGCCTGATGCGGGGCTTGATACCAAGACCCTGAGATCATGACCTGAATCGAACGATGGCAAAGGCCTCACCCACTGAGCCACTCAGGTGCCCCTTAATTTAAATTTAAATAGCCACATGTGGCTACAGCCTGCCACAGCAGACAAGTACAATTCTAGACTACCAGGACTCCTACTCTTTTCTTATACTAAGCTCTCTCCTATGCATTCTAGCCACCCTGGCCACTGTCTTAAAACACACATGCTTGGGTGCCTGGGTGGCTCAGTGGGTTAAAGCCTCTGCCTTCGGCTCAGGTCATGATCCCAGGGTCCTGGGATCGAGCCCTGCATCGGGCTCTCTGCTCCGCGGGGAGCCTGCTTCCTCCTCTCTCGCTGCCTGCCTCTCTGCCTAGTTGTGATTTCTCTCTGTCAAATAAATAAAATACTAAAAAAAAAAAAAACACAAAAAAAAAAACCACACATGCTTGCTCCTGTCACAGGGTCTTTGCACCTACGGCCTCCTCTCCCTAGAACATTCTACTCTCTCCTATTCCCCAACTTCTTCATCTGGTTAACTATTGCTTTTCCTTGCTACCTAAAATTATCTTATCTGCTGGTTTGCTCATTTCTTGATTTTTTTTTTTTTCACTCCACCACTACCACCTGAACCCACCCACCAGGTGGAATTCAAGCTCCATTAGAGCAAGGTTGCTGTTCACTTTGCCCATCACTGTAATCCCACGACTAAAGACAACGCTGTCTGACTTACAGTACACAGTATCTACTGAATAAATGCCTGCTCATGATTTTAATTGTCTCACAGAGACTCCCAGTATCGACCCTAGTCCCAGTCTTGCCACTGCAATTTAGTTCCACATTTCCATCAAGCCCCATGACCATTTGTACTTAAAAATCCCACTGTCTGGGGCGCCTGGGTGGCTCAGTCATCAGGCTTCTGCCATTTGCTTGGATATGATCCCAGGGTCCTGGGATCAGCTCTCTGCTCAGCGGGAAGTCTGCTTCTCCCTCTCCCACTCCCCATGCTTGTGTTCCCTCTCACTGTGTCTGTCAAATAAATAAAATCTTAAAAAAAAGAAAAATTCCACTGTCTACACATTAACTATTATTATCTGCACTGTTGCCAGATTAACCTTCAGAAAACTTGGCTTTATCTGTGTCATAACTCCAAACAAAGAAACCTTGAAAGAAATCCAAAAGAAAAGCCAATTTAGAAGCAAGAGTGGACACACTGTACATACTCCCAACTTTCTTGGGTCCTTTGTTAACAAATACAAAAAGAAACCAAAAGAAAATTTCTCTGCAAAGACACAAAATGAGAAAGTGAATCTTACCACAAGTTCAAAAATATCCATGAAGACAGAATGTCCCTTAGGGGTTTTCTCATTCAGACTGGCAGGGGACCAGATCCAATAGAAATAAGTACCATCTGAAGAAAGGTGCACAGTGCTCATGGTGCTGCCAACGGGGAGATGATTGGCTGGCATGGGCACCACGTGGCACACCTGGACATGAAAGGGAAGAAAACTTCATTAGTGTGACATACAAGTTATTAATTCTACCAGTTCATCACTCAAGCTATTAAGTCCAAGATCAGAATTCATAGGCTTCCTGGTCAAAACTACTAGCTCTAAGAGAGAAAAATTACATGACAAAAATACAAAAATTCATTCAATGGGCCATGTAACAGACAAAAGAGGCTGAAGTAATAGAACCTGCTAAGCATGTATTTTGTCAAATATTGAAAATAAAGCTTTAGAGAAATAGTCCTTGCTGAAATGTCCTAAGTTTTCCTTAGTAAGAATTTCAGACTATTAATTATATTTAAAAGGATAGGGACTGTATCTTATTTACTTTTATATCCCAGTACCTAATTCAGAGTCCAACACAGTTATTTAATAAATATGGAAGGAAGTGAAAAAGAGGGCAGAAGGAAGACAAGAGAGAAGGCAGAGAAGGGAGACAAGGGGAAAAGAGAAAGAAAACAAGCAAGGCACATGCAAGACCCTAACCCAGCACACGTGGGCTTAGTGAGATGCACCAAGTCCCTTGTCTTGGAGGAAAAAGACAACCGCCAATTCGCTGTATCAGACACGAAGGCATGTGTTTCTAATACTAACCCTCGTTCAGTTTCAGTATAAGGAATGAGCTTTGCAACATTTCATATTAAATGAGCAGTTACATACTCATGTTTACTGTAAGAGAAAAGCCCTTAAAATGAGAGAAAATGGGGACCCAGAAAACTACTGACTAGGTTTTTCAAAAATGCTGAGGGTAGGAGCAGAACTGAAAATCCCAAAATAAAAATAATTAGAGAAGGTCAGATGCCTTCGGGAACAGCAAGAACCACTTTCAGTTATTCTATCTCTCGGGGTGAGTCACTCATTTTCCTAAGGTTACTTCTGACCCTTGAACTCATTTCATAGGATTTTTTTTTTCCAGACTTGTTTTGTCTATTTGAAAAGTTAAAAAGTAATGTAGTTGCTGTAACCACACTTTGGAACTTGTAGTGCCAGGAAATCTAGAAAGTTGACAGCTACTGATTGGCCTAAGTAACTCCCAAATTGCTCCAATGCACATCACCTACTTAGTGAAAACATGGTTTTCTTGGATAAAACTGAAGTTTCTGCAACAAAACAGAAGAAATGGATATTGCCTCAAATAAAAACCATGTCCCGGGGCGCCTGGGTGGCTCAGTGGGTTAAGACCTCTGCCTTCAGCTTGGGTCATGGTCCCAGGGTCCTGGGATCGAGCCCCACATCGGGCTCTCTGCTCAGCGGGGAGCCTGCTTCCCCTTCTTTCTCTGCCTTCCTCTCTGCCTACTTGTGATCTCTGTCTGTTAAATAAATAAAGTCTTTAAAACAAATAAACAAAACACAACCATGTCCCAAGATTTAACATCTGTTTAATTCCCAGGCATATAATTCTACTTAAAATAAATATAGGACATATTTGCGTCCGTCCCCATTAATAATAAAAAATGAAGTCAAGGGGCGCCTGGGTGACAGTTGAGCATCTGCCTTCAGCTCAAGTCATGATCCCGGGGTCCTGGGATCGAGCCCCGCATGAGGCTCCCTGTTCAGCGGAGAACATGCTTCTCCCTCTCCCTCTGCCTGATGCCCCCCCCCCCACTGCTTGTGCTGTCAAATAAAATCTTTCTTTAAAGATTTTATTTGTTTATTTGACAGAGATCATAAGTAGGCAGAGAGGCAGGCAGAGAGAGAGGGGTGGGGAAGCAGGCTCCCTGCCAAGGAGAGAGCCTGATGTGGGGCTCAATCGCAGGACCCTGGGATCATGACCTGAGCCAAAGGCAGAGGTTTTAACCCACTGAGCCACCCAGGCACCCCTCAAATAATAAAATCTTAAAAAGAAAATGAGGTCAATTGGGCATTTATTTGTCAATTTGTTCTTTTTATTCATCTAACAATTAAGCAGCTACTGTGTGTTTTGGAGATACAACAGTGAATAAGACACAGTTCCTGTTCACCAGGAAAGGTATAGTTGAGTGACAGACAAAGGAGACACAACATTCCACGGAAGTCCTGAATGGGACTGCACCCAGGGCATTCACTCCACGGATGGGAACTCTAACCAGGCAGTTCATCTTTGGTTGAAAGGCAGAAAGGAGTAATGTAAAAAGCTTGAACTCAGGTGCTGAGAACCATGGGTTCAAGTTCTTATGCTGCCATTATTGTGTGGCCTTGGGCAAGTCCCTTAACGTTGGAGCTACATTCTTTCATTCAACATAAAGGATAACCTCACGGAGTGCTTACAATAAGCCTAGCCTCAGCTGCCTCGTCTGTAAGACAAAACTGCCATTGTTCTACCTCACAGACAGTGTATGGAAATTGCCTAGACCAGGGCCCGGTACAGAGACGCTGATAAAGGACAGTTACTATTATCACCAGTCCAATGCTGGGCACCGTGCTCCATTCTAAGCACACAAAGATGGGTAAGACGGGGTCCAGACTTAAAGGGATGCATGGCAGTGGGGAAGAGACAAAAGCAGGGGACTGCAGCGCGGTGCAGCAAGCGCTGGCACAGACTGCTATGTTTGGAAGCACTAAAGATGAGCTCTGAATCCCTAACACATAATGATTTTATCCAAACTCATTTCAGGGCTCCCGTTACCACAGAAAGGCTGTTTAGAGCAAATCAAATAAGGAAATGATGCCTTCCCAAAATAGATCTGGCAAAAGAAAAAAAAAAGGGCAGCTAGTGTATCTACCATCTTTGACTCTCTAGAATTTTTTTTTTGATCACAAAAATTTGTTGATGGCCTTAGAAACTCTTAGAGAGCACATTCATGCAGACCACCTAGGGAAACTCTAAGATATCAGAAAAATACAGAATGCCTAAATGATGACAAGTATAAGGATGTCACTATGGCAGGAAACTGTATCAGCAGTGTTCTGACTCCTGATGAGGTCAGCAACTTCCCTCACTGACTCCAGAATATAAAAAGACAATGTCTTGGTTTTCTTTTTACCTGAAGGGTATTCTGGTCAATGACCTGGAAAAGGGAGTGAGGTTTATTATCAAAAGAAACAGGCCGGTGGAGAAGAATGCCACTGCCAAAAGCAACCCATCCTGGTTCCAGCTCCTCGTTCCGGCAGTACACAAAACCTCTGCAGAGAAGAAAAAAAGTATACAGGCTGAGTAGCCAGGCAGTGTTCAAAACCACACAATGCGCTACAATAGACATTTTCCACCTAATTTTTAAAACAACTAAGTGAGCAAAATATCTAAAGGAGAATAAATATATTGCATTAACATTTTGCAGCTGATGAACTAGAGCAAATATTAATTTTGCACAACAAATTAGAGAGGAGGAAAAGTTGGGGAAAAGATCTAATTAAATATATAAGGATCTCAAATTGTGGTTTCTTTCGGCAGCAATTCACAGAATGATTAATATATTCCAACTGCAAAGCACTGTTAATTCAATGTGAAATCCAAATACAAAAAGACTTAAGTAGAAAAACATCTATTCATCAACATGGAGAAATCACTATTATAGTAATTCTGATCATAGAGGAATTTCTGGCTAGAAACAATGACCTGAGGGCCACCAAGCTCTTTAGAGTCAAAACAAAGCCGAAATGCATTACAGAACAAGAGTCCACTAATGCAAGAAAACCCAAATTACATGAAGTTTTGCACTTATTTAGTTACTAGTCAGTCTTGGGGGTGAGGGGGAGGGAGTATACCTCCCAGGTGTTTTCTTCATAGAGATTTATGTAAGGAAGGAAATGTTCCAGCCAAATCATTCAGCAAGTTCCATGCAACTGACCTGAGAGTACCATGTAATCCAGACCCCAATTTGCTTACTCCTCTTCCAACTGAGTTAGTAGTATACAGGTAAAGACCATCTGCCGTGAGACAGCGCCCCAAGTCAGCATCTGAAATCGTTTTTTCACAGGTAAATTATATACATGCTTTTTTCTAGTGAAACTATAAATGTGCTTTTTCTAGTGAAAAAGCCATTAGGAGGTGGGGTGAGAGATAATCTCCCACCTCTAAAATAAGTGCTTCAATGTGACTTCCAGGAAAGACGGCTCCAACCCCCAAATCAAACATCCAAAATGCATGTGGGATCAGGAACCAAGATCAGCGAAAGAGGTCAGAGAGATACTAGCAGGAGAACCTGGTTCTGCCTGCCAAAAATTTTCTTCTTCTTTTTGAATAGCAAAAATGTCAAATTTATGCGTTCTTAATTCTGGTCTGAAAGGACTATGACTACAGTACTTTCAGTAATGATTCTGTAGTTTAAAAAGTGAGCTTTTAAGAGCCTTGGACACTATTAGTTGACCTTGGGCCTTTTTGAACTTCAGTTTCTTCATCCATAAGATGAGGATAATATGTACCTCAAGAGTCACTGTGATGGTTAAATGAAGTAAGGCAAGTAAACACCCACATGCTCGATGCTACAAAACCAAAGCTCCAGAAATGGCAAATGATAATATGTTGTAATACCAATGAAATACGTGGAACTTAGATCTGCTTCTGGAGACATCCCCTCCAGCCACTGTTTCCCCTTAGCTATATCCTCTGCTGGCTAAAACAAACAGTATCATTCTAAAGAACGATTAAATGGTTTACTAACTTACCTTCTAAAGAATTGGTCTTAGAAAGCTTGGAAAACTTTCAGTATTTTCATGATCCTTTCACTACATTTGGCTACCACTTATAATATTAAAGGAAACCCACACCACAGCACTCATATTAGTGAGTATGCTGTTAAGAATTCAGTTTACTAATCCAAGACCACTGGAACTTCAACGGTTTTTTGAGCAATCAGTAGTTGTGAGTAATCATTTCTAAAATATTAATTTCCTCAAATATTTTAACTTGCAACATAAATATCCACTTATCCACCCTTCTTTAGACTGAGGCTCAAGGCCTTCTGAGAAGTCTGACAAGGGGTGGGAGTCAAAGTGACAGATTAAACAAGACTGGCCCCCGACTTGATACTTGCTGAAGCTGAGTGACCAGTACGTATTGTTGACTAAAGCATTCGCTCAACTTCTGTATCTGTCGAATGTTTCCATATTAAAAGTAAGATTACTTTTTAAAAATAAGAAAAATATTCTCAGGGTGCCTAGGTGGCTCAGTGGTTAAGCATCTGCCTTTGGCTCAGGTCATGATCCCAGAGAATCTGGGATCAAGCCCTGCATGGGCCTCTCTACTCAGTGGGGAGACTGCTTCTCCCTCTGCCCCTCTCCCTGCTTGTGCTCTCTCTTGCTCTCTTCTCTCAAATAAATAAAATCTTAAAAAGAAAAAAGAAAAGAAAAGAAAAAGACTCTCTAGGTGGAAGCAAAACTAAAAGTACAAGGCAGTGAAAAACAAGGAGATAAGCTTAACACCATCGTCCTCAGTAAGAAGCTACTCCGAGGGAGAGATTGAAGTAAAAAAGGAGAAAACAAAGGGATTTTGATTTTGTTTGAAGATGTCACTTTCAGCCTATGATGTTTAAGAACTTCGTGGTATTGCAGTTGTAGGCTTTTTTGCTTCTCCCACGGACTCTAGTTGCGTCATATCCAAAAGTCTCACCAGTTCCTCTTACTAGCTCATGTGACTATTTGTTACAGCAGTGGACACAGCAGACACAGGCCCTGGGATAAAGGGTGCACAGGTGGTCAGCTGCTTAGACTGCACCCCATGCCCTTCTGGTTGCCCCAGAAGTCTGCCTCCATCAACGGTTCTAAATGGAAGGGTGGGCAGAGGAGGCTCTGAATCCCATACATAATTAATGTCAATTTCTTAAGAGATCCACTTTGAGTCTTTCCATAAGAAAACTGAATGTTTTAGAAACAATTCCTGGGCTATTTTAAATTCCTATTTCATCAGTTATGCAATGTTTAATGACACAGTCACGATAGCAGTTACAACAGCTGACAGGTTTGTGAGCAGAGTGGACTCCTGGCAAGCCTGCAACTCCCAGGTGGGAGCGGCAGCGCACATGCTGCCGGGAAGCGGCCACCCTGCCGGGCCGTGGCACCACTCGGTACATCCGCCACGCCAAATGGAGAGGCCTCCTCTATCCCACAGGCCAGGCAAGTGAAGGGCAATTAAGAGGGCTGCTGCCGTTTTCAAGGAAATCAGAGTGAACTGGTTTGGAATACTCATGAAAACGTAAAAACATTTTAATCCAGATCATGGAAATACTTGATTCATGCTCCTTTAACAATCTCTCTCTTCTTCTTTTTTTTTTTTTTTTTGGTTTTTAGGGTGGGAGGGATTATCAAAACAGTCCTAATACATCACTAAGGGAAACAGCATCAGGTTCAGGCAAGACCTGATACTCTGTTTACACTTAGAAAAATTCAACCTGAGGCTCCCAGGCTCAAACACAAATACCCAGGAGTCAACTTAAGTAATTCATGCCTCCTTGGCTAAAGTATATGGATGATACCTTTTCCTTGCGATAGCAGAACCTATCCATTTTCTTACCTCACCGAGTATCAGCTTTTACACTTTTACTGATAAAGCAGACAAAGAACATATTGTATAGGAACCTAGAGCTTTTAATTAAAAGGAACACAGTTTTATCTAAATCAGTTGCCACAATGATCTAAAAACCACTCTTTTCACGTCTTCAATTCAGTCACAGGAGCAAAAACCCCTATATTACCTTTATTTTCAGAACTGGAGCCAGTGTTGCTATCTGGTGCAGGCAACATGTCTTCATACCCCCATGATACTATATGTTTGCCACCGAGCAAACAGGAGGGGGATCCAGGCCCCCCTTCCAAGAGCAACAGCCTAAAAATGAGGAGATGGGAGAATCAAAGACACAGAGACTATCCATTTCAGCGAGAAAATGAAAGTCATCTTACAGATCAGCAACTAAAATAGGGTTATGCAAATCTGCATCTGGAATAAATATCCACATTTTTAATTTAAAAATTATAAAGCCATGCTTAAAGGAATGTCATAATTAAAGTACAGCTATGTGTAAAATGTATAGGTTTTATATACACATGGGATGGGGGAAGGGTATCAATTTAGGAGGCACATATCAAAACATTAGGAGTGGTTATCTTCAGATAATGAGATTATGAATGATTTTCAGATTCTCCTTTATACCTTAACATACCTTAAAATCTATAATAATTCATTATAAGCTATTACATTTTTTTAAAAACCTACAAAATAAAAAATGAGAATTAGTATACTCTAGGAACACTTTCAAAGAAGGAAGAGAACACAAACAAAATTATTAAGATGAGTATGACAATACACTTGTTTTAAAATAAAATAATAAAATAAGTTTTAAAATAATTTAAAATCACTCATTGGTAAGTTTAGCAATTTACCTATTGAAAGGCTTTATGCACAGATCTCCCTTATGGGGGGCGGTGGATAAGGAGCCAAAGTGATAGCTTACCTATACAGTACATCGGCTACGGGCAGGGACCCCAGATCAGTTTGTTTCTGTAACAGATGGACCGTATGAACAAAAGTTTTCAACGAGCCCCTAAAAATAAAAGGAGGGAACAGAAAATCATCAAAACTGAAAAGCCAAACAACAAGGTTAACTTTATTAACCACAAGACAGTGTTCTAAAAGAGGTCTATCCGCTTCCGCCAATCCGAAGACCTGTTGTACCAAATATACTGGATTTTTACAGATTACCGCTGGCTCTCACAAAAAGTTACTTTGTGAGCAGCACCAATTATGCCAATTAGGATGTTCTCCCTGCATTTGTAAAGGTAAATAATTTTCTCCCAAAATAAACGTTCAATACCTGAGACTCAAACACAAAAAACATGTGGCTATTATACTTCAGTACCATTTCATGAAGTCTTTCTCTAGTCTAAAGGAGAGATTTTATAGAAGGGGATTATACTTGAAGTCTAGCAGTGTTTCCAGCCTTCATTTTTAAATATCTTTAAGTTCATCTTTTTTTTTTTTTTTTTTTTTTTTTAAGATTTTGAGAGAGAGCTAAGCACACTCCCTACCGAGCAGGAAGCCTGACGTGGGGCCTGATCCCAGGACCCAGAGATCATGACCCGAGCTGAAGGCAGATGCCTAACCGACTAAGCCACCCAGGCACCCTTAAGTTCATCCATTTCATATAACATCTCCCTAAACTCCTTCACATGAAATATGACTGCAAAGGAATACGTTCAAATAATATATATATTTTGTATTAAGTCTACCTGAATGTGGGGCTCAAACTCATGAACCCGAGACCAAGAGTCACACAATTTACCGACAGAGCCAGCCAGGAGCCCCTGAAATAAGTATTTTGTGCTTAGCGGGGGGTGTTCCCTCCGCTTCCCTTGCTGTGAAGTATGTGACTATAATGCTTGCCAAGCTCACCACTACCCAATTTCCTTTTGGTTTCCAAGGCTCAAGATTCGGGGAAATCTAGAATATGGTCAATGGGATCTAAAAGAAGGCTTTTAAGATGCACAGGACTTATCTGGCCAGATCCCAAGTATAAATCACCACAGAACATTTCCTGAACTAGATGACCACCCGTATCAGATAGGCCAACTTCGGATCGTTGCCTTATTCTCTCAGCCAAGGCTTTAATTGCTAGGTATCACATGCCTCAACCCCAGAAGAAATGGAACACCCGACACTGGACTGAGTAGGCTTGAAGTCCTCTTAATTGCCCCTTTCACTACCTCTGGTGTTCACAGAATCAAAACCAAAGAACAATATAAAGCAGGAAGGTGGCAGATAGGATCTAAAAGCTCAAGTTGGGATTCAGGCAACTCACCAGCTGCACCATCTCAACCCTGTCACCTAATTCCTATGGATTTTGCTTCTTCATCTGTCCAACAGTGGTATCTCTGTGGCATGCAGGGAGGTTAAAATAGAGGGGGAAAGCACACTGGAACACTTGGGACCACTAAAGCAACTGTAAAGGTATTACCTGCCAGACTGAATTACACTTTCAGAATAAAATTCATACTCCTTCCATGGCTCCTAAGCCCCTACAATGACCCAAGCCCTGCCAAGCTCCTCTCCTGCCCCTTCTCTCTCCCACTGCATTCCAGCTCCCGGGTTACTATGCTGGCCCTCAGCCACCCCAAGCACAAAAAGAACATCGGGGTTGTGCCACTTGCTGCTCTTCTTGATCAGAACACACCATCACTGGCTTTTTGATGTCTAGTTGGTTCGTTCTCCTCATCCTGGCCTAGTTCATTGGGCACCTCATCAGTAAGGCCGTCCCTGGTATCTTTAGCTAATGCTGTTCTCACCCCACCCCCTCATCATTCTCTATCAAAAGATCCTGGCATGTGTTCTTATAAATGAAAAGCCCCCTGAAGTTATCTGATTCAGGTCAACTTTGCAATTGAGGGACCAACCATCTTGCTCACTGTTGTATCCCCAGTGCCTATAAGAGTACCTTGTACAATGTAAATGAGCAATAATTATTTACAAAATGAATCACCCCGAGTCCATTCAACTGCAAAGTGTGAAACCACTAATCACTATATTCCTAAGAATTAGCAAGGTTCCTGGCAAAGATACTTAATTGGTTGAACAAGTGGACATATTTAAAACAATTTTTTGAAAATGTTGTCTTTGAAAGCATCAATCTCAAACGTTCAATAATATGTCCCAAATAACTTCATTAAAGTAGACGACCAACTGAAAAGGTGAAGGCTTCTGATGTAAAGAAAGTCCAGAATGAGGTGACAATATTAGCAATATAGGAATCATCTTTAAACACAAAACAAAAAAACACCAAGAAGAAAATAAAAACATTCATTTCAACATTTCTGAATGGAATTTGGAATCTCAAGCACATGAAACAATTTCAGTAACCATCAGATTGAATGTGGACACAATAAAGTTTGATTCCATGTTCAATAAATTAGAATGTTTAAAACTAAGTTGATGATTATTCCTAACACTGCAAGTCTATCTAAAGAATTCTATTTAAAAGCAAAATTTCAGGGGCCTGGGTGGTTCAGTTGGCTAAGTGCCTGATTCTTGACTTTGGCTCAGATCATGATCTTGGGGTCATGGGATTGAGCCCCATGTTGGGCTCCAAGCTCAGCAAAGAGTCTGCTTAAGAGTTTCCCTCTCCCTTTGTCCCTCCCTCTGCTCATGGCCTCGCTCTCTAAATATAAAAAAAAAAAAAGTTTTTAAATTTTCTCAAAATGGGATTTTTTAAAAGAGATTTAGGGGCACGTGGGTGGTTCAGTCAATTAAGCGTCATGATCCCAGAGTCCTGGGATTGAGCCCCTTATCAGGCTCCCTGCTCAGGAGGGAGCCTGCTTCTTCCTCTCCCTCTGCCACTCCCCCTGCTTGTGTTCTCTTGAGCTCTGTCAAAATCTTTTAAAACATAAACACAAATAAAGATTTATTTATCTATTTGAGAGAGTAAACACATGAATTGCGGGAGGCAAGAGAGGGGGAGAGGGAGAGAGAGACTCTTAAGCAGACTCCCTACTGAGCACAGAACCTGACAAGGGGCTCAGTCTCACAACCATGAGACCATGTTCTGAGCCAAAATCGAGAGTTGGATGCCCAATTGACTGAGCCACCCAGGTGCTCCCCCAAAATGGGATTTTTGTATTAGTAACAAGTTTATTTAGGGTATAAAATGGTCTTCCACAAATGCAAGCTATCAATCTAATATAAAGCCTTTCCAGGAAAACTTAATTCAGTGCTACCCAGTAATGTCTCCAGAATTAAGCTCCTGTCAGGATTTCCACAATCAACCAGTCTTCAGGGATCTAAAACTAGGCTAGGACAGTTTGCTTAGGGCAAAGAAACTGACAATTAATCTTGGTGCCATTTTGCCTTAAAAATAGTTTGACAGTCAACCATTTAAAGATCAACTTTGAAACCATAAAAATAGGGGAAGAAGTCTTAAAACCAAGAACTCTGTAATCTTTCAAGAAGAATTTTTCCACATATTCTTTGCTTAAAAGAAAGAAAAAAAGAAAGAACTCTGAAGAGAGAAGGACAGATTAATGACATTAATTAATGACACTAATCTGTCAGACCACGGTCCTAATTGGTCTCTAGACAACTAGCTTAAAGGAAAGCAAGGGCAGTGAACCTTTTTCTCACACATACAGGTTACTGGGCAAGAGAATGTAGAGACCCCCTCCTGGAAAAGTAACTCTAACACTTCCTATTGATATCAGATCAACAATTAGATCAATTAGATCTGCTTACACAAAAAGGATGGCACAATATTCAATCTGGATATATACACGGGCACCAGGGTGGCTCAGTCGGTTAAGCGTCTGCATTCAGCTCAGGTCATGACCTCAGGGTCCTGGGATCGAGCCCCACATCAGGATCCCTGCTCAGCAGGGAGCCTGTTTCTCCCTCTCTATCCACTCCCCCTGCTTCTGTGTGCATCTCTCTCTGTCGAATAAATAAGATCTTTAAATCTGGACATATACAGAGAGATCTTTCAGTTAAATTAATGGAGGCAAGCATCATGGTCCAGAAACATAATTTGTGACGAAGCCTACGTAATGGAGTCCAGGTAATAACTCACTCACTTGCTGAAAAAATTAAAAATGAAAAAATGAAGAAATTAAAAGCTCTACCAATTTTCTGGCCATCCTTCGAGGAGAAATATAGATATACCATCCTCCACCAACTGCTGGACCTAAAGCACTAATCATCAAGGAGGTGAGTAGATAACGGCAAGGGTTGGCTCTCCCTTTTAAGCCGCTTCAGCTTTATCACACGATGCCAGACAGCAAACACTTGAACTTGGGCTCCAGCTCAGGGTCCTGGTGCCAAGTTTTGGTGAAAGTATCTTATGCACCGTCGAGGCTGTGAAATTCAATATTGCCAACGAAGACGGACTACTGGAGGTTAAGACTGCCATCACATAGGCTCACCTCTCACTCCACAACCTCCCATCCTCACCCGCCCCCCCCAACAGCAGCCGTCACAAGGCCAACAAGTGGTCCATTTGCTGGTCCTTACCTGGCACACGCCAAAGCCACCAGAGCAGCTGCAGCATTTTCTTTCTGCTTATGTGGGATGTGTCGGCCTGTGTCCGAAGTGTCTTCTAGCCAGGAGCACAGCAAAGTTTCAATTCCATTGAGACAGTCAGCAGGCTCCTTGGTCAGGCTCAAAGGCTGGCAATCACGAAGGCAGTTCAATAGCACCTCAGCAGTTATGTTACAGAGAGAGGGGTCCGTTCTGCTCTGGGACTGGATAAGGGGGAAGACCAGCAGGAGCCCCATCCGAGATGTGAAGGGAGCTTGCTCGGGTTGCTGCAACAAGCCCTGGCGTTTGAGCAGAGCCAACGTTTCTTCGTCACCCGAACTTTCTCGTTCGTGCTGTTCTTCCAAGGCCAGCTGGCGCTGGGCATTCCACAGTCCTCGCAAGGCATTCAGGCGGTACTCCAGCAGGCGGGCATAGGCATTGCTCTGATTCCCACAGACCGAGCGCAAACGTTCGGCTAATTCCGTCGGGTTCTTGGTCTCAAACGTTAAAATCTAAAGGGAAGAAACAATAAAGATGTTGGTATGTACAGTTTTTCACCATGGCTTTCATCAGTGGCAGCAAATATATCCAATGGGATCTAAAAATAGTCCACATAAGTCATCTTAGTTGGAACCAAATATGAAAATAGGTGCTGTAAAACCCAGGTATTTGCTGGAGACTTTTTTCTGTGGCGTTTCTGCTAGTGCCCCGGTTAAAAGTAATATCAGGCCTGGGTCAAAGAGTGCAAATCATGAAAACAGTTAAGTATGAAGTCAGAAATTAATTCAAGTAATTTTAGAAAATTGAAGTACAGGTCCTTGTTAAATGCTTTTGAGGTATAATGTAAGTCTAATTCCTATTACCAAGTGGACTGTAAGTGAAAAGAACAAAATTTTATCTTCAGAATCGAATATACCTACTCATAAATCATTGATATTGTATTGGCCTTTGATTTTGAAGAACACTCCATTCTTACTACTGTTAATCTATTATCTCAATTGGTAACATGGTATAGATTAATTCGGTTCATACTGATCAAAGAAGCACTATTTTCTTGCCAAAACATACAATTACCAGGAGGCCTCTAGATTTCCAGCCACTAGGGGAATAAAACCATTAAATCCTTAATCCTAGGAAAGGAACGAACTATCAAGATAAAGAATTAAAGTGACTGGGGCGCCTGGGTGGCTCAGTGGGTTAAAGCCTCTGCCTTCGGCTCGGGTCATGATCTCAGGGTCCTGGGATCGAGCCCCATGTTGGGATCTCTGCTCAGCGGGGAGCCTGCTTCCTCCCCTCTCTCTATCTGCCTGCCTCTCTGCCTGCTTGTGATCTCTGTCTGCCAAATAAATAAATGAATATCTTAAAAAAATGTATTTAAAAAAAAAGAATTAAAGTGACTTTATGATGCAGAAAGTATATGCATCGAACTAGGTTAAAATGAACAGACCATTGTAAGGAACCAAGGAGGGCACTCTAGGAGCAAGCGCATTAAAACAGACTACCAGGCGCCAGGGGTATCTGGTTCTCAGTAGACCAGAAAATCAGGGTGAGAAAAGGTTTGAAATAAAAGCAAAGAAAATTCTGTCACATCATTGGCACTGACATTTTGAAGGGTTATAGATCACTTTATTTCTCTCAAAAAGCTGCAGAATACTTCTTTTACCTCAAACTTTGCCCTTGAAAACAGCCCAATAAAACAAGAACTTCCAGAACAATGTAAACACAGTAACTGCCTTGCTTAGCTATACATGCAAGTCACTGAACTGAAAAAACATTCAGTTTAAACAACAAATTCTGGGGCACCTGGCTGGCTCAGTCAATAGAGTGGGCGACTTGATCTCAGGGTCATGAGTTCAAGCCCCATGTTGGGTGTGGGGCCTATTTATAAATAAATAATTCCAATTCAAAAAATGTATTTCATTTTTTTTTAAAAGGTCATGTTAAAAGAAAAAAGTAATTCGAATTTCAGTGCTAGCCTATCAAATCAGAAAAAACTTCCAAATGCCATAAGACTTCAAACAACAACTTAGCAATAAGAAGAAAAGAACCATTGATATACACAACTTCAATGAATCTCAGTGGCACTGAATTGAGGGAAAACAGCCAATTTCAAAAGGTTGCATCTGTAGGATTCCATTTACAGGGCTTTCTGGAAAAAAAACAGAATAAAACTATAGTGATAGAGAAGAGATCAGTGATGGTCAGAGGTCAGGGGAACAGGCAGGGTAGGACTAATATAACGATAGTATAAAGAAGTTTTTGGAATGAAGAAGCTGTTCTGTATCCTGATTGTAGTGGTGGTGGTGGTGGGATCATGAATCTATAGGTGTGTTAAATTCATATAACAGTATGAATTTAGGGGGTTTACTCTAAAAAGGGCTATTTAATTGTATGATAATTTCTAAACAAAAGGGAAAAAATTCCAACCAGGCTGTATCTGTGTTCAACTAGATATCATTGGGTAAAGCTATATTGCAGGTCATATTAAAATTAAGAACAAGGGCCATTTTTAGTTGGTTTTTAATACAATAGGAGCAAACAATGTTTAATTGTCTTTTACCATCAAGTCATACCGAACTGCATTTTCCTAACTTTTAACTGGATTCAAACACAAATCATCCTTTTATTTTTCACATGGCAGCAGATAAAATAACTCCGGTTCCTTAAAAAAAAAAAAAAAAAAAAGCTCACATTTCAAGGGCAACCATCTACCTTGAAGCTATAATCAATATTCAAGGAAGTTAGACTGCCTTTATTTTCCCCCCTCCTTTCAGGATCTTCCCTCAAAAACCAGCCTCTACCATTAAAATCAATAACTGAAGACTGAGATGATTTTAATGTTGTTAAAAAAATTAAAAGGCGCCTAGGGTGGCTCAGTCGGTTGAGCCTCTGCCTTCTGCTTGGGTCATGATCCCACAGTCCTGGGACGGAGTCCAGTGTGGGCTCTCTGCTCAGCGGGGAGGTTGCTTCCCCTCACCCTTTACCTCTCCCAGCACCACCCCCCCACCCATGCTCTCTCCCCCTAATAAAATAAAAAATTTTTTTTAAAAATCACAAAACTTTGTCTTCCTACTTACGAACATCTAAAATGAATTTGAGAGCTTTCCAATATTGGTTTTGTGATTTCCACCCAATACTACTCTTTGATATAAAATACATAGGAAACACATACATATTCCACACATTTTATTTATGGTACATTGATCATCTACTTTGTTTATATGAAGCAACTACTAAAAAATTCAATACAGACTTTTATTAGACCCAAGAATCAAAGAACAACTCAGTAACATTAAACCTACCTATTTCCTTTTATTATCAATCTTAAAGATAAGTGGCTCTAAAATGTGGTATTTCATGGTTCGTATAAAGATGTTTACGACAGAATCTAGAGCTAACTCCAAACATTAAGACTAGCTGGAAAAAAACTCTATAATACACTTCTGCACTTTTCTTATGATTCTATTTTTATAAGTACTTCAGCTATATTTTGGCATTCTGAAAAGGATTCTGAAAGGATCTGAGTTATAATTAACCAAATATTATATGATATACACACTTAAGTGACTTATGTTTATTGATTTAGCAGTATCTAAGGCACACTATGCTTTCAGAAATCCATTAGGCTACTCAGCATTATCCATTGGAATGGCCCCTCATGAAAACTAAGAACTGTGCTCTACACCGCTGTTTTTCAGAATTCTAAGTTTGAAGGTCATGGCCAAAAATCATTTCATAAAGACATCATACCTTTGAGTTTTAGTACATCAGCGATGAAGGATCTATTCTGGTACTTATGAATATTAAATGATTTGTCTCAGATCCTCATATAAAAACCACTGCTCTCAGTAACTGCTTTTTTTTTTTTTTTTTTTTAAAGATTTTTTTTAATTTATTTGACAGAGAGAGATCACAAGTAGAGAGGCAGGCAGAGAGAGAGAGAGGGAAGCAGGCTCGCTGCTGAGCAGAGAGCCCGATGCGGGACTCGATCCCAGGACCCTGAGATCATGACCTGAGCCGAAGGCAGCGGCTTAACCCACTGAGCCACCCAGGCGCCCCTCAGTAACTGCTTTTAAAGAAGATAAAAAAATCCAAAATGTCATTAGGAAATGAATACTTTTCACTTTAAAAAGGGGGAAAGGTATTTAAGGAGCAGGGAAGATTCCCATCATTCTTATTCAGAAGGAAGGGTCACTAACTACTTCTGGGATAATGAAGTCACCCAATGAAGGGAATGACTTTCAAAGTAATGTGTTGCCTTAATTTTTTTTTAATCATACATGACACACTAGTTTAATCTAAGACAACAACAATCATTCTGGAAAGTCTAACAGAAGGTAGGCAAAAATTCTTTGCCAGCCAAATCTGGCTTTGAATAAGACTCCAATATTTGATATAAGAGTAGTTATAGAGATCAACTCATTTCAGCCAATTTCCTTCCATTTTCCATGTGGATAAATACAAGAGCATGTACCTGCCAGCCATGATGTGAAATGTGAAATGTAAACATGCATTTCAAGTAATTGTCATAGTGAGAAAAAGCACAGAGAGGCTTTTGAAGTAGTAGAGAATGTTACAAATAAAGAAATTAACCAAACCAATAATTAATAGAAAAAATTAGGGCATGAACTATTGTATTCCCCTAAATGTAAATATTAATTTCCATCCATATCACTGTTCAGAAAAGAGATGTCTCTAAAATTGTCAAGAAATTAAAAGATATATTATAGCCTACCTCTGAAATAGAGTAACACCTTTCTAAGAATTTAACCTAAAAAAAATTTCCAGAAATAAATGTACTGAAGTTTTATTATAGTAGAAAAAGCAGGAGAAATCTTAACATCCAAAAAAGAAATGTTCAGGGCCCCTGGGTGGCTCCGTCGTTAAGCATCTGCCTTTGGCTCAGGTCCTGATCCCAGGGTCCTGAGATAGAGCCCTGTATCAGGCTTCCTGTTCAAGGGGTAGCCTGTTGGAAGCCTGTTCTCCCTCTCCCACACCCCCTGCCTGTGTTCCCACTCTTGCTGTGTCTCTCTCTGTAAAAATAAATAAATAAATAAATAAATAAATTCTTTCCCCCCCAAAAAAAGCTATGTTCAGGGGCACGTGGCTGGCTCAGTAGGTACAGCGTATGATTCTTGATCTTGGAGCTCTAAATTCAAGCCCCATGTTGGGTGTGAGATTACTTAAATAAAATCTTAAAAATTAAAACAAATAAAAAGGGAAGAGGGGCCTGGGTGTCTCAGTTGGTTAAGTGTCTGCCTTCAGCTCAGGTCCTGACCTCAGGGTCCTGGGATGGAGTCCTGCATCAGGCTCCCTGCTCAGTAGGGAGCCTGCTTCTCCCTCTCCCAGTGCCCCCAATGCTGTGCTCTCGGTCTCTGTCAAACAAACAACATTTTTAAAAAATAAAGAGAAGGGAAGTGTTCAATTAAAACATAGGACAATGGAAATTTATGCAATAACTTAAGAAAGTTAAAACCAAAGAAAAAGCAGAAAAATTATATACACCCTATAAGTAGGACTATGTAAAATATGCTTGTTCAATTTGAAAGGCCATTAGTATTTGTGATAATAGAAACATGGATTTTTCTCTATTAAAAAAAAGTGATGACAAGTTAAATAGTTCATATTTAAGCGATCATAACTACAGGGGATACTTTTGAAAAGCAAACGCTATCTTTAACTGGTAGTCAAACAAATGGTGACACAGTGGATATATTTAAAATGGGGAGGGGGGGACAGCTGACAAAAAATCATCATCGTACCACAGGATATGCTGTCCTTAAATCCGTTGACAAGTTCCATCTGTTGCACTTTGGCAGCAAAAAACATAGGGCTGATTAGATTCCTGGTTAGGAGGGAAGACTGAATGGTGGGATGGGGAAGGCCACAAATATTGGGAGCTATGAATGAACAATAAAAACCTTTCACTCTCCAAAGTGAAAGGATACTTAAAACTCGGGACTGTGCCAGCCTCGCAGCACATATACTGATACTCAGGATCACTCAAGCTCCGAACAGATGAATTACATTACTGTGCTCCCCATTATGGTACATTAATCAATTCATTCTATGTACCTGTCAGCATAAAAGGAATTTATACCTGGGTTATTATTTCAAAGCAGATCAACTGGCCAGACTTGCAAACCCAATACAAAATTTGTAAGGAAAGGCCACAGAATACTGAAATCCTCTCAAATGTTAGAGTGCATTTTTTAAACCCTTCTATAAATTTTCCCACTGTTTTTCACATTATGAAGATGGCAATCATGGCCAAATTGAATTGCATATGGCAATTCACAGAATGTAAGATCTCAAGTGAACCAAGTAAATGAATTGTGAGTGCAAGGATGGAATTCTATCTCTTAATATGAAAGCCTAATTTGAGAGTGGATCACATCAATTAAATTAAACCCTGAAGCTGCATATCCTTATCCGATCCTGGAAATAAGGTGTTCATTTGAAAGCTCTTTCGACATCTCCTATTTTTAAAAGGGTCTTTTACTTGACTGACAACACGATTAAGTTTCACAGTTTAATTCATGAGTTTTAGCCGCTAGCTTGGTGCCTCAACTAGAATGGGCTCTGACTGGTTTCCAGATTGTTTGGCTTAGGCTCGGCCCTGTAAAACCTGCTCCAGCACTCAGTGATCTCGCCCACATCTTCACACACCTGCTACTGATGGCAGGATTGTCGGACTGGAAGGACTCAGGGCACCTGGGTGGCTGAGTTGGTACAGTATGTGACTCTTGATCTCTGGGTTATGAGTTCAAGCCCCATGTTGGGCGTAGTCAAACAAAAACTGAGAATTCCATTTCTAAGAAATCACTTTCCCAATTCTTCTTGCATGAAAGTTCCATCTTGACCTTGCCCTTATCCAGTTTTCATCTTTTGTCATGTCCTCATGACCAGGGTCCTATTTTTCCATCTCCTGGTTTGTGAACTTAAAAGTTCACCCCATTCAGCCCAACTCCTATCTTTCAAAATTCAGCTCTGCTACTTACTTTTGAAAATTTCTGACTTCCTTACTCTTTCTCTCTTCTCCTTTCCAAAATTAGCTACTACGTGCTTCCACAGTATCCAGCACATTATCTCTATCAGAGGATCCACCACAAACTGTAAGGGAAAATGTGTTTGCTATTTCACAATAGGAATAGATCGATGATTTGTTAGGAGTAAAGGAAAATATCTCTGAAGAGAAGACATTTGTTAACTGCTTACTTCACATACTTAACGATTACCATCCTGTAATATATTCAAACCCTTAGCATAAATATATTTTAGTAAAAAAACAAAAGCCACTGGTTTTTTTTAAAATAGAAAAACGTAACAAAGAAGGAAACCATGTAACTCTAATATGCGTAACACCACACTGCTATGTTGTTTGTTTCCAGTCTGTCCCCTCTTTCAACTAAGTACTAAAAGGGGAAAAACCATAGCTTATTCACTTTTGTAACACCAGAGCTTAGCACAGTGTCTGGCGCATAAATATTTGATAAATTAACAAATGAGATGATACATTAATTCCAAAAATAATTCCCTTAGGATGTACATCTGGTTCCCACTATACATCTGAGTAACCCTCCTTCGGTTGGACTAATTATAAATCTGCCTTCTGGAGCAACAGAAAATTCTTCCTCTTCCACGTAAGAGCCTTTTAATCAGATGAAGAAAATATGTGTAGTGGAAGAAAGGAACACCAAAATACGAGCTAAAGCCGTTGTTCTCACCCTGGCTGCACATCTGAACTGTTTGGGGAGCTTTTTAAAACAATGCTCCTGAGTGGGCTCCACTCCAGTCAGATTAACTCAGAATATCTAGGGATGAGACCCAGGCTTTTTTCCACTCCACAAGTGAAAGCAATGTGCAGCCAAGATTTCAAACCACTGAGTTAGGGGAACTGGGTTCCAGCTCAGGCTTTGCAAGTAACAATTTCCCCTTAGGTATTTTACTTAAACTCACTTGGTCGGTATTTCTACCTTTATAAAAATGAGGCCAACACCCACCTCATTTACACAGCTAAGGTCAAACACATGTTCAGAGAGCTCTCTGAAAAAGCCGAAACTGCTCAACAACCGTTAGGGTTTCCTTATTTTAGACTAGATCACCACCAAGAAAGGGAATTTTTTCGTATAACCCCGAGAGAAGGAAATCCTGACTAGATAAAAGCCAGGAGTGTTGAGAATAGGGTAAAGGAGGCATGGAATTAAACACATGCTTTGTCTGAGGCAACAGTGTTTAAAAAATGCTAATGCAATCTTAAAATGCATTAGAAGAATTCCACTGTCAGGAACAAGGGAGATAATAATCCCATTTATATTCTGCAATGGTCAAACTCTAACTGGAATATCCTGTTCAGTTCAGAGTACCTCATTTCAAGAAGTCATTAGCAGACTAGTAGGAGTCCAGAAGAGGGTGATTTGACTAATCTGGCAATCATGTCACATGAGGAATGGTTAAGGAACTAGGGATGCCTGGCCTGCAAGGGAGGAGGGAGCAACCTTCATAAAATTAAAGGGCTATCATGTGGAAGAAGATGAGTGTATTGCTCTAGAAGCCGGACGGCGTAAGGAAGAACTTTGATAATAATTCTAAACAGTGTAAATCACAACAACTCCTATATGTGTTTAAAGAAAAAAAAAAAAGATTCTTGGGCTCCACTCACAAAGACTGTTTCGAGAAGTCTAAGATGTACCCTGGAATCTACATTTGAGGCAGGCTCTCTGGGTAACACTGGGTAGTCTCTAAAAATTTTTATAAAAAGTTTATTATAATATAATTCACATACCATGAAATTCATCCACTTAAAGAGCAAAATTCAATGGATTTTAGTACAGTCAGAGCTGTGTGGTTGTTACCACAATTTTAGAACACTTCCATCACCTTCAGAAGAATTCTGTACCCATTAGTAATCTCTCATTTTTCCCCAGATCTCTTAGCCCTAAGCAATCACTAACCTACTCTACAAAGTTACCTATTCTTCACTTCAAATAGAAATGGAATCCTGCTATCTGTGGTATTTTGTGAATACCCTTTCACGTAGCATTGTTTTCAGGATTTGTCCCCTTCATTCCTACTCACTGCTAAATGATACTCCATTTTATGGATAGACCACATCTTATTTATCCATCCACTGGTTGATGGGACATTGGAGTTTCCACTTTTTGGCTGTTATGGATAACACATCTTTGAACATTGAAGTTTTTGCACAGACATCAGTATATAACCACGAGGGATTAAAAAACCTAACAGTGAAACTGCTGAGTCATATGGTAACTCTGTTCACCCTAGGGAGGAACTGTTGAACTTTTCTCCAAAGTGGCTGTACCATTTTACATACCCAGCAGCAATATATGAAGATTTCAGTTTTCCACATCATTGCGAACACTTGTTATCTGTCTTTTGATTAGAGCCATCCAAGTGGGTGTGAAATGGTAACTCATGTGGTTTTGATTTGCATTTCCCTGATGGTTAATGGTGTTAAGCATCTTTCATGGGCTTATCTGTCATTCACCTATCTTTGGAAAATTGTACTTTGAGAAACAATGAATTTGCCTTATCAATAAGAACAAGATCTTCAATGAACAGAAACACATTTAAAAAAGAAAGAAAAGAAAAAAGAAACACAAATCCACTTAAACCCACAAGCTTATAATACTTTGAGAAAGAAAAACCACCACTGGATGATGTTGGCAAACCAACTCATTTTGAAAAGTGATTAATACAGGTAAAGATTCCAACATTTATCCTGCCTTTCTCATATGAACTGTACACTTAGATAACCAAACAGTTAAAGAAGAGTTCCCTTACAGAAGCATTCCAGCTAATAAAGATATGACTGATTATTACCATTTTGCTATCTTGATTTAATAGATGTAGGCATTTAGCTTTAGTAGCTGCAAACATCATAAGAAATCAGCAGATATTATGGGCCTACTGATAAGAACATACATCCCACACTGAGACATAATCTTACCCCCCCAAAAAAGAAATCAAACTTAAATCTGATCAAACCATGGTCCAGAAAAAAGTTTCTTCAAATAAAGTTTAAGACAGGAGGGGCAAGAAAATAGGAAAAAGTTAAAAAAAAAAAAGTCAATCTCAGTGTGTGTATCTTATTTAGATAGTGATTCAAACAATCTTTAAAAAATATTAGCAGAATTATAAGACAATTGGAAATGTGAACACTGCCTGCATAATTTAAAGGAATCATTAATTTTTTAAAAGATTTTATCTATTTATTTGACAGAGAGAGAGATCACAAGTAGGCGGAGTGGCAGGCAGAGAGGGGGAAACAGGCTCCCTGCCGAGCAGAGAGCCCTATGCGGGGCTCGATTCCAAGATCCTAGGATCATGACCTGAGCCAAAGGCAGAGGCTTTAACCCACTGAACCACCCAGGCGCCCTTTAGAGGAATCATTAATTTTTAAAGATATGAAATGCCATTGTAGTTATGATTTTTAAAGAAGTCTTAGTCTTTTAGATACATACTGAAAGGGGTGCTTGTGTGGCTCAGTGGGTTAAGCCTCTGCCTTTGGCTCAGGTCACGATCTCAGGGTGCTGGATCGAGCCCCATATCGGTCGGGCGCTCTGCTCAGCAGGGAGCCTGCTTCCCCCCTCCCCTGCCTACTTGAGATCTCTGCCTGTCAAATAAATAAAATCTTTAAAAAAAAGATACATACTGAAATATATATGGATAAAGTGATAGGTCATGGAAAGACATCCCATGCTCATGGACTGCTAGAAGAAATATTGTTAAGATGATTACACTACCAAAGCAATCTACACATTTAATGCAATCCCTATCAAAATACCAACAGCATTTTTCACACAACTGGAACAATTCTAATATTTGTATGGAACCACACAAGTCCCCAAGTAGCCAAAGCAATCTTGAAAAAGAAAAGCAAAGCTGGAAGATCCCAATTCCAGACTTCAAATTATACTACAAAGCTCTAGTAATCAGAACAGTATGGTACTGGCACAAAAATAGACACAAAGATCAATGGAACAGAAAACCCAGAAATAAACTCACAACTATATAGTCAATTAATCTTTGACAAAGCAGTTAAGAATATATATAGGGAAAAAAGACAGTCCCTTCAACAAATGGTATTAGGAAAACTGGACAGCAACATGCAAAAGAAGGAAACTGGACCACTTTCTTACACCATACACAAAAATAAATTCAAAATGGGTTAAAGACCTAAATGTGAGACCTGAAACTGTAAAAGTCCCAGAAGAGTACACAGGCAGTAAGTTCTTTGACATTAGCTACAGCAACTTCTTTCTAGCAATAATAAACTACTGGGACTGCGGGACACAACAAAATAAAAAGCTATTGTACAACAAAGGAAACAATAGAACTAAAAGGTAATCTGTGGGGTGCCTGGGTGGCTCAATGGGTTGAGCCTCAGACTTCAGCTCAGGTATGATCTCAGGGTCCTGGGGTGGAGCCCTGCATCTAGCTCTCTGCTCAGCAGGAAGCCTGCTTCCCCTCTCCCTCTGCCTGCCTCTCTGCCTACTTGTGATCTCTCTCTGCCAAATAAATAAAATCTTTAAAAATAAATAAAAGACAACCTATGGAATACGAAGAAGGTATTTGCAAAGGACATATCCAATAAAGGATTAGTACCAAAATACATAAATGTATATATGAAGAACTTATGAAACTCAATACCCCCCCAAAATAATCAAATTTAAAGAATGGGCAGAAGACATGAACAGACATCTCTCCAAAAACGACATTCAGATGGCCAATAGGCACATGAATGTGTGCCTGATATTCATCAGGGAAATGCGTATCAAAACTACAAGGACACCTCACACCTGTCAGAATGGCTAAAATCAACAAGCCAAGAAAACAGGTGTCAGCAGAGATATGAAGAAAAAGGAACCCTCTGGCACTGTTGGTGGGAATGCAAACTGGTGCAGCCACGGTTGAAAACAGTACAGAGGCACTTCAAAAAAAGTTAAAAGAGAACTACCCTATAATCCAGGAATCACACCACTGGGTTATCTATTCAAAGAATACAAAAATACTAATTTGAAGGGTTATATCACTTGATTGATTGATGTAAACCTGTGTTTAGAGCAGCATTATTTACAATAGCCAAAATAAGAAAGCAGCCCAAGTGTCCACTGAATGATGAACAAAGAAAGAAAATGTGGGGGCGCCTGGGTGGCTCAGTGGGTTAAAGCCTCTGCCTTCAGCTCAGGTCATGATCCCAGGGTCCTGGGATCGAGCCCCGTGTGGGGCTCTCTGCTCAGTGGAGAGGCTGCTTCCCTTCCTCTCTGGCTGCCTCCCTGCCTACCTGTGATCTCTGTCTGTCAAATAAATAAATAAAATCTTAAGGGGAGCCTGGGTGGCTCAGTGGGTTAAAGCCTCTGCCTTCGGCTCAGGTCATGGTCCCAGGGTCCTGGGATCGAGCCCCACATCGGGCTCTCTGCTCCGCAGGGAGCCTGCTTCCTCCTCTCTCTCTGCCTGCGTCTCTGCCTAGTTGTGATTTCTCTCTGTCAAATAAATAAAATAAAAAAAAAATCTTAAAAAAAAAAGAAAGAAAGAAAATGTGTTGTATATATATATATATATATATATATATATATATATATATATACACAATGGAATATTATTCAGCCATAAAAAAGGAATGAAATCTTGCCATTTATAACAACACGGATGGAGCTGGAGAGTTTAAGTGAAGTAAGTCAGAGAAAGACAAATACCACATGATTTCACCACGTGGCATTGAAAAAACAAACTAGCCAAGGGGAAAAAATAAGAAAGAACTGATGGTTACCAAAGGGAAGGGGTGTGGGGGGGATGGGTTAAACAGGTGATGGGTATTAGAGAGTACGCTTGTGAGGAGCACCAGGTGATATATGGACCTGTCGAATCAGTCACTATACCATACACCTGAAACTAGTATAATACTATGTTAACAAGTGATAGGTCATGGATTTACTTCAAAATACTGGAGAGAAGTAGGTAGTATAGCTGAAACTGTTGAAGTTTGTGAAGGACACACAGGCATCCATTATGCAATTTTGTTTGTTTTTGCAATTTCCCAGGTGTTTCCTAAGTAAAGTATTTGGGGCGGGGGGCACCTGGGAGGCTCAGTTGATTCAGCATCAGCCTTCAGCTCAGGTTAGGATTCCAGGGTCCTGGGATTGAGCCCCGAATCAGGCTCCTTGCTCAGCAGGGAGCCAGCTTCTCTCTCTCCCTGTTGCTCCTGCTCTCTCTTGCTAGTTCTCTCTCTCAAACGAATAAGTAAAATCTTTTTTAAAAAGTTGGGTTTTTTTTTTAAGCCTGTCAAAACCAAAACAGGGGTTATTAAGAGGCCTGTTGCTAGCTATAATAAGAGACAAGATGGCTTCTTATCACAGTTCTTATAAATGACAAAGATTTCTTCTTCCAATGCTAGGGCTCTATTCAAAGAAGCAGTCTTTTAAAACAGATCTAGCTAAATCACCTCGATTTGCCACTTCATTTTGCTAACAAACTTTTCAGACCCTCAAAACTGTTTGCATACAACCATTAATCCACTTTCCTATATGCTTAAAAGCTTACTCTTAAGGAACGCAACAGAAAAATTAATCAAATGAGAAAACACATTTTAAAATTATATTTAAAGTGCAATTCACATGCAATTTCACCTCTAAAGCACAATTACTGTTTCTATGAGCAATAGATTTATCATCAAAAATAAGCTTCATAAATCAATTGTAATATGTATTCTGGGATTGATGACTAACATCTGCTCCTTCAAAATTTATGCATGAATATACTCTGAGCAAATAGGTTATAGTTACTACCCCTCCCCCAATACTATTTTACCGATCTAAATTTATAATCTTTTTAAGATTTGAGAGAGAGAGAAAGTGCATATGTGTGAGTACAAGTGGGGGAAGAGGCAGAAGAAGACGGAAAGAATCCCAAGCAGACTCCCCACTGAGCCCAGAGCCAGATGTGGAGCTCAGTCCCATGACCTATGAGATCGTGACCTGAGCCAAAATCACCAATATGATGCTTAAATGACTGGTAAAGGGGTGCCTGGGTGGCTCAATCTATCTTTAGCCAACAAGATTTTGTAAAATGGGATGAATAAAAATAGAAATAAACCAAAAGCCTCAAGGGTATGCCAAGTCATGTAATGAGTACCAAAGAATCACTGGATTATATTCTAGAGAAGGAACTGTGCATACAGAAAATACTCACGGGTTGGGAGATGAGGCAAGAGAAGTAACAGGTATAATATAATACATTATCTACAGCATATCATAAGTTTAACCAAACCCCTGAACTTCATTATTACATCATTTTAATATCAACACTTTTCATTAGTGTACTCAATTTTTTGTTTTTGTTTTTGAATTCTGATCTAAATTTTTCAAAACTTATACTAGGTTTGGGGAGGCAGGGGAGAAAAAAGATCATACTAGGTTTTACAAAATTGCTCAGTAAAATCTCCTATTACTAAAATACAATAGTACTAAATACTGACAAGAATGTGAAGCAATAAGAATTCTTAGACATTTCTGGTGGGAATATAAATTGGCACAAACACCTTAGAAAACAATTGGCCTTGTCCAGTTAAATTGAAAACTCATTGTCTTGGTTTCCCATGGCTGTTCTAACAAATCCCTACAAACTTAGTAGCTTAAAACAACAGATATTTAACCGCTCACAGTTCTGGAGACCAGAAGTCCAAAATCAGTATCACTGAGCCAAATTCAGGGTGTTGGCAGGACTGCACTCCCTTGAGAGGCTCTAGGAGAGCATCTGTTTCTTGGCTCTTCCACCTTTGGACCGCTGCTGACACTCCTGGGCTGTGGCCACATAGCTCCCTCTGTGAGCCTAGGGCCTTCTCCTTTCACACTGTGCGCAATCTCTCTGCCTCTCCTCTGTTAAGGATGCTTGTGGGGCGCCTGGGGGGCTCAGTGGGTTAAAGCCTCTGCCTTCGGGCTCAGGTCATGATCCCAGGGTCCTGGGATCGAGCCCCGCATTGGGCTCTCCGCTCGGCGGGGAGCCTGCCTCCCCCTCTCTCTGTGCCTGCCTCTCTGCCTACTTGTGATTTCTGTCTGTCAAATAAATCAAATCTTTAAAAAAAAAAAAAAAAAAAGGACGCTTGTGATTGCACTTAGAGCCCACCTGAAAATCTAGGATAATCTGCCCAACTCAAAATCCTTAACTTAACGACATCTGTGAAGAGTCTCTTTCCATATAAGGTAACATTTACAGGTTCCAGGGATTAGGACCTGATATCTTTGGGGGCTATCAGTCAGCCCAACTATATGCATATAGCCTACAATCCAGCAATCCACTCCAGGGCAATTCCCCTCTGAAACTCTTGCACTTGAACACGAGATGACATATACAAGAATATTCACAGCAACATAATAACCACAACAACAAAAATCTGGAAAAAACTCAAATACCATCAGTAAGAGGAGACACAGTGGTGTAGTCATATAATTAGGAAGCAGTGAAAATTAAAAGAAGTAGAGCTATACACATCAGCATACAAGCATCGTATAATACATGTGGAGTCAAGAAAAAAGCCACGAGGGGCGCCTGGGTGGCTCAGTGGATTAAGCCGCTGCCTTTGGCTCAGGTCATGATCTCAGGGTCCTGAGATCGAGCCCCGCGTCGAGCTCTCTGCTCCGCAGGGAGCCTGCTTCCTCCCCTCTCTCTGCCTGCCTCTCTGCCTACTTGTGATCTCTCTCTGTCAAATAAATAAAATAAAATCTTTAAAAAAAAAAAAAAGAAAAAGAAAAAAGCCAAGAAAAAATACATAGGGCAACTCCATTTATATAATAAGGTCTTAAAACACAAAAAACCTAAGCTCTATAATGTTTAGGATTGTGTACATATGATAAAACAATAAAGAAAAGCAAAAGACCACATGGACCGCGCTCTCTGTCAAGCCCACAAAGTGACACAGGAGAAAGGCAAAGATTCTCTTTATGCCCAGGGATAGCAGTGATATGACAGGAAGCAGAGTGCCTAGGGTGGGCAGACTAAGTCGATTTTCTGGGAAAAGGCTAAAACTACAAAGAGGAGTGTGCTGAGGCTTGAATGTGTTGAGTGCAACTGCAGATCGAAGTTACTGCAGAACTGGCTAGTAAGAGATACAAGTAGTCTGAACTGAGGGGAGATAAGAACAGAAAGGGCCAAGTGATCCAGTTCTAAGCTTCATATTTTGTTATGAAGACAATAAAATCTTGATGCTAGGTTCACTTCAAAAAAGAAAAATAAACACAGAATTCAGGATAGTGGTTTCCTATGTGGGAGAGAGGAAGGGTTGTAGAGTATGCAGGGGGCTTTAAAGGGAGTCGTACAGACCCATTTCTTAAGTGAGAAGTGAGATCACAGAATATATATGTTTTTAAATTTATTTTTATTTATATATCCCAAATTTTTACCCAAAATATCTACACTTTTTGAATATATATTTAATTAAAGATGTTGTAGTTCCTTACTATTCCAGCCCTAAAAAGCAGACAAAGATCATTAGCCCTACTGCTGATAAATACTTAGTGGTTTCTCTAGAGATGGCATCATTGCATAACTAAAGCACTCCCAGTATAAGGTGTGAATAACCCAAGTGCTCCACATTTTTAGGAACCGTGTGAGCTGACACACAAACTAAGCTTTGGGTGATGCTGTAGTTATCTCTGCCTCCAGAAGGAGCTGCTGACTGTACAGGGAGACGAACGCCGAGAGCAGAAGTTCTTAATGGAGGCAAGGGAGGTAGGGGTGGGTAGAGACTGCCTCCCAGGGGACAGTTGGCAATGCCTAAACACAGTTTTGGCTGCTACAAGAATAGAGGTACTATAGGCATCTGGTGGGTGGAGGCCAGGAGCATTGCTAAATATCCTACAGTGCACAGGGAAGGCCTCACAGCTGAGGCCAAGATGGAGAAACACTGTTCTACAGGAACCATCTGATTTGAGTGCATGCGATAAGCCTCACTCCTGCCCCTGACATTAAGGGTGACAATGAACTCTCCCATAAAGGATATAGAAAGTCCGAGCTGGCAAAATCTGCCAATCCTCAGAACTGTGCACAGGAGGGATTCTAATCATACGCTCAGTTAAAATACCAGTTTTACAGATGATTACTATGTACCAGAAGAATTCTGATAGACTGTAAACTCAAGGGTGCAGACTTAAGATTCATTCATCTTTATATCTTCTACCCTAAAATCTCAGTACAATTTGAATTGTTTCTCCTGAAATAAGGCACAGAGTAGAGCACCGGGCATGTTGTAAGCACTCAATAACATCAGTTAATATTATTTGAAATGTAAAAAAATTTTTTTCAAATTTATTGCAAACAATGTCAGTATAGTTGACTACTTTGTCTATTTTATTCCCTTAGGGTGTATCCCACGCACATAATCTAGCATATAATAGATGCTCAAAAAATACTTACTGAATGAGCAAATGACTAAAATGCTACCTGAGAGCACACATACAGCCCCACCCCCCAACAAAACGAAATAGAACAAACAACAGAAAGCAAAAAACAGAAAGATGTAATGAGGAACCACTTTCAAACATATTCCCAGGTCAGCACTTTATCTGAGACTCCAGACCTCATATTACTCTGGTCAACATCACTAAGACAGGTGAAATCAGTGGCATGCACACTTTGATTATAAAATCAGATTAATTCTAAACCCATGGCCTGTAACTGTCAGCTATGTCGGGCAAGAACGTGAATATGCACCCAGTGGCTACTCAACAGAAAGTACAAATGACCATGGCTGACACTAAGTATTTCTAAGAAACGAGAAATGCTGCGTCTTTTGTGCCACTGAATCTTGCCCTGCCTGTCAATTCCTGCTCACAGCTGTGCCTGACTAATTAAAACTGCCTGGAAACCTAGTCTATCACTTTGCTGGTTATTTCTTTTACTAAATCAAAAGACTCCACTTTAGGATTCAAATCCATCTGTCTCTCTCAGTCTGCAAAGAACAAATGTTCAAAAAACTAACTAAATAGCTAAAATTAAATGTACCTTTCCTAGCTAAGACTTAATACATTGTTGGGGACAGGGAATAAAGAATATAAGGATATACCACTAAAAACAGGTTAATTCAAAGCTTACCCATATAGTTACTTACATATTCATTTCCTATCTTAGCAAATCAGGGACAAATACAGAAACTGTTGGCTAAAATGGATTACATCTAAAAAGGAACTTTCTGGTGAAATTAATGCCTATCAAACATTGCTCATCCAAACTCATCCAAAATAATTACATATGACTATCAACCCCAAAGGTTTGCTCATACATTTTCCTTCTCACTTGGACTTTAGAAAGCCTAAACTGATTTATAACCTATAGTTTCACTTTCGATATCTGAAATACACAGGTTTCATTGCTGAGCTACTGGTCCTGTCCCATGTTCAGAAAAACATAAGAAAAAAAAATCTACTCTTTATGGTCTTGATCTGGAACATATGACTTAAAATTTCTAAGAGTTTTATCAATTATTAAAGCAAAATACATAAAACTCCCCCCTCTGCTTTTACTATTACTTCTGAGTTAGAGTCCCTGCCTAAAATGATACAGGACAAACACATGAAAATATTTTACAACAATGAAAAAGACATAGTGCATTATGGATTTCAACAGTCAAAAGTTGCTCCTGTGAGATTTCTAACTAATTTTTTGCTGCCAACATCACATATACCAAATTGTACCATGTTATACCTATGCTCTGAAATGGTCACAAAATATCTAAAGTTCAATTTCTCTTTCCAATATGATTTTTTTTTCCCTCAATATGATTTTTTAACCAAAGGAATTGATTCTTGGGTCGCCTGAGTGGCTCAGTTAAGCATCTGCCTTCCGCTCTCGTCATGATCCCAGAATCCTGGGACGGAACTGCCATCACACTGGGCTCTGCTCCGCAGGGAGTCTGCTTCTCCCTTTGCACCCCACTCCAACCCCCCTCACCCCCGCTCATGCTTCTGCTCTCGCTCTCTCTGAAACAAATTAGATTTAAAACACACACACACACAGGAATTCATTCTTTAGTAGTAAGCAATGTAACAGACAACAAAATGAAGCAGAAAGCATAATCAAAAAATTTTATATCTTGGGAAGTTATTTCAAAAACACTGTAATTAATACACTGATGCACATTTAATTTAAAATACTGTATATTACCCAGAGGTTACTGATAAAATGAAAAATGAGGTTTCTTCTTTTTTTTTCAAAATCTGTAACTGCAATTTTATAATTTCACTAAAACTCTTAAAACTATGGCAAAATCACCTCTAAAGACATATATCAATTTTTTTAATTGCACTGGAAACGTGCTCTATGAAACAAAAGAAAATAAATTCCACCAACTAAGGCTTAAAAATATTTTTGTTACGTAGATTTATTTTAAAAGGGCTCAACTCATATCCCTGATGTCCCAGAGCACGTAGGTAGGTAGTGATATTGACATTCTCTCAAATTTTTTGACAAATACTTAGACAAATACTACCAAATTCTATTTATAAATAAATAAAATAAAATAGTATTCTTCAAATTCAATGAGACAAGCTTCATTTATGATGCACATTCTGATGTACAAAGTGTTGATAAGCACTGTGAGGATTTAGAAACATTTGATATACAAAGATACTGAACATTGTTTTATTTGAGAAAAACTGGAATCAACCTAAAATGTCTATCAAAGGAGAAGGGCTAAATAATCTCTGAGGAAGTTTAAAAGAATGAAACTAAACGACTCATATATTTATATACGTTTACACATAATTCATATTCATCTACATATAATTCATGTACATATGCACATGAATCAAGGTCTAAGATATACTGAGTAGGAAAAAACAAGTTATAGAAACATGCATATAACAACACTGATGTTTAAAAAGACAAAACTAGGGGCACCTGGGTGGCTCAGTGGGTTAAGCCTCTGCCTTCAGCTCAGGTCATGATTTCAGGGTCCTGGGATCGAGCCCCGAATCGGGCTCTCTGCTCAGCCGGGAGCCTGCTTCCCCCTCTCTCTCTGCCTGCCTCTCTGCCTACTTGTGATCTCTATGTCAAATAAATAAATAAATCTTAAAAAAAATAAAAAATAAAAAGACAATACTAGGGTCACCTGGATGGCTGTCAGGTAAGCTTCCTCCTCTTGATTTCAGCACAGGTCATGATCTGAGGATTATGAGATGTGACCTGGCATCAGCTTCTGCACTCAGCGGGGGGCTGATTCTCTCCCTCCCTCTCTCTCTGCCCCTCCCCCTGCTCACACGTGCTATCTCTCACTCTCTCTTTCTCTCAAATAAATAAATAAATTGTAAAAATAAATAAAATCAAAAGGCTCTGCTATATACATCCTATGGTGACATCCTCAGGCTTGGTGACTAAACAAGCTAAGGACCAAAATGAACATGCTTGGAGGAGGCCAACTGCCCCAGCAGGGAGCCAATGGAATGGGATTTGAACAGGCCTGAATGTGAATTCTAAATCTCTCTCCACAACGACTCCTGAGGCAAGTCTGTAGAATCACTTAACAAATTTTTGTAATAAATTTTGATTTCCATTTACTTAGAGTTGTCACTCTTGGGAAAACATAAATTTTTTAAAAGCATTTCTAACTCTTTATAGATTTAAGGAGAAAAATCAACAGCAACGTCAGAAATATCCTACAATGTCTTATTTCTTTTTAAAGATTTTACTTATTTATTCGATAGAGAGAGAGAGCACAAACTGGGGGAGCGGTAGAGGGAGCAAGAGAAGCAGGCTCCCTACTGAGCAAGGAGCCATATGCAGGGCTCAATCCCAGGACTGAGACAAAGGCAAACACTTAACCAACTGAGCCAACCCGGGCGCCCCAACAAGGTCCTATTTTAGAGAAACAAAGCTGTACGCCAAAAACTGCAGGGGTATTATAACTGGTCCTGTGATTTCTGAAACAACTTGGATAATGTTAAGCACAAAGAATCTGGTAGTAAACAGCCACACCGTAAGAAACGAAGTAAGACAACATGCCTTGAAAAATGGAACTCTAGGATTGGAAATAACCTGGTAACAAAGCCAGGTAATTTAAATAAACACTACACCCATCGTGGGGCTCAAGCTCATTACCGGGAGATTAAGAGTCACATCCTCTACCAACTGAGTCGGAAAGGAGCCCCTCACTTTTGAAAATAGGAGATAGGGGATACATATTCCTAAATAAAAGCTTTCCTACTAGGTTATCAATGATTTCCTACGGGTTATCAATTATTCGGATTAGTATTTCACATACAGGCAAAGGTAAGGTCCATGGCAAACTGGAGAATGCAGGTCCCTCCTAAACAAGTTCAAATTCAAGTATTTTTAAAAACTCTGCATGCCAAACAAAAACTATCCGTGGGTTGAACTCTGCCTCCTGACTATAGTTTATAATACCAAATTCTTCATACTTCAGTTTCCTTTTCCATAAATACATACTAGAAACTGTTTACTAGGCCACATTCTTTGTGCTTAACATTATCCAAGTTGTCTCAGAAATCACAGGACCAGTTATAATACCCCTGCAGTTTATATTTTCATGGGCGGGACGAGTATTACATTTATAACTCTCTTGTCAATTGTACTGCAATAAAGCTGAAAAAAAGATGTGATGATAAATAAGCTGGCATCTGTCAAGAAGACGTGTTGAAAAACGAAACTCTAGGACTGGGAACCTAGTGACTGAAGTACAAAGCCAGGTAAATTTGTGGAATTTACTTACACTTCATTTACCTCCCACTAATCATCAATATGCAGACTGATATTGGGAATAATATCAGACCCCTAGTGGAGAGAACTTGGGCTATGATCAACAACCTTCCTTCTATTCCAGCATAGCTGAGAGATAAATCACACTCTCTCCAGTCACTGTGGTTTCCTAAAGCAGTGATGCTCAGGGCAGAAGGAGAGGGGGCCCCATGGCAGGTGTTAAGAATTGCTGATTTCAAACATAAGGACAGTATGCTGGCCCAAGACTTATTTGCTCACATGCCAACTGCTTGCCATATGAACTATAAACACATTCCATTTATATGGATGACGTATAATAGGACAATACACAGAATTCCCTGCTTGAGCTGTTACAGGCTGTCACCTCATTGGCTCTGCCAAGTCCTTACCCAGGCTTGAGCAGAAACGGTTCCTACTAGTTTAGACAGAGATTAGATGGTGGGGCACAGTCACATAAAGGTTGAAAGTTTTAAAGACCAAGCATTCTAACTGCTGGGAAAAAAATTTTTTTCCAGGCTTTTTTATTCGCTCAAAGCACTGCAGCACAATTGCTATGACATCAAGAAATAAACAGGATTAACACAAGTGTTCTACAAGGAGATGCATTAGGAGGACCATATATCTTATCCTAGTGATGCTGGCATCTCTCCATTTTTGTAAGCAATCTCTAAAGCATTAGTTAAAGAGCTGATCAATTTTATGGTTGAGAAAAATAAGCTATCAAACAGCTTCTAGTACACCCTTGAAATAGTTTTTGTGATGCTCCTTGAAAGCAGTATCAAATAGAACTATGGAGTAAAAAACTTAAAATTTGGGGGGGCTCCTACATGGCTCAGTCAATTAAGTGTCTGCCTTTGGCTCAGGTCATGATCCCGGGGTCCTGGGATTGAGCCAGAGGTTGGGTTTCTCACTCAACTCAGCGGGGATTCTGCTTAAGGATTCCCTCTCTCCCTCTCCCTCTGCCCCTCCCCCCACTCGTGCACACATGTGCACTTGCACTCTCTCTCTCTCTCTCTCTCTCTCTGGAATAAATAAATCTACCTTTAGGAGTGCCTGGGTGGCTCAGTGGGTTAAGCGTCTGCCTTCGGCTCAGGTCATGATCTCAGGGTCCTGGAATCGAGCCCCACATCATGCTCTCTGCTCAGCGGGGAGCTTGCTTCCCCCTCTCAGCCTGCCTCTCTGCCTACTTGTGCTCTCTCTCTCTGTCAAATAAATAAATAAAAATCTTTAAAAAAAATAAATCTATCTTTAAAAATAAATAAAAATAAAATAAAAACTTAAAAGAAAACCTTAAAATTTATACTGAATTTTAGTATAAATTCTGAAATGTTAGGAAGAGCATAATCCTGGTGTTTAAGTGTGCACATATATGTTTTATATATAAATACATGTGTGTATATATACTGTGTATTTACAGAAGGGGGAGAGAAGTGCTACAGATTCAAAATTTTAGCAATGGAGGATTACGGCTTTTCTCTTTTTTTTCTTTTTGTCTTTATTTCACAGGCTGGGTATAATAAATACAAATTGCCTTTGAATGGGATGGGAGTAGAATATCATGGGGAAAAATACTTAAAATATGACAGTAGGTGAATAAAAGAGGGTATGAAAAAAATATTTTAACTTTTTTTAAAAATTACACATAGAAAGGCCTAGCAAGAAATAATCTCAGATCAACATTTTAAAAATTTGCCACATGATATTTCCATGTTAAGTTATTCAACAGCAAAGAGTCTAATTGGCAAAGATATGCCATGCTTCTGGGGGTAGAAGTCAGATGAAAAATCTAGCTTCGCTTCTCTCCCGTTGTTATATGAATCTCAACTTACCCATGCTGGGAACAGATGGCAAAAGAAATTGGCCCAGAATTCAGCTGTGGCAGTACAAACATGGTGGTCAGCAGGAAATACATTATTCTTAATTTTAACCTTTTCCTGGAAATAGTGCCTTGAGTGTTATAGAGTAAAAAATGGGGGAGCAAGCATAGGAAGATTTTATTTTCAGTAAGGGCTGAGAGCAAAGGAGAAAAACCAATTTGATTAAAGGCACCTACTCAATTCTAGAAAAACAACAGAGCATGCTGGTAATACCTCAAATAATTTCATATTTCTGAAAATTTTAATTTTTTTTGTAAAGGCAATTGGAAACAAAAACAGCACTTTTTCTTTTGGTATCAAATGTCTTATTAGACTTAAGTCCCGAAATAAACACACCATTCTGACAACACACTGAAAGGAGGAAACTTATAATCATTTTTGAGGAAATAGCATATGTTCTTAGAAAAAATGTTATTTTGTGTAACATTCCTTGGTTTGGTTTTGCTGATTTGAGGAGCAGTACTGTCATATTCCCATAAGCCTCTAAGCAGTCTAATGCTAATTCCAGAATTTGCTTCTTGAAGGTTTAAAGTACCTATTTTGTTTTTCTTTATTAAGGATATGAAGCCAATGAAGCAAAAGAGGTACCCCCCCAATTTCTCAGTATATTTTTATCTAATCAACTTTATGCTTTAGTGTTCTTAAATGAATTCATTTTTCTAGGCTTCAAAGGAATCAAACTCCTTTACTGTGTCCCTCAAGCGAATAAGACTTTATTTCAACATAATAAAAAATAATCAATTTTAAAAGCCTAAATCTGCCAGCCAAACACACATTCCATTTGTATTCTCCATATACAGTCTGCTCTGATTCATGATGCCAATACTTTTGGCCACACATTACACCACCCTTTGTTCTCCTGGTTATGAGACCTTTCAGAGAGAGGACTGGGTCAATTCTTTAGGCTCACATGGCTAGCTCAGTTGATTAGAATCAAATACTATTAGAACCAAATACTAAGCCGTGGTTTGATCTACATTAAGGGTCTTTTAGTCTCTGTCAGAATTGACTCTGTCAGAAATCAGCTGAGTGTGAATGGCAACATAAATCGTCACTTTCATTAATCAGCCACCTCATTTCATATTCCAGCCATCAGTCTAGCATGGGTAAGGATTTATTTTCTGTATCCTGTAGATCTAAAAGATCTGTACCTGGCTTTCTGTGTAGATGCATCAAGTAGCCAGCCATGCACACCTGTCCTGCCTCCCTCCCTTAGCGTTTACAAAGAATTCAAATCTCTCACGTCCAAAGTAAAACAAGTTTACTATAAGAAAGGTTCTCAGGGCACGAAGGACAGCCCTCATCATCAGCTCTGACTCTATCGCTTCTTACCAAATACGGTAGGGTGGGGTGAGTTTCGAGTCTGCTGGAACACCGATAAGGGTGTACAGCTGGCCCTCCTTCTGCTCTCTCGGTAAATGGCTCACAACACCATGGAGATCTTCTCCAGGTAACCAATTAAAATAATCTTTTAATAGTAAAAACCAAAACACAAAAAAACGGATGAGTAGTTTGGGAAAGAGGAGCATTTAAATAAATACCCCAACAAAGACAACTGTGGAGATTTCTAGATCCGTCTATAAACTATTTATAGTGGCTGGATAGATACAAACAGATCTCATGCTTTAATAAACAAGTTTCTGGGCAAGAGGGCAGAAGTGAAAGGTTTTAATTTAGTGTGTTTAGTTGGTTTTCTCCACCGTTAGAGCTACAGATAAATCATGAAAGTTCTTAACAGTATTTTTATAGTTTTTACACTACACTGCCTGACTTAAATTCTGCCAATGTGCAAGAAAGATACTAAGGACATATGCACCTACTTAGTAATGTGGCTTAGCAGATAAAATACCACTCAATGTGTTTAACAGACAGAAATTCTAATCCAAGGCATTTGGCCACTAATCTTTCTGTTCCTCACTTTCCTAGTCTTGAAATCACAGAATGACCCATATGTAGTTACATAAATAAAGTACATGCCTATCATGCCCATTCCCTCTCATTTATTAGCACTTTAGTGCATCTGACAAATAGGTACACATACCACACTGGGTAGTAACAAGACTGCGGAACTCTCATTCACAAACATACATGCGGTTATGAAGAAATTGAGAGCGTTCCCCATTAAGAAGCTTTTTTAGCTCTTAAAATATACCAGGGTGTATGTCATAGTTTCAACATGTCTTGGAGACAGGAAATAACATAAGACATAACATCAATAAACATAAGACATCTGTTTAGTTTGGGTCACATTGTCTCCCTTAAAAGTAAAAACAATAGAAAAAGGAAAAAGAATAATCCAAAATAAGATCACAAAGTATGTATAACTCTTGCTAACCAAGGGGTTGAAATCAACTATTTAAATATATTATTCATGGGGCGCCTGGGCGGCTCAATGGGTTAAGGCCTCTGTCTTTGGCTCAGGTCATGATCCCAGGGTCCTGGGATCCAGTCCTGTGTGGGGCTCTCTGCTCAGCAGGGAGCCTGCTTCCCTTCCCTTCCTCTGCTTCCCTTCCTCTCTCTGCCTGCCTCTCTGCCTGCCTCTCTTGTGATCTGTCTGTCAAATAAATAAATAAAATCTTAAAATATATATATATATATATATATATATATATTCTTCATCATAGCCCTCCTAAGTAATGGAAAAGATGAGAACAGGAAGCTTGGAACAGAAACATTCAAGAAAAAAAAAAAAAAAACTACCTTAGACAAGTGAATTACTGTCACTGAATATTAGATTACACAGAAAAGAAAAGGCTTGTAAATATGTTTCGGGCAGATTTTACTTTGTGAAGCTGCTGAGGATGTTATTTTTGTTTACAGATGGTATAGAGACATACAGTTTCTATCTGCACAGAAACTATACCTTATGGTAAGGCTGTGTTCAAGCTGGTCTTTTACTTCATTTCTTTCTGCTATTTACTTTCAGCCATTCAAATGTGTAAGATAGAATAATACTGAGAAACTCTGAGGGAAGGATGATAGGAAACGGGCATCAGAAATCTCTGGGCTGGGGGCGCCTGGGTGGCTCAGGTCATGATCTCAGGGTCCTGGGATCGAGCTTTGCATCAGGCTCTCTGCTCAGTGGGGAGCCTGCTTTCCCCTCTCTCTCTGCCTGCCTCTCTGCCTACTTGTGATCACTTTCACTCTCTCTCTCTCTCTGTCAAATAAATAAATAAATCTTTAAAAAAAAAGAAAAAGAAAAAGAAATCTCTGGGCTGCCCAACTATGATTTGGGCCAAGAAACTTATCTCTTCCCCACTAGTCTGAGCTAGGTTTATAAAATTCCCCAATACAAAATTCATTTAGATTCACCTTAATTATAAGAAATACACTCAAAGTTCCACTTTTTGGACTGTGTTGTGAAATTTGAACAGGACGGGTAATACGCGGAGAAAGGGGAGAACAGCACACACTTTGGGAACATTTAATATATTGAAATCAAATACTAAGAACCAAAAATCTTTGATGGTTCCTTGCTACAGAAGCTGAACCTACCTGCCAAAGTCTCTCTTTAGGATCCAAGAGCACAATTCAATAAATAAGAATTTAACTAATCAACAGTAAAGCGAAGCCAAGTAGTTGTGCTTCTGTCCTTTCTGTCCATGTTTCAGGGCCTCCTATCTTCTTTTATTTAATCCAGATAATCTTTTTCTATGCTTTATTTCTTCATGAAATGAGGTATCTTTATGTAAGAGCTCTGCTTTTCCTTACTGTGGTCTAAAAGCTTTGTTCAATTTCTTTTTTTTTTTTTTTTTTTAAGATTTTTTTATTTATGGGGCAACTGTGTGGCTCAGATGTTGAGTGTCTGCCTTCGGCTCGGGTCTTGTTCCCAGGGTCCTGGATCAAGCCCCGTGCCAGGCTCCCTGCTCAACGGGAAGCCTACTTCTCCCTCTCCCCACTTCCCCTGCTTGTGTTCTCTCTCTCACTGTGTCTCTCTGTTATATAAATAAATAAAAGCTTAAAAAAAGATTTTTAAAAAAATGTATTTAGAGAAAGAGCATGCAGAAGCCAGGGGAGGGCAGAGGAAGAGGGGAAAGCATACTCCCCACTGAGCAGGGAAGCCTGACATGGGGCTCAATCCCAGGAACCCAAGATTAAGACCTAAGTTGAATGCAAACACCTAACCAAATGAGCCACTCAAGTGCTCCAGCTTTGCTCAATTTATTGATTTATTTGAGAGAAAAAGAGAGAGAGAGAAGGAGAGAGGAAGAGAACCTACGATCAGGAGGGAAAAGAGAGAGAGAGAATCTCAAGCAGACTCCCCGCCGAGCGTGGAGCCCGACCCGGGGCTCGATCACGAGCTGAGCAAAAACCAAGAGCTGGACCTTAACCAGCCACCCAAGTACCCCCTCAATTTATTTTTTTAAGTATCTCTACACCCAATGTGGGGTTCAAACTCACAACCCTGAGATCCAGAGTTGTGTGCTCTACCAAAAGCTCTGTTCAATTTTTATAGCACACCCTTCAGAAACAGAGGTTTTAAAGGAAGAAGGCTCTATTTCTCTAGTTTATGATACCAAATCACTTCTGTCATAAAACTGCAAGTTTTTCTTTGCCTTCTCAGAAAAGGAGAACTTCATTTCCCCTTTAGAGTAAAGAAACTGGGCTATAATATGAAAAGGCACATAAGGCATTTTCTGACTGATCTCATCTTTTACATATCTAAAAACATATCTAATAGTAACATTAGTAGGAAGGTTTACTTTTAGATAAAGTGGATTGTATGTGAATTTATTCTAGAAACTATGAAGGAAGTAACTATCATTATAGTCCAACAGGACAGGAAGTTAGAGGTGTCTCAGAAAAGGTTTCATGTCTATTTTATTAACATTTCAAATCCTAGACAGACAAAACTAGCTATAATCACTCAGAAATAAAGGCAAGTTGGAGAAGCTGCCTTATAGTCATTAAAACATTAGCATCACCTTGCTTCCTTTACAGCTATTAAAAACATTTCTAAGACATAAGGAAGAAAGTAGGGATGGCGAGGGACAGCAAGGAGAGAGTTGCATGACGCACAGAGATGGTCTTCATACAGAACCTCTACTGAAATACACAGAGCCCCCCAGGGATTTGGCCCTAACACAGCCATGCAACAAAAATTTGCTCTGCTCTATTCAGACACGTGAAAAATACAGGAAGCAAAGGAGAACATTTTTGTTTCAACTCTGAGCGTTTTTTAGATTATTTTTTTAAAGCCTTTATGTATTTGTCAGAGAGAGAGGGAGTACGTGCACGTGAGAGCACACAAGCAGGGGGAACAGCAGGCAGAAGGAGAAGCAGGCTCCCCACTCAGCAAGGAGCCCAATGCAGGACTCAATCCCAGGACCCTGGGACATGTCCTGAGCCATGCAGGCAGATGCCTAGCCAACTGAGCCACCCAGGCGTCCTGAATCTGAGTTTTACACACACAGAGAATAATTCTAATTGATCCTCAAAAACTGAACAGTAGAAACATGCAAGGCTCATGATAAGACCTGATGTGCAGGGAAGAAAACTTCAGAATTCCTACTGGAATTCAGTTACCAAAAGGCTGGAAGCATCATTGTTTTCATGTTAGCAAACATCCATAATAAGGATGAAGTCCTTGCCTTGGCCCAGCCCCAAAAAGAATGACAACCCTATGGGAATAAGCAGAAGGATTTCCTAAGAGCTAAGAACACAACTGGAGAGCCCCCTAGTAGGTGACTAGTAGCCACCATTACCAGGTTAAAACTATGCTGACCTCTCCAGCAAAGCTACCTTGACAGCTCTGCAGTTCCAAGGAGGAACACATGGCCTCACTACAGTCAAGGGATAATTTAAGAACAAGTGAAGGATTCTTACTAGGTACCTTTCTAGTTAATGGATATTTCCTCAAACCTGTACTATTTCCTTAAATTCTAAACATGCAACCTGAGAGAAAAGGCTCTCAAAGTATTAACCCACCCATACGCTACTTAGTTTTCATCATCTGTCTCATAGACAAATGCGCCATAAAAGAGCGCCAGTTTCCTATTTGTCTTTCATTCTTCCCAAAATGTGGCTCTTCCTTGGGTTTCAACAATGACTGCTGAAGAGATAAACTGAATTATTTTAAGAAACTACAACTAGATCCTTTCATGCGTCAAAGCAAAATCCAAAAATAAATTCCAAACTTTGAAAAGTTGGCTAAAAGAATCTTCATTTCCTGTCCCCTACGATCCACCTGCTTGCTAATGGGATTACAAAAATATAACTTTTAAAATGTGAAGGGTAATTTTAATCTCATCAGCCAGCATCTGCCAAAATGTAATATGCACTCGACAGGATTAATAATAATTTTTTTTCCCCTGGAGTTCTTCAGCATGGCTCCTAAGAGACAAAAAGAAGGGAAAACCTTGGCTGTGTAAACCAAATATTCCTATTAAAACAAGGGAGCAACACTCTGAATCACTTATTATTCTGAGTCATCACTATAAAACTACTTGCTCTCCACCATGCTATACGCTGGTTATGTCAAATCTTGGTTCAGTTTCAAACTTCTCCAATATTAAGAATTTAAGCCTTGGGGCACCTGACTGGCTCGTGCTAGAGCATACGACTCTTGAACTCTGAGTCATGAGTTCTAGCCCCGTGCTGGATGCAGAGTCCAAAAAAAAATTTATAAAGACTTTGAGCCTTGGAGAAATAAAAACGAAGCTCAAAACAGAGGAATCCTGCCCTACAGAGCAAATATTTATTCTGTACCTAAATAAGCAGATTAGGGATGTTCCAAATGGGATTTTTTAAAAATAAAATGTGTCCTTCCTTTTCATTAGGAGGATAAAGATTTATCCCGTTATATGTATGGCATCACCAAACAAAAGCAATTCATTCAGGTTTCTGTTTGAAATAATTTTCTAAATTTGCCAAAATGAAATCTAGTAAGGATTCTTGAATTGTAAACAGAATTTTTAAAGGGACAGCATTTCAGGAGAGTCACTTGGCTCAGTCAATGACCTTTCTTTATTCTTTTTTTTTTTTAAATATATTATTTATTTAACAGAGAGAGCACAAATAGGCAGAGAGGCAGGTAGAGAGAGAGGAAGGGAAAGCAGGCTCCCGCTGAGCAGAGAGCCCAACGTGGGGCTCGATCCCAGGACCCTGAGATCATGCCCTGAGCTGAAGGCAGAGGTTTAACCCACTGAGCCACCCAGGTGCCCCAACCTTTCTTTATTCTTAAACAGGGACTGGCAACTTCATGATCTTGAGTAATATGAAACATATGTCCCCTTTAACCTGTGAACACCACAGTCAGCTAACGGCTTTTGACAATCTACTGAATCAAATATAAGCTCAACTACACTTGATTTAATTAAAAAATCAGGACAAGCTACTCTAATTCCAAAGAAGAGCCAAGGACTACTGAAAATGAAAGGGCCACTGTATGCGGCACTAAAACTGTATTAAAACGGGAATGTGAAGTAATGTTACAACCACGTACTTTCCAAATGCTACATGACATGAGAAAACTGACAAAACCTGAGTGGTTTTCAACAGATCTTTCCCTTTTCTTATCCAAGAAGATAAAATATAAATACTGCTATAATATATTCAAACATTTATGGATATGGCTAGCTACCAAAGAGTTTATGTTCCTCTAGCTTTGCACAGCTGAGGTTATCACAAGCACATTAAATGCTCTAAGTAACTTCAGGAATCAGTGCAAATATTTATTACATTTCTCCTGTGTGTAAATCTCTCTTCAAAGCACAGGCTAAGTTTAAAAAGAAAAAAAAAAAAAAAAAAAACCCTGAATGGCTTATATTTGAAAATCAGCACAACCAATAATCACCTCATTTCTATAAAACAGTATTTCATTTACCTGCCACTCGGACATCTAGCATCCTTACCTAAAAAATGCAAAATTTTAAAAAGATTTTTATTTATTATTTGACAGAGATCACAGGTAAACTAAGCGGAGAGACACGGCAGAGAAAGGGGGGAAGCAGGCTCCCCACTAAGCAGAGAGCCCGATGTGGGGCTTGATCCCAGGACCCTGAGATCATGACCTTAGCCGAAGGCAGAGGCTTTAACCCACTGAGCCACCCAGGCGCCCCCAAAATGCAAATTTTTAAGACATGAGGAAGCTATTGGTTTTTGAGAGCATACTCTGTGCCAAACATTGTATTAGATATCCTATATCGGTGTTTCTCAAATTGTCTGTGGGAGAGAACTGGGCTGTTTGTTTGTTCTCTAATCCACTGTGGAACAAAACTTTTGTTAAATACAATAAAAAAAAAAAGTTACTACAAAAATAATGTGGAAAGAAAAGACATAAACTACAACTCCCAAGTCTTATTATGTTCAACGGATATAAAATTAGTCTGGCAAACTGTTAAGAAGTTTCTAAATGCTTCACTCTCAATTTCTGTACTTATCTTGTCATGACGGGCTCACGGTATGCTGGCCACACTTAGAATAGCACTGCTCTATATGCAAACTATTTATTTTTCAAAGTACTTTTAACAGCCTCCAAATCTTACTATCGACCGCAACAGGCTAAAAGGAACACAGTGCCCTCTGCAAAAGCTGGATAAAATGATCTTAAGATCCTTTCAGCCCCACCAACTGTATGATTCTGAATGCTGAAGATGTGATGTGACTGGTAAGCAGAATCCTCATTGCCTAATGACAGCCATTTTTGTCACACGCACGGAGTGACTGAAAGAGGAAAGGCAATAAAAAGACAGGAGAATAAGCTCAGAGAAAAGGAATGAGAATTTAACTGGGACGCAAAATCCCAAAGTGAGGAGATGTGGGCGAGCAGAGGGAGGGAATGTCAGTTGCAAGAGCTTGGGAGCATTCAGGGCGGGGGTTCTCTTACCAATCAGTTTCTGAAAATCAAACAGAGTGATCGTTAAATCTAAATAATGGGGGGGAAAAAAAGGTTGAACGATCTTACAACCAAGAAATGGAAGTTCTGGCAGGTGGCAGAGCTGGGCTAAAAGTTGGCGAGATACTTCAGTGCTAAAGCAGAGAGGGTTAGCCTCTAGGCTCACTCACATATCCCCTGAAGACTCCTGCATTTTACAGTTCAGTTTCTCTCTCCGTCACTGACTCAGTATACCATCCTTCTGTAAATCCCAAAGGGCGCCATATTCTGTATGGCCCCACATGTTTAACATGCATTCTCAAAACAACAGGCAGGGACGCCTAGGTGGCTCAGTGGGTTGAGCCTCTGCCTTCGGCTCAGGTCATGATCTAGGGTCCTGAGATAGAGTCCCGCATCGGACTCTCGGCGGGGAGCCTGCTTCCTCCTCTCTCTCTGCCTGCCTCTCTGCCTACTTGTGATCTCTGTCTGTCAAATAAATAAATAAAATCTTAAAAAAAAAACCAATAGCATTCGGAAGTTTGCAAATCACCTTATTAAAAAAAATTTAAAAATAAAAAAAACGGGCAAAGGAAGAGCCATGTAATAAAGCATTTTATACACTTATAAAAACCAATCCTGTGCAAAAACATGTATTTAACATATAAGTGTCTGTTTAACTCCAGAAGCAGGAAGGGTGACACTTCAGCACCAAATAGAACAACTCAGAGAAAGAGAAATCTGGAAGGTCAGAATCTGGAAGGACTGTTTTAGTTAATACTGTATGTCTCCCCAATTATGTGGACTGATCACATAAGCTTGCAACCACAGGACCTTTGAACTAAAACTCTTCTGTTTCCTTTGACGTGGTACTTGAATTATGTATCTGTGCTCTCTGGAACTGTTCTAAGTATGTAACTATGCATTTAAAAGGATTCATTACTTTAGTCATTTTAAAGCTCTCCCACTGGTCTGCTAACAGAGTCAAAGCTGCTCTTGGTGATACGGCTGTTTTTGTGTTCTAATATGTCAAGTTTCTGATTATTTCATACTTTAAAGGTTTCAAAAATACTATCTCTATCACCTGTGTGGACTTAAGGAAACTTATTTTTGTCTGGAGAGATGAGCAAAGGCCCCTGAGGAAGGGAACCTTTGGGACCTGCCAGCCCAATCTATGATGAACACCAGAAGGCCAAAGTAACTGCAGTGGAATGAAGGGAACATAGCAGAAGCCGAGGTCAGAGAGGAATCTGCTGCCGTGTATCAGCTTGTATGTGCATCATATACCTCTGGGGAACATGGACCAGCGAGTAACACTGGCTCCAGCTCGGGAGACAGGGCTAGGAAGACCTTTCCCTGAATTTCCTTTTGAACCTTTGACATCTGGAACCATGTGTTGCTTTCCTAAAATTTTTGATTAAATAAGGCACCTCTTGAAGAAACAGACTATACATATAATTTATGTATTTTACGACATGGCAGGAAATATGAACTTTATGCATATAAAATGAATGCTCAAACAATGCTATCATTGTATACAGTTAGAGCATAGTTCTGAAGACTCACATTCTGACTCAGAGTAAATAATCTTAATGGATATATATGTGTGTTGTAGCCTACTTAAAAGAGTCTCACTATTTATAAAAAAATTTTTTTTCACTAATTTTTAAAGTTAACAGTAGAACTGATAAATATTCAACTAAATATCTAAATAAAGGATTGGGTAAATAATCATTGAACATCCATACCATGAAATACCAGGCAGACTTTAACATCTGTGCAGGTATTAAAAACTATGTTGTCAGGCGCCTGGGTGGCTCAGTGGTTTAAGTCGCTGCCTTCGGCTCAGGTCATGATCTCAGGGTCCTGGGATCGAGTCCCACATCGGGCTCTCTGCTCGGCAGGGAGCCTGCTTCCCTCTCACTCTCTCTGACTGCCTCTCTGCCTACTTATGATCTCTCTCTGTCAAATAAATAAATAAAATCTTTAAAAAAAAAACAAAAAACAAACAAAAAACTATGTTGTCAATAATACTAAAAATGGAGAAACGTCCCTCAAATAGCATCAATGTTAAATGAAAAGGACAGGGAAAAAATGTATATACAATGATTCTAATTGCCTAGAATATGCGTGTAAGTGTACATGCATACAAAAATGTCTGAAGGGGAAAACATGAAAATATGAACTATACTTATCTCTAGGTGGTAGTAATATAAGTGATCTTATTTTCTTCTTTGCATTTTCTTACATCTTGCAAATTTTCTAAATTTTTTTTTCTTTAAGATTTTATTTGAGAGAGAGCAGGGGGGAGGGAAGAGTAGAAGGGAGAAGCAGACTCCCTACTGAGCAGGGAGCCTGATGTGGGACTCAATCCCAGGACCCTGGGATCATGACCTGAGTCGAAGGCAGACACTTAGCTGACTGAGACACCCAGGCATCCCAAGGATTTTACATAATCTCTACACCCAATGTGGGGCTCAAACTCACAATCCCAGGATCAAGAGTCTTAGGCTCTACTGACTGAGGCAGCCAGGCACCCTGAAATTTTCTAAAATTCTAACATTTTAATTTAAAAATTTTAAAGTACATTACATTTTAATTTTAATTTATATTATATTATATTATTATATAATATAACATGTTATATAATAATTTTAATTTATTTTAAATAAATTACGACTAGCAGGCTTATCATGCTAATCAGTAACTGATCATGTTAAATTCTGTAAAATAAGTTCATGACAGTTCCAGTCCTCAAGGCACTGCCATTCCATAAAAGCTGATGGACACATTTCACTGAAATCCCTGAAAAAAAAAAAATCTCTACATGGAAATGTTCAAAATAAATACAGTAGTGCTCAAGTTCAGGGCACCTGGTTGGCTCAGTCAGTAGAACATGCAATCTTAATCTCAGGGTTGTGAGTTAAGAGTCCTACATTGGGTATAGAGACTACTTAAAAATAACATCTTAAAAAAATAGTGCTCAAGGTCACTACCATGGAACAACTAAGTTAAACAAAAATTCATTTGAATTAGGATTCTTAGAATGGGGGTGCCTGGGTGGCTCAGTCCATGATCCCAGGGTCCTGGGATCGAGCCTGCTTCTTCCTCTCCCACTCCCCCTGTTAGTGTTCCCCCTCTCACTGTGTCTCTCTCTGTCAAATAAATGAATAAGATCTTAAAAAAAAAAAAAAGATTTTTAGAATGATGATCAAAGTAAGGTATTTTCAATTAACTCTATCTAATTAAGCTGTTTTCACAAATCTCTCGGGAATTCATTATTCTCTGCAAAATTTGTTAAGTTCTATACAAAATTAAGGGTCATTCTTTTTTTTTTTTCTCTAAAGATTTTGTGTATTTATTTGTCAGAGAGAAAGAGCACAAGTAAGGGGAGCAGCAGGCAGAGGGAGAAGCAGGCTCCCTGCTGAGCAAGGAGCCCAACATGGGACTCAATCCCAGGACCCCAAGATCATGACCCAAGCAAAAGTAGACATTTAACCGACTGAACCACTCTGGCATCCCCAAAATCAAGGGTCTTAATTCCAGAGTGCTTATCCACATTCCAGCATTAACAATATTTATGACAATTGTTGTGATATGTTCTCTTATCTAAAGTGCAAATCATAACTGCAATTAAAATTCCTAAAGTCTCACCTACACTACTTTAGTTCATCAAAAATAACTGCCTAGGGGCGCCTGGGTAGCTTAGTGGGTTAAGCCTCTGCCTTCAGCTCAGGTCATGATCCCAGGATCCTGGGATTGAGCCCTGCATCGGGCTCTCTGCTCAGCGTGGAGCCTGCTTCCTCCTCTCTCTCTCTGCCTATGTCTCTGCCTACTTGTGATCTCTGTCAAATAAATAAATAAAATCTTTTTAAAAAAATAACTGCCTATTCTTATCTTATTCTCCATTAAACTATGTCCTCAATTTGTGGTATTATTTATTTAATCCCACCCTTTCCAATTTGTTCTAAATGCCCTTTTTTGCATTCAGTTCAATCCACATCTACTGTCTGAGCTATTTTAGTAGATACACCATAATGTAAACTAAGAAGTGGTTAATCTCTAAGAGATTATAATATAGTAAGGGAGATCAAGCACACACATAAATAACTTTATAAGGCAATGTAAGAAATAGAGAGGATAATTGTTCCTAACTGCAGGTATCATGAAAATTTCATGGAGGAATGCCATTTGATCTACATCTTGAAGGATAAAGAGCAGGATTCCAAAAGTAGAGTATGGGCTCCCCAGAGCAATGGGACCCGGAGCCACGACTGTAGGAGAAAATGTAGAGAGTTTGTGAAATATATGTCCCTGGGGGGATAGAGAGTAATGAGATAAAAGGCTGGAAAGGCAGAATGGAACCAAACCATAGCAACCTTGAATGATTATTTTAGTTCACAGGGAACCATGGAAGGTTTGGGCAAGGAGGTAACATAACTGTTAGCTTGAGGAAGATTATTCTGGCAGCAATGTGTAGGCCTGGCTGTGCAGCTCTTATTTCAAATAGTAGCCATTAACTACTGTCTCGGAGATAACACGTTATCAGCTCAAGTGTTACCTAAATAGGAGAGGTACAGTGGAAAAATCACTCAGAACTAGAGTTCTAACCCTAGCACTAACTAATTACATGACCTTGGACAAATCACTTGGCTTCTCAAAATTTTTTCCCTGAAATAATATCTCCTCTAATGCGTCACAGAACCACTGAAAGGATGAAATAAAAATAGTGTAAATGAAAACCCGCCAAAGATCTGGTGGTCATGCGGTCTCTGTCACAACCATTTCATTCAATTCTGCATTGTAGCATGAAGGTAAATTAATGGTTTTGTCCCAATAAAACTTTATTTATAAAAAGCAGACTGCTAGAGCAATGGCCACAGTCGCCAAACTGTGGAAAGAGCCAAGATGCCCTTCAACAGACGAATGGATAAAGAAAACATGGTCCATATATACAATGGAATATTATGCAGCCATCAGAAAGGATGAATACCCAACTTTTGTATCAGCATGGACGGGACTGGAGGAGATTATGCAGAGTGAAATAAATAAATCAAGCAGAGAAAGTCAATTACCATATGGTTTCACTTACTTGTGGAGCATAAGGAATAACATGGAAGACAATAGGAGCAGGAAAGGAAAAGTGAACTGGGGTAAATTGGAGGGGGAGACAAAGCATGAGAAACTATGGACTCTGAGAAACAAACTAAGGGTTTGGGGGGGGCTGAGCCTGGTGGTGGGTATTAAGGAGGGCACGTATTGCATGGAACACTGGGTATGGTACATAAACACTGAATCTTGGAACACTGAAAAAATTAAATAATCATTTTTTAAAAAGACAGCTAGATATGACCCTGAGGGCCATAGTTTGCTGACCTCTGTAAAAAGAAATACTGTCCAATAGAAATATGTTAGACATATATGGAATTTAATATTTTCCAGGAGCTACAGTTAAAAAGGTGAAGGGGGGCATGCACCTGGGTGGCTCAGTCAGTTAGTGTTTGACTCTTGATTTCCACCCAGGTCACGTTCTGAGGGTCATGAGATGGAGCCCTGAGCTGAGCTTTATGCTGGGCATGGAGTCTGCTTAAGATTCTCTCTCTCAGAGACATTTATCTTATCATCTCTCTGATATGAGAAATTTGAGAGGCAGGGCTGGGGGTCTGGCGGGTAGGGAAGAAAAAATGGAAACAAGATGGGATTGGGAGGGAGACGAACCATAAATGACTCTTAATCTCACAAAAGAGACTGAGGGTTGCTAGGGGGTGTGGGGGTAGGGTAGGGAGAGGGTGGTTGGGTTATGGACACTGGGGAGGGTACGTGCTGTGGTGAGTGCTGTGAAGTGTGTAAGCCTGATGATTCACAGACCTGTACCCCTGGGGCAAATTATACATTATATGTTAATAAAAATAATTAAATAAATTTTTTAAAAAAAGATTCTCTTTCTCCCTCTGCCTCTCCCCCTACACCAGCTCCCTCTCTTTCTCAGATAGATAAGATGAATAAATAATAAAAATTAAAAAGGTAAAAAGGGGATGCCTGGCTAGCTCAGTCTGTAGAACATGCCTCTGTTGATCTCGAGGTTGTAAGTTCAAGTCCCACATTGGGTATAGAGATTACTTAAAATCTTTTAAAAAAGTAAAAAGAAAGTTTTAATATATTTTAATTTAAATAATATATTTTACTTAACACATTATCCAAACATTTTCGTTTCAATATTTAATCAATATAAAATATTGAGATCTGGCGCCTGGGTGGCTCTGATGGTTAAGCGTCTGCCTTCAGCTCAGGTCACCATCCCAGGGTCCTGGGATAGAGTCCCACATCTGGCTCCCTGCTTTGCAAAGAGCCTGCTTCTCCCTCTCCCTCTGCCTGCCACTCCTCCTGCTTGTGCTTTCTCCCTGTCTGCCAAATAAATAAATAATATTTTTTTAAAAATTGAGATCTTTCACATATTTTTTTTACATGAAGTCTTCAGAATCTGATGTCTATTTTATACTTTCAGCACATTTCAATCCCAAGTAGCCACATTTCAAGGGCTCAATGGCCACATGTGAAAGGTAGCTACCAACTGGAGAACATAATTCTGTAGGCTAGTTAAGTAAAACTTCCAAACTTTGACATACAAACACAAAGTAACAATTTGAACAATAAAAGAAACCAGAAGTATATAATTGTACTCTATTGAGAAATGAAAGCAAATGAATCTAGGATTTTAAAAAATGTTTCCCCCGAGATATCAACTATTACTAGTTGCCTCCACTTGTTTAAAACGGCTTTTTATTAGCGGGGTGCCTGGGTGGCTCAGTGGGTTAAAGCCTCTGCCTTCGGCTCAGGTCATGATCCCAGGGTCCTGGGATCAAGCCCCGTCTCTTCTCCCCCTCCCCTCTCTCTGCCTGCCTGTCTGCCTACCTGTGATCTCTGTCAAATAAATAAAAATATTTTTTAAAAATGGCTTTTTATGGGGCGCCTGGGTGGCTCAGTGGGTTAAGCCGCTGCCTTCGGCTCAGGTCATGATCTCAGGGTCCTGGGATCGAGTCCCGCATCGGGTTCTCTGCTCAGCAGGGAGCCTGCTTCCCTCTCTCTCTCTCTCTCTCTCTGCCTGCCTCTCTGCAACTTGTGATCTCTCTCACTGTCAAATAAATAAATAAATAAAATCTTTAAAAAAATGGCTTTTTATTAGCAATGGAATATCCTGATATAAAGTATATTAATGAATTTCTATTCATATAGCCTCAGTTGGCAAACATTCTCCTCAGACAAGGGAAAATTCCAAATTATCTGGTGGGGAAAAAAAAACTGTTCTATTTCAAAAGAATCCTGTCATTTTTTAGGGGATATTTTACTGTCTTAAAAAACAGCTTCCCTGTTAATATACATGTCTGACACATGGATAAAAATCAGATTATCCAAGAAAATTACTACTAGTTAAAAGTTTGCAGTCAGTAGGTAATGGAAAAATTTGTAGGAGGATAACATTTTCTACTTAAGGAGTTTCAAAAATGTGGTCTTTGCAACTATGCAGGTCTTCAGCAAACTTGAACTAAAATAGGAGATGCTGAGAAAAAGAAAGGCTATCTCAGGGGCCCTTCACCATTTGCTTTTGGTGGAGCCTGTCTACCCTTCTCAGGTAACATTTGTAGTGTGTAAAATAAAATACCTGGGATTATAAGCTCCAATTACAGTATACTGAAATACAGTTACCAAAATGCTTTATTTGTGCTATCAATATAGGAGCTTCATTCTCAGTATACTGAGTAACAAGATCCAATATTTACCATAATTTCTAAGTGACGGTGAGCATAAACAATATTTCAAGATATGTTCAACATCTACAATATGATATGAAAATATCAATGATTTCTACTGGTCATACAAAGTCACAGGTTCTGCCAGTACTACTAGGATTCTACTATATTCATAATTGAAGGAAATGCTGAATTTCATCTAAGGTATGAGTAAATGAAGATAAAATTTTCCCCATTATAACTCACAGATCCCCTAGATTCTACAGATGGTGCCTGAATTCTATTTCTCAGGTTCAAAACCCCCAAAGGAAGGAAACTTTTTTATTATAAGCTCAAAACATGCTTCCTCCAAAGTTCCCCACACGTATTTTTACCTTTCCACCCATCTTGCTCTTTCCTACATTAAATAAACAAGTAATTGTCCCTCAACTACACCATTACTGGATGATCAGAAAGGAATCAGAAACAAGAAATAAAGAAGGTCATTCCTCTACTTTGTACCTGTTTTGATGAAAATATGTTGACAGAGGTTGTCCTTTAATATTCTTTTTTTTTTAAGATTTTATTTATTTATTTGACAGACAGATCACAAGTAGGCAGAGAGGTACGCAGGGGGGGGGGGGCGGGGAGCAGACTCCCTGCCAAGCAGAGAGCCCGATGCGGGGCTTGATCCCAGGACCCTGGGATCATGACCTGAGCCAAAGGCAGAGGTTTAACCCACTGAGTTACCCAGGAGCCCCTGTCCTTTAATATTATTAATTATTTTACTTCAACAGTAAGAAAAGCAAACATATGAATAGAGATAGGAGGTCCAGATTTTCTAGTCTGCCCTGTAAATAGTTACATCTATTATATTTGCCTTTGTTCATTTGAAATCAGTAATGCAAACTACAAAGCACAAAGCAAATACAGTAAACACAGGAAAGATCTCTTACAAACCAAGCTGAACGTTAATATCTTGTTGGTATAAAACCACTACTCGAATGACGCTTCTGTAGTTATTAGAATTACTAAACCTACAATTTGCATAAAATGGTTTGCAAATTACACATCTCCTTATTGTTAATCTAAAATTGCTACAAACTGTGCTATGACCTAGTAATTCGGCCAACCGCAGGTTTCAGTAGAAACACAAGGGATTCAAGAGTGTCCACCCCAAGTGTGTCCCATCATTGAACATTAATTATTCTACAATTGTTCTTAATAGCACTTTATAAACTCAAAGCTCCTCAGAAATATTCAACATTATCAGGAGAGGAATCATATAGCACGATAAAAATCCCCTTAAATTATAAACTGTCTAGCAGTAATGGATCGCAGAAACACGCTTTAGTAACCACTACAAATACATGACTTACCAAACTTTATGAAACAAGTAACACTAAACACTAAACATTTTTTGACCTCCTCTAAGCTGGAATTATCTTTAAAATAGCAGATGTGGGGGTGCCTGGGGGGCACACTCAGTTGAGAATCTGACTGTTGATGTCCCCTCAGGTCGCGATCTTAGAGTCCTGGGATCAAGACCCAGGTCGGGTTCTGCACTCAGCAGGGAATTTGCTTATCTCCTCCCAGTCCTTCCCTCCTCCCTCCCTCGCATACACTCTCTCTAAAATAAATACATAAAATAGCCCACCTGTGCCCCTCTTCAGGAAAGTAGCAACCTGGAAGCCGATCTGGCATGTCTGAGGTTGCTTGGGGAGAGGGCATGTCTGTTTCCTTTGGCTGCCGACACTCACTCTAGTCCCTCTGGCACAACTGTGCCCCTCCTCGGGCTCATGCTGATGTGTCCTCTCCTCTGACCTAGGCCAGAGGCACTGATGTACAGCACGTTTCTTTCGGACCTTCCCACCAACAGGGAAAACTATATCCACAGAATCAGTCCTGGTAGATGATTTGGCCGTAGGGGTGTGGCTATTAACATGGTGAGAGAAGACAAGAGGACTCTTTGAGACACTGAGACCTTCTACAACACCTCCATTGAGGAGATGCCCCTCAATGTCGCTGACCTCATCTGAGGGGCTGTCCTGTTACTAGGCCCACCCAGGGTTCAGTCTGGGGGGCTGAAGAGAAGCAGGAGGGGGGAGGGAAGGGAGCCAAGGGATGGACATCTTGTCATTTTTTTTCTTTGAATAAATGTCACTTTTTGAGGCAAAAAATAAAATAAAAGAGCAGATGTGGGGCGCCCCAGCTGCCTCAGTCAGTGGAGCACACAACTCTTAAGCTTTGGGTTATGAGTTGGAGCCCCATGTTGGGTATAGAGATTACTTAAATAAATAAACTTTTAAAAAATAGCAGATGTGAGGAAAATGCTATAAGGTACAGCAAGACAACTATCCTACATCCATGAATTACTATGCGGCCATTAAAAGTTATGTTTTTAGGGGCACCTGGCTGACTTAATTGGTAGAGCGTGTGACTTTTTTTTCCTTTTTAAGATTTTATTTATTTATTTTACACAGAGAGAGAGAAAGAGAGCACAAGCAGGGGGAGTAGGAGAAGGAGAAGCAGGCTGCTCTCTGAGCAGGGAGCCTGATGCGGGGCTCGACCCCAGGACCCTAGGATCCCAACCAGAATCAAAGGCAGATGCTCAACTGACTGAGCCACCTAGGCACCCTGGACATGTGACATGTGACTCTTAATCTCAGGGTTATGAGTTCAAGCCCCACATTGCATGTAGAGATTACTTAGAAAAATAAATAAAATGAATAAATAAATTATGTTTTTAAACCTAATTTGACAAAATTGCTCCCAATAAGTGATTAAAGGATATAAAACTGTATATAGCATATAATCTCAATTTTGTTTATATATAAAAAATACAAACTGAAGGAAATAGTAAAAAAATTAATTAATATAACTTTTTGATGGTACAAAGGATATTTCTTCTCTCTCTTACACAATAGGTGTTTTCTCGATTTTCTACAACATCCATGTATTACTTCCTCATAAGCAGAAAAGTTTTGAGTAACATAAAAATACAATTAACCTAATGTCAGTCATTTCTCATACAAGTTTAAAAGAAAAGTAGAATTACCCTTTATACTGGCACATAAGAGAGAAAATTTTAAGACAAGCTGTGTCTGGACAGTCTGCCTAACGACTACCATGCACTCTGACACACTGCAGGGGCCAGTGGGTCTCTTCCCAGAGTGGGCAGCTCCCTGGCGTGACTCGAGTCTGGCAGCAGCCCCAGACCATCCGAATTAAGAAGCTGCTCTCTCCTGCCTAATATGGACATGGTCTGTATTAACTGGATTACAGATCAAAATGAGTATATGTCAGGAGCAAAGGAGATCAAGCCACAAGAGAGGGCCTCTGAAGTGAAGTGATAAGAGCCAGGCGGCACCAACGGAACATTCTGGCTTCTTCCAGCGGACCGTGGTTCAGCATGTATCGCCAGGTACCTAGTTACATCTAGTGGCTTCCTCTTTTGGAGCGAGCGCCATTGGCTTAAGCAAAGGATAAAATCAAGCAAATCCATAAGTTCTAAAATAATCTCTATGAGGGTGTACGGAAAGGAGGTCCTACCAAACATTATTACTCCAGAACATAAACTAATACGGTCACTTCGGAGAGCAATTTGGCAATACCTATTAAAATTTAAAATGGGGCGCCTGGGTGGCTCAGTGGGTTAAGCCGCTGCCTTCGGCTCAGGTCATGATCTCAGGGTCCTGGGATCAAGTCCCGCATCGGGCTCTCTGCTCAGCAGGAAGCCTGCTTCCCTCTCACTCTCTCTGCCTGCCTCTCTGTCTACTTGTGATCTCTGTCAAATAAATAAATAAAATCTTAAAAAAAAAAAATTTAAAATGGTCACCTATGACCCAGCAATTCTCCTTCTCAGGAACTGCTCTAGAGAAATATTCCAACATGTGCACAACAGGCGTGCAAGGGCATACACTGAAGGACGGGTTTTAAGAGTGAAAAACTGAAGGGGAGCCTGGGTGGCTCAGTCTGTTGAGTGTCTGACTGTTGGTTTTGGTTCAGGTCATGATCTCAGGGTCATAGGATCCAGGCCTGCATTGGGCTCTGCACTTAGCACAGGGTCTACTTGTCCCTCTCCCTCTGCTCCTCCCCACACCCCTCTCTCTTTCTCTCTCAAATAAATAAATAAAATCTTTTAAAAAAAATAGTGAAAAACTGAAAACAACCAAAATACCCATTGTGGCAGCATGAATAATGACCCTCCGCCCCAACCAGATATTTAAGTCCTAATCCCCAGGACGTGTAAATGTGACCTTGGATGGCAAAAAGGACTTGCAGGTGTGATTAAATTAAGGATCCTGAGATGGGGAGATGAGCCTGGATTATCCTGGGTGGGGGGTGTTGGGGGAGAAGGGGTACTCACAAGGGTCCTTATAAGGACCAGTCAGAGGAGCCAGTCAGAGAAGACATGTGATGACAGATCTGAAACCAGGACCACACACTCTGAAGATAGAGGAAGGAGCACAGAAGCCAGGGAACAGATTCTCCCCTAGAACCTGCAGAAGGAACCACACCTGCCAGCAGCTGACTTTAGCCCAGCGAGACTCATTTTGGACTTCTGGTTTCCAGAAATATAAGAATAAATGCAGAAATAAATTTGTGTTGTTTTAGGCCACTAAGTGTGTGATGATTTGTTAGCATAGCAACAGAAAACTAAGACACCCATCAGTTGGGGAATGGCTAAATAGGATAGTGTTTCTGGAATCCCATGCAGCACTTAAAAAAAAATGTGGTAGATCTGTATATAGAGACATAGGAAGATCAAAACATATCATTGACTTAAAAAAAAAGGTTATGAAAAGATATGCCTAGCATCACATCTTTTCTGTAAGACAGGAAAAAATATTAAAAAGTATGCATACACACAAACACACATAAAAGTACACATTCAAAAATGATCGCGGGCACCCAGCAGGCTCAGTCAGTAGAGCATGCAACCCTTGATCTTGGAGTTATGGGTTCAAGCCCCACCCTGGGTATAGAGATTGCTTAAAAATAAAATCTTTGGGGGCATCTGGGTGGCCTAGTCATTGGGCATCTGCCTTCAACTCAGGTAATGATCCCAGGGCCCTGGGATCGAGCCCTGCCTGTATCGGGCTCCCTGCTCAGAGGGAAGCCTGCTTTACCCTCTCCCACTCCCCCTACTTGTGTTCCCACTTTCACTGTGTCCCTGTCAAATAAATAAATAAAACCTTTAAAAACAGAATAAATAAAATCTTTTTTTAAAAAAATGATCCTAATACCTTAAAAATTTGAGCACTGATTTAACAGTGGTAAGGAGTAGATGGAGACCAGGATGAGAAACGATGCACAAAAGGCACTTCAGTTTCATCGGTTTTTCCATTTTTTTTTTCCTTCAAAGATTTTATTTATTCATTTGACAGACAGAGATCACAAGTAGGCAGAGAAGCAGGCGGAGAGAGAGGAAGGGAAGCAGGCTCTCTGCTGAGCAGAGAGCCCGATGCGGGGCTCGATCCCAGGACCCTGGGACCATGACCTGAGCTGAAGGCAGAGGCTTTAACCCACTGAGCCACCCAGGCGCCCCGGTTTTTCCATTTTTTATACGGATATAAATCGTGCATTCATTTTAAAACTTTTTAATGGTAAAAATTAAAATTAAAAAATATGTTAATGGACACATAAATTGTGTTTAAAAAGGCAGGATCAAAGTAATAGTCATATGATATCTGCAATCCTCTCTCCTTTTAAAGTAACCTTGCATTTGCCCCACAGTGGATCACCTGCTGTTATTTACATTTGTCTACAGCTAATGATTAAACATCTTACAAAGCAGACTACATTCCTTGTGTTCATCCCACAAGCATCATTGTAAAACAAGATGGAAAGAGGGGGAGGGAGGACAGAGCATGGGGCCCTTTCAGGACTTGACAAGCCTTTCATAATTATCACCACAGATACATTATGACTTAGGAAAGAACAGGTGCAGGACAATCCGTCCAGTAGCCCCGGCCAACAGGTGGCACTTTGTGACAGTCAATATGGAAGCCAAGAAGACAGATAATAATCAAAACTGATTTATTTAGCAAGACCTTGGGCATACAATTGGAAATGAAGACTTTTACCTCATCTGCCTAGCCTTACTGCAAACAAGTTGGGAGGAAGAAAATTCCAGAGGGATCACACACACACACATCCCCTACCATCTCCACTATTCACTAAAAGAGAAAAAAGAATTCTGTTGATGGCACAGTTTTGCTTTCCTATAAAATGGACAGCTGACTGAATATGCAAAAAATAACTTTCCAGCAACATAGCACCTTATACAGACAGTCCATACACACTGTAAGTACATAATCACAGCCCTCCTTATCTAACACTTCCATTAACCCTATTATTACACTCCCCTCTTACAGATGATGAAGCGTGTAACATAATAATTTTCGCGCCTGGACCCTGGGCTAAAGCTGGACAGATCTATTTCCCTCTCGACTTTGCTACTAACTGTATGATCTTTGTCAAGTTACTTTACTTCTGTGCCACAGTCTCCTTCTTTGTAAAATAAGGATAACCATAGTAACAACCTTATAAAGTTTTTGTGAGGACTGAATGAGATAATGGGTGTGAAGTGCTTAGCACAGAGCCTGGCACCCAACGTGCTGACGTTGTGGTCATGGCAGTAAGTAGAGGTGGGGACAATGATGACGAAGTTGCAGTAGAAGAAGAAACCAAGGATTAGTAAAGCTATGGAACTTGCCCAAAGTCACACAGCTAGTACGGGGCAGAGCCAGAATTTCAGTCCCAATCTGATTCTTTAAACCTGACTTTGACCTCTAGGCAAATACTGCTCTTCCCCGCCCCCCTTAAGATACTTCATTCTAACTTTATAGCTAGGGAGCCAAACCTGAGGGCTGGGTGAGCCATTTGCCCAAGCTCACAGAACCCCGCACACAGATTCAATGACTCTTCTTCCAGTGCTCATTACTTCACTGTAATTAATTTACTCATGAGCAAAGGTAGTTTTATTAACTTATTCTTAACCTCTTCCAAATTTATAATTTGGAATTCTATAAAAGTATATAAACCGCTTCCAAAGGAATCTGACCAAAGGATAAACTGGCTGGTGGTATTCTCCTAGGAGAACAGACCAACATTTATAAATCTAACTTATCATCTCAAAGGTTTCATCTGAATGTGTACTAAGTATTCAAAGCCTTAACTTATTCCAGTTGATCGACTCCTTCCCTTACAAAGCAAAAAGCAAAACAACAAACAATGAACAAAAAAGTCTCCTGAGCCTTTTTTCATTTCCTAAACAGTATCAGTAAAGCATTCTGGGCTTGCACGGGGTTTGTTCATTTGTTTCAAAGAAATAGAATAGGCATACAATAAACTACACATATTTAAAAGGTACAATTTGATGAGTTTTGACATATGTATATATACAACCATGAAACCATCACCATAGTCAAAACAGGGAACATATCCATCACCTGAAAATTTTGCTCATGTACTTTTTTTTTTTTTAAAGATTTTTTTTTTAAATTTATTTATTTGACAGAGAGAGATCACAAGTAGGCAGAGAGGCAGGCATAGAGAGAATGAGAGGGAAGCAGGCTCCCCGTGGAGCAGAGAGCCCAATGCGGGACTCGATCCCAGGACCCTGAGATCATGACCTGAGCCGAAGGCAGCAGCTTAAACCACTGAGCCACCCAGGCGCCCACATGTACTTTTTTTTATCCAATTTTTTATTGTGTTATATTAGTCACCGTATAGTACATCATTAGTTTTTGATGCAGTGTTCCAAGATTCACTGTGTATAACACCCAGTGCTCCATGCAATGCGTGCCCTTCTTAATACCCACCACCAGCCTCATCCATCTCCCCAGCCTCCCTGCCCTCTAAAACCCTCACACACAGTCTCTCATGGTTTATCTCCCTCTTCGATTTTCCTCCCTTCACTTTTCCTTTCCTTCTCCTAACATCCTCCATGTTATTCCTTATGTTCCACAAGTAAGTGAAACCATATGATAATTGACTTTCTCTGCTTGACTTATTTCACTCAGCATAATCTCCAGTCCTATTCATGTTGATGCCAAAGTTGGGTATTCATCCTTTCTGATGGCTGAGTAATATTCCATTGTATATATGGACCACATCTTCTTTACCTCATATACTTTTGTAATCCCTCTTCCCATCCCTTCTAGTCCACTTTCATCCCCAGGCAACCACTGATCCGCTCCCAGTTGCTACCAATTAGTTTGTATTTTCCAGAATTTCCCATAAGTGAAAGCTAAAAATATGTATTCCTGTTTGTCTAACTTCTTCTATTCAGCATAAATCATACTTGTTTATCCATCCACCTGCTGATGGACCTTCAGATTGCTTCCAGTTTTTGGCAAGCACAAATAAAGCTCCCATGAACGTTCATGTTCGAGTCGTTTTTTCATGATCAAGTATTGTGCATTGGTGTGAGGGTGTAGGGATGGGGTGGGTTCTTATAAACACACACACACAAACACACACAATGGAAAATAAGAGATATTAGCTGAAATGTCTGAGTTCAAAATAATCTAAACTGTAGGGTACAAAATATCTTGGTCATTTGGGCAAGTTAATTAGCTTCTATGTCAACATCCATATGTGCAAGGCTTTTCCCCACTGGAGTTTGTAAAGAAAACTGAGATAGGAAGCAGAAACCTTTTAGAACTTCCACAAATAAGCTGGTTTTTTCTTATAAGTTCCCTTAAAAAAAAAAAGACTAATGTTCTATGACATGTAATACAAAATGAAATATTTGAGTTGTCACTTTTAAGTTTTTTTAAAATTTCTCTTAAATTTATATTTATTTCACACTTAAAAAAATAATTTCCTACATGCTTTCACTTTCTGCCAACAATAAGAAATTAAAATACAGGCAGCTATTTTAAACACCAAGAAAAAACCTCACTCTGCATTTCTAATATATTCAAAGTCCTTATCTAATAGCCTTATTTAATCGGCATCCCCTACCCCCCATCTTCTATCACTCTCCTCTTCCCCTTGGCTTACTGGGCTCAGAGCTCCAAACAAAGTTTCCCTCTGAGGGACTTGGCTCTTGCTATCCTCTGTCTAGGAGGTACTTTCCCCAGCAGCCATTTGGGTACCCTCTCACCTCCTTCAGGCTCTGCTCAAATGCCATTCTGTGCTTTCCTTTTCTGCCCATCCTATGAGAAGCCTTCCCCACCATTACACCCCATTCCTCCTACCCAGCTATAATTGCCTCCCCAGAATTTATCATTTGAGGTATTATATATGCATATATATAAATGTATTCGATTATTTGTTATTGTCTATATCCTCCCACTAAAATAAAAGTCTTTTCAAGACAAAGATTTTATTTTATCCTCTGCTGCATCCTCAATGCCCAGGACAGTGGGTCCTGCTCACTTCTGAATTCCACAAACACTTGTTGAAGAAATTTGATTACACATTATTTATTCATTTAAAAAAAAATAAATTCTGAGGGTCTTGTCTGGCTCAGTCAGAAGACCATGTGATTCTTGATTTTAGGGTTGCAAGTTCAAACCCCACCTTGGGTGTAGAGATTACTAAAAAAAATAAACTTTAAAAAACACTTCTGGGGATGCCTGGGTGGCTCAGTTGGTTAAGCGGCTACCTTTGGCTCAGGTCATGATCCCAGCATCCCGGGATCGAGTCCCACATTGGGCTCCTTGCTCAGCGGGGAGCCTGCTTCTCCCTCTGCCTGCCACTCTGTCTACCTGTGCTCACTCTCTCTAACAAATAAATTTTTAAAAAATATTTTAAAAAATAAATAAATAAAAATAAAAAACACTTCTGTTTAAAATTCATTAGAAAGAAAAAATTTTTTTAAGATTTTATTGATTTGGGCGCCTGGGTGGCTCAGTGGGTTAAGCCGCTGCCTTTGGCTCAGGTCATGATCTCAGGGTCCTGGGATCGAGTCCCACATCAGGCTCTCTGCTCAGCAGAGAGCCTGCTTCTCTCTCTCTCTCTCTCTCTCTCTCTCTCTGCCTGCCTCTCTGTCTACTTGTGATCTCTCTCTCTGTGTCAAATAAATAAATAAAATCTTTTTTTTAAAAGATTTTATTTATTTATTTGACACAGAGAGAGAGAACCAAAGCAGGGAGATTGGAAGAGGGAGAAACAGGTTCCCCACTGAGCAGGGAGCCAGATGCGGAACTCGATCCCAGGACCCTGAGATCATGACCCACGACCCGAGCTATAGCCAATCGTTTAACCAACTGAGCCACCACCGCAGTAAGAAAATGTTTAATTTAAATGCTAGGCTATTGCTTAAATTAAAATGTTAAGTCAATGTTGATCCACTTTGTAGGATGGGTTCTTTTTTCAAATTGACATTTAACTTTGAGCAGCACTTGCAAAGTGAAAAGAACACTGGAATTCAAAGGCAGGAAAGCCAAGGTCTATTCATCTGTCCTGCCATAACTAGTTTTACCATCAAGATATAACTTCTCCTGATCTCAGATAACTTCTCTCTAAAATGAGGGAAGTGATCATTATCTCCAAGGCCCCTTCTTATTCTAAAATTCTGAGGCCCCTTCTTGATCTAAAATTCCGAGAATCTACTGCAGTTAGTGCACACTTCTGCATTAAGATTCAATCTTAAATTAGTCAGCTTAATCCAATTTTGTCCTAATCCAAAACTGTCAACTGAAGGAGTCTATCTAACCAGAAACCCCTGTGATGAAATGGCCATTGGTTAGCCAGATGTCCCCTGGAAGGAGAGGGTTATTAGAGTGTACCTCATAGGGGTTAGGGGTGGCAGCATTTCAAAAGTTTGTTTTTTTATTTTTTTTTTAAATATGTTATTTATTTGCGAGAGTGAGAGAGAGAGAACATGAGCAGGGGGAGCGGGAGAGGGAGCAGCAGGCTCCCAGCTGAGCAGGGAGCCCGATGCAGGACTCAATCCCGGGACCCTGGGATCATGACCTGAGCCAAAAGCAGATGCTTCACTGAGCCACCAGGCATCTCTCAAAAGTTAGTTTTTTAAAAAAGCTGATAAACCTCTAATCTTCCTCAAATGTGAAAAAGAATACATTACTACAAAGGACATAAAAATATCTGTTTACTACCCTAACTTTAGCCAATTATGAAATTTTAGATAATTACAAATATGAATGTCATACATGCAAGGAGGATATTACAATCAGGAGCAGACATGTTAGAGACCAATAGACTTGGGTTAACGCCCAGGCTCTCTGTGTGTGATCTTGAGCAAGTCACATACTTACTCCGCATTTTGCTTGCCTCACCTGCACAATAGGTGCAACATTTATAGTTGTTACAATAGGTAACAGTAGTTAGCTACTCGGATCCTTTTAGGAACTAGTAAGATGATGTCTGACACACAGGATATACTTAATATTATTATTAAATAACTAAACGTGAATACACCCACTCAAACACAGATCTAACGGCCACAAAAACATTCTTAGCTATCCATTTCTACTGATACAATACAGCCAATATAATATATAGAAAGAAATGAAAAAGTTCCTTACCACTGACAGTCATATTTATTACCCATACACATACTGGTTTCTGAAAGGTCAGAACATACATTTTCTTTAAGAGTTTTTTTAAAAATCTAAAATCCAAGCCAGTAAGGTTTTCTTTAAGATCATTCTTCTGTGGAAAGCGCTGACAAATAATACATTTGTGCAGTAAACATCTTAGGAAAGTCCACTTAAGAACTCTGGTATTTTTAACTACTCCTACCTTTTTAATACTAAAAATAAATATATTACATACATACAAAATTTGGGGATCTGCAAACTTAGTCTCTAAGGAACAAAGAGCATCCACTTTCTACATTTCACATTCAACAAAGTTAATTAAATAAAAAGATTCCACCATCATACCATGATACCCTTTGAGTTTTCAAGCCAATAAGACACTCAGACACTTGCTTTTTCTAGAATAGGCCCAAATGAGACACAAGAAATCCATAATCCTATATTAGGAATTCCCTATCAACTTGTATCTTCCGTTTTGGGTGGCTAGACTATAAAATAAGTCAATTAAGAGTTCACAACGGTAATGCTGCAACCTCAACCTCAAATCCAGACACAAAACACAGTGGAACGCATTCGCATCTCAAGCACGCCCAAACAAACGTCTTGGCCAACGCGATCGGATCACTACCGTTTCCAGAAACACACAGTAATGGGTTTTAATCCATTTCTATAAACGCTCCTTGTGCTGAAAGCCAAAGTGCATGCAAAACCGCAAAACACAAAAGATTCTTCGCATTCCGTTTGTAGCCAAAAGACAGGCCATCCTCTCGGCGCCCTACCCCAGGGAGTCCTCCTTGCGACAGTAAGAATTTCATGACACCCCATGCTACCTGCACATCAAAATATCACCCCATAAGGTGGAGGGGGTGCAGCGTCAGCATCGGCTGGCCTCGATGAAATGACACTGCCAGTATTCCCACCTCTGGGCAAACACGACACCAAGTGAAGTCGGTGTAAAGTTCTAATCAACCGAGCATATTTGGTTTCCTTCTGCCCCCAAACCCAGCAGCAGCACAAATGCGGAGATTTGCTTTTGCACCTGCCACAGTTCCTAAGCCGCGGACCCCCCCCCCCCCACCACCGAGCTCACGAAGGCCTTGAGGCCTAAATCGCCCGTGACCCTTTGCGGAGAGCGCACGGAGGGCCCCTGTAGCATCACCCTCGCTGTCCACACTGCCCGCTTCCCTGACAAAGGCCCCGTGTCAATCCGAGGCACGACACAGAGAAGTTGCTGGATTGCCCATCACGGACCGACAGCTGCCAATACCCTCCCCCGAAGGGAAGAAAAATCAACATAGAACTGGGAATGAGAAAAGGGGAGGTATACAACGTTAAAATTAAAATGTCCCCAAAGCTAAGCAACCTGGGTGTGCCCTGGAAGTGAGTCCAGGGGGTCCATGGGGGAGGGGAGAGAGAGCCAGGGCGTGAAGGCCCTGCCGGGTGATAGTCTAATAAAATGCCGGGTGTCGGAACGCTCAGAATGAAACCACAAATGCAATCCCCAGCGGGCTGGAGGCCCCGAGGAGGCAGGGAGGCTGGCGGGCTGCGGACCTGCGGCCGCGGCCCCCCACCTGTCTTCCCCGCGCCCACACACCTGCCGGGGTAGCCTTCGGGGGGCCTCGGGGTGGGGGTGAGGCAGAGCGTGACGGCCCGACCCCGGGGATGCGGGCCGGGTGGGCTACTCTGCTGGCAGAGGAGGGGGAGCAGCCTCGCTCACCTCCAAGTCGGTGTCGGCGGCCTCCGGGGCCCCGAGGATCTCGCTGGGCAGCTCGGCCAGGTCGGTGACCCGGATCAGCCCGTCGTGCAGGAAGATGGTCTCCTCCTTCACCGAGAGCCACTGCGCCGAGTCCGCGGCCGCCGCCGCCGCAGCTGCCGCGGCCGCAGACGAGCCCATGGCCCCGGCTGAGGGGTTGACGGTGAGGAGCAGCCGCCCGGCCCGGGGGAGACGCGAGCAGGAGCCGCCGAGATCACCAGTCCATAACAGCAGCCGCCGCGCCCGCCTGCAGCGCCCCGCTCGCCGCTTCGCCTGAGCAGCTCCGCCCTAGGCGGTCCGAGTTGCCATCCCCCCGCCCCCGGCCCCGGAGACCCCGGCCCCGCCACCACCGCCGCCGCCCTGAGGAGCAGGACCCGCCTCTGCCGCTCGGCAGCCAACTGTCAGTGAGACGCCATGTTGGGGGCGGGGCTCCCGGCATGCCCCGCGGTGCGGACAATACAGGCTCCGCCCATTCGCTTGGCCCCGCCTCTCAGGACAGCCCGGGGCTCACCCGTCTGCGGGACCTGTGCCTCGCCCTTTACTCGATCTTGTCCTCAGAGTGACCTTCGCCTCTCTCTACCGCTAGACATTACGGGCGCCCTGGGTCTGCAGTCCACCGGGAGAAGAAGCCGCCGCCTCCGCTCCTCTACCTACTCCTGTATGCACCCCTCTCTCAGGGGGCAGACCTCCTCCCCACCCTAGGCAGAACATGGAGGCTCACTCCTTGCTTTCGTATTTAAATGAGATATATGCAAAAATCTGGCACAGCTACACTTGTTCTTAAGCGCTTGGTAGCGCCTACAGTAGGTGTTTCATATTTATTAAAATGTCTAGTACTCAACAAGCCCCCAAAACCTGATGAAAACAAAGCACCGGTCACAAGGCTTGGTGCCCACATCTGACAGTACGTGCTCCCTAGTGGGGCTGAAACTTGTTATATTCCACCAATATTTAACAGATTGACATGCACCTTAAATACATGCACGCCGTCCCATTTTTATTAAAACGCGAAAGGAAAGAACTATGTATGTAGAGAAAAATGTATAGAACACATTCCAAATTGTTAATGTGAGTTGCTGTGCAGAGTGGGACTGGTCTGTAATGGCTGAGGTGAAGACTGCTATCTTTGTATTGATTTATGATTAATTTCTTAAAATATTTAATTTTTATTTGACAGATCACAAGTAGGCAGAGAGGGGGGGGGGGTGGGGGGCTGGGAAGCAGGCTCCCTACTGAGCAGAGAGCCCAGTGCGGGGCTCCATCCCAGGACCCTGAGATCATGACCTGAGCCTGAGATCATGACCTGAGCCGAAGGCAGTGGCTTAACCCACTGAGCCACCCAGGCGCCCCTGTACTGACTTATCATTAGAAAAAGCACTCATTGGTATCAAAGGGCTTGGAAATGTATGTATGTCCATGATAAATAAATAAATAAATAAACCAACACGATGCACACAGATGTTTATAACAGCTTTATTCATGATTCCCACAACTTGGAAGTAACTAGGATGCCCTTTAGCAGGTGAATTCATAAATTAAGGTCCATCTAAGCAATGAAATATTGAAAAGACATGAAGAAAAGAAAAGACATGAAGGAAACATCAAGGGGGTGTTACTAAGTGAAAAACGCCAATTTGAAAAGGCTACATTTGGGACACCTGGGTGGCACAGTTGGTTAAACGTGGGACTCTTGGTTTCAGCTCAGTCCCTGATCTCAGATCCTGAGATGGAGCCCACCTTGGGTTCTGTTGTGGGATTGAGCCCTGTGTTGGCCTCTGCACTCAGTGTGGATTCTGCTTAAGACTTTTTCTGCCCCTCCCCTCTCTCTGAAATAAATTAATCAATTAAGGGGCGCCCGGGTGGCCCAGTCAGTTAAGCGTCTGCCTTCAGCTCAGGTCATGATCCCAGAGTCCTGGGATCCAGTCCCACGTGGATCTGGGCTCCCTGCTCAGCAGGGAGTTTGTTTCTCCCTCTGCCTCTGCCTGCCACTCCCCCAGCTCGCTCGCTCTCTCTCTCTCTCTCTCTCTCTCTCGCTCACTATCAAATAAATAAAATCTTTACAATAAATAAATAAATGAAAAAAATTTTTTTCAAGATTTATTTATTTATTTGACAGAGAGAGATCACAAGTAGGCAGAGAGGCAGGCAGAGAGAGTGAGAGGAAAGCAGGCTCCCTGCCGAGCAGAGAGCCTGATGCAGGACTCAATCCTAGGACCCTGAGATCATGACCTGATCCGAAGGCAGCAGCTTAAGCCACTGAGCCACCCAGGCGCCCAATGAAAAAATTTTTTAAAAGGCTACATACTGAGTGAGTCCAACTATAGGACATTCTGGAAAAGGCAGAACTATGGAGACAGTAAAAAAATCAGTGGTTGCCAGGGTTTTGGGGTGTGGAGAGAGTGATGCATTGGCAGAGCATGGAGGATTTTTAGGGCAGTGAAAATACTCTTGTTTGGTACCGTAATGATGGATACATGTCATTATTCATTTGTCCGAATGCATAGGATGTACAGCACCAAGAGTGAACCATAACGGAAGCTATGGACTTTGGGATGATGACGTGTGAGTGTAGGTTCCTCAGGTGCAAGAAATGGACCATCTGGGGGGGAAAGTTGAAGACAAGGGAGGCTATGCATGTGTGGAGGCAGGGAGGATGTGGAAATTCTCTGTACCTTCCTCTCAATTTTGCTGTGAACGTAAAACTGCTCTGAAGAATAGATTTCATAAAGAATGAATAAGCAAATGAATCAGAAGAACATTAAGGTGCATACCCTTGGACCCAGCAACTCAACTCTGAAGTTGTTCAAAGGAAATAATCAGCCCCGTAGTCAAGGACGCATGTGCAGAGGTGTACAGGTCAGTGCTGTTTATAAGAGGAAAAACGATAACCAGTCTAAATGTCCAACAATATGGAAATATTGGTATATACCGTAAGATGAAATACTACGAAGCCATTCAGAATAAAGTTTATGAAGAATATTAATGCAAGTGAATGCTAGTGATCTATTGCTAAACAGAAAAAAAAAATCAGGCTAAAATAGTAAGGAAGTTTTGGAATTCAATTATGTCTACATATGATTACATTTTGAAATTACATGTGTGTATGGGGCGCCAGGGTGGCTCAGTGGTTAAAGCCTCTGCCTTCAGCTCAGGTCATGATCTCAGGGTCCTGGGATCGAGCCCTGCATCAGCCTCCCTGCTCAGCGGGGAGCCTGCTTCCCCCCCCACCCACTTCTCCACGAGCCTCTCTGCCTACTTGTGATCTTTGTCAGATAAATAAATAAAATCTTTTTTAAAAATTACATGCATCTATGACTATAGATATAAAATAAAAGCCTGGAGGGTATCATGCCTGATACAACATTTGGGTGAATCTCAGTAGTGTGTTTCCAGCTGACTGGGGAGATCTGTGGTGTGTACTTTGAAATGTTTTCCCAGTTTTCTTCCAAGAGCATGTATTATTTTTTGAAAAAAGAAAAAAATTTAAAAAAAATAGAAGTTATCGGGGCGCCTTGGTGGCTCAGTTGGTTAAGCATCTGCCTTTCGCACAGGTCATGATCCTGGGGTCCTGGGATCGAGCCCTGCCTTGACGGGCTCCCTACTCAGTGGGGAGCCTGCTTCTCCCTGTCCTCCCTGTTCATGCTGGCTGTCACTCTCTCTGTCTCTCTCTCAAATAAATGAATACAATCTTTAGAAATAAATAAATAAAAGCTATTGAGCACCTAGGAGTTAGAATACATCTATTCATTTGTCTACCGTATACCCTTCAGACTTTTCATTAACAGCCCCACCGTATAAGAATGGAGGCTCAGAATTAAGGAACTGGCACCTGCCTAGGAATTGGCAGAATTGAGATTTAAACCCATAGCAGGATCCATCCTGCACTGCCTCCCTCCCAAATAAATAAGGCATATTCACATCACTGTTGCAACAATCTCAGGCCCCTTATCATGATTTTAATTTCTTTTTTTTTTGGTTTTTTTTTGAGGACAACTGATTTTATTTGTCAGAGAGAGAAAGCAAGCACAGGCAGACAGAGTGGCAGGCAGAGTCAGAGGGAGAAGCAGGCTCCCTGCCGAGCAAGGAGCCCGATGTGGGACTCGATCCCAGGACGCTGGGATCATGACCTGTGCCGAAGGCAGCTGCTTAACCAACTGAGCCACCCAGGCGTCCCGATTTTAATTTCATTTTTATGATACTTATTCCACAAGCATTTTTAAAAAGATTTTATTTATTTAGTTGGGCGGGCAGGGGGGAAGCAGGGGAGAAGCAGACTCCCCACTGAGCATGGAGCCTGACATGGCGCTCCATCCCAGGACCCTGGAATCATGACTTGAGCCCGAAGCAGCTGTTTCACCAAAGGAGCCACCCAGGTGCCCTCCACAAGCATTTGCTAAGTCCCTAGTAGATGTCAAATCTTGGCAGGTATATAGAATGGAAATCTACCTGAATACCAGAATTCATGTATGAGAAACTGACTCCCCACTCTGAGAGACCTAGACAGCTATAATAACATGTGTTGAAAATATTGCGCGGAAAGGTGGCCTTTCTCCTTTTATTCATTCAACAAATATTTCTTGATTCCTGCTGCGTAACAGATGTCACTTGAAGGCTGAAAAGTCTCGCAGTCGAGTGACAGTCGAGTGGGGGAGACAGACAGGAAGCAAAGAACCCTAAGTCCGGCAGTTCAGAGCCGATCAGTGCCCTGAAAATAATAAAACAGGCAAATGCAATGAAACGACCGTTTCACACATCCTCACAACAAACCTCTGAGTGAGATAATGTTATTGTCCCCCCTTCCAGATGGGACACAGTAGCTCTACTAGATACTGAATGTCTCACAGCCAGTAAATATCAAAGCTCAGATATGAACGCAGGTCTGTCTCATTCTACAATTCTAGCGAACTCACTTTGTTTTTGGGTTTGGGGTTTTTGTTTTGTTTTGTTTTGTTTTAGTAGGCTCCATGCCCAACATGAAGCCCAGTACAGGGCTTACCCTCACAACCCTGAGATCAAGACCTGAGCTGAGATAAGAGTTGGATGCTTAACTAACTGAGCCACCCAGCTGCCCCCCAGCTTCTTTATTTGGGCTGTAAAGAAACCACTCTCCTTTTGCTCACAACTTCCACACCTAATTTTTTTTTTAAGATTTTATTTATTTATTTGACAGAGAGAGAGCACAAGTAGGCAGAGAGGCAGGCAGAGAGAGAGGGGGAAACAGGTTCCCCGCTGAGCAGAGAGCCCGATGTGGGGCTCGATCCCAGGACCTTGGGACCATGACCGGAGCGGAAGGCAGAGGCTTTAACCCACTGAGCCACCCAGGCACCCCCACACCTAATTTTTTAATTAGGTTTTTATTTTTTAATTTTTACCTTACTTTTTAAAAGATTTTTATTTATTTATTTGAGAGAGAGAGTGAGAGAGAGAACGTGAGAGGGGAGAGGGTCAGAGGGAGAAGCAGACTCCCTGCTGAGCTGGGAGCCCGATGCGGGACTCAATCCCAGGACTCCAGGATCATGACCTGAGCCCAAGGCAGTCACTTACCCAACTGAGCCACCCAGGTGCCCTTAAGTAGGTTTTTAAATGCTCAGGTTTTAGAATCTAAACAACTTTCTTGTGTAGCTCAGAGAAACATTCTCCTGCTCTTACCACTTATATTCCAGGATCAGGAGCCAAGACGCCCAGGAACTATTGTCCTTTACCCACAATTAATGAAATCAGCTCATATCCAGGCCTGAAAGTCTTTAGACTGAATAATGAATAGTTATTTAATATTTTAGCAACAGTAATTAATTAGTCATAGGACTGAATGGCTGCCATCATTCCATGATGAGGCAGGTGATGAATTAATATTTATAGAACCCCCTCTGGAAAGGAAAAAAGACCATTTACTGGGAATTTCTAAAATGGTCGGAAAGACAAAGAAAGTCCCTGGTCAGAAGAACTCTGTGCTGGAAGTCTGGGGGCAGAAAATCCAAATTTAGTCAAGACAACACACATAGACACACACACATACACACATTACGCACACACCATGCACACACCACGCACACACCACGCACACAGGAAACATACAATCATAGGTTCATAGAAAGGAAAGGTTTACGGTGATGATTTCTCTTCTTTGGAATGGTCCTTCCCACCCTTCCATTCGAGAATGGGGCGTTGGGATGGGAAGAGAAGAGAAGAGAAGGTGTTAACGGAGCAACCCTAAGTCGGAAGCAAAGAGGAAGCATGAGAAATCAGGAAGAATAGCTTTTGGACCTCAGTTTTCCCTGGGAGCCATCTCTCCAAGGGACCGCGAGCTTGTTGATGGAGACCATCTCCCTGCTGCCCCAGCTGCTGACGTGATGTTCACTGGCCTCAGCTCAAGCTGGGGCCCCTCTGGGATTTTGCAATATCTCTCCCTTCTGCTGGCTTTTCTGTACCAGCTGACTGTCTAAAACGAGTCTCTAATCCTTACTGGGCTCACAGAAATGCGAGTGTGGCGTGAAGATAAGTGGTCCTTGAAAAGCCGTAATAGAGCTTGAAATAGCTTTAAACAAAGCATCCATGTTAATTTTTAAGGTTTTTCAAAACACCAGGGGAAAAAAAAACACACGAGCACATCTGCTAACAGACACACACATTGACAGAATATGTGGGGGAGATTGATTATTTCCATCTCACTCATCACAGTCTCAAAGAGGAAACATACACCTACTCAATATCTTTTTTCCCCCCGTAGATGATCTGGTAGGTCCTGTTCTTTTTTTCCTCCTTCTTTCTTTCCTCTTTTTTTTTTTTTTTTTTTTAAATTCAAGGAAGATTATTTTGGCTCATGGGTGGGTCTATGAAGCGGCAGGGAAAGGACATCGGATGAAAGATATTTGAAAAAGCGAAGAAGGAGAAATTCTGCTTGGCGCTCCTTTGAATTACCATAACTAAGGCACAAGCCTCCACGCTGATGAAAAGCCCTAGATGAAGCAGTATTAAGTGCAGCTCCTGTTGGAAAAAAATCAGGCACCATGGAGCTCTGAAAGTTGCTATGTCCTCTGACGCCACCTTGTGGCCAGAATAGGCCTTGCTGCCTTGGAATTTAAAATCCCGACTCGCCAATTTGCGCAAAAAAAAAAAAAAAGCTCCTCTGCTGCAAACACTTAGATTAAGAAACGGTACTCCCTGCAAAGGAAAAGTGAGCCAAAGACACAGTCATGGAGTTTGCACAAAAGAGAAAAGCAAGCACTTTATGTTTTCATTAGTTCAGTATTCCCTGAGTGCAAGAAGTCCTATCTGTGATGACAGGTCATATAGAGCAGAAGCCCCCGCTCCGTATTTGGGCTGAGTGTCTACTTGTTTAAGGACAGATTAGGATCGTGAAAAAAAAAAAGGATGGGGAAGTGACTTGGAACAAGTACTTCTGCAGAGGATCAGAAGTCCAGGGACCTGGTCTGAGACATGGGGAAGGCTCCCCATTAGCGCTATGCATGAAATGTAAGCAGCTCTCAGCAAGTGTTAATTACTATTAAATGTGGCTCCATTTTTCACCAGTAATTGAAGTCAGATTTTAATTTCAACCCAGGGATGGTGAAGCTCTTGGGCAAACACATCGTCGATTGCTGGTGGCACTTGAAGTCAACGTGTGTTTTTGGAAAAGCCCTTGACCGCACATACTCAAAGTCATAAGGGGACCACGCCTTTTGAGCCATCATTTCACTCCTAGATATTGATCTGTGGAAATCTTTCACCAAACAAGAAATTGTTACATTCCTACTTTCTGCCCGACTCTTAGAGCTAAGTCATAGCTCCTATCCTCAAGAAGCTTAAAATCTGGGGCATGTGGGTGGCTCTGTGGGTTAAAGCCTCCACCTTTGGCTCAGGTCATGATCCCAGGGTCCTGGGATGGAGCCCCACATCGGGCTCTCTGCTCAGCGGAGAGCCTGCTTTCTCCTCTCTCTCTGCCTGTCTCTCTGCCTACTTGTGATCTCTTGTCTGTCAACTAAATAAATAAATAAATAATCTTAAAAAAAAAAAAAGGAAGCTTAAAATCTAATGGGGGGGGTAGACCTCACACTGCCGTGTTAGCAGTCCTGCCTATGAGGGGGAAGTGGAGAATATAGAGCAGGAGCACCTGTTTCGTATTTGGGGTGAGACTTGAGGGCAGACAGGAGATCTAGAGCAGCGGTTCTCAACTGGGGATGATTTTGGCTACCAGGGAACATATGGCAACATCTGCAAATGATTTTTTTCATCATGAGTAGGGTTGAATGCTACTGACATCCAGTGAGTAGAGGCCGGAGATGCTGCTAAACATCCTACAATGCACAGAACAGTCCCCGCTCGCTCATACACACACACACACACACACACACACACTATCCAGTCCCAAATGTCTTTAATGCGGAAGTCCAGAAACTGATCCAAAGCAATGACTGGAGTTAGAGGAAGGGTAGTAGTAGAGAGGAATGTTCCAAGCCTTCCGAATAGCACGTGCAAAATCCAAGAGGTGAAAGATAATAATGTACGTTTAAAATAAAATAAGGGACGCCTGGGTGGCTCAGTCTCTTAAGCCACTGACTCTTGGTTTCAGCTCAGGCCATGATCTCAAGGTCATGAGATGGAGCCCCGAGTCCAGCTCCGTGCTCAGCAGGGAGTCTGGTTGAAGATTCTCTCCCTCTGACCCTTCCCACACCCCCAATCCCGCTCATGCTCTCTTTCTCTCTAAAATAAATAAATCTTTTAACGAAAATAAAATAAGGGGCACCTGGGTGGCTCATTAGGTTAAGCGTATGCCTTTGCTCAGGTCATGATCCCAGGGTCCTAGGATCCAGCCCACTCTGGGCTCCCTGCTCAGCCGGGAGCCTGCTTCTCCTTCTTCCTCTGCCCCTCCCTGGGTTCAGGCTCTCTCTCAAAAAAATTAATATAATCTTTTAAAAAAAAATAAAATAATATGCAGCCATTGAAAAGAATAATTCTGAAGTTTTGATAGCAATGTAAAAGATATATGAGATAATATTCTATGAAGAAATTAGAACACAGAAATTTACGTACATTCATAGAAACTACAGACGTGTGCACCTGCTAACCTGAAGATTGTGTGAGATGAGTTGGACGGTGTCTATTTTCTCTTGTCGTGAAGGATTAGGACTCCAGGGTCACACTTGTGGGTTTTATTCCCCGCAATTTTAGTATTATTGAAGCTGTGCCCTGGAAGTTACTTATTTTTATGCCAGCAAGTTTCTTTTCCATTAAAAATTCATACTGAAGGTTCTTTTTTTTTTTTTTAAAGATTTTATTTATTTATTTGACAGAGAGAGATCACAAGTAAGCAGAGAGGCAGGCAGAGAGAGTGAGAGGGAAGCAGGCTCCCTGCCGAGCAGAGAGCCCGATGCGGGACTCGATCCCAGGACCCCGAGATCATGACCTGAGCCGAAGGCAGCGGCTTAAACCACTGAGCCACCCAGGCGCCCCATACTGAAGGTTCTAATGAGTTAAAAATCAATAAGGTGATCAGATTCCTGCAACTGTCCATTTACTAACATATTTTAGTTTTCCCTTGTGTCCTCCTTAAACCTGTGTCCATATAGAATCTTTCAAAAATGCAAATAAGAGGGGCACCTGGGTGGGTCAGTTGTTGGTCGTCTGCCTTTGGCTCAGGTCATGATCCCGGGTAGGGTCCTGGGATCGAGTCTCGCATCAGGCTCCCCGCTCAGCAGGAAGCCTTCTTCTCCCCCTGCTTGTGTTTTCCTCTCTCACTGTGTCTGTGTCAAATAAATAAAATCTTTAAAAAAAAAATACAAATATGATTATCAAGTTCCTCTCCAGCAATAACATCCTGATCTCTCTTGACTTTGTTCTCAGGATCAAGCTCTTGTTGAGTTACAGTGTTTCTTCTCATGGTCCTCACCCCCTCCCTACCCACTGAACCCCCTGAGATACTTAGAGTTTACAGACTAGATAACATCATTCCCTTCTCTGGGCTTTTGCTGTAGTTCTGTGATAGACTGGAAAGAGTCTCCTTAATTCTTCACTTTCTCCCTTTATTAAAATTATACAGCTCTTCCCTTTGTTATGTGACTATGGTGGGCTGAAGAGTGTTCCCCCCAAATTCATGTCCATCCAGAACTTGTGAATGTGACCTTATCTGAACACAGGGGCTTTGCAGATGTAATCAAGTCAAAATGATGTTATACCAGATCGAGCAGGGTCACCTCATCTGACGACTGTGACCTTATAAGGAGAAGGACATTTGGACACAGAGACACAGAGGGAAGAAGCCATGGGACAACAGAGGCAGAGATTGGAGTGATGTCTCCACAAGCCAAGGAATGCCAAGGATTGCCAGCAACTGCGGAACTTAGGAATGAGGCCTGAAGCGGAGTCTTCCTAAGTGCCTCCAGAAGGAATGAAGCTTGCTGATTTCCAGGTTCCTGAACTGTAGGACTGGGTTTCTGTTTTTTTTTAAACCCCACACTTACTGATATTTTGTTACCGCAGCTCAGGAGACTAATAGAAGGACTTTCCCAGACGTCCCACCAGAGCAGGTGCAGTAGATTTCCCCGCCCTGTTGAGGTTGGGTTGGCCACGTGACATCTTTGGCCAATGGAGTTTTAGCAGATGTGATGTGAACAGAGATGAAATCTGTTTGTGCAGTTTGGTGTCAGTCAAGAGAAGCACGTGCTTTGGGAGTTGTTGGTCTCCCAATGAGACATGTGGCACACCCGAGCCCCACAGATCCCTTCCTTGAGGTAAAACCAACCCACAGCCTATCCACAGCAGGGATGAAATACGTGCTTTTTATTGTCGGTCAGCCACTGATGATACTGAGTTTTTTTTCTGTGGTTAATCCCTAAGTCCCTATTGCCTGGCACGGTGCTTGGAATAAAGTAGTTGCTTCATAAAGGCTTTTCTTGCTTAGGGATTCTGAAGATGCTGTGCAAAAAAGTTCACACATTCAGCCACAATGTGGTTTTATGATTTACATGAGGCTGTGACCTCAGCTGCAGCAAATTCTTGCTAGATTCATCTCCAAAGGCAAGGGAAACAAAGGCAAAAATGAAGTATTGGGACATCAAGATAGAAAGCTTTGGCACAGTCAAGAAAACAGTCAACAAAACCAAAAGACAACTGACAAGATGGGAAAGATATTTACAAATGACATATCTGAAAGTAGGCTAGGATCCAAAATTTATGAAGAACTTCTCCAACTCAACACCCAAAGAACAAATAATCCAATCAAGAAATGGGCAGAAGACAGGAACAGACATTCCTGCAAAGAAGACATCCAAATGGCCAACAGACACATGAAAAAATGTTCAATGTCACTCAGCATCACGGAAATACAAATCAAAACCACAATGAGATACCATCTCACACCAGTCAGAATGGCCAAAACTAAGAAGTCAGGAAATGATAGGTATTGGCGAGGATGCGGAGAAAGGGGAACCCTCTTACACTGTTGGTGGGAATGCAAGCTGGTGTAGCCACTCTGGAAAACAGCATGGAGGTTCCTCAAAAAGTTGAAAATAGAGCTACCCTATGACCCAGCAATTGCACTACTGGGTATTTACCCCAAAGATACAAATGTAGTGATCCAAAGGGGCACCTGCACCCCTGTTTATAGCGGCAATGTCCACAATAGCCAAACTATGGAAAGAGTCCAGATGTCTATTGACAGAAGAATGGATAAAGAAGATGTGGTGTACATCTCTCTCTATATATATACAATGGATATATACAGTTGGATATAAATATACAATATACTACACAGCCATCAAAAAAAATGAAATCTTGCCATTTACAATGACATGGATGGAATTAGAGGGTATTATGCTGAGTGAAATAAGTCAATCAGAAAAAGACAATTATCATATGATCTCACTGAGATGCGGAATTTAAGAAACAAAACAGAAGATCATAGGGGAGTAGAGGAAAAAACAGGATGAAACCAGAGAGGGAGAACAACCATAAGAGACTCTTAATCATAAGAAACAAACTGAGAGTTGCTGGATGAGATGGTGATGGAGTGATGGGGTAAGTGGGCGATGGTCGTTAAGGCAGGCGCGTGATGTAATGAGCACTGGGTATCATATAAGACTGATGAATCACAGACCTGTACCTCAGAATCGATAATATATTATATGGTAATTAAGGTTGCATCTCTGTTCTCCTCTAGGATTTTGGTGGATTCCTATCTCACATTTAGGTCTTTCATCCATTTTGAGTCTATTTTTGTGTGTGGGGTAAGAAAATGGTCCAGTTTCCTTCTTCTGCTGTCCAATTTTCCCAACATCATATGTTGAAGAGACTTGTTTCCATTGGATATTCTTTCCTTATAAAGAATATCTCTCTGCTTAGTCAAAGATTAGTTGACCACAGAGTTGAGGTTCCATTTCTGGATTCCCTACTCTGTTCCATTGATCTGTTTTTGTGCCAGTACCATGCTGTCTCGATGATGACAGCTTTGTAATAGAGCTTGAAGTCTGGCATTGTGACACCACCAGGTTTTCTTTTCTTTTTCAACATTCCTTTGGCTATTTGGGGTCTTTTCTTGTTCCATAAAAATTTTAGGATTATTTGTCCCAGCTCTGTGAAAAAAGGTTTTGATAGGGATTGCATTGAATGTGTGATTGCTCGAGGTAGCATAGACATTTTAACAATATTTGTTCTTCCAATCCATGAGCATGGAATGTTTTTCCATTTCTTTATGTCTTCTCAATTTCTTTCATGAATGTTCTGTAGTTTTCTGAGTACAGATCTTTTGCCTCTTTGGTTAGGTTTATTTCTAGGTTTCTTATGGTTTGGGGTGCCATTGTAAATGGGATCGACTTCTTGGGGTGCCTGGATGGCTCAGTGGGTTAAAGCCTCTGCCTTCGGCTTGGGTCATGATCCCAGTGTCCTGGGATGGAGCGCCACACCGGGCTCTCTGCTCGGCAGGGAGCCTGCATCCCCCACCCTCCCTGCCTGCCTCTCTGCCTATTTATAATCTCTGTCTGTCGAATAAATAAAGAAAATCTTTAAAAAAAATAAAGGGGATCGACTTCTTAATTTCCCTTTCTTTTGTCTTGTGGTTAGTGTATAGAAATGCATCTGATTTCTGTGCATTGATTTTATATCCTGCCACTTAGGTCAATTCCTGCACGAGTTTTATCAATTTTGGGGTGGAATCTTTTGGGTTTTCCACATAGAATATCGAGTCACTTGCAAAGAGTGAGAGTTTGCTTCTTTTTTGCTGATTCAGGTGCAAGGAGACATTGGGGCCCCACTCCTTGGTGTGCCCTCAGAGAAAAGCAATCATCCCTGTCTGCCTGGTGTCTGTCTGCCCTCCGTGCTCATCCAGCCTGTGACCCAGCGTTCCTATCTCAGGCACACAACCCTGCAGACTCCTGTGGTGCACACCTGCACCAGTCCTCCTGGGGGAGGAAGGGGGTCTCACTGGTTCTGCCACTTGCTGGGCCCCAGCTCTGAGAGCAGTCAACCTGACTGTGCTGCAATTAGGTGTAGGACCCCCTAGCTGGGAGTGAGACCAGGAGTGGGCTCACTCTGCAGCCAGCTTCCCCCCTCCAATACCTGGGGGCTCTGCTGTTCTCAGGCACTGCCGGTCTTCCTGTGATCCCAGGGATCCTGAGACCACACTGTCCCGGCTAGCGTTCTGCCCCCGCTTAGCAGCCCGAGCAACATCCCTCCCCACAGCAGACTTCTAAAAGTTCCAACTTTGTGTTTTGCTGATGTATCACTTGCTGGTAGCCGGCTTACAGAGGCTCTTAACATACACGTTAAAAAAAAAAAAAAAAAAAGCAATCTCTTGGGTGCCTGGGTGGCTCAGTGGGGTAAGCCTCTGCCTTCATCAGGTCATGATCTCACGGTCCTGGGATCAAGTCTGCATTGGGCTCTCTGCTCGGCAGGGAGACTGCTTCCTCCTCTCTCTCTCTCTCTGCCTGCCTCTCTGCCTACTTGTGATCTCTCTGTCAAATAAATAAATAAATTCTTAAAAAAAAAAACAAAACCAATCTCTCCACCCAGCATGGGGCTTGAACTCACTACCCCAAGATCAAGAGTTGCATGCTCTACGGACTGAGCCAGCCAGGCACCCCCAAGCAATTCCACTTCTAATACATACCAAACATCACTGAAAGCAGGGACTTGAATAAATAAATATCTGTATCAATGTTCGTGGCAGCCTTATTCACCATTGTCAAAAGGGTTCAGCGACCCAAACCTGCATCTGTGGGTGAAAGAGTTAACAAAATGTGATATGTCCACCCAATGGAATGATTCAGTCATTTAAGAAGTAAAGCATCGACACGTGCTACATGAATGAATGAACCTTGAAGACATCAGGCGAAGTGAAATAAGCAAGACACAAACACTGTATGTGAGGTACATGAAATAGTCTAATTCTAGAGAACAAGTAGACTAGGATACCAGAGGGTGGGGAGAGGGGGAATGGGTTGTCAGTGGTTAATGGGTACAGGGCTTCAGTTTGGAATGACACAAGTTCTGGAGATGGTTGGTGGTAATGGTTGCACAACAGGAACTGCACACTTAAAAGTGTTAAAAAAAGTGTTAAAAATTTTACACGTAAAAATTTTGTTATATGTTATCACAATTACACAGAAAAAAGTATATACTTTAACTGCTTAGCACATACTCAGAACCATAACATTTCCTATTATTACATAGATTATCTAAAAAGTAAATGAGTAAGCAGCAAAGCCAGGATTCAAATCCAAGTGTTCTCCATTCCCAAAGCTCTAACACTAACCTCTGCACTGTTTTCAATTGACTGCGCTCGATGGGTATCTTTTTTTTTTTTTAAGATTTTATTTATTTATTTGACAGATAGAGATCACAAGTAGGGAGAGAGGCAGGCAGAGAGAGAGAGATGAGGAAGCAGGCTCCCTGCCAAGCAGAGAGCCCGATGGGGGGCTCGATCCCAGGACCCTGGGATCATGACCTGAGCAAAAGGCAGAGGCTTTAACCCACTGAGCCACCCAGGCACCCTGATGGGTATCTTTTGAATGAATTATTCCCCACCTTTTCCCCAAGAAATTCCAGTTTTATACTTGTATAAGGTATGGGGAAAATTCAGAACATTGTTGTTTTTCCTCACATGTATTTTTTCTGCATTGTACATTGCAGAGCAGCACCAAGCTCTGTCCAACGTTTGAGAGCCCCTAATGTTACAAACAGAGCTTTAGACCCTGGTCATGACAGCTTGGGGGGCCCCACAGGCTGAATAATGGCCCCAAATGTGTCCATGCCCTTATCCCTGGACCGCTGTGTATGTTACTTCATATTGCAAAAAGGACTTGGCCCATGTGATGAAGCTGAAGATCTTGAGATGGAGAATGTGATTAACACAAAAATGTACTTGGTCTTTGCTCCTGGTCCCTGCGCAGAGCTCCTAAAACCCACAGGATTTCCCCAGTGATAGAGGTGCCTTTTGTTACTGTTAAGAAGATCCTTTAGATCATACTGAGTTTATGCTAATAAAGTGACTTAGAATAGGACCCCAGCCTCAAAACGGGGCTGGTCGCCACAAAGCCCAATAGATTATAAGGTTGAAATTTATAGCCCTCCCTAGGTTTAAGGGAAGGTGGGGCAGGGGTATGGTTTTGGGCCTGGGATTGGGGTGGGGAAGAAGCTGGAGATTAACATCTGTAAACATTCTGGGAAAATAACAAAAAAAAATCTGAACAATGTTTGATGGGCTTCTGGGTTAGTGAATACAGAGGAGTCAGGAGGGGTTTACCTCCTTTACCTGAAGAGGACATGCAAAATCCATGCTTCCCCCACTACCCTTACCCTTGTGCCATAGAGGTCTTCCATTTGGCTCTTCTGAGTTTATCTTTCAGTAACAAATAGATGCAATCAGGTGTTTCTGAGTTCTGTTCAGTCATCATAGCACAGTTGTAAGGTAAACCAGGTCAGACAGAAATGGGGTAACCTGTGGTACCTACTCCCTAATTGATGTCTGAAGGGCACAGAGGAAGAATAGGCTTAAAAAATGGACCAATCAGGGCGCCTGGGTGGCTCAGTGGTTTAAGCCGCTGCCTGCCGCTCAGGTCATGATCTCAGGGTCCTGGGATCAAGTGCCGCACCGGGCTCTCTGCTCAGCAGGGAGCCTGCTTCCCTCTCACTCTCTCTGCCTACTTGTGATCTCTCTGTGTCAAATAAATAAATAAAATCTTTAAAAAATAAAAATCTTTAAAAAAATGGACCAATCAGATGGCCTTATGGTCTAAATGACTTTTGGAACTGAACCTGAGCTATAAAGAACCACTAGAGACCACAGCCAGAAGTGACGTTTGGAATTATTTCAAAAATGTGTCAAAGCACATGCTATATACCTAGTGGAGAGACTAGTTAAAAAAAAGACAGTCATGGGGATGGGGATGTAACATACAGCATGGGACTACTATCAGTAATAACCGTATCATTATTTGAAGGTTACTATACTTCGGGTGCCTGGGTGGCTCAGTTGTTATGATCCCAGTGTCCTGAGATTGAGCCCTGCACTGGGCTCCCTGCTCAGCAGACAGTCTGCTTCTCCTCTGTCAAATAAATAAAAATCTTTTAAAAAAATTGCTAGATTTGGGCGCCTGGGTGGCTCAGTGGGTTAAGCCGCTGCCTTCAGCTCAGGTCATGATCTCAGGGTCCTGGGATCGAGTCCCGCATTGGGCTCTCTGCTCGGCGGAGAGCCTGCTTCCCTTCCTCTCTCTCTGCCTGCCTCTCTTGTGATTTCTGTCAAATAAATAAAATAAAATCTTTAAAAAAAAAAATTGCTAGATTTAAGTCTCACAGGATTTTCTAACTGCACACAGTGATGGATGTTAACTAGACTAATGGTAGTGACCATTACGTTGTACCCCTGAACTGTACACCAACTGACAGCTGTCAATTCCATCTCAATTACAAAAAAAAAAAAAAAATCAGAAATACCAAGTGCTGAGAAGAAAGTGGAGTAACTGGAACTGTTACACATTGCAGGTGGGATGTAAAATGTGAAGGTCTTGCCAGTTTCTTACAAAGCTAAACGTGCACTCACCATATAACCCAGTAATCCTGCCATTTTCACCGAACAGAAATGAAAACACAGCCACACAAGAACCTGTATGTGAATGCTGATGGCGGCTTTATTCATCATCTCCAGGAACTGTGAGCAACCCAAATGTCTTTCAGTGGGTGAATTTTAGGACAGTGATCTATAGATCTACCAGAACGGACAGGAACTACTGAGCCACGGGTATGAACAAATCTCAGTAACGTTATGCTTAGTATACAGTAGGACATTCTGCAAAGGCATAACTACAGGACCAGAAGTTTGATCAGGGACTGCCTGGAGTGGGAGTGGATGTTACGAACATGAGGGACTTTCCTAGTCATGATGCTTACCCAACTGCACAGTTGTCACAGAACTACTGTGCTCAAAATTATGAATCTCACCTAATGTAAACTGTCCATAAAAGCAATTTCAAAAAACCCACCAGAGTCATCTTTCACTTATCTACTGCCAAAACCCAAATCTGAGGACCGGTTGTGTAAACAAGCCCGTGGAGAAAGACACTCTTGTACAGAACATCGGGCTCAAACCCCACAGAGGGCAGTTTAGCAGTCTACTAAAATTAAAATGCATATATCTTTCCCAAGCCAAAAATATTTCTTACCTGATACTCATCTGTGTGCACACTTGTATTTATTTTACTACCTTGTACACAATTATAAATGATATAAAAAAATATCCATTTAATGGTATACTACCTTCTGCATCAGTGAGGATGGACTTTACGGAATGTCCAAAACACGGTGCTAGCTGTGTAACAGTATGTTTAGCACACGAGGCTTTGACTTAAAAAAAAAAAAAAAAAGATGATAAATCATACTCATTTGATGCATATGCTTTTAAAAAACTAGATTCGCAGGGCACCTCGGTGGCTCAGTGGGTTAAAGCCTCTGCCTTTGGCTCAGGTCGATCAAGCCCCACGTGGGCTCTCTGTGTGGGCTCTCTGCTCAGCAGGGAGCCTGCTTCCCTTCCTCGATGCCCGCCTCTGCCTGCCTGTGATCTCTGTCAAATAAATAAAATCTTAAAAAAAAAAACAAACAAAAAAACCCCACAAAAGACAAAACTAGATACGGAAGACTAACAGCAATGATTGAGTTGGGCCAACAGGGGAGAAAGGTATCATCATCAAAGGAAGGAAAATCTGCGGCCTGAAGGGCAGTTTGTCCTCCTGCTCCAGTACTGACCTGTTCCGTGGTGCCCAGGGAAATGGTGCTGTTTCATATGGTGGGTGCTGGGTGACAAGCCAGACACTACGGAAGCTAAAATGCTGACTGACGCCAAGCCAAAGAGGTGGTTCCCCTGCAGCTGGTGCCACCCTCCCAATTTTCCCTCCTCTCAGCAGAGGCTAAGACCCTACTGCCAGTCAAGCCACACCTCCAGGCAGATAAATATTTTAAAAAGGACACAAAGATTTGGATCAGTTATTTAATTAGGTTCTTTGTAAGAAATTTAGAACACCAATTTGTGAGGGTAAACTCCATTTGTCAGAGAAAACACAGAGCGGAGGTAGCCCTGAAGCTGAGGAACAGCCTTGATTTTTGGCAGAATTTGCGAGTCCACAGCTTTCTGATCAACCTTGCGCTGCTCTGTAATCTCGTATTTCTAGGGGAGAGAAAGAAAAGAAGATCATTTAAAAGTAGGGCATAAGTACCAGACTCCATCTGACTCAGGAATCCTAGCTCACGTACTAAATCCCAGGGATATTTAGAAAGCAATTTTGATCATCTTTCCCTTGGAGGGCTGTGAAGTAGTGTAGTATAACCTTGTTTTTAATACAGCAAAAACAGTAGCTCTTTTCCTTTTGTCTACTTTAATACACATCGAGGATAAACAAGGGTAGGGGCATCTTGGTGGCTCAGTCAGTAAAGCGTCTGACTCTTGACTTTGGTTCAGGTCATGATCATAGGGATGTGAGATCAAGCCTCATGTGGGGCTGGTGAGCTGGGCATGGAGCCTGCTTAAGATTCTCTTTCCCACCCCTCCCAAAAAAAGGATAAACAAGTGTGAACTCCCAGTAGAACAGTAGCAGTTAGGGGTGCCTGGGTGACTCAGTTGGTTAAGAGTCTGCCCTGGGCTCAAGTCATGATCCCAGGTTTCTGGGACGGGGCCTGCATCGGGCTCCCTGCTCAATGGAGAGCCTGCTTCCTCCTTTCCCTCTGCTGCTCCCCTGTTTGTGCTCTGTCAAATAAATAAAATCTTAAAAAACTGAGCTCTCAACCACCATTAAGAATCACTGAAAGCAGCACCATCTGGAATGATGTCATTCCCCAGATACTCCTCATTATTAACAACTTCTCTTTGTCAACTCCTTGTGAAAACTTTTTTCACTCCCACCTAGGGAAGTGGAGCTATCAGGGGCCAAGACAGAATGAGAAGCTTACCTCTTTCTCGGTGTCGAAGATCTCACCCTCCTGGTGTCTGGGCTTACGCAACTTCTTCTTCTTGAAATAAGCATCAGTGAGATGTTTGGGGATTTTCACGCTGCTGATATCAATTTTGGTAGAAGTGGCAATGACGAATTTTTGGTGTGTTCTACGCAGAGGAACTCGATTGAGGGACAGAGGTCCTAAGGAGAAAAAAAAAAAATCAATATACTGAGGGAAAGAGAAAGCAAAGACTTAAGAACTGACTTTAAATTGAAAGAAGCCTGGTGTACTGAATTTTCTACTCAGTTTGAAGAAATCTCAAACTGCCCTTTTTACAGCCAGCACCCAGACTTTCTCAAGATCTCAATTTGTCCATGGTTTCTTTTTCAAATCTTAAGTCACCCAAGCTGGGAGACAGCAGTCACTCACACATGCTGGCCAAAGCCACAGGTCCCTGACAAATTTAAACCAAGCACTACTTTCCAGGGTGAACAGTTCGCTTTTTACCTGTTTGGCCACTGTACTCTGGTTCCAAGTGGCAGACCACTTACAAGTCTCATGCAGGACCATTCCCTGGGGTTAACAGCCAACCATTCTTCAGGTGGCAGTTACCTGGTGCTATGTTGCCACACAAAATTTAAATACCTGCTTCCTTAGAACTCAGGTGTATGCAAGACAATGAAACAGGGCATGTAATCTCAACACTGGAACTTCCACATAGGTGGGAGCGAAAGTACATTTAAAAGTGCCAAATTTCAGGGGCGCCTGTGCAGCTCAGTGGGTTAAAGCCTCTGCCTTTGGCTCGGTCATGATCCCAGGGTTCTGTGATCAAGCCCCTCATAGGGCTCTCTGCTCAGTGGGGAGCCTGCTTCTCCCCCACCCTGCCTTCTTGTGATCTCTGTCAAATAAATAAATAAATAAAATCTTTTTTTTTTTTTTTTAAAGTGCCAAATTTCAGAGAATATAAAATCTAAGGTTCTTCTTACCAGTCACAAGTAGTAAGCCACTGCTCAGCTGCTTCAGGAAAACTACCCTCTGTAAATCAGACAGACACATCAGACATTTCTGTGATTAAAACCAGATTTCTAAGTTAATCAAAATCTTACGCTTCTAAATTTGGTAAAGGAAATTTCTACGTATGTATCCACTCAGCAACTCTAGAATCAAACATACCAAATTACCAACAGGGGTGACCCTTGGATATAAGCAATACTTCTGCACGCTTGTTTATAATGAGCAACTATTACCTCTAACAATAAAAAAATTAATATTCGTTAACTCAGTAATTCTATCCCTGCAAAGCTATCCTAAGGAAGTAACTGAAATATATAAATACTTTTGGGTACAGGGACAACTAAATCATCTGTAATACGTATTCCCAACAGCAGGAAATGTTAGTAATTTATTGTACATTATGGACTAAACATGTCATGCTAGTGCCTGGGCTGCTGGTATTGCCGCCCCCACCCCCCTCTCCACGAAAAAGACAGCTACCACAGGCAAATGCAGAAACTCTACCCAGAGTGTCAACACACGATTACCAAGCACCTCAAGCCCCTGAGCTGAAGCATCTGCTCTGCTCACCTTGCCTCTGTGGCGCCCAGTGAGGATGATCAAAATGGTCCCAGGGGTGATGCTAGCTCGCAGTTTTCTCACGTGCTGACTGAAAGGTTTTTTGCCGTGGCTCAAAAGCTTTCGAGGCACGTCTTCAGTAGGATAATACCTAGGCTGGAAGGAATCCATAGGTCCAACTTATTTAAACAGGCTCATCAGATTAGTAGAGCTGGTTGTGACAGCAGAATAGTTGCTACACCTTTTCGCCCATTTTAAGTGATTTACACTGCTGCATTTCATTTTCACTTCTCCCAAGCCATAGTAAATTTGGAAAAGGTAAATGCTGCTTATCCTTTCCTATGCAAAACACAAGAGGATTGGAATCCATTTAACTAAAGGAGCTGACTGTTCAGGCAAACACAGAAAGCATCAAGCAAGTTACCTCTGTAGACTTGGGATTACATGACAAGCTCTCATACACTGTCTTATCACACACTGTGGCACAGCAGTGACTCTCAAGCTTTCCTGGAGTCCCTGACCTTAACCTAAACTGTACCTCTCCAGAAACACATCTGACACACATTTCGGAGGTTATGTAGGACGCATGGCTTGTTTTTCATTGTGTTCACATCCTCCACGTTAATGTGCATCACTCCCATGTTATGCACAAAGGGAAACAAAACCCCACAGTTCAGATCAGGACCTCCGGTTCATTTATTGTAAAAACAAGACCCTACACAGACTATTAAGTGTACGACAAATAACACGATAACCTCCTACTCTGACCACAAACATTAGTACCTAACAGAAAACTAGCCCACAAAAACAGTAACAAGGAATCGAAGCACTTTTCCTCTGGAGCAGTAATTTTCAAGTGTGATGACCGTAATACACCTGGGAATATTTTCATAATGGAAATTACAGCGCAAACGTTGAGAAGTGTTGGGTCTTGTGCATGGTAGAGGAGCCAAGCAAGCCCTCTGGTACGTAATGTTCTACAGGCCCAGCAGCCCCGAGAATTCGTGCCCCACATAATTCTCCCAACGCTGAGGCAGACCTTTATTCCTGCTCTACCAGTAAAGAAAAGCAACTCTGCTTAAGATCAAACAACAAACATTTAAGAGGCCTGGTGGTAAACCCAGAATCCTCCATTAGTAATTTTCTGGCCAACACAAACTTTTAAAACCTGAGAACACAACCCCCCACCCCCTTCATAGTATTCAAGCCTCCGTTTACAGTCTCTTCCAAATCTTACCATTTTGCGAAGTTTAACCACTCGGGTACCACCGTTCTTGTCACCACCAACTGGTTTTGTGACGGTAGCAAGAACCTTCTCCTTCTTTTTCTTTTCAACCTGTCACAGAAATTCATCAAAGTCAGGCAGACAGAAATTTCTAAGCTGAAGACAAAAGTCAAGGTCAGTGATCCTCCTCACCCCTTACCCTGGATTTTGCTGCCGAATACTTCCTCTTGTACATGGCCTTTCTAGAATACATAGCCGATCGGGAGTATCTGCCGATTCCTCTGACTAGGACAGGGTTTCGGCTGCAGTGGGGCTTCCCCTTCTTTGGCGTTTTAGCCTTCTGGTTACCCTTCTTAGCCTTGCCACCGCCATCAGCCTTCTTGGCTTCAGGTTTCTTCTCCTTAGTATCCGGCTTCTCAGCTTTTTCGCCCGCCATCTACCAGGACACACATTTAAGAAAGGCATTTCTCCAGTTATCTCATGACAAAGCATGTCTACACAGTACATTGACAGGCTTCCGAGAGGACAAACCCTCGAACCCTCACCCTCTCTTCCCAAGCAGCCATAACATCCTTTCACCCCTTCCCTGAAAAATCCCAAACTACACACACCTGCAATCACCCTCACAGTGGTTAGTTTTTAAAAATTTGAAAAGATCTTACAACTGTTTGCTAAATATTTAGTAGCTACAAGTCCCTGTTCCATTCGGTCTTTATTCCTGTTCTACGAATTCGAAATCTCACGAATCGCCACAGCTTATGAAGCAGCGACGCTGGACCCTGAAACCGTTTGCTTCCAGGGCTTCTGCGCTTTTCAGGCTGCTGTCTCACTTAAGAAATCCGGCTTAGGAGGGAACACACACCAGCCCAAACTCAGGCCAGACTGAAAAGCGCAGAGCCAAGAGGCGACTTCCGGTCGTGGACGTGTTAAGAAGGAAAAGTAGCATTTGGCCTCAGCCCCAAAGCTCAACGTGGCTCCGAGGAGCTCAGAGGCGTTTTCTGGAACCCAAACCCCGGATTCCGGAGCAAGCGCCATCATCCTGGTCCCTACCGCCCCACTACCCCGCTATGGATCTCCAGAAGGGTCCTGTAACCCCAGCCCAGAAGAGTGGCAAGCAGCCGGGAGCTCCGGAGCCTCTTTGGCACCCCACTTCGTGCCCCCGCGCAAACCCAGGCGAGACAAATGAAGCGTCTAGGAGGGCTCTCAGTTGGCCCCGAGCATGTCCGACTCCTGCAGGTGTCCACTTGATACCCTCCTGATTCGGATGGCGAAGGATGGGGGATCCAGATATCGAGTCTTGCAAAGAGGCCCCGCCATTCTTACCTTGCAAGATAGGAAAGAGAACTAAGATCCCGGCTTCCGGTCTATAAGGAATCACGGGAAGTGTTGAGTCTCACTTCCTTCCGGATATGAGGCATTATGGGAAATGTAGTTTTCCCTCCCTTGTCAGACGTACGAAGAGCAATTTCTTCTTTAAAGACGCTATAGCCAAGAACATTTTGAACATATTTCACTTTATAGACCAATAAAATTCTCAAAATACTTTTGGAAGTCGACATAAATTACAATTTTTTATTTTGCTTACTAAGGGCATTAGAAAGGACTGACATTTCAATATAAGAGGGGAGAGATCGATGAAAGACCAAATTCCAAAAAAAAAAAAAAAAGCGAAATCTTTCCTATGAAAGGCTAGTTGGGAAACTTTCATGGACGTTTTCTCTGCAATTGACCTAATACCTACATCCCCTATTCAGACTATAGCCCATGCCCCATGGCCGAGAGTCAGAAAAGACAGAATTGGCTGGCTTAATTGGTGTTGTTGAGATCAAGCCCCACATTGGGTGTAGAGATTACTTAAAATAAATTCTTTTTAAAAAGTTAAAAAATAAGGGGCGCCTGTGTGGCTCAGTGGGTTAAGCTTCTGCCTTCAGCTCGGGTCATGATCCCAGGGTCCTGGGATGGAGCCCCACATCAGGCTCTCTGCTGAGCAGGGAGCCTACTTCCCCCTTTCCCCTTTGCCTGCTTCTCTGCCTACTTGTGATCTCTCTATGTCAAATAAATAAACAAAATCTCAAAAAAAAAGTTAAAAAATAAAATGAAAAAAATATATTCCTGCTCTCAAAGAACACACATTCAAAGGAAAAACAAACAGAAAAAAAAATAATTATAAGCTATTTCTTCTGGGAGATTTTGGAAGTTTTGCAAAAGAGTTGGGTTTTGTGTTGGATTTGGAAGAGTAAATACAAATTTGGCAGGTGAAAGTGGTAACTGGAAAAATAAATGCAAGAGGAGGCGTGGAAACATAAGAGCCTGCTTGTTCATCCCTTCTACAAGCATTTCTGTTTATTCTGTACTTCATTTATTTTCTTTTCTTTTGGAAATTTTGTTTTACTTTATTTTATTTATCAAAGTATAGTTGACACACAATGTTACATTAGTTTCAGGTGTTGTACTGCTTTCTTCATTTCCTTAAAAAAAAAAGATTCAATTTAATTTATTTGTTTGAGAGCTAGCGAGCATGAGCAACGGGGAGGAGCAGAGGGAGAGGGAGAAGCGGACTCCCCACTGAGCAGGAAGCTCCACATGGGGTGGATCTCAGGACCCTGAGATCATGACTTAAGCTGAAATCAAGAGTCAGATGCTTAAACAACTAAGGCACCCAGGCACCCCCAGTTTCTTCATTTCTAAAATGAGGATAACAATATGACCTGCCAGTGTGCCTGGGTGGCTCACTCCGTTAAGAATCTGCCTTGGACTCGGGTCATGATCTCAGGGTCCTGAGATCGAGCCTCATGTGGGGCTCCCTGCTCAGTGGTGAGTCTGCTTCTCCCTCTGCCCCTCCTCCTGCTTGTGCACACATTCTCTCTCTCTTGCAAATAAATAAGATCTTAGAAAAGAAAGAACAATATTACCTTCTCCACAGCGTTGTTGGGAAGATTAATGAGTCACTATACACAAAATCACGAAGAACAGTATTTGATGCATGGTAAGTGCTAGATAAATGTTAGTTCTTGTTATCATCACCTGCCCCCCCACCCCCTGCATGACTGTCATCAACATCAACATCATAGTTGTTGGTGAGATCCTACCAGGTGCCAAATATTCTGCTAATATTTATGTAGCAGGGATAATAAAAAGGGTACTCTATGCTATGTGGTTAGAACCTGTGTTATATGCCTTGCTTTATTTCATTCAATCCTCTCAACAACATACGAAGGAATTATTAAGAGGAATCTGCAGCTCAAAGAGGTCAAGTAACTTATTCATAACAGGGATCTGATTTCAGGGATTTCACTTTTAACCATTCATATATAAAGATTAAAACGATGACTAATGAAGATGAAAAAGAGAGTTCTTTGCTCATATTAGAATTAAGAAGTATGTTTATTACCTTTGCAAAATAAACAAAACACTAGATCTTATCATTTTCTACTGCATCCAAGCCCTTAAGGCAACATGTCCATATATGTGACACCTTTTGGCCTGAATTTTCCATTCTCTTTCATTTGCTTGTTGTTAGCGGTGAGAGCTTTTCACCTTGATTTTCTTTAGATCCAAATCACCTGCTTTGCGGCTGTGTCCCCTAGGAATTATGTAGCCTTTTCCCATTCTGGATGACTGAAGATACAAATGTAGTGATCAAATGTCTCAGAAGGCCTCAGAGATTTCTGTGGAACCTTTCAGACTACAGTGAATGCAGACTGGCTATGCCTGCTGAAACATGTGTCTTCTAAACGAGTCTGTCTTCCTTCCATGCAAATTAAGGAGGCTGCATTTGATGCCAGTGTAGGATTATTCACTGTCTGGGCCTGTAATAGTCCCAAGGAAAAGCTTGGGGACTGCTCTTTCTGAAGAATGGGAATGTCAGGGCGCCTGGGTGGCTCAGTGGGTTAAAGCCTCTGCCTTCGGCTTAGGTCATGATCCCAGGGTCCTGGGATCAAACACCGCATTGGGCCCTCTGCTCAGTGGGGAGCCTGCTTCCCTTCCTCTCTCTCTGCCTGCCTCTCTGCCTACTTGTGATCTCTGTCTGTCAAATATATAAATAAACATCTAAAAAGAAAAAAAAGAATGGGAATGTCAGCAGCTTTACTTGTTCAGCTTCCTGAGCAAAACACCTAAAAATAATCACTTCAGAAAATGTATTGGAAAAAAAAAAAAAAGGAAAGTGTATTGGAATGAATGAAGTGCAGAGTTGCTCACTTAAGTCTCTAAAAAAATTAAGAATTTCAGGGGCGCCTGGGTGGCTCAGTAGGTTAAAGCCTCTGCCTTCCGCTCAGGTCATGATCCCAGGGTCCTAGGATCGAGACCCGCACCAGACTCTCTGCTCCGCAGGGAGCCTGCTTCCTCCTCTCTCTCTGCCTGCCTCTCTACCTACTTGTGATCTGTCTGTCAAATAAGTAAATAAGATCTTAAAAAAAAAAAGAATTTCATAAACTTTCACATACTAAATGCACCAATATGTTAAATGACCTGCCACTGAAATAAAAACACAAACGAACCCCCTCTTGTGTTTCGTTGTGGTACTGCAAAATTACTTGGGCAAAATATTGTCAACATATTAGCTACAAAGTAAATATTATTATCAAGCACCTAGTTTTGCCATATATAAAATGCTCTTAAATTTGCACAGTGCTGGGGCACCTGCTGGGCGGGGAGCCTGCTTCCCTCTCTCTCTCTCTCTGCCTGCCTCTCTATCTACTTGTGATCTCTATCGAATAAATGAATAAAATCTTAAAAAAAAATCTTAAAAAAAATTTGCACAGTGCTTCATTAATTATAAAGGAGACATTTTTGCAGAAACTAAATCATTTTAAGCCTCATGGCAACCTTTTTGAAGATTTTATTTATTATTTTAGACAACAGGAGAGGCAGAGAGGGAGGGAGAGGGACCAGCAGACTCCACTCTGAGCACGAAGTCCCATGTGGTGCTCTAAGCAGGGCTCTGTCCCATGATCCTGAGATTATGATCTGAGCCAAAATCAGGAGTCAGGGGCGCCTGGGTGGCTCAGTGGGTTAAGCCGCTGCCTTCGGCTCAGGTCATGATCTCAGGGTCCTGGGATACAGTCCCGCATCAGGCTCTCTGCTCAGCAAGGAGCCTGCTTCCCTCTCTCTCTCTCTCTCTCTCTGTCTGCCTCTCTGCCAACTTGTGAGCTCTCTCTGCCAAATAAATAAATAAAATCTTTAAAAAAAAATCAGGAGTCAGACCCTCAACCGACTGAGCCACCCAAGTGCCCCTGAAGTAGGAATTTGAGATGAAAAAACTAAAAAAAAAAAAAAAATTTGTAACAAATGATTTACCCAATGTCACACAGGTGACATTGGGTAATCCTACGTCTTAGTGCCACAGAAAGACAAAACCAGCAGGCAGTTATGCCACAGAGAGGGTACTGACCTTTTAACCTGGAGCTCACTTGATATATGATCTTATGATAAGCTTCTGCACATAAGGCTTCTTATTTTTAAATTGAGGATGGGGGATCCTGGGTGGCTCAGCTGGTTAAGCATCTGATTTTGGCTCAGGTCATGATCTCGTTGTCCCCACATCAGGCTCCCTGCTCAGTGTGGAGTCAGCCTCACTTTCTCCCTCTCCCCTTCCCATTGTGCTCTCTCTTGCTCACTCACAAAAATATAAATAAAATCTTTAAAATAATATATATACAAAATTGGAACAATATTGACAAAATTGATAATACCTCCCTAAGTTATGATCAACATAGTGATTCACTCATTCACTGAATTTTCTCATAAAAAAGTTCAGGGAAGAGTGCCTGGATGGCTCAGTTGGCTAAGCATTCAACTCTCAGTTTTGGCTCAGGTTATAATCTTATGGGTCATGAAATTGAGCCCTGTGTCAGGCTCTGCACTCAGGGGGGAATCTGCTTGAAGATTCTCTTCCTCTTTCCCACCTCTCCCCTAAAATGAATAAATCTTAAAAAAAAAAAAAAAAAGGAGGGAAAGGGGCACCTGGCTCAGTTGGCTAAGCATCTGCCTTCTGCTCAGGTCATGATCACAGGGTCCTCGGATTGAGCCACATGTCTGTCTCCATGCTTAGTAGGGAGTCTGCTTCTCCCTCTCCCTCTGCCCTATCCCCCTTTCGTTCTCTCTCTCTCTCTCCCTCTCAAATAAATAAATAAAATCTTTTAAAAAATAAAAAGAAAGAAAGTTGATGAAGAGGTGCCTGGCTGGCTCAGTCAGTAGAGCATGCAACTCTTGAGGTTGGGGTTGTGAGGCTGAGCCTCACATTGGGTGCAGAGATTACTTAAAAATAAAATCTTTAAAAAATAAAAGAGAATTCATGGAAACACTATTTTCAGTGCAACTCCCCACCCCCAAACCCTAGAAATAATCTGAATGTCCATTAACAGAAGTGGACTAAAAATGTACATCCATTCTACAGAATATTATGCAGCAATGGGAAAGAATGACTTCCATATAAGTGTGTTGTCTATACGGTAGCATTAGCCAAAGGTGGTTATGGAGCATTGGAAATGTAGCCCATTCACACTGAGATGTGCTGTAAGGGTAACATACACACTGGACTTTGAAAACTTAATAAAAAAACAAGAATTTAATATATCTCATTAATTTTTATACTTATTGATTTGTGTTGAGTGATAATATCTTGATATATTGGGGTAAACATATTTTCACTGATTATAACCCTTTTTACTCTTTAAAGTGTGAATACTATAACATTTATTTATTAATAAATTAAATAAAATTCAATAAAATTATTATTTTATTTAAATTATTAAATTAAAATTCTTTATTTTATTAATGTAATTAAATAAAATTAAATAAAATATAAAATCAAATAAAATATTTGTGGGGCGCCTGGGTGGCTCAGTGGATTAAGCCGCTGCCTTCGGCTCGGGTCATGATCTCAGGGTCCTGGGATCGAGCCCCGCATCGGGCTCTCTGCTCCGCAGGGGGCCTGCTTCCTCCTCTCTCTCTGCCTGCCTCTCTGCCTACTTGTGATCTCTCTCTCTCACTGTCAAATAAATAAAATAAAATCTTTAAAAAAAATAAAAAATAAAATAAAATATTTGTTTATTTTTTGAGGATTTTATTTGTTTATTTGACAGAGAGAGAGAGCACAAGAAGGCAGAGAGGCAGGCAGAGAGAGAGGGGAAGCAGGCTGCCTGCTGAGCAGAGAGCCTGATGTGGGGTTTGGTCCCATGACCCATGACTCAGATCATGACCTGAGACAAAGGCAGAGGCTTAACCCACTGAGCCACCCAGATGCCTCTAAATACTATAACATTTAATATTGCATATATGGCTCATGTTATATTTACATTGGACAAAAATGCTGGTTTAGGGATATTTACTACATATTAAGAGAAAAAATTAAGTCACAAACGTATACAGTCTTTGTGATTATATATGCATATAAATACACAAACTTAATATAATTATTTTATTGTAATAATGGATTCATACATATTATGAATCCATAAATGTAGACACATATTATGAGCTTGTTTAAAAAACAGAATAGGAAAAAAAAATCGGAGTCCAGGATGGTCAGGGAGGAGGGGACCTTAGTCTTGTGGTCCCAGGAATTCAGCTAGATAGTTATCACATCATTCTGACCACATGCAAACTCAACCAGAGATCTAAGAAAAGAATTGCTCAACTATATAAATAGAAAAGCATACACTTTCTGCAAATATAACAAGATGGAAAAACTCACCTCAAAAGAGAGAACAGGAGTTAATACTGACTGCCAGGGACCTAATCAGTATGGTCATAAGTAAGATGTCAGAACTAGAATTCAGAATAACAATTAATATCTTTAGATATAAATGGACTTGATAAAAGTAGAGAAGACATTAGAGAATCCTTTTCTGGAGAAATATTTCTGGAGAAATAAAAGATTAAAATTTAATTAAAATTAAAATTAAATAAAAGATTAAAAAAAATCTAATTATAATCTAATCAAGTAAAAATAAAAAGGCTATTAATGAGATGCAATAAAAAATGGAGGCCCTAACTACTAGGATAAATGAGGCAGAAGAAAGAATAAATGATATAGAAGACCAAATGATGGAGAATGAAGAAGCTGAGAAAAAGAGAAATAAACAACTAAGGGATCATGAGGGGAGAATTTGAGAGATAAGTGAAACCATAAAACAAAATAATATTAGAATAATTGGGATCCCAGAAGAAGAGGAAAGAGAGAGGGGAAGAGTGGGGCAGAAGATAAATTAGAGCAAATTATAATGGAGAACTTCCCTAATCCAGGGAAGGAAACAGGCATTCAACTCCAGGAGGCACAATAAAAATAGGTCAACACCCCAACATATAATCCTGAAACTTGCAAATCTCAGCAATAAAGAGAAAATCCTGAAAGCAGCTTGAGACAAGAGGTCCATTAGCTACAAGGTTAGAAACATTAGACTGGCAGCAGACATATCCACAGAGACCTGATAGGCCAGAAAGGACAGGCATGATATATTCATGGTGCTAAATGAGAACAGTATGCAGCCAAGAATACTTTATCCAGCTAGGACGTCATTTAAAACAGAAGGAGAGATAAAAAGCTTCCAGGACAAACAGAAACTAAAAGAATCTGTGATCACCTAAACAGCCCCACAAGAAATATTAAAAGGGATCCTTTAAGTGAAGAGAGAACCCAAAAGTAACACAGACCAGAAAGGAACAGAGACAATATACAGAAACAGGGACTTTACAGGTAATACAATGACACTAAATTCATAACTCTCAATAGTTATTCTGAGCATAAATAGGCTAATTGTTCCAATCAAAAGACACATGGTATCAGACTGGATAAAGAAGCAAGACCCATTGACATGTTATTTGCAAGAGATTCATTTTATACCCGAAGACATTGAAAGTGAGGGGATGGAAAGCCATTCATCATGCTAACAGACATCAAAGGAAAGCTGGGGTGGCAATCCTTATATTAGACAAATTAGATTTTAAACCAAATATTGTAATAAGAGATGAGGAAGGACACTATATCATAATTAAAGGGTCTATCCAACAAGAAGATCTAACAATTGTAAATATTTATGCCCCTAACATGGAAACAGCCAATTATATAAGCTAATTAATTTACTTTAACATCCTCCTCCCACTGCAATGGACAGATCATCTAAGCAGAAGATCAACAAAGAAACAAGGGCTTTGAATGACATACTGGGCCAGAAGGACTTCACAGATGTATTCAGAAAACTCCATCTTAAAGCAACAGAATACACATTCTTCTCAAGTGCACATGGAACATTCTCCAGAATAGATCACATACTAGGTCACAAAACAGGTCTCAACCAGTATGAAAAATTGGGATCATTTCTTGCATATTTTCAGAGCACAATGCTTTGAAACTGGAACTCAGTCACAAGAATAAATTTGGAAAGAACTCAAATACATGGAGGTTAAAGAGCATCCTACTAAAGAATGAATGGGCCGGCTGGGAATTAAAGAATTAAAAAATTCATGGAAACAAAGGAAAATGAAAACATAACTGTTCAAAACCTTTGGGGGTGTAGCAAAGGCGGTCCTAAGAGGGTAGTATATAGCAATACAAGCCTTTCTCAAGAAACAAGAAAGGTCTCAAACACACAACTTAAATTTACATGCAAAGGAGTTGGAGAAAAAAGAGCAAATAAAGCCTAAACCCAGCAGGAGAAGAGAATTAATCAAGATTAGAGCAGAAATCAATGAAATAGAAACACAAAAGAACAATAGAACAGATCAATGAAACTAGGAGCTGGTTCTCCTAGTATCTGATTAATAAGATCGATAAATGCCTGGCAGAACTTATCAAAAAGAGAAGAGAAAGGACCTGAATAAATAAAATCATAAATGAAAGAAGAGAGATCAGAACTAACACCAGAGAAATACAAACAATACAAGAACATATTATGAGCAACTGTTTGCCAATTAATCAGGTGATCTGGCAGAAATGGATGCATTCCTACAGACATATGAACTACCAAACCTGAAACAGGAAGAAATAGAAAACCTGAACAGACTGATAACCAGCAAGGAAATTGAAGCAGTCATCAAAAATCTCCCAACAAACAAGAGCCCAAGGCCGGATGGCTTCCCAGGGGAATTCTACCAAACATTTAAAGAACTAGTATCTATAGTTATGAAGCTGTTCCAAAAAATAGTAATGGAAAGAAAACTTCCAAACTCTTTCTACGAGGCCAGCATTACCTTGATCCCAAAACCAGACAAAGACCCCAGCAAAAAAGAGAATTACAAAGATCCCTGATGAACATGGATGTAAACAGTCTCACCAAGATAGAAGCCATTAGGATCCAATAGTTCATTAAAAGGATTATTCACCACGACCAAGTGGGATTTACTCCTGGACTGCAAGGATGGTTTAACATCCAGCAATCTACAACACATTAATAAAAGAAAGGACAAGGAGCGCCTGGGTGTCTCAGTTGGTTAAGTGGGTGTTTTTGGTTCAGGTCATGACCCCAGGGTCCTGGGATCGAGCCCTGCATCGGGGTCTCTGTTTAGCAGAAACCTGCTTCTCCCTCTCACTCTCACTGCCACTCTATCTACTCGTGCTCTCTATCTCTCTGCTAAATAAATAAATAAAATCTTTAAAATATATTTTATTTATTTATTTGACAGAGAGACAGACACAGCGAGAGAGAGTACACAAGCAGGAGGGGCGGGAAAGAGAGAAACAGGCTCACTACTGAGCAAGGAACCTGATGTGAGGTTCAAGGGATCATGCACCTGGGATCATGACCTGGGATCATAACTGACTAAGCCACCCAAGCACCCCTAAATAAATAAAATCTTTAAGCAAACTAAAAGAAAGGACAAGAAATATAGGATCCTCTCAATAGATGGAGAAAAAGCACTTGACAAAGTGTGACAAACAAAGATGTGACACCATCTTTCCTTGGTTAAAACTCTTCACAGTGTGGGGATAGAGGACTAAACATCATAAAAGCCATTTACAAAAAGCCCACAGCCAATATCATCCTCAGTAGGGAAAAACTGAGAGCCTTTCCCCTAAGGTCAGGAACACAGCAGGGATGTCCACTATCACCACTGCTATTCAACATCGTACTAGAAGGCCTAGCCTCAGCAGTCAGACAACAAAAAGAAATAAAAGGCACCTGAATCCAAAAAGAAGAAGTCAAACTCTCTCTGCAGATGACTCCATGCTCTATGCGGAAAACCCAAAAGACTCCACACCAAAATTGATAAAACTCATATAGGAATTCAGCTAAGTGGCAGGATATAAAATAAATGCACAGAAATCAGTTGCATTTCTATAACCATGAGACAGAATAAAGAGAAATTAAGAAGTTGATCCCATTTACAATGGCACCCAAAACCGGAAGAAACCTAGAAATAAACCTAACCAAAGAGGCAAAGGACCTATACTCAGAAAACTATAGAACACTCATGAAAGAAATTGAGAAGACACAAAGAAATGGAAAAACATACCATGCTCATGGATTGGAAGAACAAATATTGTTAAAAAAGTCTATCTTACCTCGAGCAATCACACACTCAATGCAATCCCTATCAAAATACCATCAACTTTTTTCACAGAGCTGGGACAAATCACCCTGAAATTTGTATAGAACCAGAAAAGACCCCGAGTAGCCAAAGGAATGTTGAAAAAGCAAAGCAAAGCTGGTGGCATCACAATTCCAGACTTCAAGCTCTATTACAAAGCTGTCATCATCGAGACAGTATGGTACTGGCACAAAAACAGACACACAGATCAATGGAACAGAATAGAGAATCCAGATATGGACCTTCAACTCTATGGTCAACTAACCTGCGACTAAGGCAGGAGAAGAATATCCAACGGAAAAAAGACAATCTCTTCAACAAATCATGTTGGGAAAATTGGACCGCCACATGCAGAAGAAGGAAACAACCATTTTCTTATACCACACACAAAAACAGACTTAAAATGGATGAGAGACCTTAATATAAGACGGGAATCCATCAAAATCCTAGGGGAGAATAGAGACAGCAACCTCTGTGAATTTGGCCACAGCAAATTCTTGCTAGACACATCTCCAAAGGCAAGGGAAACAAAGGCAAAAATGAAGTATTGGGACCTCATCAAGATAGAAGGCTTTGGCACAGCAAAGGAAAGAGTCAACAAAACCAAAAGACAACCAACTGGTTGGGAGAAGATATTTGCAAATGACATATCCGACGGAGGGCTAGGATCCAAAATCTATGAAGAACTTCTCCAACTCAACACCAAAAGAACAAATAATCCAATCAAGAAATGGGCAGAAGACAGGAACAGACATTTCTCCAAAGAAGACATCCAGATGGCCAACAGACCCATGAAAAAGTCTGCATCCACATCACTCAGCATCAGTGAAATACAAATCAAAACCACAATGACATACCACCTCACACCAGTCGGAAAGGCTAAAATTAAGAAGTCAGGAAAGGACGGATGTTGGCAAGGATGTGGAGAAAGGGGAACCCTCTTACACTGTTGGTGGGAATGCAAGCTGGTGTAGCCACTCTGGAAAACAGTATGGAGGTTCCTCAAAAAGTAAAAAATAGAGCTACCCTATGACCTAGCAACTGCACTACTTGGTATTTACCCCAAAGATACAAATGTAGTGATCCGAAGTGGTACCTGCACCCCAAGGTTTATAGCAGTGATGTCCATAATAGTCAAACTATGGAAAGAGTCCAGATGTCCATTGACAGATGAATGGATTAGTAAGATGTGATATATATATATATATATATATATATATATATATATATATGAGAATACTCCTATATGTGTGTGTGTGTGTGTGTGTGTGTGTGTGTGTATATATATATATATATATATGAATACTACTCAGCCATAAAAAAAAGAAATCTTGCTGTTTGAAAGTGTGTGTTTGGAACTAGAGGGTATTGTGTTAGTGAAATAAGTCAATCAGAGAAAGATAATTATCATATGATCTCACTGATATGTAGAATTTAAGAAACAAAACTGAAGATCATAGAGGAAGGGAGGGAAAAATAAAACATGATTAAATCAGAGAGGGAGAAAAACCATAAGAGACTCTGAATCATAGGAAACGAACTGAGGGTTGCTGGATGGGGTGGTGGTGGAGTGATGGGATAACTGGGTGATGGTCATTAAGGAGGGCATGTGATACAATGAGCAATGAGTATTATATAAGACTGATGAATCACTGACCTCCACCTCTGAAACCAATAATACATTATATTAATTAGATGAATTTAAATTTAAAAAAGGAAAAAAGACAAAATATGTATATATGTTATTTATGTGAGTGTGTGTGAGGTACACATGTGTGTGTATTTGTATAGGTATAGAGAAAAGTGAAAGAATACATATCAAACCATTAACACTGGTGGGGGTTTGAGTTGGCAATATGTATACATGAGAAGCAGGGAAAATTACTGTCTGATGCAAGGAATTTGTATTGCTTTTGTGGTTGAGAAAGAAATCAAAATAAAATGTGTCTCAATGAATACCTCTTTTTTTTTTTTCCCTAAATGAACATTTCGTAAGCCTGTTCTAAACCAGGCACTGTACTAGACTCATACAAAGATGAAGAAGGGGGTGCCTTGCTGGCTCAGTCAGTGGATCATGTGACTCTTGATCTCAGGGTCGTGAGTTCAAGCCACACATTGGGCATGGAGCCTGTTTAAAAAAAAATAATATAAAATAAAGTTGAAGACAATGACTTTGGGGCACTTGGGTGGCTCGGTTGGTTAAGCCACTGCCTTTGGCTCAGGTCATGATCCCAGAGTGCTGGGATCGAGTCTCATATCTAGCTCCCAGCTCCATGGGGAGTCTGCTTCTCCCTCTGACCTTCTTCCCTCTCATGTGCTCTCTCTCTCTCTCAAGTAAATAAATATTTTTTTAAAAAAAGACAATGACTTTGTTCTAAAAGGAACTTTTATGATGTAGGGGAAGAGACAGAAGAATCAAACAATAGCGATGCTAAAGTGTTAGAGGCTTTAGAGGGATGACTAGGCAGCCCTAAAGCATAGGCAGGGTGCTTCTATTTTATTCTCAGGAAGTGTTTGAGGGGTGTGTGCGGAGAATGTTTCCCGGAGGAGCTGACTGAGTTAGAGCTGAATCTTGTCTGATGCTTAGTTATCCAGTTGGAGATGGGTTTTAAAGGGTGTTCCAGACAGAAAGAACTCAATTTAGGAAGACAGGGATGCAAGAAACAACAAGAGGCCTTTGGAAACTCTGAGATTATGTGAGGAAGTGGGAGTAAATGAAGCTGAACAGGTAGGCACTGTTCATATTTAGAAGGGCCTGATGTGTTAATGCAAGGTTTTCATTTAATGCTACAGGTTTTGAACTCCCTCATAGAACAGGAGAATGACATGATTAGATTTGAACTCTCAAAAGATCATTCTTGCTGCAGCCTGTATAGAATATAGGAAGGAGTGGGGAAGCAATGGTTTCTGCATTCAAAGAGATCACAGTTTACTTTGGAAAAGAGACAAACGATAACCAGCATTTAGCAACTACTTACATGGCCAGTGCTAAGTACTTCATAAATAGCAAATCTCTCTCTCTCTTTTTAAAAGATTTTATTTATTTATTTGACAGAGAGAGAAAGCAAGTGCACAAGCAGGCGGACCCTAGGATCATGACCTGAGCTGAAGGTAGACACTGAACGAACTAAGCCACCCAAGTGCTCCTAGGGGGAAATATTTCACTCTTCACCACCTACCTGTGGTAGCATGTGGACCCCTCCATTTTTTCAAGAAGGAAACTGAGACACACAGAAGTCAAGTGACTTGCCTCTGGATAGCCAAGTAGGCAGGCTGAGCTTTGGAGATCAAGAACTTAGCCCCCACATAGTACTGTTTCTTAGATTTATAGTGGACTGTGTTCAGTTCTAAGCTAGGATAGGTGTCTTGGGGACCATCTAACCTGGACTGGGAGAATCAGGTAAGTCTTCCTATCCCAGAGGAGATGACTTCTAGTCTGAGATCAGAGACGTAGATTAGAGTTCATGAGGAAGGAGGTGAGAAAGAAACCTCTAGGGAGAGGGAGTAGATTGTGTAAAGATACTGAGCTGCAAGAGAGCTTCATATATTGAGGGGAGCTGAAGGTCATTCAGCATGGCTGGGTCACAGAGTCCTGGGAAGAGGGGCTGGTGAGGTAAGTGAGGGACCAGACTGAGTTGTTAAATTTTTTTTGTGATTTCATCCTAAGAGCAATAAGTAGCCATTGAAGTATTCAATGCAGGGGGTGACTACTTCTGCATTTTCGATTACTCTTTTTTTTTTTGGTGGAGAATGGGTTAGAAAGGGCAAGCCTGCAGGCCTAACATCAGTCAGTGTTGTTTGAGTCATCTAGAAGGCCAGGACTTTTAGGGGGTCTAGAAAGAAACAGGGTAGGCAACTGCTTGTTGAAGGTCTATTATCTAAATTAAACTGACATATATTAACAATATGTTTTATCAGGATTTTTTTTTTTTTTGTATCACCAAGGCTTAGGAAATCAGCACCTTATATTAGAGTATTAGAATTCTCTTTTTAGGAATGAGGTGGGGAGCATTGGGAGGAAGTAAAAATAAAGACTCTGGAGCTACATAGATGTGGGTTCGAATTCTGACTCTGCCACTTACTAGATCTGTGGCCTTTAATGAATCACAAGGACATTCATCAGGTAAAGGCTCTAGCTTCTCATTCTGGTCTGAGCCACCATTATCTCTAGTCTGGAATATTACAATATTCTGAACTAGTCTGTTTTCAGACTTGCCCTCTTGATCTGATTCTCCCAGAGCACTCTTACTTTATTACTTTTAATTTTAAAACACAGATTATATTCCTTCTTTGCTAAAAATCTTTCAATGGCCCTCCATTTTACCGTTCTTTTAAATAGCCTATAGGACCCCAGATCATCTCTATTCTGTTCTCAGCCCATCTCCTACTGGTCTCCCTTCACCCCTCCCATGGCCTTCTGTGCTTCAGTCAGAGAGCTTGTCATAGTTTCTGGAATACAGGAGGCAGCCTCCTGCACTTGCCTCTCCCCATGCTTGAAATGCTGTTTGCCAGAGTCATTCCCACTGATTACTCTAGGGTCAGATCTGTACTCAGATTGTGATCTTTGGTGAAGACTTACCTAACTACTCTATTGAAGATGAAATATAGGGGTGCCTGGATGGTGCAGTGGATTAAGCTCCAACTCTTGGCTTAGGCTAGGGTTGGGAGACTGACTCTCCAGTGGAGCCCACTACTCAGCATGGAGTCTGCTTGAGATTCTCTCTCTCTTCTTCTGCCTCTCTCTCTCTCAAATAAATAAATAAATAAATCTTAAAAAAATGATAAGGGATACCTGGTGGTAGGGCAGTCAGTGGAGAATTCACTCTTGGTGGAGTGCCCAACTCTTGGTTTCTGCTCAGGCCATGATCTCATGGTTGTGGGATCCAGCCCCCTTGATGGGCTCAGCGAGGAGTCTACTTGGTATTCTCTCTCTCTAAAATAAATAAATAAAAATCTTTAAAAAGTGATAATATAAAGGGGTATGGGGAAAAGAAAGGAAGATGGAAATACAGTATTTTCTTGAGTGTTTTAGTAAGAATTTTTGTCTTCAGTTCACTACTGTGTCCCCATTGCTTTTTCTTTTTGTATCCTCATAGTTTTAAACAGTGCCTACCAGAAAGAACACATTCAACAGATGTTTAATTATCACAATAATCCAGATAACAATCACAAAGGACTTATTAAATAGGTCAGGCCGAGTTCTAAGCATTTTGCCTATTTAATCCCCGTAATAATCCTATGAAGAGAATACAATTACCATCTTCACTTTACAGAAATGAAGGAATGGAGAACAGTGAAGCTCAGAGACTCAACAACTGACGCTCAGGAACTTTCCTAAGGTTACACAGCTGAAAAGTGGAGCGGAGATGGTGGAATAAAATGAATGAAATTCGGGGCGCCTGGGTGGCTCAGTGGGTTAAGCCTCTGCCTTCGGCTCAGGTCATGATCTCAGGGTCCTGGGATCGAGCTCCGCATCGGGCTCTCTGCTCAGCAGGGAGCCTGCTTCCCCCCCTCTCTCTGCCTGCCTCTCTGCCTACTTGTGATCTCTCTCTCTCTCTCTGTCAAATAAATAAAATCTTAAAAAAAAAATGAATGAAATTCGAATTGGCTCTCAGGGCAGGGATGAAAATTGACACGGTGGGAACGAATGCAATCTTTTGGTGGGAATGCGGTCAGTAGTGAGGGCGGCGCGCGCGCGCCTTGAAGGCCGGGTCTAAAGTAGGGTGCAAGTGCTTGCTAACTGCGCCGCGGGGGCTCCACGGAGACTGTGAACGACCGTTACCAGCCGCCGCTCAGTCTCGGGCGGAGTGGGAGCAGGAAGTGGCGGCGGGCGTCGCGCGGGGTGACGTCATGGCAGCGCCGGTGGGGATAGGCGGGGGAGGAGGAGGAGCGAACCGGGCTTGGGGGGCGGCTGCACAGTCTCCGGGATCCCCAGGCCTGGAGGGGGGTCTGCGCGCGGCCGGCTGGCTCTGCCTCCCTGTCCGGTCCCGAGCGGGCCTCCCTCGGGCCAGCCCGATGTGACCGGGCCCAGCAGAGCCTGAGCAAGGAGCGGGTCCGTCGCGGAGCCGGAGGGCGGGAGGAACATGACATCGCGGAGGTGAGGAGCCCCGAGGGCCCGGCCCGGGCCTCGGCCCGGCCCCCGCCGCGTTCGATCAGCCCCGCCCGGGAGGGGGCGCCCCGGCCGGGCTTCGGACTCCCGCTCAGGGTCGCGGGGGGCAGTCTCTCTCCCAACTTCTTGTTCTCCCGGGGCCGGGGGCCCGGCGCCACCGCGCCCCCACCTCCCGGGTCCCCATTCATTTCCTGCCTCCCCGAGTTCCGGCTCCCGCAGCCCTGGGGATGCCCGTCAGGACGCGGGCAGGTAGAGCCGCCCAGGGAACCGCGGACGCCAGCGGCCCGGCTCGGCGCCGCATTCCTGACCCATTGCCTCATGAGAATTGCCTCATGGTGATTCCGAAATAACCCGGCTCACTTGGGGAGGCTCCTTGGCTCGGGACGCGGGAGGGGAGAGGAGGGAGTTGCGCGGGGCCGGGCCCCCGACAGTCGTGCCTCTCTGGGTCACTCTGCCTCCCGCGTGCGTTTGGGGGCTTCACTCGGGAACTTGACCCCTTTATGTGGCTCTTTGCACCTCCGTTCCCCCCCACCTCTCACGTGCCAGAAATGGAAAAACTGACTGTATCTGCTGCTATTAGAAGTATTTCCTTCCTCCGCGGTCTTCGCTTTGGGAGATGGGAGGGAAGGGAGCCCTTTCTCTTGTTAGTTAATCCTCAACCACAGCCTTGAAAGTCAGGTAACATTAATCGCTCCCGTTTTACGGATGTGGAAACTGAGGCTCAGAAGTTTCATGCTAATAAATGACAGGATTTTGCACCTAAGAGTCAAAGGAGGATTGGTGAATTAATGAGATCCTTTGCAGGTTCAAAGTAATAATACTTCTAATAGCTAACGTTTATTTAGCTCTTACTGTAAGTCAAACACATTTAATTCTCACTATAACCCTATGAGAAGAGGAATTCTTCTTCTTTCTATTAAAGATGAGTAAACTGATTTTCAGAAGTTAGGCAGCTTGCCTGAAGTCACTGAACCAATAAGTGGTGGAGCCAGAATCCCCACTGTTTAATCACCATGTTGCTATTATTATTTTATAACTATTGTTAATCATTTGTAAGCCTTATTTTGTTGTTGAACTACAGTGTGACCTATTGTTTTCAGAAAATGATCCTGTTATTTTGTATTGCCACTCTATATATGATTCACACATAAGACCCATTGTTTGGTCTTTTCCTTTATTGGCTTGCTGTGGTCACTGTCTTAGACATTTGAAAAACTGTTTCAAGCTGTTGGGGTTATTTGAGAGAATTTAAAAATACTGGGAATGTCTTCTCAAAATACACCTGCAAATTATTTATTTGTGGAATGAAAAGAGGGAGAGAAAGCAACACCAAAACCTCTTAGGAAGTGAGTGATTTGGACAGGTCTCCCGGCCAAAGTGCTTAGAGATCTGGGTAATATAGAACTGCATTTCAGTGGAACAGTGTATAGCCTCAAATGTTCTAATTCTTTAGGGAGATTTTAAGTAAAACAGTTGTCTATTCTTTAATCTGTCAAATAGTCATTGAACCTTTTGTTCCTTGTGTCTGCTCTTCCAGACAAGTAAGGATCTGCTTCTTTAGGAGACAAAAAGACTGGGGGTTGGGAGTGGGGAAGGGGCCGAGTAGTAATAGACCCTACATTGTCCAGCTTGTTAGTGTAGAATTGGAGAAGTTGGGGGTATGGCCAAAGCTGCAAGTGGTGAAGATCATTCCGTTTCTCTGGCCTTCTTATGTTATCGAAAAGAAATGCATGCCACCTAAAAAGTCAGCTTGTGAACATAACACATGTAATTGGAAATTATTTATTATATTTTCAGATTGCAGGTCTGTTTTATTATTTTTAACCAGTTTTTTTTTTTTAATATTTTATTTACTTATTTGACACAGAGAGAGAGATCACAAGTAGTCAGAGAGGCAGGTAGAGAGAGAGGGGGAAGCAGGCTCCCTACTGAGCAAAGAGCCCCATGCCGGGCTTGATCCCAGGACTCTGAGATCATGACCTGAGCTGAAGGCAGAGGCTTAACCCACTGAGCCACCCAGGCGCCCCTTTAACCAGCTTTATTGAGGTATAAATGACACGCATTAGATTACGTATATTTAAGCATACAGCTTGATGTTTGGACACATGCACATACTGATGAAACCATCATCATCGTGAAGATAACGACCATGTCCATCATCCCGTATGATGTTTCCTTGTGACTTTTTAAATCCCTTCCTTCTCAGGGGACCACTGTTCTGCTTTCTGTCACTACACCTTAGTTTACAAATCTTAGAATTTTATATAAATGGAATTTTATGTCTGGTTTCTTATACTCAGCATAATTACATTGAGATTCATCATGTTGTAGTATGTATCCAGAAGTTCATTTCTTTTTATTGCTTGGTAATATCCCATCGTATGGGTGCACTACCATTTGTTTATCCATCCACCTGTTGATGGAAACATTTGGAATGTTCTAGAGTTTGGCTATCACAAATAGAGCTGCTGTGAATGTTTGTGCACAAGGGGTATTTACCAAAATACCTCTTGGGGGAATGGCTGGCTCATCCAGTCAGTGCATATTTAACTTCTTCAGAAATTGCCAAACTTTTCCAAAGTATTTATACCATTTATATTCCTACTAGTAGCATATAAGAGTTCTAGTTACTCCACACCTTTAACAACACTTGGTATGGTCAGTTTCTAAATTTTAGCCATTCTAGTGGATCCGTCATGGTATCTCATTGTCATTTTCTTTTTTAAAGATTTTTAAAATTTATTTGAGAGAGAGAGCTAGTGCTCGTGTGTATGAGCGATGGGGGCAGGGGCAAGGGAGAAGCAAACTCCCTGCTGAGCAGGAGCCCAGAGGTAAAGACCCTGAGATCATGACCTGAGCTGAAGACAGACACTTAACTGAGTGAGGCACCCAGGTACCCCTCATTGTTGTTTTCATTTTTTAAAAAGATTTTACTTATTTGTTTACCAAAAAGGGAGAGATGGCAACAGAGAGCACAAGTGTGGGGAGGAGAGGGAGAAGCAGACTCCTCTTGAGCAGAGAGCCTGATGTGGGGCTTGATCGCAGGACGCTGGGATCATGACCTGAGCTGAAGGCAGAGGCTTAACTGACAGAGCCACCCAGGCGCCCCCTCACTGTAGTTTTAATTCATATTTTCCTTGGTGACTAATAATGTTGATCGTCTTTTCATGTGCTTATATGCCATCTGTATATTTTCTTTGGTGACATGTCTGTTTGATCAAATATTTCCCCCCATTTTTATTTAGTTTTTTTTTTTTTTTTTTAATTGAGATTCAAGAATTCTTTATTCCAGGGGCACCCAGGTGGCTCAGTCAGTTAAGGATCTGCCTTTGGCTCAGGTCATGATCTCAAGGTCCTGGGATCTGAGCCCTTGGGTCAGACTTTGCTCAGCAGGGAGCCCACCTCTCCCTCTCTCTCTGTGCTTCTGCTCTTTCTCTCTCTGTCAAATAAATAAATAAAATCTTAAAAAAAAAAAAAAGAATTCTTTATTCTGGAAACAAGTCCTTCATCAGAATTGCAAATATTTTCTCTTAGTCTGTGGTTTGTCTTTCATCTTTTTCTTTTTTTTTTTAAAGATTTTATTTATTTGAGGGGTGCCTGGGTGGCTCAGTGGGTTAGGCCTCTGCCTTCGGCTCGGGTCATGGTCTCGGGGTCCTGGGATCGGGCCCCGAGTTGGGCTCTCTGCTTGGTGGGGAGCCTGCTTCCCGCCCCCCCCCCCCCACCTGCCTTTCTGCCTACTTGTGATCTCTGTCAAATAAATAAAATCTTAAAAAAAAAAGATTTTATTTATTTGAGAGAGAGCATGCACAAGCATAAGTGGGGGTGGTGGGCAGAGGGTGAGGGAGAAGCACTCTTTTCTAAGCAGAAAACAGGACTGAGGGCTCCATCCTAGGACCCTAAAGTTATGACCTTAGCCAAAGATAGACAGACCCTTAACCAACTGAGCCATCCAGGTGCCCCCCCTTTAAAAAATACTTATGTATTTCGCGCGCACACACACACACACGCACACACACACACACCCATACACCCAAGAGTTGGGAGAGGGGGAGAGGGAGAGGAAGAGAATTCTCAAGCAGATTCCTCAGACTCCCCTCTGAGTGCAGACCTTGATGCAGGGCTGGATCCCAGAACCTTGAGATCATGACCTAAACCCCCAAGAGTTGGATGCTTAACTGACTGAGCCCCATTGTCTTTTCCTCTTTTTTCTTTTAATAGTCCCTTTAGAAAGAACAGAGGTTTTTAATTTTGATGAAGTCTAGTTTATCAATTTTTATTTTTATTAAATTAATTGATTAATTAATTAATTTTAAAAATATTTTATTTTTAAATAATCTCTACACCCCACATGGGGCTCGAACTTACAACCCAGAGATCAAGAGTCACATGCTCTGTTGGTTGAGCCAGCCAGGTGCTCCTCAATTTTTTTTTTAATGGATCATGCTAAGGAATCTTGGCTTAATTAACCCAAGGTCCCAAATGTTTTCTAATAGGTTTTAGGTTTATGATCTACTTTCAGTTAATTTTTGTATATGGTGAGGTGTAGAGATTTGTATGTATGTTCACATATACATATATATATTTTGCATATAGAAATCCAGTTTTAGCACTGTTTGTTGAAAAGACTCTTTCTGTTGAATTTGTATCTTTGTAGAAAATCTGTTGTCCATTTATATGTGGGTCTGTTTCTGGAATCCATGCTGTTTCATTGATCTGTTTATCTGTCTGTATGCCAATACACATGGTCTTGATTATTGTAGTTTTATTATAAGGCTTGAGATCAATGTTAGTCTTCCAGCTTTGTTTTTCTTTTTCAAATTATTTTTAACCTTGGTATTAATTCAATCAAATAGTTATTGAACCAGGCAGGATAAAGCTGTAAGATTGGCAAAGATGCTATTCATTTGGTTGAGAGAGGGAGAGAAAAGAAAAACCTGCCAATGAAGATTACAATTTCAGGTAGTAGTAACTGCTGGGAGGGCAAAAAACCAAACAAGTGGGGATAATGTTAGTTGGATGAGTTTAGGAATGAGCTCTCTGAGGAGGTGACCATAGGAGTTGATTCCCGAGTGACCAGTATTATTCTCAGTTTTGCCTAATTATCAAAATAATTCTTTTTGGTGTGTTTAAGATTAGATTTTATATGCATTCAGTAATTAAAATGTCAGCATATTCAGTATACTGCTATTTCTCAACATCGTAAGTAGGGAAATGAAGGCAGTGAACAATGAGATGACTCCTCACCCACCCTCCTACAGGTGATTTAGTGGTGGCAGTACCGAATTTAGATTTTTGAGGTTGCTGGTGTGCACCACTCTGTCTTGTTCGGCTGACAAAATTGCCTGCATTCTCCAAGCCCTCTTTCAGCATATGGCAGATCCTTTACATTTCTTTTTTTTTTTTTCTTTTTTTTTTTTTTTAGGATTGTTTATTTATTAGAGAGTACAAGCAGGGATAGCAGCAGAGGAAGACAGAGGGAGAAGAAGTAGGCTTCCTGCCGAGTAGGGAGCCCAACATGGGACTCCATCCCAGGACCCTAGGATCATGACCAGAGCCGAAGGCAGACGCTTAACTGACTTAGCTACCCAGGTGCCCCTACATTTGCTTTTGTTCTTCTGAAAGATGATGTACGGTGACTTGAGCCGAGAGGAGCGGAACGTTTAGCGTGTTCTCAAACTCCAGGCTTTTGGTTTATCTGTTGCTGGTCAAGTACGTTTTGTCCCACGCTCTCCCTGGTGGCCATGTTGGTTTCTCTCCTGTGGGAGTAAGTAAACTTGCCTTGCTGAAAAATAATAGGCCTTCGCCTTCCCAGTTGTGACTGGGATGACTTTATTAATATTGTGTCCCGATGTCAGCTTTGGGTTTTGGCCAGAACTGCTCAAAGGCAGGGGCCACTGCTAAGATTACTTACCCTTCTAGGGCATGGTCAGTGCAGAGACTTGGAGAACACACAAGATCCTGAAAAAGCAGAGCCAGCTCAAGTTTGTGATTGTTACTAGTAGGCCTTAGTGTACTTTGTTAGGCAGCTATAGAACAATAGGATACTGTCCTTATTCCTCTTTCCCTCTGGGAAACAGACAGCACTTGCCATCCGATGCTGACATTTCTAAGGCTAGGCAGATACTGCCTTACCTTTAAGACAAGGCAAATGCTCACTCTGTGGGAGTTGTGGACTGCGGCCAAGGCTTTAACACCCTGAACTGGATTCAAACTCCCTAAATGGGAGCTCAGTTCACTACTGCAATTTGGAGGGTTGTGTGCATTTTGCAAACTTATATGTGCCGTGGTCCTTGACAACGTTGAAATGTGGAAGATGTTATTCATGGTTGCAAGGAGCATTGAATTCAGAGAGGGAGATAGACTTGTGTGTGCCAGCATCAAATGAGTTTGGTAAAGCTAGTACCAAACTGAAATAGAAATTTTTCAGAAAAAAAAAAAAAAAAAAAAAAAAAAAAGAAAGAAATTTGTCAGGAGAGGATATTCTATTTAGAATACATATGTACATGTTTACATATATATACACTGTATGTGTCTGTGTGTACACACATAAATATATACAGACATAGGATATGTTGCTTGGAAAGGTAGTGGATTCTAGATGCAAGTCTTTATCCTCCCATGGAACCGTTCTTCTTCTTCTTCTTTTTTTTTTTTTTTTAAGATTTTATTTATTCCTTTGAGAGCGTACAAGCTGGGAGAGAGGCAGAGGGAGAGATAGAAGCAGACTCCCTGCTGAGCTGGGAGCCCGACATGGGGCTAGATCCCAGGAACTGGAGATCATGACCTGAGCTGAAGGCAGAGGCTTAACCATCTGAGCCACCCAGGTCCTCCCCATGGAACCATTTTAATGAAACATTGATCCACTCACTCAAGAACTATTTTTGTGGGATTACTGTGTGCCAGGTGCTGTGCTAGGCCCTCGGTGTTCAGGTGTTGGGAAACAGCGAGTGTGGAAGGGCTGAGGTGGGGAAGTTCTTGGAGCACTTCAAGAGCAGAAGGGAGCACACTGGGAACACTGGGGAGGTAAGTGGGGACTGGACCACACAGGACCTTATGAGGTCTTCGAGGGTCATGTGGACCATGGCGAGGAGCTTGGATTGTATTTTAAGAGTGGCGTAAAGCCATAGAAGGATGTGATCAGGGGAGTGGCATGAGCTGGTCAGTTTAAAAATATCCCTCTGGCTACTGTGAAGGAAGGATTGTAGGAGACACGAGTGGACTCGGGGAGAGCAGACGAGAGAGAGGCTTTGAACTAAGGTAGAAGCCGTTTGTAGAAAGACTTTCAGAGGCAGTTTGCTTTTGTTACCTTGTCGTCAGAGCCGTGGTGCTGAGCACTGAAGCTCCATGAGAAGATATCATAAAGACAGAGCTATCCGCTACCATTAAAAAGCTGCCTCAACAACTTTTTTCTAGCTTCTGTTAGACTGCTTGTCCCCATTGACTGCCCTTTCTTCCTGACTTATCCTTTTCCTATAGGATATTAAAATTTAATTAGAAAAGAGGAATATTCTTATAATCTGCAGCAAGTACCAAACTATAAACTTTCTCCCCAAGGACAAAGATAATGATTTTTTCAGAGCAGCTGGTAAGAAAGATATACCCAGTGTCACTTTATATTTAGTCGAGAAACCGAAATTAGACTTTGGATCCCTAGTTTAAATTCTCTTCTTAGCATGGCAGCCTTGAATAAGAATAAGTTCCTGAAATTATTGGCCTGCTTGACTGTTTCCCCACACCACTGGGGGAAGAGGGTGCATAGATAAAACAAAATATTCAGCATCATTGTATTTTCTTTTTGGTTCATCAGCATTTTTTTTTTTTTTTTTTTTTAAAGACTCACTTGACATAAATAAGTTCCTATCCTCAGAGAGCCAAGGCTTTGCAGAATCTGCCTTCATGGACAGGGAGGGTTGGGGGTAGGGAGGTGGGTGGTTATCAAGATTCCTGGTGTGATATCATCGCAAATTGTTTGGGTTTGCAAACTCCCCTACAGGCAGGGATTCTGTCTTTTGTTTCTTCAAGCTTACTCAGGCTCCTGTGTTTTAGGCATTTTTTTTGGACATTGATTTGTGGCTCTTTCTCACAAGTGGGGGTGTATGTGTGTGTGCGTGTGCACACACGCTTTCAGCTCCTTGGAAGAGATGGGTGGTACCTGCCTAGGCCATGTGTGACCTGAGACCCTTATTAAGTAATAATGCCAGAAGGTGGCCAGTTAGAAGGGGTTGTCAGGGGCGGCAGGTTTGCAGATGTTAGAGTGAGCAAAAGGGGGACACTTTTCCTTCCCTCTTACTTCCCCATGTGACTTTTTCTCTGCTTCTCTCTTCCTGATGTCTTATCCTACCTGTTTTTTTTACCCAGCCCCCCCCCCCCCACTTCATTCCGTCAACAGCCATTAATTAAATGACTAGTATGTACATGGGAGGACTGGAAATGTATCTGTCTCTTCTCATCTGATACCCTTGGACCCGTGGTATTAATCACTTTGTTGATAAACTCAAGTGGAGTTCTGCTAATTTGCATTTTCCCATCTTTTCAGGTAATGCAGATGCATTTATGCTCCTTTTTTTTTTTTTTTTTTTTAGGTTAGACTAACCTCTACTGCTTACTTTCACACCAGGTGGGAAATGGGGCCAGGCTTCGAGATGTGTGGCCTCAGTACCTAATTTACAATTGTTCATAATCCTTGAGGCCAGCCCCATGATATTAATTCTACTGTTTGTCTTTACCCTCCCTAATTCTAAGAGATGGAGTGAACTCCAACTTCTCCTTAATAGTAATAAACATGCTGCATGTCACAGAATTGTCAGTGATTGAACACAAATATTAAATGTAAGTGTGAAAAAGTTTTTGGTGATTACCAGTGCTTTTTGAAAAAATTGCTAAGGAAGAAGAGTTTAAAATAAATCAAAAGCTCTCAAGTAGAGAGGTTATGGACTAGAACTTTTAAATTTCTAATTATATGCTATTTGAAATAATGTAGGGATAACCCCTGAACCCTGAAGTTAAGTTTATTAAAAGGCAGTGTAACATAAATGATACATATGTCAGAACGGCCTGTGTGATACTGACATAATTACTCCTGAGAAGAATCTTTCCTGCTGTCTTCCACCAGTAATAATAATGCTAACAAAGGTGATAGCCAATGTTTATTAAGCCCTTGCTCTGTCCAGTCTTTGTGCTAAATGCTGGTTACAGTTTCCCATGTAAACATCACCCTCCTCTGTTCATTCTTAATAACATGATCGGTATAATTGTAAGTTGTAAAGGAGATAATAGAGTTTATTTAATAAAGGGGTAAAGAGACAACCGTTGGCCTTATCTCCTCTTGCCAATCTACGTGAAGGGTAGAGTGGTGTTTACATACACCTTCCGCAGTGGAAGTCAATTTATAATATCTTTTGCACCCTCAGCACCCGCAGGATACTCTGTGTAAGCGTTATTTTTGTGAAACATGCAAAGGTGAGAACATGTGGTTGCAATAAGACAAGCTGTGGGTTTAGATCCTGCTTTAGAAACTTTTAGAAGTAAATTGGAGAATGTAATGGTTACATTGGCACTTGGCATTCAGTAAAGTTACTGTAATTTTAACGAGCCATAAAGTATGATAGCCAATTCAACATTATTTTGTTCTTGCTATCGGAACTGGTTCACAATTGCTGAAAAAAAGCCTTTGTAATAAGCGTGGAGAGATCTTCTTGATTTCATAATTTGTAAGTTCTTATTTAAATATATAATATTATTGGTAGTAAAACTATAAATCTGTCTTCTTTCTGTCCCCGTACTCTCTCTCCGTGTAAATTCTCATCTCTGTCTTCTCCCTGTCATCGCCTTTTGGTACCTAGTATAGCCAGCTTCAGGGATAAGGGTGGATAACTCACTGATGACGGGAATCATGCTGGTGTCTTGAGCAAATGGATTTTTCAGAAAATTTTCAAATAATTTTTAACTTTACTTGAAATTTGTTTCAAACTTTGAGAAAAATTTTAAGAATAAGAATAATGCAAAGAACATGCGTATGGATGAAATACCATTTACCCAGATTCACAACTGTTAACTTTCAATCCCATTTGCTTCACGTTGTGTGTGTGTGTGTATATATATTATACATATATAATATTGTATAATTTTTTCTTCAAAATTTGAATATAAATTACATAGATCTTAGCCCTTTGCTCCTAAATATTTCAGTATTTATTTTTTAAGAATAAAGTTATCTTTTTTTAAAAAGATTTTTATTTATTTAACAGAGAGAGAGAGAGAGAGAGGGAACAAGTAGGCAGAGGGAGAGAGAGAAACAGGCTCCCCACTGAACAGGGAGCCTCACATGGGGCTCGATCCCACGCCCCTGGGATCATGACCTGAGCTGACGGCAGACACTTCCTGCATGAGCCACCCAGGCACCCCATCTTTTAAAATTTTTAACTAGTAATTTTACCATCAGTAATAATCCTTTTTTTTTTAAGATTCCTTCTCTCTCCTTCCTCCTCTCTCTCTGCCTGCCTCTCTGCCTACTTGTGATCACTGTCTGTCAAATAAATAAATAAAATCTTAAAAAAAAAAGATTTTATTTATTTATTTGACAGACAGAGATCACAAGTAGGCAGAGAGGCAGGCAGAGAGAGGAAGGGAAGCAGGCTCCCCGCGGAGCAGAGAGCCCGATGCGGGGCTCGATCCCAGGACCCTGAGATCATGACCTGAGCTGAAGGCAGAGGCTTTAACCCACTGAGCCACCCAGGCGCCCAGATAATAATCCTTTTATCTAACCTGTTGTATTCCAGCTGTGCCAGTTGACCCAATCATATCCTTTATAGCATTTTTTTTTTCCTCTTCTAGTACGGGATTCAGTTGTATTTAGTTGTTAGATCTCTTCAATCCAGAATACTTCTACAACCTTTTGTCTTTTATGCTAGTGATCTCTCCCCCTTCCCCTTTTAAAATAAAATATTTCTCATTTTGAATTTGTCTGTTTCATCATTACTAGATTTCAGCCAGAGTACTATGTAGGCGATATTGTATCCTTCTTGGAGTATCGTATCTCGAGATGCATGATGTCCGCTGATGATGTTAATTATCAGTGACTACCTGGTTAAGGGTTTGCCCACTTTCTCCTTTGTATAATATTTTCTCTCTTTTTTTCTTTCTTGGTAAAGATTTTATTTATTTATTTGTCAGAGGGAGAGAGAGAGAGAGAGAGCGTGTGTGCACAAGCTGGGGGATCAGCTGTCAGAGGGAGAAACAGGCTCCCACTGAGCTAGGAAATGGATGCGGAACTCAATCTCAGGACTTTGGGATCATGACCTAAGCCAAAGGCAGATGCTTAACCAACTGAGAGACACCCAGGCGCCCCTTATTTTCTCCCTTGTAACTAATCAGTGGTTGATGAAGACACAGTATAAGACCATGCAGGTATCCTGCCCCCCCCCCCCCCAGTTTCTCCCTAGACTTAGCATCCATTGATGGTTCTTGTCATACCCAGTCTTTACTGTGATGCTTGCTAATTGCATAACAGGGACATTTAAAGTTATACTTCAGGGGCACCTGGGTGGCTTAAGATGCTTAAGCATCTGCCTTTGGCTCAGGTCATGATCCCTGGGTCCTGGGATCGAGTTTCGCGTCTGGCTCCCTGCTCAGTGCAGAGCCCGTTTTTCCCTCTTCCTCTTCTCTTGCTCGTGCTCGGCTTCCCGCTCTCGCTATGTCTTTCTCTGTCAAATAATAAAATAAATAAAATCTTAAAAAAAACAAAGTTATACCTCAGTTTTATACAGCAGTAGCTTTTTAAAAACAGATACAGAAATTTTTTTTTACGTACTTTGAAATATTTCTTTCCAAATTAAATTACAAGATGCAAAAACATAAACCTGCGCCTTATCCAGACCTTTTCCAATCCAAATAATTAGGAAGAGGAAAGAAATTTAATATGTTTAGAAAAATGCAACTCATATTAGTAAATGAAAATACATATATTTCTTTCAAATATGTTTGCTTACTGGCTTTGTTGAAGGGAAAAACAAATCCAGAATATAGGTGTGATTTAATAGAAATAGGTGTGCACTTAATAGAAAGAAAATTATATTTTCTTCTGATTCATAAATTAAAGCCTAAAACTAAACAGTTTATATTCTATCTACCAGAACCCTGGTAGAATGGTTGCCAAACTTTGTAACAATGTTTATGACTTTGGTTCTTTTCTTCCAATGCCCCGATTAAATCTAAAATTTCATTGCTTTAAATGGGATTTGTTTATGGGGGTGCATAATGTGGTCTATTTTATTTAGCTTGTCCTATAGAAAGAACCTCAAGCCCCTGTTTTGTTTGTTTTAGAGGTAGTGCGAGGTGGGGGAGGGGCAGAGAGAGAGGGAGAGAGAATCTCTTTCTTTTTTTTTTTTTTTTTAAAGATTTTATTTATTTATTTAACAGAAAAATACAGCAAGAGAGGAAACACAAACAGGGGAAGTGGGAGAGGGAGAAGCAGGCTTCCCATGGAGCAGGGAGTCTGATGTGGGACTCGGTCCCAGTTGGGATCATGACCTGAGCTGAAGACAGATGCTTAATGACTGAGCCACCCAGGCGCCCCAAGGGAGAGAGAGTCTTAAGCAGGTTCCTCACCCAGTGCGGAGCCCATTATGGGGCTGGATCTCACGACCCTGAGATCGTGACCTGAGATGCAATCAGGAGTCAAGTGCTTAACCGACTGAGCCATCCAAGCATCTCATTTGTTTTTTAATATGTATTTGTTACCATGGTTATGAACACCTGCACATTTACAGACGAAGGGCACACAACAAAGCTGGGTGAAGTACTGTAACGGTGCAAGAGTGGTAACAGAGACACAGAGACGGAGAGAAGCAGACCAAGAGTTCTTTCCCTCCTGGTATAGTTAAGATACCAGATTTAGGGTTTTCAAATGCTTTGGGAGGCTTTGGGACATATTTTTGCCTTATGTACAAGGTGTCCTAGACCTGTGCATAAGGAAAGTCTTTTTTTTTTTTTTTTTAGGATGTTATTTATTTATTTTAGAGCGCATGTGTACACACACACACGCAGGAGAGGGGAGGGCCAGAGGGAGAGGAAGGAGCAGACTCTGCTGAGCAGAGACCCTGACCCAAGGGCTCAGATCCCAGGACCCTGAAATCATGACCTGAGCTGAAGGCAGACACTCAACTGACTGAACTACCCAAGTGCCTCAGCTTTGGAAATTCTATTAAAATTGTAACAGCATACAGATAAGGGAGGATAACCACCTTAGCACTACAAATCGGATAAAAATTGTGTACTAGAAATAAATTTTTTCTAGAAATAACTTTTTTTTTTTGAAGAGCTAGTGGTGCAGGTCTGAAGAGATCTTTTGCCAGCTGACACTTCTCTTCTGACAGCCTCGTGTGACACCACCTATGACCTATACCAATGGGGAACTGTGGATGTGGAAGCCCCACTCTCCCACAATGGCTGCTTTGGTCCTTACTTTCTAATCACAAATATTTAAGGAATCATGTGTTAGCCCCTTTGTGTGGAGCTGAAGGTACACATTGGTACGGTAGCAGACAGGTTCTCTCTCTTGGGAGCTGCCAGTCAAGTCTTTAACCTGGTATTTGGAGGAATGTGTGATTAGATTTCATGTTGATATCACCCAGGGGGCACTCAGGGTGCTGTGAAAAGGTGAGATGGGAGCGTCTGAAGAAAAGCACGTGCAAAAGCCACATGGGGCATATTTGAAGAAAACAGAGAAGTCACCAGAATAAGAGAGTCAGGTTGGAGGGCACTTGGGTGGCTCAGTCCATTAAGCATCTGACTCCTGATTTTGGTTGAGATCATGATCTCGGGGTTGTGGTTATGTGGTCAGTAGGGAGTCTGCTTAAGATTCTCTCTCTTGGGGTGCCTGGGTGGCTCAGTGGGTTAAAGCCTCTGCCTTCGGCTCAAGTCGTGATCCCAGGGTCCTGGGATCAAGCCCTGTGTCGGGCTCTCTGCTCAGCGGGGAGCCTGCTTCCTCCTCTCTCTCTGCCTACTTGTAATCTCTGTCTATCAAATAAATAAATAAAATGTTAAAAAAAAAAGATTCTCCTTCTCCCTCTCCCCCTCCCCTCTCATGCTCAATCTCTCTCTCTCTCTCTCTCTCATAAATAAATAAATCTTTTTTTTCTTTTTTTTTTCCATTTTATTTTTTCAGCGTAACAGTATTCATTCTTTTTGCACAACACCCAGTGCTCCATGCAAAACGTGCCCTCCCCATTACCCACCACCTGTTCCCCCAACCTCCCACCCTAAATAAATAAATCTTAAACAAAAAGAGAGAGAGAGAGAGAGAGAGTCAGGTTGGGGCCACACCTTGCAGGGTCCTGTGAAAATCTGTGCCTTTAAGTATTTTATTCTGACTAAGAACTAAATTCCTAGTTCCAGAGGTGAAACTCCTAAGGGCTGGTTCTGTGCTAAGAATTTTATGTGTATTAACTTACTTGTGTCTCACAACAGTGCTATGAATTAAGTTTTTCTAAGCATAGTGAGAAACCCCCAAATCATAAAGGAAAAAAACCCGATAAATTTAACCATGCCAACGTGAATTTCTGTGGAAAAAGAGTACCACAAACAGTGAAGAGTGCAAAAAGCTAAGATGAATATTGGCCATGCATATAATAAAGAATCACTTTCTGGTTATATCAAGGGCTCCTGTAAATCAGTAAGAAGGGAAAAAATGGAAGAGAAAGCGAACAATGAGAAACTGACAACTCACAGAAAAGGAAGAAAAAGGGGCTCTGAAAACATAAAAAAGTGCTTAGTGTCACACAGAAATGCAAATTAGAATGGTACTTTTTTCCATGAATCAGATCGACCAAGATGAAAAAATTTGGTAATATATGCAGTATTGGCAAAAGTGAGAGAAAACAGGGGCTTTCACACTCAATTTATAGGAGTCGAAACTGGTACCTTCTTTTGAGTGCCGCTGGGGAGATTTGTCAAAGTGAAAGGCAAACTCTTGCCAAAGCAATTTTCTGAAAATCTAATTTACGGATGTACTTGAAAAAATGTATAATAATGATTGTAAAGGATGTCTTCTGCTGTATTGATTTTTTTTTTTTTGGATTTGCAAATACAGTTTATTTTGCAGAAATTCAACATTATAAACAGCAGGCACCTCCCACCCCACCCCCCACCCCTGCCCCTGCCCCCCTCCCCATCCCGCTGGGTGCAGAGCATGCTATGCGGAGAGTGAGCAGTGATGCAGCCCTACTGCTTTGGAGGGAGTTTCAGGAGTGATGGAACCTGCCTGCACATGTCTTGCCCCTCCCCCCGCCCCCATGCGCCTGTCCACTGCATAGCCCACCAGAGTCTGACTGGACTACACTGGACCAGTTAAATGGATCCAGCCCAATTCTCCAATTCCTTCATTCCTTCTTCCTCTTCCTTCTTCTTGCTGGGTTTTGATGGTAAGGTTATAGAGGGAACATTGGGTAGAGGGACTGTTGTGGGTTTCCAGCAAATTCTTTTGTCTAGTTCTTCCTGTTCTAATTCTTCTAATTCTGCCATGAACTCATCCTCATCAAATTCTTCTCCAAATACTACAGGTTTTGAAATAGCTGTTGAAAGGTTCTGTGCAAGTTCTTGCCGGTCAGCAATGTCCTGCCTTAAGTCATCAACTTTGTCGATGGCCATGTTGTCGTGGTCAGCCTTCATGGCCTTAGCAGCAGAGCCCATGTTCTTGAACACCTCATTGTTGGTCCTGGCGTTCTTCAGGGCCTCCCGCTGAAACTCGATGGTGGATAGTGTGCCATCGATCTGCGCTAGCTGCTTTCTTTACCTCTTCCTGCGCTTTGGTGCCTGGAGGCCCCATGGGCTTCTTTCTCTGCCGGGCTTCTTGGTGGTGGTCAGCTTCTGCTCCAACTTCATCTCCAGGAACTCCTGCCTCTTACTTGGCATCTCCAACATGTCCCACAGCCACTGGATGGCATCCTGAGGGGTCAGGCTGCCCTTGCTGGCCTTACCCCCTCCTGCTCCAAACAGTTTCCCGACCAGTGACATGGTTTCTGCTTGCCAAGCGGGCCTGTGCCTCCTGCTCCAGCTCTGTTTGGGTCCAGCACCTGCTCCCCTTGTCTTTTTTTTTTTTTTTTTTAAGATTTATTTATTTTAGAGAAAGTGAGCGCACTGGGGGAGAGGCAGAGGGCAGGAATCCAAGCCCACTCCCCACTGATTGCAGAGCCCAGTGTGAGGCGCAGTCTTACAACCCTGAAATCATGACCTGAGCCAAAACCAAGAGTCGGACGCTTAACCGACTGAGCCACTCTGTTGTGCCCCTCTGCTGCATTATTTGCAATAACAAAACCTAGACAAACTATAAATGTCCTGTAATGGGGATTAAATTCTTGGGAGTATATTCATATGATGGAATATTGTGTAGCCATTAAAAAGAATGTACTGCTACAGAAGGATCTTCAAGTTGTAGTAGGTGAAAAATATTGGGGTGTACAGATCAGGAGGATTCCATGTGTGTGTGCTCGTGGAGGCAATAGTGTGTTTGCACCCATGCATTTGTTACTATGTCCATTTTCTGAATGAGGTAACAGGGAAGTGAAATCACTAGCCCATGTTCACAGAGCTGGGATGTGAACGAGGGCTGTCTAGCTGCAACCCATGGGATTTTTCTCAGGGCCAGTCAGAATGATGTTTAGATTCCCCCTAAAACACTAGTGAGATGGTATAGGAAAAAGTAAAAATAAAATGAATTTCAGTTAAAGTAAACAGCAGGCATGTTGATAGATTATTTCTTGTCCTAACAACCTTACATTTATTGTTATGATTGTCAATAATAGTATCTAACATTTAGGGCTTAGTATGCACCAACACTTGGACAACTAAGTATCTTGAACTTAACACATACTAAATCTAACCCTTGATTTTGCTCTCCCTACCCTTTCCATTTTTTTTTTTATCTGCTAGAGCTTTTTTCTTTCTTTCTTTTTTTTTTTTTTAAAGATTTTGTTTATTTATCTGACTGACAGAGATGGCAAGTAGGCAAAGAGGCAGGCAGAGAGAGAGGGGGAAGCAAGCTCCCCGCTGAGCAGAGAGCCCGATGCGGGGCTCGATCCCAGGACCCTCAGATCATGACTTGAGCCGAAGGTAGAGACTTAACCCGCTGAGCCACCCAGGCGCCCTCCTTTCCATGTTTCCAACCTTCTAGTTGACTAGACTCCAAACCTAGGAGTCTTCTTACTTCTTTCCCATTCCATGTATAATCCTTTAGGAAATCCTCTTGGCTACCCTGAAAATATTCCTAACTGGACTTTTATCACTCCTCCCACTGCTGCCACCTTGGTCCTTTTACCATCATTTCTTGTCTGGATTGTTTATCACAGTGGCTTTCTTAACTGACTTGTGTGTTTTCCCTGTGCAGTAGTTTGAAAGGCGATTTAAAAATGTAAGTCAGATCGTGTTACTCCTCTGCCTAAACCTTCCAGTCCTTAACCATTTCACAGAAAATAAAGGTTGAAGTTTTTATAGTGTCTCCAAGGCCCTACATCTTCTGGCTTTTCATTACCTCACTGGCCTCCTCTGCCTGTCTGTCCCTTGCCCATTTTGCCCCAACCACACTGGCCTCTTGCACTGGTGTCATATCCTATCCGCCCATTGCCTGGTATGTCCCTCTCCTGTAAACAGGCATGTTGCTGCCTTGCTTCTTTGAGGTCTTGTCAGATGTTACCCTATCGTCTACGGCCATACCACCCTGAACGCACCCGATCTCATCTGATCTCGGAAGCTAAGCAGGGTCGGGCCTGGTTAGTACTTGGATGGGAGATGTTACCCTATCACTGAGGCCCTCTCCCCATGGAGCCTGTATGAGCGTCCCCTTTCGCTGCTTTATTCCTCTTTTTAAAAAAATTTTTTTAAAAATAATTTATTTATATATTTGACAGAGAGAGAGAGATCACAATTGGTCAGAGAGGCAGGCAGAGAGAGAGGAGGAAGCAGGCTCCCTGCTGAGCAGGGAGCCCGATGCGGGGCTCAATCCCAGGACCCTGGGATCATGACCCGAACTGAAGGCAGAGGCTTTAACCCACTGAGCCACCCAGGCGCCCCTAAATTTTTTAAAAAGATTTTATTTATTTTATTTGACAGAGAGAGTGTGTGTGTGAGAGAGAGAATGAGCAGGGGAGAGGGGCAGAGGGCAAGGGAGAGGCAGATTCCCTGCCAAGTGGGGAGCCTGATATGGGCTTGATCCCAGGACTCCAGGATCACAACCCGAGATGAAGGCAGATACCCAAGTGACTGAGCCACCCAGGTGCCACGCTTTTTTTTTCTTTTTAAGATTTAATTTATTAATTTGTTAGTGTGCATGAGTTGGGGGAGGAGCAGAGGGGCAGAGAGAGGGAGAAAGAGAATCTCCAGCAGATTCCCCACTGAGCAGGGAGCCTGGTTCTGGTCTTAATCTTATGACTCCGAGATCATGATCTGAGCTGAAACCAAGAGTCCAGGATTGGGTGCTCAACCGACTGACCCACCAAGGTGCCCCATCACTTTATTCCTCTTGTAGCAGTTATCACCATGTGACATTTTATTTACCTTTTTTTTTTTTTTTTTTTAAATCTCTCCATTGCAAAGAAACCCTCTTGAGGGCAGGGGTTATTCTGATAACTGCCTGTGTTGGGTATCCACTGTTTGTGGCATGAGTGAATTTAGTAAGCCCTCTTATTATCCCAGTTTATTCTTTTTTATTTTCATTTATTTTATTTTTTGCCCAGCCCCTATTCTTTTTTTTTTTGGAATACCTTTAATGAGATATAATTCACATACCATACATATTTAAAGGACACAACTCAGTGGTTTTTAGTATATTCACATACTGCACTATAATCCTAGGACATTCCTATCACCTCCAAAAGAAACCCTGTACCTATTAGCTATACACCTTCTCAAAGCAAGCATTAATCTATCTATGGATTTGCTTTTTCTGGACTTCACATCAATGGAATCATAGAACATGTGGCCTCTTGTGTCTGGTTTCTTTCCTTTAGCCTAATATTTCTGAGGTTTATCCAAATTGTAGCATTTATCAGTAGTACTTCATTACTTTTTTTAAAAAACGATTTTGCTTATTTATTTATTTGAGAGATTAAAAACACAAACAAGGGGGAGGGGCAGAAGGAGAGGGAGAGAGAGAATCGCTCAAGCAGACACTGCGTTGAGTATGGAGCCCAATGTGGGGCTCGATCCCACAACCCCAAGATCCTGACCCGATCCAAAACCAAGAATCTATCGCTCAACCAACTGAGTCATCCAGGTGCCCCCAGTAATTTGTTACTTATAATGGCTGAATGATAGCATACTGTATGGATTCTCAGTTCATTCTTAAATGGAACATAGGAATTATCATTGCAAATAAAAATGATCAATCCTTGCCTTTTTGAGGATGCTGCATCCGAGGACGAAAGAACTTGCCCGGGTCATGAGCTAGTAAGTGGTAGAGCTCAGATGTGCACCTGGGTCTGGGTGAGTGGAGCCCTAATTACGAGGCCGCAGAGCTCTCCGTGCCCTTAATGCATGATTTACGACAGCTTTTCCCTCTTGCCTTCTCTCTCCTTCACTGTCCTAACACACTGTAATTGGATCAATATTTGTAGAGAAGTCTCTTGAAAGTTCATTTGATTATCAGTGCCAGGACTCTACGCTTTGATAATGATGTACGTTTCCTGGAGTATTGAATTAGCCTATAAAGGTTGGATAATTTGACTTCAGAAATTACTCTTTTTACCACAAATCTTGGTGACTTTTGGAATCCATAAAGGAAATCTTGCTGGGAACTAGAGAGGAATTCTCTGAAGTGGATGGCATTCATGGTGGACTTCATTATTTGTGTGTGTGGTTTTTTTTTAAAGATTTATTTATTTAGGGGCGCCTGGGTGGCTCAGTGGGTTAAGCCGCTGCCTTCGGCTCGGGTCATGATCTCAGGATCCTGGGATCGAGTCCCACATCGGGCTCTCTGCTCGGCGGAGAGCCTGCTTCCCTTCCTCTCTCTTCTGCCTGCCTCTCTTGTGATTTCTCTCTGTCAAATAAATAAATAAAATCTTTAAAAAAAAAAAAGATTTATTTATTTATTTGACAGACAGAGATCACAAGTAGGCAGAGAGGCAGGCAGAGAGAGAGAAGGGGAGAAGCAGGCTCCCCACCGAGCAGAGAGCCTGATGTGGGAGTCTGGGAACTCGAGCCTGGGAATTCGATCACAGGACCCCGGGACCATGACCCGAGCCAAAGGCAGCGCTCAACTGACTGAGCCACCCAGGTGCCCTGTTTATTTGTTTGTTTGTTTTTTTAAGATCTTATTTATTTATTTGACAGAGATCACAAGCAGGCAGAGAGGGAAGCAGAGGTGGGGGGGAGGAAGCAGGCTCCCTACTGAGCAGAGAATCCGATGCCGGGCTTGGGCTCGATCCCAGAACCCTGGGATCATGACCTGAGTGGAAGGCAGAGGCTTTAATCCACTGAGCCACCCAGACGTCCCTATTTGTGTGTTTTTAAAAACCTTTTATTCTGAAATAATTTCAAATTTATACAAATATTGTAAGAATAATACGACTTCGGTATACTTTTAACCCAGATTTAGCAGCTAACATTGTACTACATTTGCCTCCCCCCATATATATATACACACACTGTATGTATAACTTCAGTCTGAACCATTTGAGAGTAAGTACCAGATACGATGTCTTGTTACTCTAAAATACTTCAGTGTGTATTTCCTAAAAACAGAGACACAGACATAGTTAACAATATGCTTGTCAAAATCAGGAAATTTACATTATAATAGTATCATCATCAAATTTCTGCCTCCCCCTGGTCAGTGATGCGCGCAGAAAGAACCATGCAGTGTATTCTTGTGTCCTATTTCTGGCCTGTAATCTTGGCTGTCCCCTCCCCCTTCACAGTTTTGACATTTTTGAGGAGTATGTGCCAGTGAGTTTGTAGAATGTCACGCACTTGGGGTTTGTCCGATGTTCCTCCTAATTCGATTAGGTAATGCATTTTTGGCAGGAATAGCACAGAAGTGGCACGTGTTCTCCTCAGTGTGTGTTGTCAGGAGGCACATGATGCCAGTTTAATCCATAACCCGTGACGTTAACTTTCATCAACTGGTTAAGAGAGTCTGTCAAGTTCTCCACTGTGAGGTTCATGAATATTCTTTCCTTGTTAATTAATAAGCATTTTGTACGGAGGTTCTTTGAGTTGTTGTAAATACCATCCTTCCTGAAATGTTCACCCACCAGTTGTAGTGTCCTCTGATGATTCTTGCCTGAATCATTCCTGTGCTGGTTACCAAATGGTGATTTTCTAATCCTGTTATTCCTCCTGTACTGCTTATGTATTATTCTTTGTGATTCTGTTGCAAAGAGCTTTCCCTTTGTCCTCATGTATTTTGTTTGTTTGTTTGTTTGTTTTAAGATTTTATTGTTTATTTGAGAGAGAGAGCCAGAGCTCTAGCAGGGGGTGCGGCAGAGGAAGAGGGAGAAGGAGGCTCCCCTCTGAGCAGGGCACTGTGGCATGCTAAGGTACTCCAAGCTCATCTTACTTTTTTAGTGTCCCAGACCTGGAATCAGCTCTTTCTCCAAGTAACCCAGTTCCTTTTGTTGGAGAATGGTATTTAGACATCATGATAATGGGGCTGGTTATGCCGATGGCTTCTGAGGCATCATTGCTTCTAAGCCCTTTTGGAAGAGAGAACTAGGAAGATACATAGGCACCTGCCTGCACAAAAGCACGTAGACATACACAGAACCATACATCTGTATTTCTGTAGCCATCTCCATATGTGCATTAAAAACTAGAGTTTACGTTGCTTCCAATTCTAATCTGGTTTTTTCTGGTTTTCCCCTTTCCATATTTGTATCCCCTCTATAATAGTGAGAAACCTGGCTCTCATTATCCTTAATATGTTTATTTATTCACTCGTTTCTTTCTTTACTTGTTTAATTCTACTCCATGTGTTCAATCTCCTGACCATATGGACTATTTTTCAGGGCGTTGGGCTCAGTTTCATACCCATACCCCCATCCCCAGCCCCACTGACCATGCCCCTGGCCCCACTGACTACGCTAGTAGGATCCCAGGCTCCTTCCAAGACGAAGTCAAGGGGGGAGGGCAGTGATTAAAGAGAAGAGGGGTAAGAGGAAGGAAAAGTCCTATTTTATATTTTTATTAACTACTCTACTCATGGGCATTTTAGCTGTCATGGTGTGGAAAGTAGTGCTTTCTGGAGAATTTCCGGAGAATTTTGGTTTTCATTGCTCTATTTTTCTCTCACTCAAGATGGTTTCACCCAAACATCACTGGCGTGGAGGCCGAAAACCTGCTGTTGACACGAGGCGTTGATGGCAGTTTTTTGGCGAGGCCCAGTAAAAGCAACCCCGGAGACTTCACTCTTTCTGTCAGGTAAGTTGGAAGAAAAAGAGGATGCTGCAAGGGTTTTTCAGGTGGGAAATGTTGAAACCCCCCAGGACAACTTGCTACCCTCACTGAGAGTTTGAAGGCCTTCCTGCGGGCCTGTGGTGAGTCCTGGTCTACGTGTCAGATGCAACTCAAGCCAGCTTGAGAGGCTCAGGCGTGGCCTCCTGAGAGTGGGCATGTGGGAATTCGGCAAAAGGGGTGTCATCATGGGCATTTCTTCTCCCTTGAAGAAACCCCTGAGGGTGAGGTGGACAGAGTGTTGCAAGTCCTTAAGCCACACAGTGCTCCATCCTGGTTTTAGTCATCCTGAACCTGCTGGCCTGCATTTTTCCTTTTTCTTCTGTTGATTTCTTTTTGGGAAAAATGCTTTCTAAGAGTTACTTCAGATCACTTTTCTTTTTCAAGTAATTAACATCACTGAGGAAGTTGTGGTCCCTTTTGTTCCTCTGCCCAGTCCCGTTCTCCTCCCTCTTTCCCCAGAGGAAACCACCATCAAGAGGTTGGCATATATCCTTCCTGAATGTGTTTTTATACTTGTACTGTCTTGGTGCTATTGCGAACAATATAAAGTTGGTTTGTGTGTTTTTAGAATTCACATACATGGTCTTGTAATATATCTGCTATTCTGCAACTTCCTTTTTAAAGTTTTTGAGTTCTCTGCTGGTACATATAGATCTAATTATTCCTTTTAATGGCCAACATAATTTACTTACTTCTTTTTTTTTTTTTTTTAAAGATTTTATTTATTTATTTGACAGAGAGAAATCACAAGTAGGCAGAGAGGTAGGCAGAGAGAGTGAGAAGGAAGCAGGCTCCCTGCCAAGCAGAGAGCCCGATGCGGGACTCGATCCCAGGATCCCGAGATCATGACCTGAGCTGAAGGCAGCGGCTTAAACCACTGAGCCACCCAGGCGCCCATAATTTACTTACTTCTTAATTAAAAAAAATAATAAAAGCATATTCATCAAGCAGTAGAGTTACAGCTTCTCAGATAATCTAGAGGAAAGGGAATAAGTACATAAGAGAAGGTCAGTTTCTAGAAAAATTCTGTCACACTTGCTCATAAAGACATGTAACAGGATGCTGGTCATACTGTTCAAAAAACTTTAAAACAAACTAAAAAGAACTCAGTTTCCCACAATAGAGGGTTGGTTGGTTTATTTAGGATCCCCTTTGGGACTTGGGAAATATCTTTTTGGGTTAGGTTAGTTTTTTAAGGAGCCCCTGTCCTTAGCTTTTGCTTGTGTTCTTCTTCTTTTTTTTTTTTGTTAAAGATTGTATTTATTTATTTGACAGACAGAGATCACAAGTAGGCAGAGAGTTAGGCAGAGAGAGAGGAAGGGAAGCAGGCTCCCGGCTGAGCAGGGAGCCCGACTCAGGGCTGGATCCCAGGACCCTGGGATCACGACTTGAGCTGTAGGCAGAGGCTTTAACCCACTGAGCCACCCAGGCGCCCCTGTGTTCTTCTTTTTTAAGATTTTACTTATTTATTAGAGAGAGGGCATATGCTTGAGAGCATGAGCAGGGGGGAGGGGGGAGAGAGAAGCAGATTCCTCGCTGAGCAAGGAGCCAGATGCTGGGCTCGATCCCAGCACCCTGGGATCATGACCTGAGCTGAAGGTAGACACTTAACCAACTGAGGCACCCAGGCGCCCTTGTGTTTCAGTACAAGGAATGGATCTTTCAGTCCTAAGGATTTAGCTCAGCACAGGCTTCTACCTTAAAGCTTTGTGATATTTGAGCTGTAAGAGTTTGGTTGGAGAGCGTATGATAATTCTGCTGCTGATAGCAGACATGACTGAGGACTTGACATATGTACCAGGCCATTGCGCCATGCACTCACATATCATTGTATTTAATTTTCCCGACAGCCTGGGAATAAGTTCCACAATTACCTTCATTTTGCAGATGAGTAAGCCGAGGCACAGAGGTTAAGTTAGTTAGCAGGTCTCACAGCTTGTCAGTGGCAGAACCAGGGCTAGAGAATTGGTGTGATTTTTTTCCCTCAACTTTTTTTTTTTTTTTTTTTGAAAAATGTCTGACCTGCAGAGAAGTTGAAAGGTGAATATAGTGGACACGCACATTCTCTCCACCGGCCAGCGTTTTGTCATGTTTGCTCTTTCTGAGTATGTTTGTGTGTATACTTTTTTCCTCCTGAACTTTGTGAAAATAAGTTACAGATAATCAGGATATTTATTTTTATCTTTATTTTATTTTATTAAAAAAATTTTTTTAGAGATTTTATTTTTACGTACTCTCCACACCCAGTGTGGGGCTCGAACTCACAACGCCGAGATCAAGAGTCTGCATGCTCTACTGACTAAGCCCGCCAGGTGCCCTTATTTGCACCTTTAAATACTTCAGTGTGTATGGCGGAGAAACAAGGGCATTCTGGACAGCTACAGAATCATTAAGAGTAATACATTTTAACCTTGCTTTAATAATACTATCAAATATATAATATACCATCTGTATTCAGACTTCCCTTATTATTTCAGTAATGACTTTAGAAGCAGTTGAGTCTCTCCACCCTCCACCTCTCCCCTGCTCCCAGACTAGATTCAGGAGAATCTCATCAAGGATCATTCATTGCATTTAATTTTTATGTTTCTAGTCTCTGTCTCTCTCCTGACCTTTTCTTTTTATCCCCATCTTTTAGCTTTTTGGGGAGTCAGGCCAGTCATTTCCTGGGTTGTCCTCCAATCTCAATTCACTGATTCTTTCCTTATTTTCATATTCACATGAAACATTGTGGGCAAGCACACTCCAGAGGTGAGGCCGGACCACCCCGTTATTTCACAGGAGGAAGCACAGAGTGCCTGCTTAGCCCATCCTTTGGTGGTATTCAGTTTAACCACTGGATTCAGGTGCTTGCCAGATTTTCTCATTACAAAGGGCCTTTTTCTTTTTGTAATTATTAAGTGGTCTGATGGATGATTGTATCTTCTTCCCCAGCATTTTCTCACTTTGTGTTTTTAGCATTTGTTGATGAAGTTTGTCTGAATAAATCATTTTATGGCACCTGAAAAATTATTTTTCTAATTCTGTTATTTCTTTTTTTTTTTTTTTTAAAGATTTTATTTATTTATTTGAAAGAGAGAACATGAGTGGGGAGGGGTCAGGTGGGGAGAGAAAGGAGAAGCAGACTCCCTGCTGAGCAAGGAGCCAATGGGCACTGGATCCCAGGACCCTGAGATCACAAGATCATGACCCGAGCCAAAGGCAGATGCTTAACGACTGAGACACCCAGGTGCCCCTCATTATTAATTTGATGTTCTAGTTGCCCCACATTTGGCTGCTGTGGTTCCTATTTCCTTTTTACATTTCTCCAGTGATCTTTGAGTACATCCTTGCCTTCTGGCTCTGTAAGATGTTTCAGGCTATTTGTGTAGTTTTTTCCCCCCCAAGCCTGGAATCATTTCGTTTCTTTCAAGAGCCATGAGTCTTTCAATGGGAAATGGTGTTCAGGAACCAAGATTTAGAAGCTAGGTATGTTTATTGCTTCTCAGCCCTCACAGTAGACAGAGCTGGGAAATAAATATTTATGTATTTCAGACCAAGTGTTCTTACTGATAGTTCCAGTTCAATGCAACTTTCTCACCTTTTCCCATTCCGTATTTGTGTTTCCCTTCTCTTGTACAGGGAACCTGGCTTCCAGATGCAGCAATTATGACCTCACTTGGCCAGTTCTATAATACAAAAATAGTTCCAGAATTACTATACCACTGTCATTTCTTTCTTTTCTTAATATTTTATTTATTTATTAGACACACAGAGATCACAAGTAGACAGAGGCAGGTGGGGGGGTGGGGGGGAGCGAGCAGGCTCCCTGCTGAGCAGAGAGCCCGATGCGGGGCTTGATCCCAGGACCCTGAGATCATGACCTGAGCCGAAGGCAGAGGCTTAATCAACCCTGAGCCACCCAGGTGCCCCATTTCTTTCTTTTTTTTTTAAACTTGACAGAAATCACAAGAAGGCAGAGAGGCAGGCAGAGAGAGAGGGGGAAGCAGGCTCCCTGTTGAGCAGAGAGCCTGATGGGGGCTCAATCCCAGGACCCTGGGATCATGACCTGAGCCGAAGGCAGAGGCATTAACCCACTGAGCCACCCAGGCGCCCCTGTCATTTCTAACTATGAACCTGTTAAGTGAATTTCATGATTTTGTCAGAGTCTTTCTTGTTCTTAAAATATATCCCACTAAAGCAAATAGCATTGCTCTAAAGATACTGGGATTAATTTTTTGTTTTTAAGATTTTATTCATCCATTTGACAAGAGAGAGAGAGATCACAAGTAGGCAGAGAGGCAGGCAGAGAGAGAGAGGGGGAAGCAGGCTCCCTGCTCAGCAGAGAGCCGGATGGGGGCTCGATCCCAGGACCCTGAGATCATGACCTGAGCTGAAGGCAGAGGCTTAACCCAGGCGCCCCTGGAATTAGTTTTCTGTGTAGTTGTGAGTTAATTACAAAGCGAGATTTCTATTTGTATTCAGTGTTTTTCAGGTATTCATTTTTTTTTCTGAACTTTGTTGATTAAATTGTATGTTTTGAATATGTGAAACATTTACAAGATTTAAAAGTAAAACTGCATAAAAAGGTATTTTCTGAGAAATCCCATTCCTTTTTTTTTTTTTTTTTTGAGAAATCCCACTCTTATCTATGCCTTGCACCATTTCCATCCATCTCCATAGGTCATCATTTCCCTTAATTTCTAGTTTATCCTTTTGTTTCTTTGTACACATGAAGTAGAATACTATCATTCTCTATAGTTTACTTTTTTCACTTACAGAAATCTTTTAGTAATTTTTCTTATCTTCGTAGTCAACTGAATAGTGTATAAATGTATACAATTTCCCTACAGATGGGAATTTAGTTTTTTCTAATATTTAACAGCAACCGATACGGCTGCAGTGAACGGGATCACATTTTGCATATGTTCTGTGCTTTTAAAAAGCTGTCTTTGGAGTGAATTCCTGGGAGGGAGGTGATTGGGGGAGACACTAAATGCACAAGTAGCATTGCTTTTTCAGATTCTTCTCCGTAGTGATTGCACCATCTTGCAGTCCCACCAGTCACACACCGGGGGTCCCGTTTCTCCACAGCGTCACCATTTGAGTGTGGTCAAGTTTTTCTTTTTCATTAGCTCGATAGATGAGAAATGGTGTCTTTGCAGATTTTAATTTTTATTTCTCTCAGGATTGAAGGTGAGCATCCTTTAATGCATTTGTATATCTTTTTTTAATGCATTTGTATATCTTTTTTTGTGAACTTAGAACCACTGCTTTTGACAGTTGTGCAACACGGCCGACTTTCACTTTTTCTGTTTCTTTGTCTGTGCGTAGCCGCTGTCACAGATGTCCGCGTGCCTCTGTGTGTGCGTGTATGCATGCGTGTATGCGTGTGTATATGATGTGTTTATTGTTGTGGTTCTGTGCAATCTAACCTTTATGTTATGTGCCTGTGCTTAAAAATTGATCATTATGTTACTTTATATTCAGTCCATCAAGGAAGATTTCCCCTCCCTCTTTTCCTCCTCCTCCCACTCTCCCTTTATAATCTTGAGGAAAAAAAATACAGAAAAATACATAAAGTTACGTATAATCACTCATGTTGTACTTATGGTCATTTTCCCTTCAAAATAGAATATAAAATAGAACAGAATTTCCCTTTACTCACCATCCTTGATCCTGTTCTTCCTTTTGTCCCATTGGCAGCTAGTGTCATGAATTTGTTATACTTCTAATTCATTTAAAAAAAAAAATATATATATATATTTACATGTATATATATGTATATTTCAAATACAGTAAGTAACATTATATGGAAATAGTATCTTCACAATAATAAAACACATATATTTGTGTGTGGGTATGTCTGTATCTTGAATAATATGTAGTATTACTGTGTGTGTGCTTAAATTTTCATAAATGGTACATCCTGAGCATATCATTCTATACTGTGCTTCTTTCATGCATGATTATGTTTTTGAGCTCTGTCTGAATGGCTGTGTATTAATGTCGTTCATATCTGAAATATCTTTCTTTGTGTTATGGCGTTAAGTAAAGGCTAGAAATGGGAAGCTCAGATGTTAAAGTAGAGTCAGATATAGTTGACCTGAAGGTGAGGGTGACTAGAAAGACCTTTTTTACCCACTGGAGAAGGTCGTCACCAATAATTAGAAGTAGGTATTGTCAGGAACATTTTGGGATGGTTTTTCTTATTTTCTTTAGTTCTCATGTTCTTTTTTATTTGGTAGAAATGTGTTTATATTTTCCAGAGGCTTCATCAGTAATGCTGCAGGATCAGACTAAAAGCTCATATAGCTCAATGGTTATCATTTTGGAAATGCCTGGCCCCTTGGTAATAATGAGTGTCCTTGTGATGTATTCATTTGTTCAGAAAACTGAATGGAAATCACAGGCTGCCTAGGCTAAAATACCAAGTTTTTTTTTTAAATTTAAGTTCCCTTTTAAGATTTTATTTATTTATTTGACGGAGAGACAGTGAGAGAGGGAACACAAGCTAGGGGAGTGGAAGAGGGAGAAGCAGGCTTCCTGCTGAGCAGAGACCCCGATGCGGGGCTCAATCCCAGAACTGTGGGACCATGACTTGACCTAAAGGTAGACATTTAACGACTGAGCTACCCAGGTGCCCCTAAAATACCAAGTTTTAGAAACTTTTGATCAATGTTTTGTCACCTCAATGGGAAAACATTTTAGCTGTCTCGTGCTGGAAACTGTCAGTTGTCTGTGTTTTTAAGTTATGATTAAGGTCTGTGATTATTTAAGGTATGATTTAAGGTACGATTATATACAGTATCTTAAGTGTACAATGACATGAATTTTGACAAATGTATTTATTTATGTAACTAACACTGTAGTCAGAATATTTTCATCACCATAGAAGATTCCTTTGTTCCCCTTTCTAATTTCCCTCCTTCTAAATAGCTACCACTATTCTCTAACCCTGTAGACTAGTTTTGCTTATTCTGCAAGTTCACTGACAAACGAAGTCATTCAGTATGTATTCATTTGTGCCTGTCTTCTTTCTCTCTCTCTCTCTTTTTAAAGATACTATTTTTAAGTAATCTTTACACCCAATGTGGGCCTTGAACTCACAACCCCAAGACCAAGAGTCACATGCTCCCCTGACTGTGCCAGTCAGCCACCCGTGGCTTCTTTCTCTTAATGTAATGTTTTTTGAGATTTATCCCTGTAGTTGTATGTTTTAGTGTTTTTTTTTTCTTCAATTGCTGCGTAATGTTTTATGGTGTGAGTATGTAACTATTTATCCATTTTGGTAATAAATGTTTGAGTTTCCAGGATTTTTCTATTCCACATAAAGCTGCAATGAATATTCTCATACCAGTCCTTGGGTAGCTATACAGTTTCATTGGTGGGGGGGCAAAATACTTACAGTGGATTTATTGGATTAGAAGATAGATTGATGTTTAATATATGTGTCTCTATTAATTACTGATGAGAAAAATTATTATCACTTAATATATGCAATTTGATAGGTTAGACTTCCAAAATGGAAGTTGTAGAAGGGAAAGGAGCCAAGAAACAAAGCCCCTTGGTGTTGAAATGGTTGACCGTGTGGTTTTCATTCACCACATTTATTACAGGAAAAGTATAAACTGGCTTCTTGGGTGTGTTTCAAGGTTTAGGCGAAATCTGATACTGAATATGACATCGATTTATACTAGTATGGCTCCTTATTGGTTTTTGTTTTCCCCCTAATGGACTCTTGTAGAAGAAATGGCGCCGTCACCCACATCAAGATTCAGAACACTGGTGATTACTATGACCTGTACGGAGGAGAGAAGTTTGCCACTTTGGCTGAGTTGGTCCAGTATTATATGGAACATCACGGGCAGTTAAAAGAGAAGAATGGAGACGTTATTGAGCTTAAATATCCTCTGAACTGTGCAGATCCTACCTCTGAAAGGTCAGTGACTGTGGTGCATCTCTTCGATGCCGTAGGTGTTCTACAAATGCATCGTGGGGCCTTGGCTTTATCCGTTTCCCAAGCGGTCATCTTTGTAACTAAAGTTCAGTTTTACTGAAGCAAGAACCACAGGATCAGATTATTTTCTGAGCGCCCCTTTCTGTAAAAGCTTCGATCAGTGTTCCTTACCCTTAGTTTCGCAGGGCTCTCAGACAATTCCTGTATATACTTGGTGCGTGCAGTCATTTTAAGATGACTGAACTTGCGCTGATCATCTCTGAGAGTTCCGAGAGCAAAACAGCTGCTAAGGGAGGCGCCAAAACAGCCGCAGGGCCTGTGCTCGCTCCCGACCAGCTATGCAGCCGTGCCGCCAACAGATGTCAGCTTCAGCTCAGCAGCCGAAAAGCGGAGCTCAGAGGGTTTTTCACCAGTTCTGTTCTGTTGTGTCCACAAATGTGGGAGAATGACCTTGCCTAGAGGGAGCTAAATGATTTCAGAGGGCTTCTTCCCCTTGTGTAGGAACCAAGCTGATGAAAGCCAGGACTTGACTTATTTTTATTGGTTTTCGACATTCCCAGTCTCCTGTCTGGCTCAGTACACATTCAGGGTCTCTTTGTTAGGTTTGTATATTTTATATCTCCAGACAACTTTCTTCAGCTTGCCCCTTTATGTCAGCGCTGTTCTGGGCAGATCTTTTGTTTCCCCAGCTTCAAGCAAAAGGCTGTTGGCCAACTCAGTTTATTTCTAAATTTTACTTTGTTCAGTTGAGTGTGGATGAAAAATAACTCAAAGTATATTCCTTTAGCGATGAGCCATTAGTGCTGTCCTCCACGATCGTGCTTGCTCTCTCAGCAAGGTCCTGGGGGGAAAAGCCACATTAGTCATATAACTATGTTAAGATTTTTTAAAAAGTTGATTTTGTTTATTTATTTTACGCCCCCCCCACCCCCCCAGCATGGGGCTTGAACTCATGACTGAGCCAGCCAGGTGCCCCGCTAAAATGTTTTTTATAGTACCTTTTTTTTTTTTTTTAAGATTTTATTTATTTATTTGACAGAGAAAGAGAGAGAGAGACAGTGAGAGAGGGAATACAAGCAGGGGAAGCGGGAGAGGGAGAAGCAGGCTTCCCACCAAGCAGGGAGCCTAATGTGGGGCTCCATCCCAGGATGCTGGGATCATGACCTGAGCCTAAGGCAGAAGCTTAGCCACCCAGGCACCCCAAAATGTTTTTTATAGTATCTTAGAGTAATGTCGTCTCAGAGTCTGTCCTCTCATGGCCCACATCAGGACTCTAGAGTACTGGGTAAAAATGCTGATTGCTGGGCTCCTTTCAAACTAATGTATTGCTATCTCTGGTTAGGAGGCATGGGAATTCACATTTTTAGCAAACTCCCTCACCCTTTCTCTAGATGTTACATGCTTTAGAGCTTGGAATGATAACCCACTGTATAGTCCAAAGATATTGACAGCAACCTTCGAGGCTACTGAAGTATTGGTTGGAAATGTTACGAAATTTGGAATGCTTAATTTATAGTGAAAATCCTTTTTATGTAATATTCACATACTAAAGCAAGGGCAGACATTCAAATGATTTTTTTGTCTCTATTATGACTTTCTATTTTAATTTTTTTTTTTAAGATTTTATTTATTTACTTGAGAGAAAGAGAGCATGAACGAGGGTGGGGGGGTTGGGGGAGTGGAGAGGGGCAGAAGCAGACTCCCCCACTGAGCAGGGAGCCCAGTGTGGGGCCCAATCCCAGGATCCCCAGATCATGACCCAAGCTGAGGGCAGATGCTTAACTGACTGAGCCACCCAGGCACCCCCATTTTAAGTTCTTTAAATGGCTGTGATTAAATAATTGGTCCTTTTGGAGTAGGGCATGGAGAAAACACAAAGTACATTTTTAAAAAAGATTTTATTTATTTATCTGACACAGAGAGAGAGATCAGAAGTAGGCAGAGAGGCGGGGGGGGGGGGGGGAAGTGGGGAAAGCAGGCTCCCTGCTGAGCTCGATCCCAGGACACTGAGACCATGACCCAAGCCTAAGGCAGAGGTTCAGCCCTCTGAGCCACCCAGGCACCCCACAAGGTACATTTTTTAAAAATGGGAGATTTAAGAGAACATAGGAAAGATGGAGGGCATTTGTTTACAAATGACTGTGGGGTCATTTGAAGTATAATGGTTATGCTTAACGTCTTTCTTATTTTTCCTGCGTCCTTGGGATGCAAATTGTCCCGCGCGGGATTGGCCAGTCTCTTGGAGGAATGGATCTGTTTTTTAATTGTTTTTATAGGAAAGCTGGCTATATATGTGAAAGAATACTGTTAACCCGTGGCAAAACTCAAATTGATTTTCATTTAAAAAAATTTAGGTGGTTTCATGGACACCTCTCTGGGAAAGAAGCAGAGAAATTACTAACGGAGAAAGGAAAACATGGTAGCTTTCTGGTACGAGAGAGCCAGAGTCACCCCGGAGATTTTGTTCTTTCTGTCCGAACTGGTGACGACAAAGGGGAGAGCAATGATGGCAAGTCGAAAGTGACCCACGTCATGATCCGCTGTCAGGTAAAGTCCCGCTTGAACCACAGCTCTGGCAAAATGTCCTCTTTGGGTGATTCTTCCACTGGAGGAAGACAAACATCACTTCTGAATTCAGATTTCCCGTGCTCAGGCACAGGCTTATATGCTTTCAGAACATTATTTATTACAATTATTTCATCATTTCAGAACTTTATTAAATTATCTCTTTCCAGTCTATCGCTGGCGGATTAAGTCATGCCTCAGAGCATCACCTTTTGCCCTGTACCACCTGATCTGTTTTGGCTGGAGTCGGCCTCAGTCTCCCTGTTTCTGAAATGATGGCCTCGGCTCCTCCTTTGGGTTGTCACAGTCTGGCCTGATACTGTATTTGCCTTCTTTTTGGAGTTCCTGCATCAAGGCTAGGAGAATTGAACTCTTTTTCTCCCTTCCTTCCTTCCTTCCTTTTCTTCTTTTCTTTCCTTCCTTTTTCCTTCCTTAGATTTTATTTTATTATTTTTTTATTTGTTTATTTTCAGCGTAACAGTGTTCATTGTTCTGGCATCCCACCCAGTGCTCCATGCAGTACGTGCCCTCCCTATTACCCACCACCTGGTTCCTCAACCTCCCACCCCCCACCCCCCGCCCCTTTAAAACCCTCTGGTTGTTTTTCAGAGGCCATAGTCTCTCATGGTTCATCTCCCCTTCCATTTCCCTCAACTCCCTCTCCTCTCCATCTCCCCATGTCCACCGTGTTCTTTGTTATGCCCTTAGATTTTATTTTTGAGTAATCTTTACTCATGATGTGGGGCTCAGACTTACAACCCCACGGTGAAGAGTCACATGCTCCACCGACTGAACCAGCCAGGCGCCCCTGAACTCTCTTTCTTTCTTTTCTTTTTTTTTTTTAAAAAGATTTTACTTATTTATTTGTTGGAGAAAGAGTACAAAGGAAAGCATACAAGCAGGGGGAGCAGCAGGCAGAGGCAGAGGGAGAAGCAGGCTCTCCGCTGAGCAGGGAGCCCAGTGCTAGACTTGATCCCAGGACCCTGAGATCATGACCTGAGCCGAATGCAGACACCTGACTGACTGAGCCACCCAGGCATCCCTAACTATTTCTTATTTTTAATGTGTTGACAGGACTGAGGTCTAAGGAGGTTGTTGATTCTTGGTCAACTATGTCAAACTTCCCTAAAAAAAAACTATTTACTTATTGCTTCAGTTTTTAAATTAAATTAAATATATATTAAAAAACCCCAGCTTTATTGCGGTATGATTCACAGACCATACAATTCACCCTTTTAGAGTGGACAGGTTTTTGGTATATGCACATACTATCCAACTACCAACACTAATTCCAGAACGTTTTCAGCACCCCGTCTATTACCAGTCACTCCCCATTATTTCCCCTCCCTTCAGCTCTCAGCATCCACTAATCTACTTTCTGTTTTTATGGATTTGCCACTTTTGGATGTTTTATATAGATGGAACCATATTAATGTGGCTTTTGCATCTGGTTTCTTTTACTTTGCATGATGTTTTCAAGGGGTTTATCCATATTGTGGTGTGTGTCAACCAACTCTTTATTGTCAGAATATTCCACTGTATGGCTAGAGTACATTTTGTTTATCCATTAAAGAATTTATGGGCATTTGGCTATTATGAATGCTGCTATGAACATTTCTGTTCATGAACATTTGTGATTTTTGTGATACTCTGGTGAGACAACATCCTCATATTTTCTTTTAATTTATAAAGTACAGCTTCCTTTAGTTCTTTGAACATATTTATACTAGCTGATTTCAAGTTTTTTTTTTTTTTTTTTTTTAAGATTTTATTTATTTATTTGACAGAGAGAGATCACAAGTAGACAGAGAGGCAGGCAGAGAGAGAGAGAGGGAAGCAGGCTCGCTGCTGAGCAGAGAGCCCGATGCGGGACTTGATCCCAGGACCCTGAGATCATGACCCGAGCCGAAGGCAGCGGCTCAACCCACTGAGCCACCCAGGCGCCCCTGATTTCAAGTTTTTATCTGGGCTTTCTCACTGACAGTTTCTATTGAGTGCTTTACCCCTCTGTGTTTGGTCCATACTTTCCTGTTTCTTTGCATGTTTCCTAATTTTTTTGGTTGGAAACTAGACATTTTAAGTAACATAATGTGGTGATTCTGGAAATCAGATGCCATCTTTTCCAGAGTTTGTTGTTGCTACTTTTTATTGTTTCTGTAGTTATTGTTGCTCTTTCTGTGTTTTGTGATTTTCCTTTATTCTTTGCTATGTGTAGCCACTGAAGTCTTTGCTTTGTTAACTTAGTTGTCAGTTAATGATTGAACAGAGATTTCCTTAAATGCTGTGAACCATTAAGTCTCCCAGCCTTTGCCACGGGGGCTGTGTGTGTGTGTTGGGGCACAGTTTCAGTATTCTGGCAGATTACAACTCTGCCTTAGCCTTCACTTTCTGTTTGTACAGAACCTCAGGGTCAGCTAGAGGGGAAGATTAGGGTTTTCTTGGATCTTCCCTGAACTTCACACAGCCCTGCACATACACATAGCCTCCTAGCTTCTTAAGAATATGTTAGAGTCTTTTTTTTTTAACTGTTAATTTAAATTCCAGTTTAACATACAGTGTAATATTAGTTTCAGGTGTACAATATTGTGATTCAGCTTGTCCCTTCAAAAGCCAGTGCCCATCACAAGTGCACTCCGTAATCCCGTTACCTATTTCCCCCATCTTCCCATCTGCTTCCTCTCTGGTAACCATCAGTTTGTTCTTTATCATTAAGAGTCTGTTTCTTGGTTTGTCCATATCAGAGGTTTTCCAAGTCCTCTGTGGACATTGCTTAGATTTTCCTTTTTTCATTTTGGTCAGTGTTTTATTTGACTTAACTGGAATTGCCAGTGCAGGCTGCTGTGATATTAAACAGCTGCTGCTGATTGTTTTGGGCAGATCCCCTGAAGACAGGGCTGAAGGAGCTCTAAGTCAGGTCAAATAAACATGGGCTCTGAAAACAGGATTTTTCCAGGGAGACGCTAAATAGGCCCAATACAGGTATATCTCAGAGATATTATGGATTCGATTCCAGACCATTGCAGTAAAATGAATGTTGCAATAAAGCAGGTCAAATTAATTTTTTGGTTTCCTGATGAATATAGAAGTTACGTTTAGGCTGTACTATACTGTAGTTTATTAAGTGTGCAGAAGCATTGTGCCTGAAAAACAATAGACAGTATACTTTTCTTTTGGACAACGTACCTTAATTAAAAAATACCTTATTGCTAAAAAGTGCTAACCATCATCTGAGCTTTCAGCAAGTCATAATCACTGATCACAGATCACCATTACAAACAAATATAATAATAATGAAAAAGTTTGAAATACTGAAAGAATTACCAAAATGCAACACAGAGACACAAAGTGAGGAAATACTGTCAGGAAAATGGCTGTCAATAGACTTGCTTGATGCAGGGTTGCCACGAACCTTTAATTTGTAAAAAATATTTATTTGTAAAGTGCAATCAAACGAGGTTTGCCTGTAGGAATTATTCTCTGGGGATCGGTCTCTTGAGAGAGCTCCAAATTCATTCTCTTCCCCTCTAGCAGTGCGAGGTTGCTAGCTTTCTCAGCTACCGTGATTATGAGGCTGTTGGTTTTCAAGGCTATAGAAGAGCTAGAGAGTGATACGTGGGAATATAGGGCAAGTTAAAATGTCATTGTTTGCTCCTTACCAAGATGCAATCATTTTTCTTGAATAAATGTTCCTTGGAGTGTTGCAAATTCTTGGTTAATTTCCAGAGTTTTGAAAAATTTGATGACAATTTTTACTAGTTTTTTTTTTTTTTTTTTAAGAATTTTTGTTTATTTGTCTCAGAGAGAGAGCATGCAAGCGGGGGAGTGGCAGAGGGAGAGGGAGAAGCAGACTCCCTGCTGAGCAGGCAGTCCCATGTGGGACTTGATCCCAGGACCCTGGGATCATGACCTGAGCCAAAGGGAGATGCTTAAACAACTGGGCCACCCAAGCATCCCTTTACTAGTGTTTTTGTTGAAGAAAGGATTTTCAGAGGTCTTTCCTTTGTCGTTCTGAAAGTGCTTCTTCCCCACTCTCCCATCACAATTTTATTTATTTATTTTTAAAAGATTTTTAAAAAATATATTTATTTGACAGAGAGATAGAGATCACAAGTAGAAGCAGGCTCCCCGCCGAGCAGAGAGCCTGATGTGGGGCTTGATCCCAGGACCCTGAGATCATGACCTGAGCTCAAGGCAGAGGCTTTAATCCACTGAGCCACCCAGGCGCCCCCACAATTTTATTTTTAAATAAAAGATCATACCCAAATATCTTCTTATATAATTTCTAGGTATGGTATTTTCTTAATAATAATAACATCTTTTCCTATTGTTTCCCTTAAATAGCCTATTTTGATCTTTTTGTCAGAAAAAATTTCCTGGCCTCTCTTTATAATTTCCCTTTTAAATTTTCATTGGAAGAGGAAAGTAAGACATGTATGTTGGCCTTTAGTGCTGCCTACCCTGCCTTGGAGTTTGTTGTGTTTCAGAGAGAAGTAGTTATTTACCTTTTCTTCAGCAGCCTACTGTATAGTTTCTTAGCCTATATATGTAAATAAATAGTAAAGAATACTGTTTCTCCTTTCTGTTAACTTCTTAGTTAACTTAGGAAGGGGACAATTTTTTGTACCCTAGTTGCTGTGCGATACTTAGAGCTGCTCACACTTCCCGGTCAGCTCTTTCACTCTGGCTCAGCCTCTCCAGTTCCATTTTCCTTGCTTCCTTTCCTTTGTACTCCTCCAGCTGTTTGATCTTGAGGGGAGAGTCAGTCTCTGTACTTCAGTTGGGAAAAGCAGTAATTTAACATCAAGGTAATAAACAGGATTTTTTCCTTGTCTTGAAAGGAACTGAAATATGATGTTGGTGGAGGAGAACGGTTTGACTCTTTGACAGATCTTGTGGAGCATTACAAGAAGAATCCCATGGTGGAAACACTGGGCACAGTACTACAACTCAAGCAGGTGAGCATATGGAAAGTGAAAGCCCCATCTCCTTGTAAAGTTAAAAAAAAATCCCAACATAGAATATTTCAAATAGAGAGTAGTAATCTCATGAACCTCCCCACAGTCATCACCCAGCTTCAACTGTGATCAGCTAACCAAGGTTTATTTCATTGTTCCTATGCTCACTGCCCTCCTTCTGTGGCATTTGGAAACAAATTCTAGATATTACATCACTTCCGTGTTTATCTCCAGGTGTATCTCTAAAAGGCCTCAGAGTTTTTAAAGCAAGCTTTTACCAAGTTTGCATCTAGATCAACCTTTGGTTACCTTGGGGTTATTATACTTAACTCACTTTGGAGTAATTGCTATCTTGAAGTTTACCGAGTGGCAGATTATATCATCGCTCTAAGTAATACTGTAGTCTATTTATAAAGAAAAATAGGTTTGAATATATATTAGCAGAGTAAAGTGTGTGTGGAGATTGAAGAAAGACATATTTCCTCACAAAACAGAAAAGAAAGTGAAACTGTATTTGAAAACTTTTATTGTGAATTACTGTGTCCTTTGAATTTCCTGTCCTTGCCTTACAAATGATCAACGTGGAACTCTTTTTTTTTTTTTGCATTAACACTTTTTTTTGTAATACTTTCTTCATTTCACACCAACTGCTGAATTTGATTAGCCCCTCAACACAACACGTATCAATGCTGCTGAAATAGAAAGCCGGGTTCGAGAGCTAAGCAAATTAGCTGAGACCACAGATAAAGTCAAACAAGGCTTTTGGGAAGAATTTGAGGTAAGTTATTAAAAAAAATTTTTTTTACATGAGTTATTAAATCCTATTTTTAATGAGAGAGAAGTTGGCCCTATATTTGGAATTGGATCTAAAAGACCTGAATCTGTGTTCTTTCTTAATTCAGCCATTGATTGACATGGAACAAGTTGCTGAGGGGGCTTCTTTGAAATAGAAGGGCATTGTGTTCTGGGAGAAGGGAGTTGGCAGTTAATATTAAATGAACGAGCCAATAGCTCCATTTGCCTCTTTTGGTTTGGACTGCTGGCAAACACCCAGAAAAACAAAAGGATCTAATTCCTTTGGAAGATTTCCAGCCTGGGCTGGCTTCTTTAGAAAGAATCTATAGCCTTATTGCAGTGAATAAGTGAAAGTGAAATACCTCATGGCAGTTTTAATTTGGGAGTTGACATTTATAACTTTGGGAAGTTAAGTGAACTGATTTTTTCCTGAAACCAACTTGGGTAGGAGAATGTGTCCAGAGGGAATGTGTTGTGTTCCTGTTCCATTCTGGTAGGTCACTTGCCAGTTTGTATTGTAACGTCATTCTCTCTCTTCTCATCCATTGGACTGCAAACTTCCTCAAAAACAAGAGTTGTACCATACTTACCTTCACAGTTCCTCCTCGCATGTAGCACAGTGCCTAGTACATGGTAGAAATTCCATAAATAGTCGTTGAATGGGTGTTTATATTTAGCTAATGTTTGTGTCAATTTATTATTACTCTTCTGTTTATGGGAACAGTAGACTATGCCATACTTTCTATAGGACTTTAGACTTCATAAATATTTGTGGGATGAGTGAATGAATGGCCACATGAAGTCTTTGAAACCACAGTAGGGCAGATCAACTTGTTGAGATAGACATCATTTCCGTTTTACAGAGGAGGAGCTGTTAAGTAAATTGTCCAGGGTTTACACCATAAATACGGATTGTGCTGTGGCATTGAGGTTGGGTGCACAACAGAGCGGTCCTAGTCCTTGGTCCACATTGCTGAACAGGAACTTGAGCTCAGGTTTATTCCTTCATCCTAGGCATGGGGTTAATCACCGAGGACATTGTGGCGAACAAGACAGACAGGGTTTCCGTCTTTTTTTTTTTTTTTTTAAAGATTTTATTTATTTATTTGACAGAGAGAGAGATCGCAAGTAGGCAGAGAGGCAGGCAGAGAGAGAGGAGGAAGCAGGCTCGCTGCAGAGCAGAGAACCTGATGCGGGGCTCGATCCCAGGACCCTGAGATCATGACCTGAGCCGAAGGCAGCGGCTTAATCCACTGAGCCAGCCAGGCGCCCCAGGGTTTCTGTCTTTAAGGAGCTTCCCTCTCTAGTTGAGAGAGGGAAGACAGCGAGGAAGGGCATCACCAAGAAAGTGATGATCAACATAGTGAGTCAGGATTTTTAAACCTCAAGCTTAGTGCTCTTTTCATTCTGTCCCGCCAGCAGAGAAAATAAAGGACAGCATTTCTATTCATTTTAATTACATTCACTTTATTTCATTAATTTCATGTAGTCTTCATAAAGCCTGATGAGATACGATGGATAAGTACAGAAATTTTACAAACCTTACATTAAAATTTGAATGGAGAAACTATTTTTCAAAACTTTTTATTACACAAAATTTCAAATATATACAAAAGCAGAGAGAAGAACACAATCCTAACAATGTGTCTATCACTGAGCATTAACAATAGTTGGTATATGGCCAGTCTTTTAATATTTTATTTATATATGTATTTATTTATTTAAAATATTTTATTTATTTGTTAGAGAGCACAAGCTGGGGGAGCAACAGGCGGAGGGAGAAACAGGCTTCTCGCTGAGCAAGGAGCCTGATGTAGGAATATATCCCAGGACCTTGGGATCATGACCTGAAGCCAAAGGCAGACACTTAACTGACTGAGCCACCAGGTGGCCAGTATTTAATTACTCCCCACTGATTCCCTGAGCCTTGGCTTATCTTTTTTTTTTTTTTTTTTAAGATTTTATGTATTCATTTTGAGAGAGAAAGAGAGTGCAAGCCAGAGCGGGGGGAGGGGCAAAGAGAGAGGGAGAGAGAGAACCTCAAGCAGATTGCTCACTGAGCATGGAGCCCGACACGGGGCCTGATCCCACAACCTTGAGATCATGACCTGAGCCAAAACGAGAAGTTGGAGGTTCAGCTGACTGAGCCACCCAGGTGTCCCCAGCCTAGGCTAATTTATTATTATTATTTTTAAAGATTTTATGTATTTATTTGACACAGAGACACAGTGAGAGAGGGAACAGAAGCAGGGGGAGTGGGAGAGGGAGAAGCAAGCTTCCCACAGAGCAGGGAGCCCGATGTGGGGCTCGATCCAGGACCCTGGGATCATGACCTAAGCCAAAGGCAAACACTTAACAACTGAGCCACCCAGGTGCTCCATCCTTGACGTCAATTCCATGTGTTTTTTCATCTATAACTATTTCATTTCAAAAAATTTTAACCAGAATGTCATTCTTACACCTAAAACTATTAACAATAATTCCTTAACATTAATGGATGTCATTCACTGTTCGCATTTTCCCGATTGCCATGTGTGCGTGTGTGCACATACACACTGTTTGTGTGAATCAAGAACTGCTTTTTCCTGTTTGATTAAGAAAAAATTTTGAGGGGCGCCTGGGTGGCTCAGATGGTTAAGCGTCTACATTTGGCTCAGGTCATGATCTCTAGGTCCTGGGATTGAGCCCCATGTCGGGCTCCCATCCCAGTGGGGAGTCTGCTTCTTCCTCTCCCTCTGTCTCTCCCCTTGCTTGTGTGCTCTCTCTCCCTCTAATGAATAAATAAAATCTGAAAAAAAATTTTTTTGAATGTAATATATAAAATAGATTTGGATAAAGAACCTCTTGCATCATTATCAGCTTTGCCAAATATTATTATTTTATTAATAAATACTCTGTTTATGGAATTCTTGAAAATTAATCAAAATACGGTTATACATCTAGAAAAAGTAAAAGCTCTTCAAATACCAGTATATCATACTAGTTGTTTTATAATTTAAAAAAATGTATTTGTTGGATTATGAGTCAGATAAGCTTCACACATCTCTCTCTTTTAAAAAAAATTTTTTTAAAGGATTTTATTGGTTTATTTGACAGACAGAAATCACAAGTAGGCAGAGAGGCAGGCAGAGAGAGAGAAGGGGAAGCAAGCTCCTTGCCAAGCAGAGAGCCCGATGTGGGGCTTGATCCCAGGATCCTGGGATCATGACCTGAGCTGAAGGCAGAGGCTTTAACCCCCTGAGCCACCCAGGTGCCCCTAAAAATTTTTTTTTAAAGATTTTATTTATTTATTTGACACACAGAGTGAGATTACAAGTAGGCAGAGAGGTAAGCGGAGAGAGAGAGGGAAGCAGGCTCCCTGTCGGGCAGAGAGCCCAATGCGGGACTTGATCCCAGGACCCTGAGATCATGACCTGAGCCAAAGGCAGAGGCTTAACCCACTGAGCCACCCAGGCGCCCCTCACAGATCTTTCTCTTTTAAAAGTCTTCTGTTTCTTATATTTTGGCTCCCTTCCATCCTTTCTTCCCCCCTTTCTTCTCCTCCCTCTCCCTCGTCTTTGTGTGTTCAGGCTGCTACAAGCTGGGTAGTTTATGAACCGTAATGTATTTCTCATGGTCCTGAAGGTCTGAGATCAGGGTGCCAGCATGGTCAGGTGAGGGCCCTCTTCTGGGTTGCAGACTTTTTGTATGCTCACATGGCAGAAAGGATGAGGGAGCTCTGTGGGGTCTGTTTCTCCCTCTCTTTTTATATAGAAAGAGTGCATGCACGCATGTGAGCAGGGAAAGAGGGCAGAGGGAAGGTAGCAGAGGGGGAGAAGAGAGAGAATCCCAAACTTAATCCTATGACCCTCAGATCATAACCTGAGCCAAAATCAAGAGTCGGACGCTCAACTGAGGGAGCCACGCAGGCATCCTTGGGGGGTCTCTTTTATAAGGATACCCCACCTCTTAATATGGTCACCTTTGGGGGCTAGAATTTCATTCAACATGAATTCTGGGGGAACACAAACATTCAGACCATAGCACCCTCTTTATTGTTGTTGTTGTTAGAGAAAGCAGGTTTGTTGTCCTGGAAGTTCTTTATGGTCTGGATTTTGCTGAGTTGTGATTACTAAAAATGGTTTAATATTTTTTTTCCATTAAAGAGCAACAAACCCAGCACGTTTAGGGTAGATCCTTCAGAGATGGATAGTCTCAATCCTAGACTTTAAACTCGCTGGTAATAGTCCTCTCTGTGTGCTTGTAAACTAACAGGCTATATAATTAGGTTATGGGTTTCATTTTAGGTTTGGGTTTTAGAAATTTTATTCGTAAGTATATGAAATACTGCCTTTGATCCTAAAGTCAAACCTAAAAAGTGTATTTGGAGAAATCTACCTTACACCCCTGTCCTTGTCTCCCTTTATAGCCATTTTTCAGAACCTGTAGTGTATCATTACATTTTAAAATACAAGCAAATATGTATATATTTCCATATCCCCACTCTTTCACGGTAACTTTACACGTTTTTCCCCCAGCCTTGCTGTTTTCACCACCCTGGAGATCATCCACAGTTTTATCTAGAGACAGTCTTCATTCAGTTTTACTGCATAGGACTCCATTATGTGGATGTACCATCGTTCTTTCTGCCTGCTGATGGGCATTTGGATCATTTCAGTGTATCACAGAGAGAATACAATGAGTAGTCTAGTGCATGCATCTTTTCCTATTTTTGCTGACTGTTGTTAATATTAACATTTTTAAATGTTTCACTTTAAAAAACACAATGGTTGTTACTCATCATTAGTTTTTATTATTTTATTGTACACAATTTTGGTTAGTATATTTAAAGTTTGAAAAATACCATTTTAATTAAAATTGAAAGATACCAAAACTTCTTGGTAAAGATAAGAAATAGCGAGCTACTTTATGATCTAGATCCGTGTTCATCTTATACATTCTTTTAAAATGGTAGCCGAGACGATCATTTGTACACACCACTTTTCCTTTACAGTGACTATGAACTTTCAAAAAAGTGATAGCAGTGAGGTGGGTGACTATTGTAGTGGTGGGTTTTTGAACACCAAGTTCACTGAGGCAGTGCTTAGGGAAACAAAGTCAAATCGTCCCAGAGAGCTTGTGGGTTTTTTTCATGATCTTGTTGGTCGGGTCAAGATGTGAACTCAGAACAACTCCTAGTCTGACTTTTCTGGCCTTGGAAAAAGAACTATTCTACGTGCTAACCTGATGGTTTCATGCTGTGACATTTCAAATTCATGTCTTCTTTTATACATCATTAACAACAGAGGCAGGGGAGATTGAGTTGGCTTTTGGGAGAAATGGAAAAAACAAGATCATGTCTGTTCTCTGTAGAGGTCAGTCTGCTGTGCTAAGTTGTTATTCACTGTATCAGAGTTATTAACGTTAACTCTGATAACCAAAGCTAGATCTTTCTGGATCTCTTAGGTACCTCCTGCTCAAATCTAGTTAATTAAAGAAAAAATGCCCTTTGAGGTTGTGGTCAGGGGAATATGGCTAAGAACAGAACCAAATCATTATAGAAAAAATTAGATGTGTGGAACTGGAGACTCACTGTAAATCCTTTGAAACTGAAGTTTGATCTCAACAGCAAGGCAGGAAGACATTATTGTTTTGGCGATCGTTCTTCAGTTGTTTCCTGGGAGGTGATAAATTTGGGATCAATTCCTTCTTACCATGTGTTCTGATGGTCTTTAAAAGTGAACCAGAGCTCTAAATTGCAATGCCTTTCCTAACTTAACTCTGACAGCTGTGTTTTGTCTCTATGTCCGACTCTTTGTTATCCGTAAAACTCTGTGTGTCTTTTCAGGTATGTTACCCCAGAAGACACTTACAACTTACTTTCATGTTGGACGCGTCTTAAATAGAGTTTCTTGTGAAGTGCTTGAGTCTTTTTTCTTTTGCTTCTAAAATAAATTCAGGTTGTTGATCTTCTAGGGTATGTTGTAGGATGAAGACGTTGTGACCCCAAGTCTGATTTTTTCCTAGAGACTGCTCAGTTTTGGTCTGTGTCAATATCTTGTGTCTCCGGTATATCTCTGCTTTTAAATGGGAAGAGGCGGATAATAGTTTTAGATTTGTTTGTAATAAATTAAAGTTCTGCTGAAATGAGATACTTACTACATAAATGAAAAGGCAGGTTATGATCTTTGAATTCTGTGCCTGCAACGTGCCTTGCCTGAAACCTGAACTCAGCCCTTGTGCGTCTTGGTGACGTGCGTACTGCATGGCTGCATTTAGAGGGTCGGTGTACTCTCTTCCAAGTATTGTAATACTTACAGTGTAAGGTCATCGGCTTTTACTTGGAGCAAGACAGAAAGTCTGTGCAGGGTTCTGAGCATAGGAGGGATGTGATCACGCTGGCTACCACATGGGACACCCTCTGTAAGGGGCAGACAGAAGCAGGGAGACCAGCAAAGAGGCAAATCGCAGTAATCCGAGCAGGGAAATGGCAGTGGTTTGATTCAGGGTAGCAGCAGTAGAGGAGGTTGGGTTCTTGAGATGTTTTGAAGGTAGAGTTGACGGATGGTGTGGTATGACAGAGCAGGGGCAGGGATTTGATGAAAGTTTTTGGCTTGAGCCATTAGTAGGATGGAGCCACAGTTTACTGAGATGGGGAGACTGGGAGAATGGGTTTGGGGGTAGGTGGTCAACTTTCATTTTGGACTTGCTAAAGTTTGACCTGCCTGTTAGACATCTGATGGGAGCATGATTGTTCCTGTGGTGTTATGGGTGGGCTTGTACGAGAATGTTCCTTTCTCACTTCACCTTACTACCACTCCTCAGTTCCCAGTCTCAGGGTCATTTTCTCAGGAAGACCTTCCTGGATCCCTATCCGCATGCCTGGATCGGTTCTTATTACAGGTGCACCTAGGAGCAGCCCTTTCCTTGATAACCCTTGCTGCCCTTGGACTTCACGGGCACTCTCTGTGGCTGTTGTTTTCATGCTTATCTTTTGTACCGTGAATTCACAGAAGCAGATGACGTTACTAGGTCTGGGAATAACAAGAGGTTTTGCTGAAATGAAAGCATAAAGGTGAACAGAAAAAGAGAGAGAGTTAATCCTGCTATTTAAGGTCTCCTGTGTGCGTATTATCCTAAGGAGAGAACCCAAAGCAGCCTGTGGGCCACACAAGGACAGGTAGTCCCGTCTTATTTCCTGCAGCCCCCAGGAGAGACTACAGGAGAGCCTCGTGCGTGGGAGACGCAAAGGATGTGTTTGTATTGAGTGTTGAATAGAAGTTGTTTTCGGGGGGTGGGGGGGAGAGGTATTGGATTCAGACTGTATATTCAACAGGGAACAGCTTTCTGATGCTTAAAAAGTATGACGGAATGTTCCAGGCTTTGCTTTGAGATGTGCCTCCTTACTCCCATGCAGTTTTCATGGGGAGGCCCTGCTTGAGGATTGTGAATGCACATTTTAGTCTTCGAGACTACACACTTACATCTACACACTTGCCCAAGAAGATTTGATTTAGGGTGGCAGGAATGAATTTCAGAAAAATTTTAGCTTTGAACCTCCAGTTTCGGACTTAAAAAAAAAACCAGAAAAACCAAACCCACAACACACACCCATAACAAACACCACACAACATCTTATGAACTGGGGTTATTTTTTCCCCAGCACCGTAAAGCTCGTTTGCCTTAGTAATTTGATTTTTGTTTTTAAAGCCCATCCTCCTCCTGTTACGCAAGCCTCTCTCTGTCGTGGTCTGAAGCTGTTTTCGGTTTGTGGGCATTGCAGTCATTTCCCTGACAGCTACACAGATGTCCTGGTCCTGCCGGCAGCTCTGCCAACCGACGTGTCTCCAGGAGGAGCTAATGCCTGTCTTCAAACCCACGGTCCGGTTTGATTTCCTTAAAGTGATTACATCCTGCTCAGGGGAGCTATGAATTCTGCTTGGAGACGCTTAGGTTTTATGGAAACAAGATTTTAACTGCACCCCAACGCTGTGTCTAGAATCGTAATTCTGGCTGGCGATCTCTAGCAGAAATCTTCCTTCCCTTTGGTGGCCGAGCCCCACCGTATTGAACAACAGCCCCCGCCAGGGCTCCAGCCTTGTGCTGAAGAAGGTGCTGGGATGGCAGGCCGGAGCCGGAACCTGGATTGTCCACATCGGCCTGTGCTCCCAGTTGCTTAATAGAAGAGCCACTGCCTTCCTGTGGGCAGAGTACTGCCGCGGTTCGAGGCTTTATTCTGCAAGCTAAACGCTCCGTTCTGGAGAAATTCTTTTGTTTCCTTTGGACTGTTTCTCTTTCGGTGCTTCTCTCTGTTCTGTTCTTTGCCCCTCTGGTGTCAGGTTTTTCTCTTTGGAGTTGGGTCATTTTGCTGGAGCCGCTTGACATCTTCCCAGAGCATAAGAATGGGAGGTGCTTTCGGGGGCTTCACCATCTCTGCCTCACGTTTTCCCTTTTGCCCTTAAACGATCTTGCTTCTTTCCACTGCTGCCATCGTCCTCTGTCTTCTGCATCGAGGGGCCCAGTGCTGCGGCCTCCATTTCTTCTGAGCTCCTGCCTGTCTCACCCTGGGATGTGACTTCTTCCAACGTACTGAGCGAACACTGGCGGCAGACCCCAGTGCCTTTCTTATTGTGTCATAAATAGTCTTCGCTTTAGCCTTTCTTTCCTGGTGCTGCTTTGGAGACCACTGTCCAGCTCCTCATACCCATGGTTTGCTTTTCTTGGTTTCTGTGACATATGGCAGCATGCACCTGGTTTCTGCCTCCTTCCCCTCCTTGTTTCTCTTGCTGTTCGCTGCTTGCTCTTCTCCTGACCGGCTAACTCCGGTGGTTCTCGAAGATACGGTCTGGGCCCTCTGTTCATCTTGCTTAAAATTTGTTCTCCGCTGGGGAGCACATGCATTCTCAACCTATGCTGGTTACCTCGCAATTTATGGTGCTTCTGAGCTCTGGTTTTGCCTTTTAAATTATGCCTTCCACGTTTCTTGGCTGTCCTGTGTCTTCAAATTTGAGCGTTCAAAATAGGAGTCAAGTAATCCCCCTACAAACCAAATAACCCCCTTTATTTCACTGTCTCTGGTGCTCCAGCTGTTTACCCTTTGGCTCCGTGGGCCGAAAGGAAGAGCCTCTCATCATTCCTCTTTGTCCCTTTTCTCCCATACCTTGCCTCAATACTTCGTCTGCTTCAGGCCTCAGCTCTTTCCAGAAACCTGTTTCACTTAGTTCAGCAAGTGCTGTTGAATCTTCTTTCCTAATGTCTTTCTGCTCTTAGAGGATGGAAGGAAACTAGCATTTATTGCCTACTTGGTGCTCGTATTGGGCTAGGAAAGGCACCTCATTGCATCTGTGGGCACGCTGAGGGAGCAAGGCACCTGCTCAGGGCCGCCCAGGGAGGCTGTGGCAGAGGGGTCTCATCGGAAACCGGGGGTGCAGGCTCTCATCCTCCGGAAGACACAAGCTGTTCTTTCCGCCCGTGTCTGACCCTTCATTCACCCTTCATGCAAATCTACATTCAGCATTTCTCCTGTCCCTCTTTGCTCAGAAACCATTAGTGGGTCCCCATTTCCTACCTGAGACATAACTTGTGTATTTTGATGAAGAAACTAAAGCTCAAACAAAGTGAGAAACTTGTACCCACTGGACACATGGTTGACTGCACTTCCATGTAGACTTGACTCCAAGTCCATGCTTCTTTTCAGTCAGCTGTTGAAGAGCCTTCTGCCTCATTGACAAGGCCCACCATTGTTTTTAACGCTCTGCATCTAACCCCATTTGCCACCACTTTCTAACACACAGCTTCTAGACTCATCTGCCATTCTCCTTCACCTTTTTTTTTTTTTTTTTTTAAGATTTTACTTACTTATTTGACAGACAAAGATCACAAGTAGGCAGAGAAGCAGGCAGAGAGAGAGGAGGAAGCAGGCTCCCTGCCGAGCAGAGAGCCAGACGTGGGGCTCAATCCCAGGACCCTGGGATCATGACCTGAGTCAAAGGCAGAGGCTTTAACTCAGTGAGCCACCCAGGTGCCCCTCCTTCACCCTTTAGTAGCTCTGTCCTCTTGGCCACGTTTGCTTGCCTTCTCTAACTTGCTGGGATATCTTCCTTTCTTCCTTGGACTGGTCTCAATACTTTGTCTGCTTCAGGCCTCAGCTCTTTCCAGAGACCTGTTTCACTTAGTTTTCATGGATCTCATTTGCTAAATTCCACACCACATAATTAATTCCACACTTAATTATGGATTTGTCTTGGCTGTTTGGTGCGGTTTCGTGTGTCAGAACCTGTTCTTCTACAGGGACCATGCCTTTTAATTCATTTTTCTTCTGATTCTCCACCTTCTTGGTGGAGAGGGGACGGGCTTATGACAGGCAGCTGGACGGGGGCCAGATCTTGGGTTAGTTCTGTCTGTCATCTTCATAAGTGCTTGTCCATCATATGGGGCCTTCTCTGGTGACGGGAGTCTACAGCTGCCCCTTCATTCCCAGCTGGTGCTGTGGATGCGTTGAGGACAAGCTGCCCCAAGTCCACTGCACAGGAAGTGGTGACAGGCCGTGCAGCGTGGTGTCAGGAAGTGGGGGCTTTCATCTGCCCGTGGTGCCTGGTGACACTGCAGAGTTTGCAGTAGAGAGGACGGGATGAGAAATTGCAGCGTTCCTCTGCATAGAGGACAGATGCCAAAGGAAAACAGAAGTTCATTCAGACCGGGTAGAAGGCCTAGTTTTGGATCCTGCCCAGGTGGTTACCACTGTCTTAATAATTATTCACGGCGTCAGAGCCAGGGAGACCATCTGCCCAACAGCCTTTCTCAGCTCCCTCTCTGTCCTTCAGGAGGCCATGGGCAAGAGTGGGGTGTGTGTGGGGGGAGAGCTAGTAGGAGCTTTTACATTTTTATTTATTATTACTTTGTTTATAAAAACCCTTCCCATATTATCAAAGTTTTCAAACACCCCAAATTAGAGAAAATAGTGTGATGGACCTTCTTTTTCCCAACACCCAGCTTTGACACTTACCAACATTTTATTAATCTTCTTTCCTCCATCTCCACCCCTCCCCTACCTCATCCATCATATATATACACTCTTGTAGTTTAAAAAAATTTTTTTAATTTTTATTTATTTATTTTTAAAGATTTTATTTTATTTACTTGACAGAGATCACGGGCAGGCAGAGAGAGAGGGGGAAGCAGGCTCCCCGTAGTTTTGTTTTTAAAAGCGAAGTAAATTGGGGCGGCTGGGTGGCTCAGTGGGTTAAGCCTCTGCCTTTGGCTCAGATCATGATCCCAGGGTCTTGGGATCGAGCCCTGCATTGGGCTCCCTGCTCTGTGGGGAGCTTGCTTCTCCTTCTGCTTCTGGCCCACCCCCTCCACCCCCGGCGCTCATGTCACGCTCGTTCTCTTTCTCTCAAAATAAATAAAATCTTGAAAAAAAAATAAAAGCAGAGTAATTGTACAGTTTGGTCTGGCCTTAATGGTTAGTGGTGTTATTTTTTTGATTTATCCCCGCTGCTCAGAGCAGTACAGGCAGAATGATCATTGGGCTGTCGTCATGGTGCTTGGCGATGCGAGACTGCCATTTTGTTCGCTGTCTGTCTGTCTCTCCTTGATCCTGCTCCATTTGGATTCATGGCATTCTGGTCAAGAGTCAGGTCCAGTGGTTTCAGTCAGGGCTCTGGAAGTCATGTGGGGGTCTCTTTTGGTCATTACAGTAAGTGGGGAATGCTGCTACTGGCATTTAGGCTGGCAGGGGCCCCAGGGAGTGGGAAGCAGGGGTGTTCATTCGTCATAAATGTCAGGGGGATGTTTCTGCACCGTGAGCACTTGTCCCATCCACCGTTGGTCATGCTCCTGGGCACTTCTTCTTTTTAAAAAAATTTTTTTTTACAATTTTTTAAAATTTTATTTATTTATTTGATAGAGATCACAAGTAGGCAGAGAGGCAGGCAGAGAGAGAGGAAGGGAAGCAGGCTCCCTGCTGAGCAGAGAGCCCGATGCAGGGCTTGATGCCAGCACCCTGGGATCATGACCTGAGCCGAAGGCAGAGGCTTTAACCCACTGAGACACCCAGGTGCCCCAATATTTTATTTTTTAAGTACTGTCTGCATCCGAGGTGGGACTGGAACTCACAAACCAAGATCAAGAGTCACATGTTCCACCTGCTGAGCTAACCAGGTGCCCCAGCTCCCAGGCGCTTCAGAATGTACAATGTGGAGCAGGGGATCGGCTTTCTCTTGATGCTTTTTAAGGCTTAAAATCTGATACAATCCGTTTGGCTCTAGATCTGTTTTGGCTCGTGTAATCAGGATACTGTAACTAGCCTCTGGCATGGTTTTAAGGGTTCATCATTTGATCCAAATTCTTTGTTTGTAATACTTGGGCAAATGGGGTATCTTGCAGCCTCTGTCCCAGCTTTACATTGTCCCTTTTTCTGCCTGTCATTACCATTAGCATCCCTGCCACTGCCCAGTGGAGAATGCGGAAGGAGACACAGGGACATTTCGCTTGACAGGTCATTTGCAGCTTTCTTGTGCCCCAGGGACTGCTGGTGAGAGAGAGGTTGTGGAAGATAAACCACAGAAGGGTTTTGGCCTGCGGGGGCTGGCTTATAGGATATTCTTCTGCTGCTTCCAGCCATCAGCCTGGTGCACCCCATAGCAGGTGTTAGCTGATTATCTCGGGGGCAGTTAGGGAGCTTCGGTGGGCTCCCTTCTGAGTTCACCAGTCACCCTTCTGAGTTCTTTTTGTTTTCAGCCGCACTCTAGATGGATGGCAGCCTTCCTCTGCGGGAAATGAAATGTGTTCAGACAACTTGGGCCCCAGGCACAGATGAGAATGGATGGGCACTGAGGATAGAGCTGGGGGGAGACACACAGTTAGTCATTATTAATCTGTGACAGCTGCCGGCCGCTGCCGGTTAGCACGGATGGTGCCCGGGGTGCAGGTGCTCTGGGCTTGTCCTTTCTGAAAGACTCTGGGGCCTATAGGGCTGTCTTAGCCTGTGTGCTGTGCAGACCCCAAATCTGCATGATAGAGGCAATTGGTAACTTGATGCAGGATGAGGGGAGCTCCTGGTCGACCTGGGGAGAGGGTCCAGCCAACATGCGTGTTTCTGCACTTTCCACTGTAATCTCACTTAACTCTTACGCCAACCCTGCGGGGTAGGTAATTAGGACTGTTCCCACGTGACCCTCGAGAAAGCTGAGGCACAGACAGTGAAGCAGAAGCTGAGGTTAGAGGCGGGCCTCCGTGAGCTCAGAGAAGAGTGCCTTGTTCTGAGAAGGCGAGACTTGGGCTATGCTTGCTTGAGCGCCTCACTGTCAGGCTGGTTTTGAATCAAGCAGCTAATTATTTCCTAGCTCTCCACCCTCCCCCTGCTCTTTATAGCTTTTGTGGATGTTGTTTCTCTTCACTTGTTTGACTTTTAAGTGGCTGAGTCAGTTTGCAGTGTTTGAGCTGCTTTTTGAACCTCACCTGCCTGTCTGAAAATCACGACTGAACCTTTTTCCTAACGTGGCGACATCGCTCGGGAAGACTGGCTCACAGAGGAAATGCCAGCCACAGAAGGCAAATGGCTTTAATTACTTAATCTGGGCTCATTTTAAAAATTGGAATGACCATCTCGTCATCGGAGTTCTGTGTCCATTGTATTTTATTCCTGCCCAGGCTGCAGCTCGCTAACCGCCTGTGCTGCCAGCCATGTGTCAAGGCCAAATGCTGCATTTTCAATCCGAGGGTCAAATAGCAATTTAAAATCCTGACTTTCATACCTGTCTGTGAAATTCACTTGAATGGAATGGCAATACAGTGGGCTGCTTGTTATGAAACATTGACTCTTGCTCCTGGTAGAAACCTTTACGAGCTGGAATTTATATATACATACACAGCACAAATATATTTTCTTCTTTTTAGTTTGCCTTCCACTTTCTTGATTTGCCTACTTGTGATTTCTGCTTACAAATTAGACTTTTTGGAAACTAATGGTCCCTTAAAGAGGTACACTTGGGGGTACCTGGGTGGCTCAGTCGGTTAAGCATCTGCCTTTGGCTCAGGCCATGATCTCAGGGTCGTGGGATTGAGTCCTGCGTCGGGCTCCCTGCCAGTCGGAGAGTCTGCTTCTCCATCTCCCTCTGTCTCTCTCCTCGCTCATGTGCTCTCTCTCTATCAAATAAATCCAAGTCTTTAAAAAAAAAAAAAAGGTACTTTTTGTAATTTTGAAAATAAAACCTACCCCTTGAACATGCTGCTGCCTGGCTTGTCCACCTTGCTGTCTGTTTCTACAGCTGATCCTTCTCTGCTTCCCCCATGTCTCCTCTTCTGCTGGGGCTAGTCCCACTGCCTTGTTTAGCCTCTCCCTGATCATGTTCCCCACCTCCTTCCCCTACAGAACTGTCCCTCTTGACCCTTTCCAGGAGTCTAACATTCTCTTCCTCATTCTCTGGCTGGGAGAAACCTGGGGAGTGGGTGTTTGTGTAGACGCAGGCTGGCTGCCTCACGCACTAACATGGGTTTCTGGCATAGGAGGAACAAAGCTTCCATGCCCCTGATCCAGCGGTACCCAATACCTCTTCTGTTGGAGCTTGCTCTGAATTAAACAGTGGTAAAAGTGGGCAGCAGATCATAAAGTCAAGAGCCTGATCACAACTGTTATTTATATGCTCTACACCAATGCTCATTGGCTTTCATTCTTTTTTTAAGTTTTTTTTTTTTTTTTTTTTAAGTAATCTCTACACCCAGTGTGGAGCTTGAACCCACAATCCTGAGATCAAGAGTCACATGCTCTTCTGACTGAACCAGCCAGGCACCCCAACTTTCATGCCTTTTATTTTTTCCCATAGACTTTATTTATTTACTTGAGAGAGAGAGATAGTAAGAACATGAGTGGGTTGTGGGGAGAGGGAGATGTAGGCTCCTCACTGAGCAGGGAGCCTGACCCTGGACCTGATCCGAGGACCCCGGGACCATGACCTAAGTCAAAGGTAGGTGCTTAATCCACCGAGCCACCCAGGCACCACTCCCCGCACTGACTTTCATTCTTAATAATTGTTACTTTAAAGGTTTCTCTACTAATAAATATTAACTCATTGAAAAAATTTAGGCCAAAAAAATGAAGAAAAGGCCTTCGTAGTCCCACTACCCTGAGAAAACAATCCTCATTACCTTTTTGATGTATAGTCTTCTGCCATTTCTTAGTTACATAGGCGAATGCAAACATATGGCTTATGTAATAATACTGTTTTGGAAGTCTGACCTTCTTTTCACTAAACACTTACTCTGAGCATTTTCTCAAGGCATTAAAAATTCTCCTAGAATGTCATTTTAAATGGCCGTGAAACATTTGTTTGTATGAATTAATGGCAGTGTTATACAGGCAGCCCTTTCTTACCGGAAATGGTTTTTGGCACTGTTGCTGCAGTTTTAAGATGAGCATTCCTGTAGCTGTCGCAACCCTGAACCTTTCCTAGGATAAAATTCTTACAGCAGAACTGCTGAGCCATGCTTTATTTTATTTTTTTTTAAAGCTTTCGACGTGCAATAATACTTACTTTTTTCCCCTCCAGACACTACAGCAGCAGGAGTGCAAACTTCTCTACAGCCGAAAAGAGGGTCAGAGGCAAGAAAATAAGAACAAAAATAGATATAAAAACATCCTGCCCTGTAAGTATTAATGTTCTGTTCAGTAACAGTGACCCTTGGAGTGTTGGCTTCCTCAGTGTCCCTGTAACTTTTCTTGTGCACCACGTGCCTCCTCAGAAGATCCGAGGCCTTAGCCCCTTTCAGTCGTGAGTGGTTTCCAGAATCGTCAAACATGGTAGGATGGTTGACGTTCACTGCGTTCCTGTGATGCTCGTCCTGGGTCAGACTGCCACCCAGCTGATCCTTAAGTGGGTTGTTTGCTTCTGTTAATTAATTTTATCTGCCTAAGAGTGAGAATCTTAAGGCATGCCATCTCCCAGGGTCAGGCCACACCAAGACCCTTACGGGGCCCGGGCTTGTGTCCTTGCCCTTCATTCAGCACTCAGCCTGTGGGGCTTGGGGAAGGCCCACCTCCTCGCTGGGACTCCATTCCCTCTTCTGGGGAATAGGCAGTCTCCCCGCAAGGTCTCTTCAACTGCTCTGCTCCCTGACCTCCGGAGCTCTGGTTACAGGAAATACAGGTACATACCTGTACCTGTATGGTGCATACAGGTAGATACAGGTACATACACTTAGCTTGAAAAGGACCCGGAGGTATCCATAAGGCATTTAACACCCGAGTGCTGCCTAGGAGAGCCCAAGCTGAGCCACAGAGAACAAGGTGCCTGGAAGGATGGAGGTCTTGGGTGAGGACCCCAGAGATGGCACGAAGAAGTTGTCATAGCCCCTCTTTACTGAGGGTTGACCCTGTGCCAGGCTCTGCATCGGTCTCACTTACTTCTTACCCCAGCATAGAAAGCAGACGTTCTGATTTTCTCAGTTTGATAGACCATTTCAGCAAGGTTGCAAGCAACGGAGAACTGGCACCGGAGCCCCAGAGCCACGGTCTTAGCACCAGGCTCTTTCTCGGAGGAATCGCTGGAGTGGGCTGTGCAGGGCGGTCCGCTGGGGGGACGGGAAGGAACACTGAGAACTTCTTTTGATTTATATCCTTTATCTAAAAAGAGAAAGAAAAATTTAAGTCTGACATACAGATTGATGGCAGTGCATGCATAATGTATTTACCAACTTAAAAATAGGGCTTGTTTGTATATATATGTGTATATATTTCAGTGTTCAAAAACTTCACAATTAAAGTTTATTGGAATGCATGAGCAAATTTGGTGAGCATTTCAGTAATATCTCATCAGATCCAAGCCACTTTGTCAGGTATCATAAACCCATTGTGCTTGCATGCGTGAGTGTACGTGTGTGTGCCTGTGTGTGTGTGTAACACAGTCTTTCCATGTACATAGGTACACGTACATGGTACATATGTATTATCTCATCGATATGGTTGTTTGAGTTGTGTGTAGGTGAGGATGGGAGAAAGTGGAGGCATTAATAATAGTGAGAAGAGGCGATAGGAATTTGCAGAGAATCAATCTGAGTCACAGCATGGTCCTCATGACCTTGGGGAAGCCTCATCCTGTTTATGTCTAAGTTTTCCTTTCTGCTCAGGAGACCTAATGGAACTCATTAGTAAGATGCAGGGATGTAGGAAAAGGTGACGGGAACAATAGTATGCAGTATTTGAATAGAGTATCATTGCCTTTTCTTCTCTTAAAAATCCCAGTCAGATGCTTCCTCTTGATTAACATCTTATTTCTTTAGAGATGGGGAGTCTGAGACATGCAGCTATATTACTAATTCCCATTGTAAAATAATTTTTTAAGAGAGGGAAGGTGGGGAGAGGCACAGGGAGAGGGAGAGAGAGAATCTTAAGCAGGCTCCATACCCAGCGTGGAGCCTGATGCGGGGCTCCATCTCACAACCCAAATCAAGAGTTGGACACTTAACTGACTGAGTCGCCCAGTAGCCCCCCAACCCCCATGGTAAAATAAGTTGCTTAAGTAGAGCCCTCAGCGAACCATAAGAGACTATGGACTCTGAAAAACAACCTGAGGGTTTTGAAGGGTCAGGGGTGGGAGGTTGGGGGAACAGGTGGTGGGTAATAGGGAGGGCACGTTTTGCATGGAGCCCTGGGTGTTGTGCAAAAACAATGAATACTGTTACGCTGAAAAAAATAAATAAAATGAAAAAAAAAAAAAAGTAGAGCCCTCAGACTCCTGATCAATCATGTACTTTTGTACAGAATTTAGTCAGTTGATACTATCAAAATCTTACCTTCTAGGTACCGTATTTCATTCTGCTTCATTAAAAAAAAAACCCACCATTTGTATTATGGAAAGTTTCAAATATATTCATAAGTAGAATAGTATAAAAAACCGTACATACCCACTGCCTAGCTCTCAATGTTGTCAACTCATACCCAGTCCTGTTTCATTTATACTCTGAGCCACTCTTCCTCTCTCCTCAAATTATGTCAAAGTGAATCTCAGACATTATGTCATTTATCTGTACTTTACTCTTCCTTTTGTTTAAAAAAAAAGCCACCTTTTTGTTTTGAAATACTTTTAGACTCACAAGAAGTTACAAAAATATACAGAAGGTTCCTATGTACTCTTTTTTTAAAACATTTTTTAAAAGATTTTATTTATTTATTTGACAGAGAGAGATCACAGAGAGGCAGAGAGGCAGGCACAGAGAGAGAGAGAGGAGGAAGCAGTCTCCCCGATGAGCAGAGAGCCTGATGCGGGACTCGATCCCAGGACTCTGAGATCATGACCTGAGCCGAAGGCAGAGACTTAACCCACTGAGCCACCCAGGCGCCCGGTTCCCATGTACTCTTTATCCAGCTTCTCCCAGTGATAATACCCTGTAGATCCATAGTAAATTGTCAAGACCAGGGACTTCCCGTTGCTACTTTTTTCTTCTTAAAGATAGCATTATGAGGCATCATATGGCGTTCAGATCGTTGTTGTGCTCATTTAGGATTTAATCTTTTATGTGGTTTTATCATTAAGTGAACAAAACTTGAACTGGGTAGAAGGGTAAGTGATTTGAAGTGATGTGTCCTGAGGAAGTATGACTGTGGTCTCTTTTTCTTCCAGTTGATCATACCAGGGTTGTCCTACACGATGGCGATCCCAACGAGCCCGTTTCAGATTACATCAATGCAAATATTATCATGGTAATCTTTGCTTTCCACAGTGTTTTCTGACCGTACATTGCTAGCCATTGTTTGTATTTTATGTTTTATATTTCTTGTGACCCTGAAAGCAACATTCAAGTGTTTGAAAGATTTTCTTCCTAAATTTCTAGCCTGAGTTTGAAACCAAATGCAACAATTCAAAGCCCAAAAAGAGTTACATTGCCACGCAAGGCTGCTTGCAAAACACGGTGAATGACTTTTGGCGGATGGTATTTCAAGAGAACTCCCGAGTGATTGTCATGACAACGAAAGAAGTGGAGAGAGGAAAGGTATACTCAAGTTCTTCTGATACAGTATTTTTAAAGTGTCGGCCATGTCAGGTTGAACATGTTAAGAATTGAATAACCAAATTAAGCTTATTCTAACTGACCCTCTGGAGAAACAGAGTAGAAGGAATGTGGTTGTGACATGCCTTGGTGTAGTTTTCTTTATGTTCCTTCTGCTTGGGATACATTGAGCTTTTGGAATCTGTGGCTTTATAGTTTTCTCTGCATTTGAAAATGTTTTATTTTTTTTTTTTATTTTTTTTTTTTAATTTATTAATTTTGACAGACAGAGAGAGATCACAAGTAGGCAGAGAGGCAGGCAGAGAGAGTGAGAGGGAAGCAGGCTCCCTTCAGTGCAGAGAGCCCGACGTGGGACTCGATCCCAGGACCCTGAGATCATGACCTGAGCCGAAGGCAGCGGCTTAAACCACTGAGCCACCCAGGCGCCCTGAAAATGTTTTATTATTTCTGCATACACAGGACAGCAATTACACGTATATTGGGCTGCTCTGCATTGACTTGAGGCCTACTGAGGCTTTGTTCATTTTGTGCGGTTGTCTTTTCTCCCCCTTGTTTCATTTTAGATAGTTTCTTTGGCTGTGTGTCTTTAAGTTAATCTTTTCTTCTGCAGTGTGTCACCTGCTGTTATTACTATTAGTGTGTTTTCCATAGCAGACATTGTTGTTTTCATCTCTAGAAGTTCTATTATTGTTGTTGTTTCTTTTTAATGCCTTCTGTGTCTTTCTTTTTAACTTACACCTTTTGGACATATGGAGTATATTTGTAATAACTGTCTTAATGTCCTTGTTCGTGATTTCACTGGTCATATAAATTATACTTGTCGTGACGTGTAAGCACTTAAACATTAATTTGAATTATTTAAGCAATATAGTCATATACATATCCAACACGTTATGGTTATGGTTAAAATTGCTTTTGTCACTGTCCCTTGTCCACCCATTTAAAGTCCCTGTCACCAGTGTGATGTGTATTCTTCCATGCTCTCTTCTTGGCATTTACATACATACCTACATGTGTGAGAGGCATTACGTTCCCGCATTTACACGTATGCGTGTGCTTACGTACGTATGTGTGCCTGTGGAGGTATATAGCATTGTTTTCTGAAAAACACTGTATGCAAAAGTGTTTTCATATACTCACTTTGTCGTGCATCTTGGGACCCCCCAAATGAATGTTCTAACATCTACCATTAGTACATAGTGGCCTGTTGCCTTTTTAGTAATTGCATGATGTTCCGTAGTAAGGAAGTACCATAAGTTATTTCACCATTATGAATCGGGCACTTAAATGTTTCTGTTTTTGCTGTTAACAAACAGTGCTAAAGTGAATAATCTTATTCTTATTTCTGTGTGTGTGCATGTGTGTGTGTGTGTGGCAAGTGTTTCTCTAGGTTAGATGTCAGAAAAAGGAATGCTAGGTCACAGGGTAGGCATGTTGTAAATTCGAAGTCACTCCGCCAAACTGCTCCCAGAGTGGTTGTCCCAGCATGCCCCCCCCCGCCCCCAACCCAGCTGCTATGTCAAGTACTCCTCTCCCCACACTCTTCATGACACTTCAGGTTTTAAAAATTGTAACAGCCCATACCTACAGAGAAGCAGACAGATCTCATTGAGTGACATTTCTCCATGTTATCCCAGAGTGAGCCCATCCATGTGGGTTTTTAATGTGGAAAAGTTCTGTTTTTGTGTTTTAGTCAAAGTTATTTTGTAGTTACACTTTAATTGGTTTACATAAAATTTGCATGGAATATAGCAGCCATACCTTTATGTTAAACCTGAGACAGATGAGTATTCTGGATTTTAGCGCTCCTGATGTAATTTTCCTATCAGTTTTTTTTTTTTTTAAAGATTTTATTTATTTATTTGATAGAGACAGAGATCACAAATAGGCAGAGAGGCAGGCAGAGAGAGAGGGGGAAGAGCAGGCTCCCCACTGAGCAGAGAGCCCAATGCGGGGCCGATCCCAGGACCCTGAGATAACGACCCAAGCCGAAGGCAGAGGCTTTAACCACTGAGCCACCCAGGAGCCCCTCCTATCAGTTTTTTTTTTTTTTTTTAAAGATTTTTTATTTATTTATTTGACAGAGAGATCACAAGTAGGCAGAGAGGCAGGCAGAGAGAGAGGAGGAAGCAGGCTCCCAGTGGAGCAGAGAGCCCGATGCGGGGCTCGATCCCAGGACCCTGAGATCATGACCTGAGCCAAAGGCAGCGGCTTAATCCACTGAGCCACCCAGGCGCCCCCCTCCTATCAGTTTTGAATGGCAGCACGATTTTGTAGGATTTTCATTGTTGTGCTAACTAGTCGTCATGCTTCTGAAAACCTTTAAGGCCAGATCTGGTCATTGTGAAACAGAGGCTTCCTCCAGCAGCTACCCGCAGTAACATCAGATGTTTAAATGACCGGTTAGAACGTCTTCCTAGTTTCTGCTTCAGATGAGTGTCACCTGCCTGAGTATAGAAAGGAAAACTGAGCCATCTGTCTTGCCTGTTTTCTGGTTCATAGGAGGCTACCTCTCCTTACAGGACTTGGGAGCACGAAGAGAAGTTTCTTGTGTCACTTCAGGGGCATTAGTTTTGGTCCCCTTCAGAACACCTGATGGAAGCTCCTAGAACAAGCAGACATTGGGCTAAATCAGTCTGCCCCTCTGCTTGCCTCCATCCTGCAAGTCTGTGCCTCCTTCCTGCTTATGCTCTTCAGTCCCAGGGTGGAGAGCATGATGGATGCATTCTCTCCACAGTCCAGTCTTTTTTTTTTTTTTTAAGATTTTATGTATTTATTTGACAGAGATCACAAATAGGCAGAGAGGCAGGCAGAGAGAGAGGGGAAGCAGGTTCCCTGCTGAGCAGAGAGCCCGTGGGGCTCGATCCCAGGACCCGGAGATCATGACCTGGGCCGAAGGCAGAGGCTTAGCCCACTGAGCCACCCCGGCACCCCCAGAATTTCTGATTACGTGCTCTCTTGGTCTCAGACTCTAGATTCCCTTTGAGTCCTGGGCTTTGGTTTAAAATGTATTAGCTGTCACGTTTTAGAATTTGTTTGCCAAAGTCTACGTCAGAGTTTGGAAAACTAGGAGGAGGACCGAGGTAGTCTGCTGATGTTCAAAGTCTGCTGAAGTGTTTTCAGGGTTGTGGTTTAATTTTTTACTCTGTTGAGTCTCTTGAGCAACGAACGGCCACAAAATTGATTGGCCAGCAATAGCATTGAGTACAGTTAATATTAAAAGTGCTTATTTGGGGATAATAAAAGTTCTATCAAATCTGTTGAAGAGGTATTTGGATCTACCAAATAGTGCAGGGAGAAAGCTGAATTCAGAATATTAATAAATAATAGACCATATAAGCCATTGCCAGGGAAAAAAGTTGCACTATTAATTCTTCTGTTCAATTTTCCTTCTGTTGTGTTTTTTTTTTTCTTTCAATTAATCATTGACTGAGGGGACGCCCGCAGCTGCTCTCTTAATTATAGTTTTAGAACTGAATTTCTCTGTCTTCCTAATAGAAAAGGTAAACTTCTCTTGCCGATATTGGTATCTTGGTGGTTGTGGGAAGTTCGCTCCCAGAAAAAAACAAACACAAAAACATTCTCTGCCCAGGACACGTCACCAGATATATACAGGCTCATCTCTCATTGAGCTAAATATCTTCCTCTTTGGCACCAAGAATGATGTAGTTGGTGCCATATTTTTCAATCTGTCTGCTCTGACGCCAGCAGCTGTTGCAGGCTCCGTGTTCCCAGGCACCCAGGAAAGCGAAGGGGACGTGTATAGTAGGTAGCAAACGGATCTGGATATAGAAGAAGCAGCTGGTTCAAAACCCCATCGGCTGCCTTGCTGTGTTGGAGCTGTTCACACGTGGGTTAGATAAGGCACGGAGTCCTCCTACACGGGTGCGGAAATGAACCAGACAAGTCTGGCTCTTTGGGCAACCCGTCCACCTCCAGAGTGCTTGCTTGCCTTCCCTGCAGAGGGGCTGGCAGATCCCTGGAATTCAGACTTCAGTGATTGCTAGACAGAGCCCTCAGACCGGCTAGTCCCTCAGTCTGCATCTTTGGTTCTTTGGAGATAAATGAACAATCCTTTACCGTCCTTTGACATGCGTCTTAGATCAGACAACTCTGCAAAGGCTGCTCTGTCTTCCGGCTTCTCCCTGGTTTTCCACGCACCTGCTTTTCTTATTTGAACTTATTTTTCCTTTTCTTTGAAAATCTACCAGATGCTAGATAAGCCATTTTCTGAATATTGGTCATTAAGCAAGACTCGAATATATTTTTTTTCTGAGTATTTATTTTCCTCTGGTTTAGGCTTTAATTTCAGAATTTACAGAGATTAACTATCTTTTCTCTGATCCCTTTCAGAGTAAATGTGTCAAATATTGGCCCGACGAGTATGCTCTGAAAGAATATGGGGTCATGCGTGTTAGGAACGTCAAAGAAAGTGCTGCTCATGATTATACATTAAGAGAACTTAAACTTTCAAAGGTCGGACAAGTAAGTATATTGTCGTATTTTAGAGACTTTAGTAACTGGTTTTGGCATGCAATAATCCGAGGTCATGTGGTTACTCATATTTGCATGCATTCATGGCCTTGTTCACTCACTGATTTATCGGGTGCCTTCTAGGGACCAGGTGCCCAGGTGCATACTGATACATTGCAAACAGGATGGGGGTGATCCCTGCCCTCACAGAGCCTAGGGAGATGGAAGGTTAAAAACTCAGCAACCAGTTAAGCTTTCCAGTTGGTCTGAGTCTATGAAGGCTTCAGGAAGTTACGTTAGAAGCAACCGGGTACCTGAGATGGAGTAGCCAGGGGGGGCCTCTCTGAGATCGTATCACTTGAGGCCAAGGTCGGGGAGCCAGGCATCCAGAGAGCCCAGGGAAGAGTGTTTCAAGCAGCGGGAACAACTCAGTGGCAAAGCCCCTGAGGCCAGTTTCGTGATCAGAGTCTGTGGCATCTGATCTTAACTGCACGTAGTTTAAGTTTGTCACTGGGGTGACTAACTTTATAAAGCAGGGTTAGATTTGGATTCATTTTTAATTTCGTGGTTAGAGGGGGCTTATGTTTTCAAGGTCGTTTGGGGACCCGGAGATGAGTGAAGTCTTTGAGGAATTGGAATCACATAGCAGTGAGGATCCCCATACACAGACAGCCGTGGTCCCTAGCAGACAGGCTGCAACAGGTCTGAAGTGCCATGAAACGTTGCAAAGGGGCTTCCTTCTGGCTGGGACGTCAGGGAGACTGTTTCAGAAGACGCTGAGCTTGTCTGGGTCAGGTTTCCACTGGAGAAGATGGTGGAGAGAGGGCCTCCTGGTGGAGGTGTCACTGTGAACCCCGGGCCTGATGTGCAGACTGAAGGGAAATGGGATTTATGGGGAATGAAGGCAAGTGGAGAATCAAGAGAATAAGCCGAAGAGAGGGGGGACCAAGTCGAGAAAAGTCTCAGCTGTCATGTTCAGAACGTGAACTCCGTGTAGTAGGAGGCTGGGTGCTGGGCGAGGCTGCTGCCAAGCGAACGCAGACGCAGAGCCGCGTGCCAGGAGTGTGTCTGACAGCCCCCGGTGGGGGGCGGGGGCTGGGCCGGGTGAACCGAGTGGCCAGCAGGACTGTTAGGAGGCTGTTGGGTGTTCTGGGTCTGGTGGCCTCCTCTCCAGGTCAGAGCCCAGGGACTCCAACACTTGTTTCCTTATTCCTGCCTTTGGAAATGAATATTATGCAAAATGCCAGAAGAAATGGAAGAGGAACGACGGACGGATGGACGGACGTGCCAGATGTGTTGAGGCGGTACCTGCAGGGCATGGGGAAGAATCGAACGCAGTGTGAGGGGCCAGTGGCGCTGCAGTGGGCGCAGAAGATCAGGCAGAGGCTGTGCGGGAAGGCAGGGCTTGCATGGTCCCGGGGAAAGGTGGTGCAGGGCGGTGAACAGAGGAGGAGCGCCTGGAGGATCCTGGAGGAGGTAGAGAAGGAGATGTGAAGGGGTTTGGTTACAGTGTGGGTGGGGGGGCGAGGGCGGTGTTAAGGATGGACCGCCAGTTCTCCAGCTTGAGTGCTGGGTTGGTGGAGGGGTAGAAGGGTGAACGGGAGGAGGGACAGGTAAAGTGTGAGATGCCTTGGAGACGGCAAAGCAAAGAGGCCAGGGAGGCAGGAATGGAGGATGGTGATGGGGGAAGGTGGGTTCCAGAGCGTCGCAGATGGATGGCAGCAGGGTGGCAGGAGGAGAAGGTGACCACAGATACAGATAGAGGAGCCTACATGCAGTTTCTTGATGTTCTCCATGAGGCAAGGCCATCAACTGGCATTCGAAGGGAATCAGAGACGAATTATCTTTGGAAAGTGGGAAAAGTATTCAATAATAATGTATAGAGATGGTGAGGAATCCATTGAGTTTTCAGGCAGCACTGAATGCCCAGTTGAGCTGGTGAACATGAATGTTCAGTGACACCAACCCCCTGGTGTGATTTTTCTCCACGGGTATAAAACAGAGAAGGTGCGCTGTTGGTTTTGTCCAGGCCTGGGGCTTTGCCCAGGGGTGCGGTGGATGGAGAGAGGTGGAGAGAGGGTGAAAGGGGGATTGTCAGAATAATACACGGGGGTGGGGGGCACCTGGGTGGCTCAGTTGGTCGAGCATCCCACTCTTGATCTCAGCTCAAGCCCCGTGTTGGGGCTCCATGCCCAGCATGGAGCCTCCTTAAAAAAAAAATGTAGTATGTAGAACCCAAGCCTGACAAGGGGACAGTGGGGCCAGGAGAGGCGGGTGGAGAGCAGAAGAGGGCTCAGTGGTCTGCTGAGCTCCACGAGGTGGTCGGGGACGAAAGCGAGCTGGAAGCCTGGGCGGTTGTGGTCCGGGGTGGGATGCTGGAACTTCCGATGTTATCGGGGCTGCGGTTCTGCTGATGGTGGGGTGGGGGAAGGTGTACCCTGCTGCAGAGACAGAGAGAGAAGCTGGAAAAACATAGCTGTCAAGCAGAATGGAAGAGATTTAGAGGACACTGGCCAGAGATACCACATAGGTTCGTTCGGTTTTAGGCTCAGCCACCCATCTTCTTGTTATCAGGTGTTTCTGAGTAGCAGGTGGATGTTTCTTCAGTTTCAGTGATAAACCATCCATCTTCTTGCTAACAGAGATTTTTGAGCAGCAGGTACAGGAAATGTTGGCATTTGGGTTTGTGTTTTATACCCATGGGCTCAGGCGCCATCAGAGGACAGGTGATTTCTCCAGAATTCCTGGTCGCATGTTACCTGCTTTTTATAGAACACATTATATTTTTTTCTAAAGCGCTGTGACATGATCTCGTTACATTTCCTAGCAGGGAGGAGTTGGGTCAGAGATCTTTTGGGACAGAAATTTACCAAGGAGGAGGAGCAGGGATACGCTGGGCTTCTGGGTTCCTTCCCTGCCGTTCCTGTGTAGCCCCTGAGTTTGAGCTGACTCGTGTCATCAAGAAAAATTTTATCATGACATCAGTAACTTAAATGCACGTAATTCACAAAATGATCTTAATTGTGGTTCAACTAACTCGAATGTTCTGAAGGTCACTGGTGGTGGGCACTAGCTTCATTTTTCTTTCTTTTTTTAAAATCTCCTTTAAAAACATCAGTAGCTTGGATTTCCTTCAGATACAGAGGACAGAGTTGGAGCAGTCAGCAGGGCTGCTACAGTGGCCTCATCTGGGTAGACCCAGAACGTGGTGCTTTTGGTCTTTTCTAGACTTGACCTTTGTCAATGACCCCTGTCCTCAGAAGGGCACTGGTGACGGTGCTGCCAAGGAGTGGCTGTGTGTTTACTTGGTCTTGTTAAGTCCCTCTCAGTAGCTGGTGAGGGAGATGATCATTCCTCTTTGCACGTGAAGAAAATGAGGCTCAGAGAGGTCTGGAACCACAGTGATTATGAGTGTGGGGGTTCGGGCCTAAACCCAGCCTTCTGATCACAAAGCTTGACTTCTTACCTACTTTGTATTAAACAGAAGGTTAAAAGACTACAGTGAAATAATAAAAGTGGGTGTTTTGGGAGCGGCGGCGGGGGGGGGGGGGCTCGGTGTAAAAAGGCAAAGAGGAATACATGTCTTGAGAGGATAGCTGTTTTCTCATTTGCTGGGAGGAGAGCCCCAGGTCCCAGAAGCTTCAGTCGCCTCCTGAGTTGGGCTACCCATGGACGAGGAGGAATGGGGACATTGCCTGCCCCTGAGGATTCAGAAAGGTGACTCTGGTTGTAGCTTCCTGAGGAGCTAATTGCTTGCCTGGACATTTTGGTTCTTAGGACAGAGGCAAAGAGTTGCCTTCAGGATTGCTCAGCCAGATCCAAAAGGAGACTGATTGGAAACTCATCTGACCTTTACACGGAGCATGAGGAGACTTGGTGCCTGCCTGTTCCATTGGCTTACGTCAGGTCTGGGGAAGATCAGCACTGGATGATTCCTCAACCCCTTGATTTATTTAATTCTTTTCTCGTTTTTCTTGGCTCTACTCCAGGGGAATACAGAGAGAACCGTGTGGCAATACCACTTTCGGACCTGGCCGGACCACGGAGTGCCCAGTGACCCTGGGGGCGTGCTGGACTTCTTGGAGGAGGTCCACCATAAGCAAGAAAGCATTATGGACGCGGGGCCTGTGGTCGTTCACTGCAGGTGACTGGTCCCTGCCCCCTGTCTGGGCTGCAGCCTGGCCCTGCTCTCTGTGCCACTAGGGCTTGCTTTTACCCACCCATCTCAGCTCTTGAACTGTGAGAAAATTGTAATCTGTTTTTGAGGCATGCGCAAACTGCATTAAGGGACACTGACCCCAGAGTGTTTTTCTCATGGGTCCTGCGGGGCTGCCAGGTATTGGTGGTGGCCGGGCAGAGGGTGGTGAACTTAATCCTTATTTTCAGGGAGCCTTTATGTAGTCTAGCAATGTCTGCTTGTGTTTTTGCTTTTTAAAAAAAATATGGTGATTTAGAATTCATCACTTTGATTGTGATCCCATTCTCTTCTGCCACAGAAATAAGATACATTCCCCTCCCCTCTCAATTTAAGCTTCAAAAGATTTTTGAATTTGCTTCAAAAGATTTGGACCACTCCCCACCCAGGCTCTGGAAACCCCGCCCGTGGCCCCTCACCATGGTTTACAGCCTGCTGGCACCCAGGGCTGGGCTCATGGTCATACTGGGGAAAGTTTAGTTTCCCAAAGCTTATCCATACACTGTGCAAGTAGCTGTGTGTGAAACTTCACCTTTTTTTTTTCTTTTAAAGATTTTATTTATTTGTCACACAGAGAGAGAGAGAGAGAGCACGAGCAGAGGGAGCAGCAGGCAGTGGGAGAAGCAGGCTCCCAACTTAGCAAGGATCCCGATGCGGGACTCGATCCCAGGACCTTGGGATCATAACCTGAGCCAAAGGCAGATGCTTGACCGACTGAGCCACCTGACTGGAACGTCACTTTTTTAAAAGCTACTGTTTATTAAGCACTTGTTCTGTTCTAGCCTCTGAGCTTAGTGCTGCCCACACATGATTGACATTTGATCCACACAGCAACCTTGTAAATTGTACCTTGTACCATTATCCCCATTTTACAGACACGGAAACTGAGGGTCAGAGAGGTATGAGACTTGGCTCAGGCACATTGTACTAGAGAATCTGGGCTCCAGGTACAGTTTGGACTAACTCCAAAACCCTGTGCTCTTAGCTAATCTATTCTCAAATACAAATAGACAGTCTTATAAATACTCCCAAGAGCAGACATTGTTTCTGGTAATATTAATAGTTGGTTTTGAGTCTGAAACCCCCATGAATGACTCCATTGTCATTGCTCTCTGTCCTTCTGCCCATAGTGCTGGAATCGGCCGGACAGGGACGTTCATTGTGATTGATATCCTTATTGACATCATCAGAGAGAAAGGTAAGTCATCTGGAGGGCAAGAAGCGATAGTTCCCGTTTTTAGTTTATGGAAGGAACGTGCTAGTGAAAATAGCCTGGGGGGAGAGAATTTGAGTGTTAAAACATTTTCACAAAATCTGGGCTGAAGGCTTTGACTTTCTTTATCTTTGTGGGAGAACAAAAGTGATTCTATTTGAGCTTTTGACATGAAATGCAGCTTAGGAGCTGTGGGTCCCACTGCCATGGTCTCTTGTTGACGGTGTGGCGGTGGTCTCTGCCCACCTGCCTCATCCAGGCTGACGTTATGGGGTTGGAAAGCGAGGGGGTCCCGACCTCCAACACTTTCTCGGGTAATTTTCTGGAATCCTTTGTATCGGTCAGAAGGCCAGTGTAGCCCTTGGAACACGTTCAGTTAGAACATTAAAGACTAAATTTGCTCTCTCTCTGAGTCTGCTGAAAGTTGTGCCTTAAACCATTTCATCCCGGCCCTGCGGTTTCTCCTAATGCCTCATGGTGCTTGCTTTGCAGGCGTCGACTGTGACATTGATGTTCCCAAAACCATTCAGATGGTGCGGTCTCAGAGGTCAGGGATGGTCCAGACAGAAGCACAGTATAGGTTCATCTATATGGCTGTCCAGCATTACATCGAAACACTACAGCGCAGGATTGAAGAAGAACAGGTACCGGTGCCGGAGGGGCTGGTGGGCAGGTTTTCATTTTCTTTTCTGGGTAGCTCCACCAGATGTACTTTTCTTTTGAGCAGGATGGGCCTCTGAGAGATACCTGTCACTGTTTAGGAATGGGAATCTCATTCCCACCTAGGAAGGGCCTCTCTTTATAACTCTGATATTTCAGGACGGCTTAGCATAGGGGATTAGCTGCTATCGTCCTGGCCTGGCAGTTTGGGGAACTGCTCCATGGAAAAGTTGGGATTTTCCCAGACAGACCCGAGGAGCTTCACAGGGCAAGTTTGGAACTGAAAGCCTCGAAGTTTCCAGCCTGTTCTGGTTTAGATCCGGGCTGTCTTTATCCGTATCTCATCTCTTAAATGGATGCTTCACTCTTCATAGCACACAGTAGTTTGAACCATCAACTTGGCTGAGTTGGAAACAGTGAGATTTCAATTTTAATAAGCCATGCATAATGAAGAAGAATGTGGAGTTGGAGTGTTTCCATTTGAAGCTATTCATAATAGACACAAAGCTGAGTTAATTAGGAAGACGCTGAGAGGAGGGAAATGAGGAGACTGCTCCTTTGGGGATCTGGGCGTCTCCCCTACTCCCCTCTCAGCCCCGCCGCTCTGCTGTAGACGGGAAGTATCTAAACAGCACCGATACCTGCCTGCTTTACTCTGTGTATTGCCTTCCAGAGGACCCGGCTTCTCAGGATGCTACCTGCCGGCAAATTGTGAGACTCCCAGCCTAGCAGAACAGCAGCCACGTTATCAAAGCTTGGCTAGCCAAAGTAAGATACCTGTTAGTTAGCTTAGTACGTTCTCAGTTCACGTCAAAACACTAGAGGGGCTCTTGGGTGGCTCATTCGATTAAGCATCCGACTCTTGATTTCGGCTCAGGTCATGCTCTCAGGCTTGTGAGATCGAGCCCTGGTGTCGGGCTCCACACTCAGTGCAGAGTCTGCTTGTCCCTCTCGCTCTGCTCCTTTCCCCACATGCTCTCTCCCAAATAAATAAAATCCTAAACCCCAAACACTAGATTGTTTCATTGTACAAAAACATCTTTAGCAACAACAGTTTGGTATAATAATCAACAAAGTACTGGTTTTGACCTTCAGTGCCTTAAGTCTGACTTGGTGTCATTGTAAGATTTGCGAAATATTTAGATGGTTACTATAGGCTATTTTCTTTCTCTCTCTCTCTCTCTCTCTCTCCTTTTTTATTTTTTTAAAGATTTTATTTATTTATTTGACAGACAGAGATCACAAGTAGGCAGAGAGGCAGGCAGAGAGAGAGAGAGAGGAAGAAGCAGGCCCTCCGCTAAGCAGAGGGCCCTATGTGGGTCTTGATCCCAGGACCCTGGGATCATGAACTGAGCCGAAGGCACAGGCTTTAACCCACTGAGCCACCCAGGCTCCCCATATCTCCATTTTTTTTTTTTTTTAAAGATTTCATTTATTCGAGAGAGAGAGAGAAAACAAGCAGGGGAAGGGGCAGAGTGAGAAGCAGACTCCCCCTTGAGCAGGGAGCCTGAAGCAGGACTCAATCCCAGGACCCTGGGATCATGATCTGAGCCAAAGGCAGATGCTCAATGACTGAACCACCCAGGTGCCCCACTATAGGGTATTTTCTGTTTGTCTCCCAGTTATAGTGAATTTGGGCCAGGAATAGTTAAAGCATAAAGTTGCCCAAAGAGAAGGACTTAGGTCCTAATCAACACAAAGAGTATTTATAAACGTAGTATAAACACGGTACAAATTTAGGAATATCTTTTTTTTTAAACATTCTTTAAAAAGTTTTTATTTATTTATTTGACAGACAGAGATCACAAGTAGTCAGAGAGGCAGGCAGAGAGAGAGAGGAAGGGAAGCAGCCTCCCTGCTAAGCAGACAGCCCGACACGGGGCTCGATTCCAGGACCCTGAGATCATGACCTGAGCTGAAGGCAGCCGCTTAACCCACTGAGCCACCTGGGCGCCCCTAAATTCAGGAATATCTTGAAGCATATTATGTAATCTTGTTTAGAAAAGCTGGGGGAAAAGCTGTCATTTATTTATTTATTTATTTATTTATTTGAAAAAAGCTCCTTTTATTTCATTCAGAAGCTTCATTTATCCTTGTTTAGGTGACTTAAGAGCCTACCTCTCCCTTCCTTGATAGCAGTTCATGTGTTGTCATTACCATATACAGTCTCTCTGATCCTAAATCTCAAGCTGTATTTCGGATTTAGGAGCTCCTTTAAGAATATCTTCATCACTGCCGTTTTGGTAAAGAGGTACCGTCATCTGGTAAAAAGCTTAAGCAGTAGCCTTAAGAAACAGTGAGGTGGCCAGAGTTTTAATTTAAGCAAAGGAATGAAACTCTCTTAGGATCATTGATTATTCTTTTAAATACCATCATTTCCACAATTCTGAAGAGTTAAGGACCTTTGGGCCTGAAGGAATTTGCGAAAGAGGGTAGATGAAAAACGATCAGCATCAGGGGCGATGAGCCTGGGGAAGGAAGCAGGAAGTCACACCGGCACCAGGAGGAGGCGAAGCAGAACCAGGTGGGCGTCCAAGGGAAGGTGCAAGTGAGGCGAGTTTGAGAAAATTCTCAAGTTTTTATAAAGGGATCTTCCCACACTCTGCCATTTACTTGAAAGTAGATTTCTTCATTAACTTCCACTTACAGTATTAAATTTCTTTTTTTTAATTTGCAAAAACAGCATGGAATTCCCTTCACCCTGTTCACATTTCAACGCACTTTATCATTCATTTGTATTTTCTCTCTATATCTACGAAGTGTACTTTTAAAAATGAAATGCTCGTAAGTCGTCAACCTTTTTGCGCCCCTGCCTCTTAGTGCTCTGATGTGTGTGTCCTAGAAATGAAGACATTCTTCCACCTGACCACTGTGAAGTGATCAGAACCAGGGAGTTAACATTGATACAGCACTGTTTTCTAGTCTGCAGACCGTATCAAATTTTCCAGTTGGTTGTCCTGTCTTTCCGTGGTCCAGGGTCCCCTGGTGCATTTGCTTGTCACATAGCTTTACTTTCCTCTGGGACAGTTTCTCGGTCTTCATCTTCCTCGACCTTGCCGTTTTTGAACAGTTCAGGCCAGTTATTTGATGGAATGCCCCTCAATTTGGATTTGTCTGATGTGCTCTCTTGATTAGATTCAGGTCATGCGTTTTTGACAGGCCTGTCATAGAAGCCATGTTCCGTCCTGATACCTCCCGTCAGGAGCACCTCTGTTGACGTGTTTCATGGCTGGTGGTGTTCTCTTTGATCACTTGTTGAAGGTGATGTCTGTCAGATTTCTCCACTGTACAGGGACGATTTCCCCCTTTTTATTTTACTTTATTTCATTTATTTATTTTTTTAAAGATGTATTTATTTGATAAAGAGAGCACAAGCAGGGGAGTGGCAGGCGGGGGGGAGAGGGAGAAGCAGGCTCCCCTCGGAGCAGAGAGCCCGATATGGGGCTCGATCCCAGGACTCTGGGATCATGACCTGAGCTGAAGGCAGATGCTTAACAACTGAGCCACCCAGGTGCCCCGATTTCCCCCTTTTTACTTAGTATCTTATAGGAAGATGTTTGAGACTATATAAATAACCTGCTTTCCATCATTCTTTTTGCCTAGTAATTTTACATGTACTCACTATTGGCCTGGAAAAATTACTCCTGCTATATCTGCCCAGTGGTGGTTTCCTACTTCCATAAGTCCCTTTTCATTTATTAGTTGGGAGCCTTCTCTAAGGAAGAGCTTTCCCTTCTCATTCATTCATTCATTCATGTCAGAATGGTTGATAATCCATTACTACTATTTATTTTGTTGCTTAGATTGTCCCAAATTTGGCTAGTGGACACCTGTTCAAATTGGTTCTTCTGTCCTTTTGATAGTTCCCATTTTTGAGTACTTCTTTACCCTTTTTTTTCCCCTTAAGATTTTATTTATTTGTGTGACAGACAGAGATCACAAGTAGGCAGAGAGGCAGGCAGAAAGAGAGGGGGAGAAGCAGGCTCCCTGCCGAGCAGAGAGCCTGATGCGGGGCTCGATCCCGGGACTCTGGGATCATGACCCGAGCTGAAGGCAGAGGCTTTAACCCACTGAGCCACCCAGGCACCCCCTGGAATGGGTAGTTTCTATATAACTTATTTAGAATTCCTTTGGAAGGAAGATTTGTCTCTTCTATTTATTTATCCCATTTTTCTTTCTTTTTATTTATTTATTTTTTTTGAGAGAGAGAGAGAGTGCATGTGCACACAAGCAGGGGAGGGGAGGAAAAGAGGGAGAGGGAGAGAGAATCTTAAGCCGGCTTCTTGCCCCCCCACGCCCCCTGGCATGGAACCTGATGTGGGGCTTGATCTGACAACCCTGAGATCGTGACCTGAGCCAAAATCAAAAGTTGGGCACTTAACAGACTGAGCCACCCAGATGCCCCAAGAAGATTTTCATTTGTCCCTTTTCCTCCTGCTCTTGGCTTTTGGGCTTTTTAAAAAAATTAATATATGCTTTATTTTGTAGTCTTAATTTTTTTTTTTTTTTAAGTAATCTTGCTGCTCAACATGGGGCTCGAACTCACGACCCTGAGATCAAGAGTCGCATGCTCTACTGACAGAGCCAGCCAGGCACCTCAAGCTTTTTTTGTAAATTAAAGTTTAAGAACGGACTGCAGTTAATTTCACATGGCAAGACATTTAATGCCAGATGATTTTCGAGACTTGTGGTTGGACCCTCCTCTCAACCTTGACTGTGTGTCAGCTGGCAGGGCTGTAAGATTTAGTATAAATATTACAAAAGGTTTGGTAACTCTGCTATGTCCTTGAATTCAGGGGAAGGATAGATCAATTTCAGACCATTTTTTTAGGGCTCCGTAACAAATCTCCCTCTACACCCCTCCCCTGAATCAAAACAATCTCCATCCCCTGAGATTTTTTCTTGTTCTATACGGACAGCCTGGGCTGTCACAGTCCTGAGAAATGAACTTATCCGATTTGTGGATCAGTTTTATTTCTTGTTCTTTCTAAATAAGCAGAGAAACTCCAGTATTTTTATGCTTTTCCTTGAGCACCTTAATTGACTGAAATAATTCCTGTCCCATTTGTATTAAGTATTCCCCATTAGAAAATTCTTTTGTAATCACTCTATATAAAAATACTGATTTTTTTCAAGAAAGTATTTAGTAGGGAGGGAGAAACAGAGGTTGCTGTTCAGTGGGTATAGACTTTCAGTGATCTAAGACGAAAAAGTTCTAGAGATCTGATGTACAACAATAGCGTATACCTGACAGTATTGCATTGTGCACTCAGAAGTTTGTCAAGAGCCTGTATCTCATGTTGTCTGTCGCTTTTCTTTTACCACAATTTAGAAAAGTGTTGAGCAGGAAGCAAGCTCGTACTTCAGCTTATTGATTGTTTATTTCTTTAAAAAATAGAGTTAGGATTTTTCAACTCCAGAATAAGGTTTTTTTGTTTTTCTTTTTTAAGTTATTTTAATAAGGCTCCACACCAGTGTGGGTCCCAACACAGGGCATGAACTCACAACCCTGAGATCAAGACCTGAACTGAGACCAACAGTCAGATGCCCAACTGTCCAGAACGAGTTTTAAAATAAGTGATGTTCTCTGCCAGGTCTTCCACTTAATATATATATTTTTAAGATTTTTATTTATTTGACAGAGAGAGATCACAAGTAGACAGAGAGGCAGGCAGAGAGAGGGGAAAGCAGGTTCCCTGTGGAGCAGAGAGCCCGATGCAGGGCTCGATCCCAGGACCCAGAGATCATAACCTGAGCTAAAAGCAGAGGCTTTAACCCACTGAGTCACCCAGGCGCCCCTTAATATTTCATTTTAAATTCTGTCTTTTAAAAACTCATTTCTTGGGGGAGTCAGTATTTCAGTGCTAAGAATCTGTGGCTGCTTTTTGAGGCCTTTCGATTTTTTAAAAACAGCTGTTCAGGGACGCCTGGGTGGCTGAGTGGATTAAAGCCTCTCCCTTCAAATCAGGTCATGATCTCAGGGTCCTGGGATCGAGCCCCACATCGGGCTCTCTGCTCAGCGGGGAGCCTGCTTCTCTTCCTCTCTCTCTCTGCCTGCCTCTGTGCCTAACTGTGATCTCTGTCAAATAAATAAATAAATAAATAAAATCTTAAAAAAAAAAAAAACAACCCTCAGTTTTTCAAAACATTAAAATACTGTGTAAACAAAACATTTTCTCCTCGGATTTCTTTTTTGTAACTTCTTTCCTAGACCGTAAGTTTTTTGTTGTTTTTGTTTTTTTTAAGATTTTATTCATTTACTTGACAGACAGAGATCACAAGTAGACAGAGAGGTAGGCAGAGAGAGAGGAAGGGAAGCAGGCTCCATGCTGAGCAGAGAGCCCGATGTGGGGCTCGATCCCAGGACCCTGAGATCATGACCTGAGCTAAAGGCAGAGGCCTTAACCCACTGAGCCACCCAGGTGCCCCAGGTTGGGCTGTTTTAGCAGTCTAATTAATAGTGGCTTCAACAGGACAGAAGCTCCTTTCTCTTCTAACATAAAAATCCAAGTTGGCAGGACATTTGGGAAGGAAGTGGGCATCACAGCTCCACGGGGTCATCCAAGGGCCCCGGCACTTTGCATCTTATCACCCAGTTGTCCTTTAGGACGTTTCCTTTTCCACACGGTTGCAGACTGCACGAACGAGTGGACAGACAGCAAGCAGCTAGGGGCCTGTTAATGTCAAGCTTTTTCTGTGAAGAGTCAGACAGCAAATCTCTTAGACTATGCACCTTCCTTTTTATTTTGGTCCCATGTTCACATATGGTTGCTTTATAGTTTATAGGTTGGAGTCATAACAACTCTTGTTATGCAAAAAAAGATTTTCTGCTTTTTATTTGATGTTTTGGGGTGAGTTTTGAGGAAGGAGAAGAAGAAGAACCAGTGGATTTAAATTTGTTTTATGTTTCATTTTGTTTATTTATTTATTTTTATTTTTTATTTTTGAGGATTTTATTTATTTATTTGTCAGAGAGAGAGAGAGCACAAGCAGGGGGAATGGCAGGCCCAGTAGGCAGAGGGAGACACAGACTCCCCGCTGAGCTGGGAGCCTGATGCAGGGCTCAAACCCAGGATCCTGGGATCATGACCTGAGCCAAAGGCAGATGCTTAACTGACTGAGCCACCCAGGCACCCCTTATGTTTCATTTTGAAAAAAACCTTAAAATAATAGTACTTATACCTATGTTTTCTTTTGTCACATTTATTCCAAGTTTTTTCCCATTTATTCTTAGTAATTAAAATAAATAATTAATTAAATAAATTAATAATTTATTAAATTAATTAAAATAAAAGAAAATAAAAATAGATTAATTAAATAAATAAATTTTATTTATTTGACAGAGAAAGAGATCACAAGCAGGCAGAGAGGCAGGCAGAGAGAGAGGAAGGGAAGCAGGCTCTCTGCCGAGCAGAGAACCTCATGCAGGGCTCGATCCCAGGACCCTGAGATCACAACCTGAGCCGAAGGCAGAGGCTTTAACCCACTGAGCCACCCAGGCTCCCCCCCCCCATTTATTTTTTATTATTAAAGTAATCTCTATACCCCACATGGGGCTCCAACTCACAACCCCAAGATCAAGAGTCACACACTCTTCTGAGTGAGCCAGCCAGGCATCCCTCTTTTTCAGCAATCAAATGTGGCAGGCACAGCTGTCAGCCCAAGTGCACCCCTCATTTCTACCCCTGGAGCTGCAGGGCAATAGCTAGGTTTGCAGTCAGACACTCAGCCAACTGAGCCACCCAGGTACCAGTTTCTTCCAGTTTCTTTTTAAAATACAAATACCAATAATCTACACACAATAGATAACACTGTTTTATATGTTTAGAATGTTCAGCCAGATGGTTTCATACTGTTTTATTGTTTTGTAATTTGTGTTTTTCCACTTAACATTGATTATGAAAACTGTTTTGATAAACACAGTTTCTCTCTCTTTTTTTAAAGACTTTATTTGACACAGAGAGAGAGAGATCACAAGTAGGCAGAGAGGCAGGCAGAGAGAGAGGGGGAAGCAGGCTCCCTGCTGAGGAGAGAGCCCAATGCTGGGCTCGATGCTGAGCTCGATCCCAGGACCCTGAGATCATGACCTGAGCTGAAGGCAGAGGCTTAACTCACTGAGCCACCCAGGCGCCCCACACAGTCTCTCTTTTTGTTGTTTCTCTTCACTGTTACATATTATTTTATGGTATGAATACATCATATCGATTTATTCTCTTCATGTAGACATTATTAAGAATAACATGTCACTGGACATCCTTTTATAGCCCTTTTAGGCTTCTGTGTATGAGTTTCTCAAGAAGCAAATGTTCGAGGTTGTCGAATGTAGTTTTGTTATTACTGGATACCAACTGGTCAGTCCTGCGAGTTCGGACCAATAGTGCACCAATTTAGCCTTTCCCTAGCGGCGAGTGGAAGTCCCTGCTCTGTGTCAGTATCTGATGTGAATACCCTTTCTGATATTTGCTGATTTTCTTCAATAATCATTGAATGAAGGCAGCATTATATAATGATGATTGGTGGGTTCGGTTTTCAGAATTGGTCGTTTTTAGGTGAACTTAGGAGTGAAGAGTGATAAATTGTGTAACCGGGATGCCTACCAAATATAGTTCACTCTGCATCTGTAATGAGATTCCATTCTCCTGGTTTTCCTTGCCAATCCCCCCCCCCCCCCAAGAATATCATTAGAGCCAAAAATGAAGTTGTAAAGATGCTAGGGTCTTTTCTGGGATGGAGGTGGGAGGCGGGGAGGATATGGTAAAGCACTACCAACTTCTGTACCTGTAGGCCATTTTTACACGGGGTGAACTTACTTCTGGAACTCTTTTCCCAACTGTTTATCTGAGAATCATTAAATGTGTTGCAAGTGAACTATGAAATGATTAGATGTTAATGTGGCAAAGAAAGTGAGAATTCTCTCTTAGTTCAGAAATAGATACATTTGGTTTAATATAGTAAGTTGTTAATGCATGACTCTATGCTTTTGAATTATATGGTTCAAAAGTACTTTTCACTTGTATGGTGTTATTTACATTGAGGTGAATTCCCTAACATTTGATCAGTGTGTCATTATTCAGGGTACAACCTTTCTGTCTGCCTGTCTGTCCGTCTGTCTTTGGTAAAATGCCTCTTTGCTTCTTTTTCCCTTTAAAAAAGTCCATTTCCTCATATATGCACTCTTCACCTTTCAGAAAAGCAAGAGGAAAGGGCATGAATATACAAATATTAAGTATTCTCTAACGGACCAGACAAGTGGAGATCAGAGTCCCCTCCCGCCTTGTACCCCAACACCATCTTGTGCAGAGTAAGTAGTAACAAAGGAAATTCTTTCTATCCGAACACAGTCCTATAGAAAGCTTAAAAACCAGCAGGTCTTTGCAGCACATGCCTGTTGTTATTGTTACCCTGCTGATTAGCAAGTGTGTCAGTGGCTTTCTAAACTAAATTTTAATTTACCTAAACCGAAGGCTGATTGGTACACTAACTATGGTTATGTGAGGTTATCAGTCTATCCAGTGGTGGTTCTCTAAGAAGAATCTAATTTTCCTTTTTACGGGGTGGGGATGATTTCTTTTGTTAATGACAGACAACAAAGGTAGGTAACGCCCCTTTGGTTGTTTTAAGACTCTTTGCTAAATAAAAGTAAGTAATACTTACTTTTATTAATGTCTCAACACCATCACGATCTGCTAATTTTCCTGTCAGCAGAGAACAGAAATCTGCTTTGAGCCTTTAAACTAAGAGTCCACGAACTGGAGGCCTAAGGCCAAATTCTGGCATGCCTGTTTTTGTACAGCTCACGAATGGTTTTTAAGGTGTTATATTTAAAAAGAAAAAAAAAAGGCAGCACAGAGAATATTATATGCCAGAGACTGAGACAGAAAGACTTTGCCAACCCCTTGTTTAAGCTAAAATATGTGTTAGGAAAACATTTGTTAAATCGATTATGTGAACGACAGTCTTAAATTATTGTTTTTCTATATATTCTAAGGTAGTCTGTGGTATAACATTTACTTTTTATTTTTGCCCAAGAGTCTTATCTCTGTTTGCTTCTGATGTGGATTTTTAAACCCCTGCTGACTTTAATACTCTATATACACATTTTAGATAGCAAATATGAGGCTTGTATTTACATTTGGCTTCTAGTTAACATTGAAATGAAATTATACAGCAAAAGTATTCTCTCCTCCAAGTTGCCTCTTCCTTCTGCCTGCTTTTTGCTTTCCTGGTGGACTGATCGGGAAAGTTGATATTTTAAATTGCTGTCTGCCTTCATGTGCCGTGGCGCCAAGCTCATCAGGGCTCTGAGTCCTGGCCAGAGAGCTTTCCCTGAATATTGGCACAGTGAAGGGACTGTGAGCACTCCCTTACTGCCAGTGGCCTCTCCACGTGACACATTCTCTGCCTCTCCACTCCCATTGTGTTCCTTATAGGCTGTAACCCAGGATACCTCGGACCCCAAGCCCCTTCTTGTCCCTCTCAGGTTGGCATCTATGGCTGCTGGGCCCTCTGTCCCCCAAGGACTGCTCGGATCTCCATTCTGCTCAGTAAAATGGAGTCTGGCCTCTGGTGCATTGGCCCTCCATCCCAGGGCCCTACACCACCCTGAGCTTCTCCCTCACTGTTCCCCTTCATGTAGTTGGATTCAGGGTTTCATGGGTCTGTGGGCCTCCCGGCCCCTGCTCTTTCCTTCCTTGGACCTCTTGCCTGTTAGGATCCCTCTGCTTGAAATGAATAGCGGTCCTTCTATGTGCTCACATTTTACCCTGCTTGAAGGCCTTACTCAAAGACCTCATCGTATAGGCCTCCTTTGCTCTGCCTGCCAGAAAAACGGCTCGCTTTCCTCCAACCACAGAGAACACAGGGGCTCAAGGCTCTTACTCTGCTGTTAGCTTGCTTTTGTATGTTCGTGTCTCACAGCCCGTCCTAGAGCGTTAGCTCCTGGGGCCCGTGTCTGTACTGTCTCGGGTTCCCCAAAGAATGGATTATGTGCTTTATAAATACCGTGTGTGCTTAGCATAGTCAGCGCTTTTATTCATGTTTTCTTTCTTCTTTTTTTCTTTTCAGAATGAGAGAAGATAATGCTAGAGTCTATGAAAATGTGGGTCTGATGCAGCAGCAGAAAAGTTTCAGATGAGAACACCCAGCAAGACTTCAGCACAGACACAGGTATTTACGTGGACGTGCTCCTGGTGGTTTATGTCATTGGTGGGGTTTTTAACAGGCAGATAATGTGTGAGCGTTCTAGCGAGGGGCCCCATAACGAAGTTTTACAAACCAGCCTCTTTTTTCTCTTCCTAAGCTCCTTTTTCCTAAGCTGGATTTATTTTTGAGTTCATTAAGGATTGAAATCAAATTCGGAATTAATTCTGTGAGGGGCAGAGCTGGTACTTACTACGGAGAGACGGTTGATGTGGGTGAGGAAGGGCAGGGGTCCCTATACCTTCCATTTGTATTAGAGTCGGTTGACCCAAGCTGTGCGGGGAGACAGTCTTTGGGGGCCCGGGAAGCAGGGGGACAGCTCTGGAGGGTTGGCGTCAGGATGCCCGAGTTCTCATCCCCTTTGGCCCCTGACTAGCTGTGTGACCAGGCTTTGGCCTCCCTGGGCCTGCACCCCTCTCACCTCCACATCCCTTCCAGCACTGTCTCTGGGAACTCCTCTCCCTTGTACGTCTCCTCCCTCAGTCACCTCTATAGACAGCGACCCAGGTTGTGAGGGATGTTGGAAACTCATAGTTTCAGTATTGCAAATTGAAATTCCCATTTCAATGGGTAGTACATTTAAAAGATTTCAATGCACTTGAGAATGGTTTAATGCCTTGAGAAACTTTTAGATGTGTGCTCCTTAAAAATTCTAGCTTATTTCTTCCCCAGATGTGGACCTTTACCCTCTCCCTGAAAAGATCAAGAACAGATGCAAGAAAGTACATGCGAAGAATGAATTTGCATTTGGAAGGCTTGTGTTGTGGTTGACTACCTTTGGATAAGCAAAATTCAGAACCATTTAAAGACCACTATATTCTAACTCGACAATACCTAATTACCAATTACTCATTTCCTCAGATAAGAAGAAATCATCTCTACAATGTAGACAGTGTTATATTTTACAGAATTTTATTTTAAATTGAGGAAGCAGTTAATTGTGCTCTATATTTTAATGACGATGGTGATTCAAATTCTACTTATTGGCATTTTCTTTTCTTTTTATGACCTTAAAAATTCAATTATTTTTCTCTTTGTGAGGGATGACAGGGCTTTTATAAAAGGAAAAACGTTTTGGAAAAGGTGACAACATCCCGTGGGAGTGAGAACAGTTTCATTTATCATTGCTTATCCAGTAGTGGATAATTCATTTGATAGCCTCTTTTTTTGGCTAAATGATAATTAAGCCAGTGGCCCCAGACTGTCAGAAGTCGACTGTCTACCTTTGCATTGCCATTAAAAAATCATGGGAAAAAATAATCATGGAAACTTGGGAGAAAAGATGTGTTTTCTTCTTAGCAGATGACCAGGCTGAGAAGGATGTGGTGGGAAAATATTTGTCACGTTTTCTTTTCATTTGAGTCATTGTCTCGTATTTAGGGGGAAAAAAGCGCATGTGTGGATAACCAGCCAGTGTCGTGATCGATTGTTGGTGACAAACCACCCCAAAACGCAGCGGCTGAAACAATACTTCTCTTGTTTGCCTCCTCCCTGTTCTTCAGTCTGGGCTGGGCTCCGCTGAGCTGTTCCCGTCCTCTCGCTGGTGTTGCCCGTGTGGTCAGGGGTGGGTGGGCTTCTCTCTGCAGGTCCCCGGCCTTTCCTTCTGCGTGCGATGGCTCCAAGTGGCCTCGCCAGCAGGGTAGCCGGACCGCCTACATGGCCGCTCAGAGCGCCCAAGGATATCAAGCAGTAATGGCCAGGCCTGTTTAAGACAAACCCAGAACTTCCACTGCCCTCTCGTGATTAAAGCATCCCAGGGCCAGCCCAGGTTCGGGAAGGGGGATGGCACCAGGGCATGGAGCGGAGAGGTGTGATCCATGGGGGCCCCCAGAGTAATGGGCTGTGAGAAGCAGTGCCACACAAGAACAGCAATGGTTAGAAGTAGAAGCTGCTCGTGACCTTGGGAAGTGGAAGCTGCTTGCGATTGCTGGTGTAAGCTGTTAGTCAAACTGACAAATAGAGGGCCTTCTAGAAGCTTCCTGAGCCACTTCTGCTGGCTCTGAGCACATTTTCTGAACCAGCACTTGGGGAAACTGGTCTCTATGGAGGGCCGTGTGGAGGGGGCAGAGCATCTGAATGCAGAACCACCCTGTCCCGCGACTCCGGAGGAGGGAGGCGCAGGAAGCGCTTACTCCCCGGGCCGGTTCAGTCCGGCGCTGCCAGGAAGGGGCGGTGCTAACGCCGGTCCCGCTTTGATTGAATTAGCAGTGGCTCATTTTTGTTCTAATCAAGCAGTAGGATTTGCTACCGTTCTACCTGAAGTGCCTTCTCCAAAGACACCCTCTTTGCCCCGTGTGTGGAATCATCCTTCGGTGAGTGTGTTTCAGTGAAAGAATCACTGGTTGACTTTGTAAAGACAATAAAGTGCCATGGCGGCTTGGCCATTAGGTTACGGTCTCCTTGCGCAGTCTTCTTGCATTGGCTCCCGACCGGTCCATCCCCAAGTGCTTCGGTTCTGAGGTCTTTACCTCCCGTGAAGTCTTGAGGTAGTTTGGGAACTGCCTCCGCCGCCATTTTCACACACAAAATGCACAATGACGCCCCCCCACACCCCCCAACCCAGTGAACCTAGAATAGCTTTAGAACACTGGTGTGGCCCAGAGGTAATCACCTTCTAAGGGGAATGTCAGTGACTACTGTCTTCTTGTCAAGCCTGTAAAGCAAGAGATTCCAGTTCAGTATTTGCAACAAAGGTCTCGAATCCTGCTCCTTTTATTGCATTGTCGCATTGAATTCTCCTCCTTTGCCTTGATTTTCTGCTATAGTTGAGACTCTGGACTTTGAGGGCAAAGTCTTTCACCAGCATACAAGGGTTCGATTGTACAAATTTATCTGCTGCATTAATGTCTCCGCCTGTAGCTTAAGATGGAGTTGTTCCGTGCTCGGAACAGAATCGCCTAATCTGGGCTAGCTTTGCTTGTTACAGGACATTGATTTCATTTAGATTTCCCTCCACGAGGTCAGCCAACTCTCATGTTATGTAAACCTGTGCCAAGACAAGATTGTCCTAGCCCCTAGGTTGCTCAGGTTTGACATGTGTCTGGTGAAAAGGGGATTGCAGGTTCTCAGATGAGATAACTCTCCATGAGATGGAATCCGGAAGAGGGGTGGTGAGGATGTGGGGAGCTGGAGGTGCAGGTGTTAAAAAGTTGTGGAAATGGAAGTTCCAAAGAGGTGGTTTGTGAGGAGGTCAGAGGCGTGGGGCCCGCGCAGTCAGAACTTGAATAGGTTGATCAGGTTACCTGGCAAGTAAGTAGGTGTGATAGATACAGGGATGAAGTCTGCTCCTGGGTTGCTGGTAGACATTAAATTTGCACAATATCCTGTAGCTGGTTGAGTGTTTTAAAATGATAAGCGTAGGGTTTTTATATTTGGGGTGAAGAAATGATCTGACTCATGGTATTGGGGTTTCTTTTTTAAAAAAGCCAAATTTCAGAGTCCTAAGAGCTTTAAAAAAAAAAAAAGACACCTCACCTCCAGTGGGTGACCCTCCTGAAAATCATGGTCCTCTCTCCCATTGAATCAGTGACTTTTCAGAGGTGGCAAAACGGGCGTGAGAAAATTGCCGTCCGACTTTCTTGGTGTTTGTACATTCTTTATGGAGCCCAGTTGCTTTGGAACAGCCAAGAAGATTATCAAGATTATTTTTAGGGGTACCTTTACTGGGGATCTGAAGAACTAATATAACATCCTGGGTTATTTCTAGTTTGGGGGAATGTGGAAGGGTATGCAATTGTAAAGTGTTTTGTTGTAGCTTATTAATCCATGAGGGGAACTTAGACTGTAGACATAAGGACACACCCAGTGCAGTTTCTGTTTTCTGTACGTTGTTGGGGGAATAAAGTTTTATATAGCAAGCACATGGCCTCCCTGATTTCAGAATGCCTTTATGAGAATCTGTATTAGCCCTTAATGTTGTTGAAGCCTTTCTCCCTCTTCCTCTCGAAAATACAGTTTATTGTTTCTTCTATCATTGAAAAGTTTGTTCTTTTTTCACTATGGGCAGTTCACACAAGGCAAAAATATTAAACAGTTGGTTTTAGTGTGTTGTATAACTTTACTGTATATCAAACTAATTTTTACAAGTTTTCATCCTAAACCTCAAATCATGTAATTAATAATTTGCCTGTTTATTTATGACATAATTGTGATTCTTTTATTAATAAAAGCTAATGGAAAAGGATCCTTTATTAAGCTGATGACTAGACCTACATTTAATTTTCCTGCAGTATATGAAGTATTGTACCAGAGTATTAAAAGATATGTAATATTTTATTGATAAATCTATCCTTTAAAAGGAATACGTTTTAGGATGTCATCATTTTGATGTGAATCATGTAAATGTTGATAATATGCACTGTTTATTATACATTTAGTGTTTCGAGAGATTCACTTAATTGCCTTTTTGCCCATGTATTATGTAGTCTGTTTGCAATTTTTTTTTTTTAAATGACATGGAAAGAATAGTTTATGTAGAGAAACATTAGTGGATGTTAATTGTCTCCCCACCTATATTTATGGGTGTTAGTTCAATTGCATTGCTAGTTGCAAAGCCGTATTATCAGAGTAAACGTGTATTTGTAAACTGTATGGGAACTAAAAATTAGGAATAAAACCATTTTCTTATTTTATGGTATTAGTCATTTACTTCATTGGAAACGTCCAGGAAAAACCGGGATGATAGGTCACTCAACCTTTTACACTAGCCAAATGCTGACATTTAGCAGCTCTTATCTGGAAGGTAACTGGGAATTCGGAATACATGAGTCAGTTCCTCAAGCATTCCTTCAGTGCCCACTCTGACTAGCTTCGGGAGACAGGCAGGGGATGTTATTTCCAAGAACTTAGGAGTAAGTAACTTATAGAAAGTATGTCTATAAAACATAGAGGAAACATACAAACAATGTAAATGGTACCCGATGGGGCTATGGAGTGCCGATGATAGAGAAGGCCCGTAGGAGTAAATTGTGTACCACAGGACACTGTCTCGTCCCTTTAGATTTAGGCCACAAGCAAACAAGTCCATTTGCTGCTTCGGACATGAACATTGGCAGAAAGAAACTGTTTTATAAGTAACGCAACCGGTAGTTCTCAGTTCTCTGTTGTAAATCTAAGAAGAGATTCATATTATTTACACTGTGAAATATTATTGTCCTCTCGGTCTCAGCCGAGTTACTCAACGCGTATCTGTCAGGTTTAGCTGTTTTCACCCGTGAGACCAGTCCTCTAGCCATTCAAAATAGGGAGCCCCTGGGCAATGCCAGACACTGCCCCTGTGCTAGACTCCGGCCGAGCGGTGACTGGCACAGACATGGTGGCCACCCTCCCAGGGGTGACGTCCTAGTGGGAGCTGGGCCTTGCACAGGTCAGAAGGCAGAGATTCCCACTGGGATGCAGAAAGTGCTTGAAGATGCGGCTGCTCAGACACAACAGGAAAGGCAGAGATCAGACAACCACTTCCAAACGATGAGGGTTATGAGGAGGGGCTCTGTTGTCTCTCCCAGGGGCACGTAACCTTCCGCAGACGGAGGGCCACTGTGCCGCTGTGCTGGTGACCCTCTGGGGTTCCAGAGACGGTGCTGGGTGCGCTGCCAGCCTGGAGATGCCTCATTCCCCATAATCCTTCCTGAGATCCTGGGCTGTGCATGCTTGAGAAGGCAGCGGCAATATCTTGTCTTTACATGTCATGAAAGAGCCTTCCAGTCTACAGTTCTATGCACAAAGAAAGCCCCCCGAAAATGTGCAGATTAGAGACAAAGCGGGAATTCCCATAACAAATCAGTTGTGGATGGAGAACTGAGGGTTGGATGGACTCGGTCATCTTGTCAGTGAAAAAGCTTCTGAGGAAAGTCCCTACTCATTGTTGGGCCCTGCTACATGTATGCTTTGCATGCAGCCATTTGCTTTGGCTCTGGGAGAGGCCACACAAAGGGACCGTCAGGACCTCGAGTGAATGGCTTCACTGCAGGTGCCATTTCCCGCCCAGGAGCTGGCGATGCTTCCAAGTAACTGAACTTGCAAAATGATAATGAGTCTGAAATAGAGATTTGCTGTTTTATCAATAGCAGCCGTTACCAACGAGCTGCTTTTCGTGTCATTTCAGGTCAGACAATTGAAATCCTGAAGTGATATCATGATATAAAATACCGCTTCTAAAATGAAGGTTGTAAGAAAGTGATACTGCCCGATAAAGCCTGCCGGCAGCATGTGCACAAAGGGATTGCAGACTTGAAGTCCTTGCTACCTGATAAGACTGTATGGTTATACGGGACTGGCAGGGATTTGGGCTTCAGATTCTCTTCCATTCAGCAAAGATGACATCCACACCCCAAGGGGCTAGTCACCGAGGAATGGATGAACAGAACTGTTCCTGCTTTCGAGGCGCTGGCTCTAATTGGAGGGAGGCAGATAGTTCTAATTGGACTGGAGGAGACAGTGTTCAGGTTGTTAATGTCAAGTGAAAGTTACATAGGAGTGGATTAGAGGGGAATTAGAATTCAGGGGTGGAGGTCGCTTGAGCTTCCTCCTCACCAGTGGGGAAACCCATGTTGTGTGTGTGTGTGTGTGTGTGTGTGTGTGTGTGTGTGTCTTTCTAAAAATGAACTTGCAAGCAATAGCTGTTTCTCTGTTCAACTCTTGCATCTCCATCACTGAACAAAGGAGAATAATTCTCTGTATTGTGAGCCATATGGATGGCCTTTCTAGCACTTTTGGGACACATTTTTGCAACAAAATGGAGTACATATTTACAAGTTTTAGTGTTTCCATTCTCTGTGTATCTATCCACTGCATTTTTAACTGTTCAGTTCTTGATGTCTAAATTCACTATTTTTGGTAATCTAGGCCAATTTTGCTGGGACTTCCTCGTATAATTGAGAGTGTACATTATGGTTTGGAATGAGCCATTTCACTCTGTAATCATCACCAACATCACATTTTTTTTTTTACGTTTTTTTTTTTTTTTAATTTACTTGACAGAGAGAGGTCACAAGCAGACAGAGAGGCAGGCAGAGAGAGAGAGAGGGAAGCAGGCTCGCCGCTGAGCAGAGAGCCCGATGCGGGACTCGATCCCAGGACCCTGAGATCATGACCTGAGCCGAAGGCAGCGGCTTAACCCACTGAGCCACCCAGGCGCCCCCAACATCACATTTTTAAAGGGAGAAATCAAATTCATGTTGTAGGGGCAAAGGATTTTTTTTTTTTTCCTGCATTGCGTTTTCGTAGACTCTCACAAAGCAAAGTTAAATCGTAATTTAGCTAGGGCACCTGGCTGGCTCAGTCCAAGGAGCATGTGACGCTTGATTTCAGCGTCGTGAGCTCGAGCCCCATGTTGGGTGTGGAGATAACTTAAATAAATAAAAAACTTTTAAAAATTGCAGTTTAGCTTTACAATTAACAAAGCTCCTTTATTAAGAATGATAACATTATATTCAAGCAGGACTATTCATGGAGAATTCAGGTGGTCTGAGCCCCTGAGTTTCATCAGTGTGGCTGAGTCTTGGAAATGATGGCATTTGAATGTGGCCTCATGATTCAGTCTCCTGTGCTTGTTTTGTTTTCAAACTAATTCTATTGTAGTAAAATACACAAAACATAAAATTGACCATTTTAACCATCTTTAAGTGGACAGTGCAGTGGCCTCACCCGCATTCACTGCTGTATGACAGTGACCACCATCCATCTCCAGAAGCATATCATTGTCCCAGCCGAAACTCTGCACCCATTCACCAACATGCCTTTGTTTTTATAGGGTTCCCCTCCTGAGGCTTAGGGCTCTTCTGAATTTTGGAATTTTGTGTATTTTTTGAATCAGTAATACATTCACTTAGAACAAAACATAAAAGGTTCAGTAGAGGGACGCCTGGGTGGCTCAGTGGGTTAAAGCCTCTGCCTTCGGCCCAGGGCATGATCCCAGGGTCCTGGGATCGAGCCCCACATCGGACTCTCTGCTCAGTGGGAAGCCTGCTTCCTCCTCTCTCTCTCTGCCTGCCTCTCTGCCTATTTGTGATCTCTGTCTAATAAATAAATAAAATCTTAAAAAAAAAAAAGGTTCAGTAGAGCACACAGGGAAATATCCCTCCACGCCTTTCTCCTGCCGAGAGTTTCCCATCACACCCCAAGGACTGTGAGCAACTTTGAACACATGTCCCACCATATAAGTGCTGGTTCCAGCAGGTCTTACACTTCTTACTGGATAGGTAATGCTGGATGTCCTCTAGTGAGGCTGAACCTGCTTTGTCCCTAGCAGCCCATTGCCTAACACTTTCATCTGCTTGGCATTTGTCAAACCTGCACCTTGTCTGCCCGGTGGGTAAAAAAATCATAGTTCGATGTCACTCTGTTTGCATTTCTCATGAAAGTGAGGCTGAGCATTTTCATGCCTTTCTGTGAACTCTTCATTTCGCTTGACTTTTTTTTTTTTAAGATTTTATTTATTTATTTGACACACAGAGAGAGAGAGATCGCTAGTAGGCAGGCAGGCAGAGAGAGAGGGGAAAGCAGGCTCCCCGCTAAGCAGAGAGCCTGATGCAGGACTCTGTCCCAGGACCCTGGGATCATGACCTGAGCCGAAGGCAGAAGCTTAACCCACTGAGCCACCCAGGCGCCCCGACATTTTTTCTATTGATTTCTGGATCTGTCTTGTTTTGAGTTTAGGAATAAACCTCTATTTTTCTAATTTACTCTATTTTATTTTCCCCCCACCTCCAGGGGAATAAAGATAATTGTATTCTCTACAACTGACTGAGGTGGCTGGAATTACCGAGTCACCAGGATTCCTTTCTGTTAACTACTCTTCTGTAGGTGTGTGCGGGATACACCTGACTGGGCTTGGAGTTGTGGTTTTGGCCTTGCTGTGATTATAATTCTCAGGGTGGGGGAAAGAGGAGACCAGGTCGGGAAATGCGTTCTCAGCATCGGGTCTCTACATCACTGCCACATGGGACTGGTCTTAATTGTCCCAGCAGTTGGGTTGAGAATGGCTTCAGATTTTCTTTCTTTTTTTTTTTTTTTTTTTCTTTTTTACAGATAGAGAGAGAGAGAGAGAGAGAGATTACAAGTAGGCAGAGCAGCAGCCAGAGAGGGGAGGAAGCAGGCTCCCTGCCAAGCAGAGAGCCCGATACGGGGCTCGATCCCAGAGACCCTGAGATCATGACCTGAGCTGAAGGCAGAGGCTTAACCCACTGAGCCACCCAGGCGCCCCTAGATTTTCTTTCTTTTTCTAACCCCCTCAGCTCAAGTTAGAGCCACAGAGGGGTCTGTTAAACACACACTTTTGGATTCCAGTAGTCCTCTGCTCTCCAGTGGCTTTGTATCATGCTCAGAATCAAATCCCAGTTCCTTACTGGGCTTCTGGAGTGGACAGAACTTCCCTGCATGGGACTCTCTTCCATATCTTATTTTATTTATTTATTTTTTAAGATTTTATTTATTTGAGAGTGAGCAAGTGAGAGAGAGCAAGAGCGTACAAGCAGGGGGAGAGGGAGAAGCAGACTCCTTCTGGGGCATCGAGCAGGGCGCCTGATGTGGGGCTCCATCTCAGGAACCTGGGATCATGACTTGAGCCGAAGGCAGATGCTTAAGGGGTGAGCCACCCAAGTCGCTCCTCTCCTCCATATTTTAGAGTATTTTGCATCCCTGGTCCTGACCTGGTAAATGTCAATGGTGCCCACAGTCCCTGTGGCAACCACAAGTGCCCCCATGCATTACCAAATTTCCCTGGAGGGGGTTAGTACGTCCCCTGGCTGTGAAGCTCTGTGTGATTCTCTACCCTCTGTCCATGCCGGGAGCTCCCTACAGTCATGCACTCACGACATCTGCCAAGTGGATTTCAGCAATGGGACATTTGCACGTGCTGATCCTCTTTGCTGAAATGCTCTCCCTCCCGATCTTCACATGGCTGACTTCTTGTCATTTCTATTTCAGTTCAAATGTCATCTTCCAAAAAATACCCCTCTGTGCCACCCTAAGCAAAGTGGAGATCTCCCAAGACACTCTCTGTTATGTCCCTGTGTCTTGTGTTCGCCACAGCACATGTCCCTACCTCCAGTTACCTGCTCTGTTTATTTGTTGGTTCATTGTCTTCTCCACTAGAATGTCCGTTCTGAGAGGACAGGGACTTTGTCTTCTTCTTTGCCGGATCCCTGATTGCTGCATTAACAATTTAACACAAACATAGTGGCTTAAAACAACACAAACTTGGGGCACCTGGCTGGTTCAGTTGGTAGAGCATGAGACACTTGATCTTAGGGTTGTGAGTTTGAGCCCCACATTGGGTGCAGAAATTACTTAAAATCTTAAAAAAACCACAAACTTACTATCTTATGGTTCTGGAGGTCAGAAATCTGAAATGGGTTTCACTGGAGTACAGCTGAGGTTTTAGGAGGGGAGCATTCCTTCTGGAGACAGTAAAGGAAAATTCACTCCCTTGCCTTTTCTACCTTCTAGGGCCTTCCCACACTCTTTGCCTCCTGGCCCCTTCCTCCATCTTCAAAGCCACAAACAGCTGGTCACATCTGATGCTGACATTCCCCACTCCTTATTTCACTTATAAGGACCCAAATGATTATATTGGGCCTACCCAGATAAACCAGGATAATCTCCCCACCTCAAGATTCTTAATTTAATCGCACCTACATAGTCCTCTTTGCCATGTTAAGTACATGGCACTCTGATCTCCTGTTGTTGCTTCCCATTGGCTCAATCCATTGACCTCACCTGCCATTGGCCAACCCACCTGTAAACCAGAGAGCCAAGGTGTCCAGGTGCTGGAGTCTGTAGGGCAGAGAATGGATCTGGGGTGGGGTGAGGGGGTAAAGAAAGAATAAAAAGTCCACTGGAGCTTCCGCACTCAAGGTGCAGTCTGCAACTGACACCGTCATCACCTGGGGTGCAATGCCCGTCTCAGGTCCTACTTCAGCCCTACTGAGTCACAACCTGCATTTTTACAAGATCACCAGAGGGTACATAGGCACATTTGTAGTTTGAAATGTGATGCAATGGAGGATTCCTGAGCTGCTAAATGCCACTGGAAATGATACTCAGGCTTAGGTCAGTTCGTGTCTGCAGACATGCGTTGAGAATCACCTGACGTCACAAGAGTAGCCACGAGGAGTAAGAAAAACCCAAAGGCTTGATTTCAGAGAACAAGACAAGCGTTATCCCACAGCAACTTGGAAACGGCTTCAGATATTCTTAGATATCATATCTACCAAGACCGAGTTTGTGAAATCCCAAGCATATGTGAAATCCGTCTAACTATGGGAAGAGAAGGGGAACGAATTTTAAAGGAAGCAAACTCTAAAATTAAAGTCTGTTCAGGAGGTGACAGATGTCTGCGTCCTGAGAGATTTCTAGACTTGTAAAAGCAATTTTTTCCCATCATCATTCATACATGTTTGATTGCTGATTTCCATATTACCATGTGTTTACCCTCCCCCACATTAAAATCAATTTCTGTCTTTTTAAAAAACAGATGATTGATTCCCCCAAGGGTTACTTTGTATGAAGTTTTTAGAAAATACCTAACAAAGGTTTGAGTTATGGACAGAAAAAAAACCCCCGAGCTTCAAGCACACGAATGATCCTCTAGCCGTGCCCTATTGAGAACTGATTTATTGTGTTTAATTCCTTTTCTGTATTTGAAAATGGACTAAAATCCTTGGCTGGGACCATATGATTCTTATCTTTATATTTTAGAATAAGTCATCAGGTTTCCACTAAGGGTAAGTTAGGATAAACATTTTGGTTAAAGATACTCAATACACTTGGGGTCCAGTGGAGATAGGACATTTCAGCCCTAAGTGTATGGATTTTCTTGGAAAATCAGGGCTTTGGGACAGCACAGGCTTGAATTTGTTTCCTGGTTTTGCCACTTACTAGCTGTGTGATGTTGGACAAGTCAGTTAAGACTTTGATTCTGATTCCCCCTTAGGAAAATGGAAATCATGGTAGTTCCTGTGAAGGACCATTGAGAACTTTATGGCAATAAATGCTCTCCCTAGCACTTAGTACATGTTCAGTAAACATCTGTGATCTTCCTGTAGGGCCTGGGAAGGTCCTGCCAGCCCTTAACATAGCCTGTTCCTGTGTTATACAGATTTACCTGTTGATGGCACATAGCAGGGAAGATGTGAATAAAATTCGCGGGTTACATTTGGATTTACACAGCCCTTAGAAAAGGTCATTATTGAGCAAAAATCTTTTACCTTTATTGTCAATTAGTACTGCAAATCCTTCACTAGCCTTCCTCCTTGGCACAGAATGCAAAACTTAATTCAGACACACCTTGGAAGTGCCAACATGGTTTTGTTTTTTTGCTAATGTCTTTTATTTTTTATTTTTTTGGAAAGATTTTGTTTATTTATTTGTCAGAGAGAGAGAGAGACAGAGGCAGGCAGAGGGAGAAGCAGCTCCCTACTGAGCAAGAAACCTGATGTGGGACTCTATCCCAGGACCCTGGGATCATGACCCGAGCCAAAGGCAGATGCTCAACCGACTGAGCCACCCAGGTGTCCCTGCTAATGGCTTTTAATCTTGGGAACAGAAATGGGTCAATCATGTCCTCTGCTTTGGCAAAGTGGGAAATTGCTTCAATCTGTTAAGAGGGTGTTTTGAAAGAGGTGAGATTGGGGGAAGGCAGAGAATAAAGACCCAGTCCTGAGTCCTGACTGTGTGACTTCGGCAAGTAACTTAAGATTTCAGAGCCTCCCTGAGAAAGAGGCTGATCATCACAATGTACCTCCAATGCAGCTGTGCAGAATCAGTGAGTTAGTAGACATACACAAACAAGAACAGCCATTCATTTATAGGAGCAAAGCAATGGAAGATGCCCCAGATGGCCCCTTGGGCAGAAGAATGGACAGACTCAGTAGGGGGTTTCCCATACGCTGGTGTCTGATATAGCAGAGGAGAGGGGTAGATCACATCAGGGTGGACCAACCATACAAACCAAGGGACAAGCAAATCATGGAAGAACATGAACAGAATGAGACCATTCATTTTGCCTCTTTGGCAACATAGGAAAGCAACAATGTGATGTGTGGGGAAAACAAAATTATTTGTATTAAAACTAGAGAGGAAAGTATGGGAAGGATAAACCCCCGTCTTTGGATAGTTGTCGCTTTGGCCTGAGGAAGGGAGGAGGATAATAGGATCAGAGAGGGGCCAAGTGGGGTGCCAGAGGCTTTAAAAATGTCTCTTTTCATTAAATGTTTCCATGTTATTAATTTTTATAGCCAATTATAGAAGATCATATGTTTGTAAGATTAAATGTTCCATGTATTCTGTTGAACATTCGAAATATTTCCACATGAAACATGAAGCAGGTTAATTCAGATAATAAATGAGATCATCAGCTTGTCAGTAGGAAGTTCAGTGATGCAATCAGCTCCATTAACAGCCGGTTGTTTCTGTTTATTGAGTGATTACTATACGCAGGTACTGTGCCAAGTGTTTGACCTGCATTTTCTTATTATAGCCACACAACCACCACTCCAGGGAGGTGCTCTTATTGTCTTCATTTTACAGATGAGTGAACTGAGGCAGACAGCCCACACACATCGATGGAGCATGTTGTTAAGTGTGAGGCACCAGCGGTGCCGTTATGCTTGTATCACCTTATTTCATCTTCCAGCAACCAGGGGCACCACCCTGAAAACATGGCTTTCCACCAGGGGTTGGCAAGCTTTTACAGCAAAGGGCCAGATACTAAATATCTTAGGCTTTGTGGGTCATACGATGTCTGTTAATGACCATTCATTTATGCTGTTGGAGCAGGACAGCAGCCAGAGACAGTGCATGAATGAGTCCTGCAGTGTGCCAATAAAACTTTATTGATGGACACTGAAGTTTGATTTTCATTTAATTTTTATATGTCCCAGGGTTACATTTTCCTTTTGATTTTTTCCAACCATTTAAAAATGTAACTTTTTTTCCTCTTTCTTTTACTTGCTTTCTTTCTATTAGCCAATGAGTTATCAAAAAGGCTGGATAGGGGCGCCTGGGTGGCTCAGGGGGTTAAAGCCTCTGCCTTCGGCTCAGGTCATGATCTCAGGGTCCTGGGATCGAGCCCTGTGTCAGGCTCTCTGCTCAGAGGGGAGCCTGCTTCCCTTCTTCTTTCTCTCTGCCTGCCTCTCTGCCTACTTGTGATCTCTGTCAAATAAATAAAATCTTTAAAAAAAAAAAAAAAAGGCTGGATCTGACCCGTGGGTTATAGTTGGCCAGGCATGACATTTTTGATGATCAGTTCCATGAGGGCAGGAACCCTGTTGACTTTACTCAGCATTGTATACTGACTGAGCTGCTGGTACACCATTAGGGACTCAGTACATGTTTGAGAAATGAATGAATAGAAGTTGATACAACAGAAGTCAGACGATGGTGATGTGTTCTTTCCATTTTTGGCAACCGCCGTTGACATAAGTAGGGGGGAGCACTTTTTAGGGGGCTCTATTAACAATGTCTGTCCTAGACAAACTGGGATTCTTGGTTATCCCAATATTCTCCACTAGGGAGATTATTCTGCACCATCGTGACAGCAGGTCAATGGCCTGTGTGTGTCTGTATTTGCACATGGTTGTATGTGGATATTAAACAGTTACTTAGTTTCCCCCACAATTTTTTAAAAAAAATTTAATTCATTTCTTATTTTTTTTATAAACATATAATGTATTTTTATCCCCAGGGGTACAGGTCTGTGAATCGCCAGGTTTACACACTTCACAGCACTCACCATAGCACATACCCTCCCCAATGTCCATAACCCCCCTCCCCCTCTCCCAACCCCACCTCCCCCCAGCAACCCCCAGTTTGTTTTGTGAGATTAAGAGTCACTTACGGTTTGTCTCCCTCCCAATCCCATCTTGTTTCATTTATTCTTCTCCTATCCCCCTAACCCCGCATGTTGCATCTCCACGTCCTCATATCAGGGAGATCATATGATAGTTGTCTTTCTCCGATTGACTTATTTCACTAAGCATGATACCCTCTAGTTCCATCCACGTCATCGCAAATGGCAAGATTTCATTTCTTTTGATGGCTGCATAGTATTCCATTGTGTATATATACCACATCTTCTTTTTTTTTCCATTTTATTTATTTTTTCAGCGTAACAGTATTCATTCTTTTTGCACAACACCCAGTGCTCCATGCAAAACGTGCCCTCCCCATTACCCACCACCTGTTCCCCCAACCTCCCACCCCTGACCCTTCAAAACCCTCAGGTTGCCCCAACCTCCCACCCCTGACCCTTCAAAACCCTCAGGTTGTTTTTCAGAGTCCATAGTCTCTTATGGTTCGCCTCCCCTCCCCAATGTCCATAGCCCGCTCCCCCTCTCCCAATCCCACCTCCCCCCAGCAACCCCCAGTATACCACATCTTCTTTATCCATTCATCTGTTGATGGACATCTAGGTTCTTTCCATAGTTATTGTAGACATTGCTGCTCTAAACATTCTGGTGCACATACCCCTTCAGATCACTACGTTTGTATCTTTAGGGTAAATACCCAGTAGTGCAATTGCTGGGTCATAGGGTAGTTCTATTTTCAACATTTTGAGGAACCTCCATGCTGTTTTCCAGAGTGGTTGCACCAGCTTGCATTCCCACCAACAGTGGAGGAGGGTTCCCCTTTCTCCGCATCCTCGCCAGCATCTGTCATTTCCTGACTTGTTAATTTTAGCCATTCTGACTGGTGTGAGGTGATATCTCATTGTGGTTTTGATTTGTATTTCCCTGATGCCGAGTGATGTGAAGCACTTTTTCATGTGTCTGTTGGCCATCTGGATGTCTTCTTTGCAGAAATGTCTGTTCATGTCCTCTGCCCATTTCTTGATTGGATTATTTGTTCTTTGGGTGTTGAGTTTGTTTGCTAAGTTCTTTATAGATTTTGGATACTAACCCTTTATCTGATATGTCGTTTGCAAATATCGTCTCCCATTCTGTCAGTTGTCTTTTGGTTTTGTTAACTGTTTCCTTTGCTGTGCAAAAGCTTTTGATCTTGATGAAATCCCAATAGTTCATTTTTGCCCTCGCTTCCTTTGCCTTTGCTGATGTTCCTAGGAAGATGTTGCTGGGGCTGAGGTCGAAGAGGTTGCTGCCTGTGTTCTCCTCAAGGATTTTGATGGATTCCTTTCTCACATTGAGGTCCTTCATCCATTTTGAGTTTATTTTCGTGTGTGGTGTAAGGAAGTGGTCCAATTTCATTTTTCTGCATGTGGCTGTCCAATTTTCCCAGCACCATTTATTGAAGAGGCTGTCTTTTTTCCATTGGACATTCTTTCCTGCTTTGTCGAAGATTAGTTGACCATAGAGTTGAGGGTCTATTTCTGGGCTCTCTATTCTGTTCCATTGATCTATGTGGCTGTTTTTGTGCCAGTCCCATGCTGTCTTGATGATGACAGCTTTGTAATAGAGCTTGAAGTCCGGAATTGTGATGCCACCAACTTTGGCTTTCTTTTTCAATATTCCTTTGGCTATTCGAGGTCTTTTCTTGTTCCATATAAATTTTAGGATTATTTGTTCCATTTCTTTGAGAAAAAAAAAAAGGATGGTATTTTGATAGGGATTGCATTTAATGTGTAAATTACTTTAGGTAGCATAGACATTTTCACAATATTTATTCTTCCAATCCAGGAGCATGGAACATTTTTCCATTTCTTTGTGTCTTCCTCAATTTCTTTCATGAGTACTTTATAGTTTTCTGCATATAGATTCTTAGCCTCTTTGGTTAGGTTTATTCCTAGGTATCTTATAGTTTTGGGTGCAATTGTAAATGGGATTGACTCCTCAATTTCTCTTTCTTCTGTCTTGTTGTTGGTGTACAGAAATGCAACTGATTTCTGTGCATTGATTTTATATGCTGACACTTTACTGAATTCCTGTACAAGTTCTAGCAGTTTTGGAGTGGAGTCTCTTGGGTTTTCCACATATAGTATCATATCATCTGCGAAGAGTGATAGTTTGACTTCTTTGCCGACATGGGTGCCTTTAATTTCTTTTTGTTGTCTGATTGCTGAGGCTAGGACTTCTAGTACTATGTTAAACAGCAGTGGTGATAATGGACATCCCTGCTGTGTTCCTGACCTTAATGGAAAAGCTTTCAGTTTTTCTCCATTGAGAATGATATTTGCAGTGGGTTTTTCATAGATGGTTTTGATAATATTGAGGTATGTGCCCTCTATCCCTACACTTTGAAGAGTTTTGATCAGGAAGGGATGCTGTACTTTGTCAAATGCTTTTTCAGCATCTATGGAGAGTATCATATGGTTCTTGTTCTTTCTTTTAGTAATGTGTTGTATTACATTGATTGATTTGCGGATGTTGCACCAAACTTGCAGCCCTGGAATAAATCCCACTTGGTCATGGTGAACAATCCTTTCAATGTACTGTTGAGTCCTATTGGCTAGTATTTTGGTGAGAATTTTTGCATCTGTGTTCATCAAGGATATTGGTCTGTAGTTCTCTTTTTTGGTGGAATTCTTGTCTGGTTTTCGGATCAAGGTGATGCTGGCCTCATAAAATGAGTTTGGAAGCTTTCCTTCCATTTCTATTTTTTGGAATAGTTTCAGGAGAGTAGGAATTACTTCTTCTTTAAATGTTTGGTAGAATTCCCCTGGGAAGCCGTCTGGCCCTGGGCTTTTGTTTGTTCGGAGATTTTTGATGACTGTTTCAATCTCCTTACTGGTTATGGGCCTGTTCAGGTTTTCTATTTCTTCCTGGTTCAGTTGTGGTAGTTTATATGTCTCTAGGAATGCATCCATTTCTTACAGATTGTCAAATTTGTTGACGTAGAGTTGCTCATAGTATGTTGTTATAATTGTCTGTATTTCTTTGGTGTTAGTTGTGATCTCTCCTCTTTCATTCATGATTTTATTTATTTGGGTCCTTTCTCTTTTCTTTTTGATAAGTCTGGCCAGGGGTTTATCAATCTTATTGATTCTTTCAAAGAACCGTCTCCTAGTTTCATTGATTTGTTCTATTGTTTTTTTGGTTTCTATTTCATTGATTTCTGCTCTGATCTTTATGATTTCTCTTCTCCTGCTGGGTTTAGGGTTTCTTTCTTGTTCTTTCTCCAGCTCCTTTAGGTGTAGGGTTAGGTTGTGTACTTGAGACCTTTCCTGTTTCTTGAGAAAGGTTTGTACTGCTATATATTTTCCTCTCAGGACTGCCTTTGCTGTGTCCCACAGATTTTGAACCGTTGTGTTTTCATTATCATTTGTTTCCATGAATTTTTTCAATTCTTCTTTAATTTCCTGGTTGACCCATTCATTCTTTAGAAGGATGCTGTTTAGTCTCCATGTATTTGGGTTCTTTCCAGCTTTCCTCTTGTGATTGAGTTCTAGCTTCAGAGCATTGTGGTCTGAAAATATGCAGGGAATGATCCCAGTCTTTTTCTAACGGTTGAGACCTGATTTGTGACCCAGGATGTGATCTATTCTGGAGAATGTTCCATGTGCACTAGAGAAGAATGTGTATTCTGTTGCTTTGGGATGAAATGTTCTGAATATATCTGTGATGTCCACTTGGTCCAGTGTGCCATTTAAGGCCTTCATTTCCTTGTTGATCTTTTGCTTGGATGATCCATTTCAGTGAGGGGAGTGTTCAAGTCCCCTACTATTATTGTATTATTATTGATGTGTTTCTTTGATTTTGTTATTAATTGGTTGATATAGTTGGCTGCTCCCATGTTAGGGGCATAGATATTTAAAATTGTTAGATCTTCTTGTTGGACAGACCCTTTGAGTATGATATAGTGTCCTTCCTCATCTCTTATTATAGTCTTTGGCTTAAAATCTAATTGATCTGATATAAGGATTGCCACCCAGCTTTCTTCTGATGCCCATTAGCATGGCAAATTGTTTTCCAACCCCTCACTTTAAATCTGGAGGTGTCTTCGCATCTAAAATGAATTTCTTGTAGGCAACATATTGATGGGTTTTGTTTTTTTATCCATTCTGATACCCTGTGTCTTTTGATTGGGGCATTTAGCCCATTAACATTCAGGGTAACTATTGAGAGATAGGAATTTAGTGCCATTATTAACCTGTAAGGTGACTGTTACTGTATATTGTCTCTGTACCTTTCTGATCTACTACTTTCAGGCTCTCTCTTTGCTTAGAGGACCCCTTTCAATATTTCCTGTAGAGCTGGTTTGGTGTTTGCAAATTCTTTCAGTTTTTGTTTGTCCTGGAAGCTTTTGATCTCTCTTTCTATTTTCAATGATAGCCTAGCTGGATATAGTATTCTTGGCTGCATGTTTTTCTCGTTTAGTGCTCTGAATATATCATGCCAGCTCTTTCTGGCCTGCCAGGTCTCTGTGGATAAGTCTGCTGCCAATCTAATATTTTTACCATTGTATGTTACAGACTTCTTTTCCCGGGCTGCTTTCAGGATTTCTCTTTGTCACTAAGACTTGTAAATTTTACTATTAGGTGACGGGGTGTGGACCTATTCTTGTTGACTTTGAGGGGGGTTCTCTGTACCTCCTGGATTTTGATGCTTGTTCCCTTTGCCATATTAGGGAAATTCTCTCCAATAGACCTTCTGCTCCCCTCTCTCTTTCTTCTTCTTCTGGAATCCCAGTTATTCTAATGTTGTTTCGTCTTATGGTGTCACTTATCTCTCGAATTCTCCCCTCATGGTCCAGTAGCTGTTTGTCCCTCTTTTGCTCAGCTTCTTTATTCTCTGTCATTTGGTCTTCTATATCCCTAATTCTTTCTTCTGTCTCATTTATCCTAGCAGTGAGAGCCTCCATTTTTGATTGCTCCTCATTAATAGCTTTTTTGATTTCAACTTGGTTAGATTTTGGTTCTTTACTTTCTCCAGAAAGGGCTTTAATATCTCCAGAGAGGGTTTCTCTAATATCTTCCATGCCTTTTTCGAGCCCGGCTAGAACCTTCAGAATCATCATTCTGAACTCTTTTTTTTTTTAAAGATTTTATTTATTTATTTGACAGACAGAGATCATAAGCAGGCAGAGCAGCAGGCAGAGAGAGAGAGAGAGGAGAAAGCAGGCTCCCTGCTGAGCAGAGAGCCCGATGCGGGACTCGATCCCAGGACCCCAGGATCATGACCTGAGCCGAAGGCAGCGGCTTTAACCCACTGAGCCACCCAGGCGCCCCTCATTCTGAACTCTTGATCTGACCTATTACCAATGTCTGTGTTGATTAGGTCCCTAGCCTTCGGTACTGCCTCTTGTTCTTTTGTTTGTGGTGATATTTTCTGCCTTGTCATTTTGTCCAGATAAGAGGATATGAAGGATCAAATAAAATACTAAAAGGGTGGCAAAGACCCCAGAAAAATGCACTCTAAACAAATCAGAAGAGACCCCAAATTGTGGGGGGAGAAAGGGGATAAAAAGAGCTTCAGAGGGGCGCCTGGGTGGCTCAGTGGGTTAAAGCCTCTGCCTTTCGCTCAGGTCATGATCCTAGGGTCCTGGGATCGAGCCCCGCATTGGGCTCTCTGCTTGGCAGGGAGCCTGCTTCCTCCTCTCTCTCTCTCTCTCTCTATGCCTGCCTCTCTCCCTACTTGTGATCTCTATCTGTCAAATAAATAAATAAAATCTTAAAAAAAAGAGCTTCAGAAAAAAAAGAAAAAAATTTAAAAAAAACAAATAAAAAATATAAAAAAGAAAAAAATATATATTTTAGATAAACTAGTCAAAAAAGTTAAAAAAGAAAAGGGTAAAAGTTTTTAAAAATTTAGCAGAAGAAGAAAAAAGAAAGAAAAAAAAATTGAATTAACCGCAAGACTAAAGAATCATGGGAAGAAAGCCATGAGTTCTGTGCTTTGCTTTCTCCTCCTCTGGAATTCTGCTGCTGTCCTACGTATTGAACCTGCTTTCCTTGATAGATGAACTTCGTCCTGGCTGGATATTTTGTTGATCTTCTGGGGGAGGGGCCTGTTGTAGTGACTCTCAAGTGTCTTTGCCCGAGGCGGAATTGCACCGCCCTTATCGCGCCGGACTAAGTAATCCGCTAGGTTGGCTTTTGGGAGCTTCTGTTCCCTGAACGCTTTCCGTAGAGTTCCAGAGGACGGGAATGAAAATGGTGGCCTCCCAGTCTCCAGCCCGGAGGAGCATAGAGCCCGGGGCCCGCTCCTCAGTGCGCCCCCAGAGGACAGCACCCAATCACTCCCGTATCCCTGGCCTCCAGCTGTGCTCCGAGCTCACCCAGCCCGCGACCGGTTCAAGGTAACCCGGAGCTGAGAGTTCAGTCCTCGGCTTTGTCTCTGTATCCGGCTTTTCTGTTCTAACACCTGCGAGCTCTGTGACACTCCGACAACCCCGACCCTTCTGTGACCCTGCGAGACCTGGGGCCACGCTGACCCCGCATGGGCTTCACCCTGGGTTAGCCTCTGGAGCAATGTCCGTCAGTGGAACAGACTTTTAAAAGTCCTGATTTTGTGCTCCGTTGCTCCCCCACTTGCCGGGAGCCGGCCCCTCCCACCATGGTCTATCTTCCCGTCGTTTTGGATTCACTTCTCTGCCAGTCCTACCTTTCAGAAAGTGGTTGATTTTCTGTTTCTAGAATTGCTGTTCTTCTCTTCGATCTCCCATTGGATTTGTAGGTGTTTGCAATGTTTAGATAAGCTATCGAGCTGATCTCCTGCTACCTGATGTAGTCTCAGCCTGCTACTTCTCTGCCATCTTGACTCCTCCCCCTACCTCACAATTTTTAATTTGAAATCATTCACACCTGCAAAAGACTTGCAAGAATAATAGATTAGTGCAATCAGTAGTCATCTACTGGTTACCCTGAGGGGGCCATTTCTGACATTGTGCCCTGTTTATACTATGTATCTCTCTACCTCTCTGTTATCTATCGATCAATGGATCTGTCGATCCATCATCTATCATTGTTTATCTAAGAACCAGGTGCAGACGCCATGACCCTTTACCTTCAGTATGGCAGTGTGCAAATCCTCAGAGCATGGACATCCTCTCTCATAACCACATATGATATTCACACTTAGGAAATTGAACATTGATACAACGCTGTTTTCTACCATACAGGCAATATTTTCATTTCTCCAGTGGTCCCCAAAATGTCTTTTACAGCCTTTTTTTCTTTTTTCTTTCTTTTGAACCAGGATCCAATCAAAGATCATACTTGGCACTTAGCTGTCTTTTTTATTCAGCCTCTTGGATTTCAGAATAGTTCCCTTGCCTTTTTTGGTCTTTCATGGCATTTGTATTCGAAAACCACAGGCCATTTGTTTTGTACAATGTGAATTTGGGTTTGTTTGATGGCTTCTTATGATTAATTTTAGGTTCAACATTTTTGGCAAAAATGCCATGTTGGGGGGTGCCTGGGTGGCTCAGTGGGTTAAGCCTCTGCCTTCAGCTCAGGTCATGATCTCAGGGTCCTGGGAACAAGCCCCGCGTCAGGCTCTCTGCTCAGCAGGGAGTCTGCTTTCCCCTGCCCTGCCTGCCTCTCTGCCTACTTGTGATCTCTGTCTGTCAAATACATAAATAAAATCTTAAAAAAAAATGCCATGTCGGTGATGTTGTGTCCCCAGTGGGTCCCAACCCGAGGCACAACGTGTCATGTGTCCCATCAATGATGACATTAACCTTGTTCACGTGGTCAGGTAAAAGATCTAATTTTTCCCCTGCAGAGGAGTCTTTTGCCTCCACAGTTAACATCTGCCATTTTTTAACTCAAAGGAAATGCAGCCCGGAGAAGAACCACTGGAGGGTGTTCGCAGGAAAAGACAAGCAGGTAAAGACACCTGTCTGACAGGCACAGTCTGCCGCCTTCCATGTTCTTACAAGTTTAAGGGTGACTGAATTTAGCGGCGGAAATAGCTCATGGCTCTTTGCTTCCTTGCTCTATGTATGCAAAGCAGCGCTCCCACTCAGCAACTGTAGATTTATGGATTGTGTTCACTCTCCACGATTCGGTGGTTCAGGCGGGCTGCTGGGTGTGGCAAATCTTCCTCGGTGGTTGCATTAGTTTTTCAATTGTGTAGCTACAAAGACCGGCGGTGGCCAGCCTCCCTTCCTCTACATCGCCTTTCCAAGGGCGGCAATGCAGACATGTGCCACTGTGTTCCAGGCCACCATTTCTCTCACCTGACCATTACAATAGTTCCCTGATGGTCCCTCCAACATCTGCCTTGCTCGTTTCCTTACCCCATTCCATTCTCCTTAAAGCAGCCTCCCGTGCATCTTACAAAATTCAAATCCGATCACTAACCCTCTCCTTCTTGAAACTTTTCCTATTGTTCTTTGGATAAAAATCCCTGCTCTATTATCTACCTTGGATGGTCTGGTCCTTATCTTTCTTTTGGACTTCATTTTCTTCCACTCTTGCCTGTCACTAGTCTCTGAACCCCAGCCACGAGGGGTTTCTTCCTGTTTGATAAAAATGCTTCTGCCTCAGAGCATTTGCACATGTGTCACTGTTCTTGTACCTGAAACATTCTTCCTTTGTTCTCCTACTGAGGTAACTACTAGGGTTGTAGGGTCATTAAAGATAGATCTAATTTTGGGTATGGCTACACCCAGAAGCTCCAAAAAAGTTACCAAAGATTTATCTCTTGAGTCAGTGTTGGCTTTTTTAGGCCAACATTGACTTTCTTTCACAGTGGCAAGATGGCTGCCAATATATTTCCAGGCTCAACTCCTACCCCCTCAGCAAGCTCTTAAGAAGAGAGATTACCTCTCCTCTAACAGTTCTTGCAAAAAAGATGGCATTGGTTTTAATTAGATTACCACTGGTCACATGCCCATTGTTGAGCCAATTATTATGGCCAGGAGGATGGAATATGCTCATTGGTCAGGCTTGAGTCATGTGACTGCTCTCTGGAAGGGTGTGTGCCTTGGTCTTTCCCAAGCCTCTTGGATTGAGAGTTGGGGAGGGCAGTCCCAAAAGGAAGCAGGGTACTGTTACCAGAAGAAAAGGAGCGAGTGCTGGGTGGCAAAATAAAAGTTTCGAATTACTGAGGTTGCAAGGATTTTTTTTTTTAAAGATTTGTTTATTATTTGAGAGAGACAGTACGAGTGAGTGGAGGAGGGGGCAGAGGGAGAAGGAGACTCCTCACCCAGTGGGGAGACAGAGTCAGGGCTTGATCCCAGGATCTTGAGGTCATGACCCCAGCCAAAGTCAGACACTTAACCCACTGAGTCACCCAGACACTCCTAAGTTGTAAGGACTTAAGAATATAATGCTTGTAGTACACTGAACCCATTTTTTTTCTGGACAGTAATAGGCATTGTATAAATAAGTCAAAGAAAATTACAACATGAGGGGCACCTGGGTGACTCAGTGGGTTAAAGCCTCTGCCTTTTTCTCAGGTCATGATCCCAGGGTCCTGGGATCGAGCCCTGCAATAGGCTCTCTGCTCAGCAGGGAGTCTACTTCCTTCTCTCTCTGCCTGCCTCTCTGCCTACTTGTGATCTCTGCCTGTCATATAAATAAATAAAATCTAGAAAAAAAGAGAAAATAACAACATGAGAGTCAGCAAGATTTGGTGTGATACTTGGGTGTGTGTGATGAAGGAGATAAAGAGTTTAGGGGCCTCAACTTCGGAGTCTGGGTAACTGAGCTGGCTCACCTCGGCCTAAGGATTAGGTCGGGGAGGGCCTAGTGAGAGGAAGGAGCAGGTTTGTCCCATTAGACTGCGTGTGTGCGTGCGTGCATGTGCGTGCATGTGTGTACATGTATGTGTGCACGCATGCGCACATGTGGGCGCGTGCGTGCATGTGAGTGCATGTGCGAGTGTGGGTGTGCACATGAGTACCTGTGCATGAGTGCGTGTGTGCACACGAGTGCGTGTGTACATGTGTGTGCACGCGTGTGAGAGTGCACACGTGCATGTGTGGCGTGCATGCATGTGTGTAGGAGGCGCAGATGGCAGGTGCTCCGAGACCATTAGCTTTTCAGTTCCCTATTTCTTCAAGTGAGGAACCCAGCCCCTGAAGGAGGGAAAATATTTGGCGCACCCTCTCACAGCGACAACCGCTATCTTCTGATTTCACTCCCCCCAGCCTGGCGTTTTAATTTTTTTTATTTGTTATTTTTCTTTGTCTGGAGGAATGCACATCTGATTGAATTTTGAACACCTAAGGAGAATATCGCAGGCAATTTTAACGGCAAAGAAAATCGAGTTTCCCGAGGCTAAGAGCAACACTGATTGCAGTATACCTGCGTTCGTAACCCCTGGGAGGTTGCTGAAGTCTTTCCTTCTATGGCTTTTTTTCATCAAGGCAGTTTGGCGAAGATGAAAATCTTCGAGCCTTCTGCAAATCATTTTGCGTCATGGACATTGACTACTTCCTACATTTTTATGGAATTTTTACAGAAGCCTTTCTTTGCACATCAGGGCTTTTTATGGCAGACGCCTAAAGACGTGAGCCCATTTAACAGAGCTGGACTGAGGTTCTCGGGTATTCATGTTGGATATAGATTCCCGGAGTCTCTGGGTCCAAAGCCTCTCTGACTGGGCTGTATTTGTATGGTCTCAGCCTTTCCATAGTAATGTTATTGGCCACAAAGTGAGGGGGAGGGTGGGTCAAGGGAGAGGAGGTTTGGGGAATGAGAGAGAGAGAGTTTCTCCTTTTGGGGGGTCAAGAGCGGGTCCTAGAGTTTCTTGGGCTCTCTATTTATTGCTGAACTTAAAACGTGAGAGTTGGAATTGAAGTGCAGGAAGAGGGGGAAAAAAAAAGTGGCCCAAATGGGCAATTATGAAAATCAACCCCAATTTCTAAAACAGAGGTGCCTCCATGGGGGAAGGTGGCGATCTGGCTCTTTATTTAGTCGGGGTGGCTGGCGATCAATGTGTTCATTAAAGACAGCCCTGGATGCTTCTGGAAAGGATGTCTCTGGACGCAGACATCTCTGCAATGCAAACTCAAGTCAGACACTTGTGTGACACCAAGAACAGCCAGCTGTCACGGCTTATACTCCAATATTAATTTGCCTGTGCCCTTGGATGGGTCTCTTCCATCTCCTGGACCTGTTTGCCCCTGTCACTGGAGTGGGGAACCAGAGTGGAAGGCAGTGTAGAGTACAAAGCACGATTGTGGTTGACACAAGGACAGAGCTTTAAATCACCGGACGAAAGCATTCTGCCTCGTTCAGATGTCATTCTCCGATTACCCCAGAAAGAAAACTTCAGCTTGGTGCCAACTTTAATGACTTTAATGCCTGGTATTTTGCTAATTTCTCCTTCTAACAAAGAAAATTGGATACGATTTTTTTTATTAAATTTTGAATTTACATTTTCCCTCTTACCGTCTCTCTATGTAGCTGGTGAGAACTAGTTTTCCGTTTCCAGCAAAAACAACCGCCACTCGCAATAGTGCGTGTTCTGGGCACTTTTGTAAAGGTTTTACAGTCATAACTCCTTTCATTTTCTTAAGATGTAAGATCCTGTTACTATTTCCACTCTATAGAGGAGAAAACCAAATCACAGAGAGGTGAAAGCCCTTGTCTGAGGTCACACAGCTAGTGGGTACCAGAGGCAGGATTTGAATCCAGAAAGTCTGCTTCCAGGGTTCTCCTTTGCTGAGGCATGAAATAATGTTTTCTTTGAAAACATATTCAAGAGAAAGGCGGGGGTGCTGAGTGAGTGTCATTGTAAAGGGAAACATGTGATAAATAATAAAGCATGCACAATGATGAGGATATGACGACACGGTGACCATGGTTTGGAGTCACAGAAGTCTGGGAAATGTTGGGTCCTGTAGAAATCTGGAATTCTGCACATGGGGAAAATGCCTGCATTGGACATGGAAAGAAGCCAGATGGGGGCTCCTGAGTATATTCTAAGCCACAGCTCTGGTAGCTTCCAGCATTGCTTGTCTAAGATGAGAAATGGCTTCCTCTGACGGCCATGGAGCCGGGCGACTCCCTTGAAGGGTGCGGGATGTGTCGGACTCCTTCCATCTGACCTTGCTGGAGGCTGAGGTCAGGGTGCCGCTGCCTCTTGAAGGTGGTTTTCATGTACTGTCCGTGGCACGAGTGTGGGGCGTGCTGGCTGACCTTCGGCCAAAGTAATTAATGGGCATTTTGCTCAGCACAGTCACCTCACGTCCCCTTGGGCAGCGCAGACGAGACAGAGGAGTCTTCACGCAGCGGCGCAGACGGCTGTGGGCAGCTCACCTCACCTCGCATGTCATCCCGCCTCCCTCTGCTTTGCCAACACACCCTGCCTCCCAGCCTCACTGGGACTCCTACCCCAGACAGCCCTGACTTCTACCCTCTGACTTACGTTACCCTTAACTCATAATCTCACCTTAACACAGTCCTTGCGTGATCCCCTACCTCTCCCCCTTTTCCGCCCACTCTTCCACTCACAGTCCCCTCCCCCCTTTATTAGGGCATACCAGACAATTAAAAATGGTCCACATTTAAGGTGTACGCTGCGATGATTTGGCATAGGTAGATACTGTGAAATGATGGTCTAGTAACCAGTAATCAGCCCACCTGTCACCTCACACGTTACCATTTCCAGCCACCCATTTAATCATTTACTCATTCATTTATTCCCCCCCCCCCATACTTATTGAGCATCTGTCATGTCAGCTAGGGTTCCTGCAGGAAAGACAAGGCGCACGCTCCCTGGGCAGTTGGGGAGGGTTGAGTAGAAAGACTTGTTAATGATGTGGGCGCAGTGAATGGCACTGAGGGGCTAGCACAGCAGGGAGCTGGTGGCTGGGGCCAAGGGAGGGAAGGGAGTTGGGGGGACCCAGCGGAGAGGGGCCACCAGGAGGAGCACCTGATAGGTCAGGAGGTATGCGACAGTTGTTGGAGCAGGGAGGGGTCAGAGGGAAACTCCCCAGCTTCTTCCCCTCCTGCTTTCCTGACTCCTCCGGGACCACTCCGTATTGCCTCCACAACATGGAGCTCAGATGGCCCCAGAGCCCATGCATCAGCACATAGATGCTGTCACGATAAAGAGGAAAGTGAAATGTATATTTTACTTAAGCCTCCTTCAAAAGAGGAAGAACAAAAGTTGAGAGGTCTTGGTCTTAGAAGCAGATAAAGAATGCATATTTTTCTCTGTGGAAATAATGGTTTTCCTAGAGGCTTAGTGTGGCTGGGACAAAAGAGTGCAATCTAAGACATGGTTAGGAGGCAAAGCCACTTGATTTTGCTGTATATTATGTCTGGCTTCTGTAAGGCAGAACTCACTGTACTTGCTATAACTTGCTCTCATGGAGGCTCAGAGAGGGCAAGAGGTTTGCTCAAGGACACACAGCTTGTTTGTCAGTACAGAGCTGGGGCTGGAACTCAGGCCTCCTGCTTCCTCACTGTACACTTGTTTCATTTTATCATCATCTGTGAAACTGTCTTCAATTGCTCCCTCTCTCTGGGGACAAGTCTGAGTCCTCACAGTCCCTGGAAGAAAGTGCGGTGTTGTTTTTTAATCTCCCCGGCTGCATTTCATTTTTTCCAAGTGTTAATGGCACTTCCCATCATGCAATACTCCAAACAAATGCTGGGTTGTCTTCTTGGCCCTTTGCCATGTCAGGGAGTTCAAAACATGATGGTTTCGTCTTCTGCCCCTGAATGCAAATTTTCATTCCAGCAACCTCTGCCACGAGCAGGTTGGTCAGATCTGAACCCACCATTCCTCCTCCTCCTTTGGCTCCAAGTCACAACTTTCCCACTTGTCAGGGATGATGTCATATATTTGGGCTCCCAGGTAGTCAACCCTTGGGTTGGTAAGTCTCTGAATCTTCTCTCTTTTATTCCCTCTGTCCAACTTCTTTGGCTTTTCAGTTCTTGCTGAGCAGTATAGACTAGTGGTTTAAAAATAGTGCAAGGGGTGGGGAATGTTGGCATCAGACAGACCTGGGTTCAGATCCTGTTTCTGCTACTTTTCCATCTGTGAGATGCAGGACAAGCTTCAGAGGCTTGTCAAGCCTCAGTTCCATGTGTCATCCTGATCTCCCTTCCACAGAGGGCACGTTGCCGATAGCCTCTTTGTTCGCCCCTTCGGGGATCTCTCAACAGGAGAGCCACCTCGCTTCTGTCCCTTTCCAGGCCAGCCTACAGCTCAAGTTCCGTCAAGGAGGAGCATGAAGGCCCGGCCATTTGGACCCACTGGGGACATCACCGCGTTAGTACCGCAACTCCCTGTGCGGTAGGCGGAGGGTGCGGTGGGACCTGTATCACGCTCTGCTTCCTCTCTGCCCACTCCTGCTTCCTTCCCCAACCTCGCACAGGGATCCATCCCAAGGGTCCTCCTTAGTAAGTGACTGGTATGCTAAACTGTGTCTCAGAGTAGGTTTTCTGGGACAGTGGATGGTCATCACACCCATTCCCAACTAACTCACCCTTGGACTTTGGCCATGTCTCTGCCCTCCTATCTGTGAAATGGGAAAAATGCCTACTTTTTTTTTTAAGATTTTATTTATTCAGGGGCTCCTGGGTGGCTCAGTGGGTTAAAGCCTCTGCCTTCAGCTCAGGTCATGATCCCAGGGTCCTGGGATCGAGCCCCGCATCGGGCTCTCCGCTCAGCAGGGAGCCTGCTCCCCCCTCTCTCTCTGCCTGCCTCTCTGCCTACTTGTGATCTCTGTCTGTGAAATAAATAAATAAAATCTAAAAAAAAGATTTTATTTATTCAAGCAAAATGAGAGAAAGGGAGCACGAGCCCAGGGAGGGAGGGGCAGAGGGAGAGGGAGAAGCAGGCTCCCTGTTGAGCAGGCAGCCTCATGGCTGGGCTCCATCCCAGGACCCTGGAATCATGACCTGAGCCGAAGGCAGATGCTTAACCGAGTGAACCATCCAGGTGCCCCGATAATGCCTACCTTTCACCGTGGTCGGGAGGATCACATGCAATCGTACATGTGAAGGGCTTGGGGCATAGAATCTTCTCTTTGGGCCTCACAGTCTGTCGAAGGAAGGGGTGGGATTAGATCAGTGGTTTCCATGGCTGGCTGCACATCGGGCTCACTGAAGTAGATTGTTCAGGTCCAAAGCCATGGGAGTGACACCAGCACTGAACAGAAACTCAATCAGATCTTGAATAAATGAATGAATGAATGCTTCTGAAGAACTGAGGGCCTTTGAAAACACTTCATTCTTTAAAACATTTCCACTCTTTTTAAAAAATTTTATTTATTTATGATTCGAGAGAGAGAGAGTGCAAGAGCATGTGTGGGAGGAGTGGCAGAAGGAGACAGAGAAACAGCCTGCCTGCTGAGCAGGGAACACGACACAGAACACACGGGACTCTATCCCAGGACCCTGGGATCATGACCTGAGCCGAAGGCAGACACTTAACAACTGAGTCACCCAGGCGCCCAGAACATTCCCACTCTTATTTACAAACATGAATCTGCCCTCTGACTGAAGAAAAGATTCATTAGATTTTGGATGGAACTTGCATTAATGAAGTGATCGTCAGGGACCTGGGAGTGTGGCTTGCAGAAGGGGTCCTGGATTCTGAATTAGTCAGAAGACCTGCGTTCTGCCCTCTGCTCATGTCCACATGGTTGAGCCTGGGCCTCATGTGTCTATCTGCAAAATGAGAATAACTAATATCTGCCTTGCTGGTCTCATAGTTTTCTTTCTTGGGTTAGGAGAATTGCAAAATTACTTGGAAACATGGATTATTAATAAACTAGTTAATTCATTATTTACTTCCTATTTACTATGTACCAGGCATGGTGCAAAGTGCTGGAAATTTGGCCATGAACAAGAAAGACACAGTCCCTGCCTTGTAGGAGTTTATAACTTAGTGGTGGTGGTGGGGTAAACAAAAAAAATAACTAACGACACTAATAAATACATAATCGTATTTTGTGAAAGGAAAATGGTAGAGGCTGGGAAAAGGAGGTGTGTGTTTGTGTCTAGCAGTGAATATTTAGAGAATATATAAGGGGTATTCAGTTTCAGTTGGAGCTCAGGAAGGGGGCCTGTCTGAGGATAAAACCTGGAGCCAGAGAAAGAAGCAGCCAGTCAGAAAGCAGGGAGGAGAGCATTTATGGCAGAGGAAGTAGCACAGACAAAGGTCCTGGGGCGGGAAGGAGTTGTGTATATTGTAGGGTTAGAGGTATGACTTGCAGGCAGTGAAGGAGGAAACCAACTAGCCTAGGAGGACTCTGGGAAATAGAGAGGGGTCCAGTCATGATGGGGACGTAGGCCTCAGCATGATGTGTGGAATGGACAGCCACTAAAAGTCTTTAAGCAGGTGAACATGTCAATCCTGCTTCCTTAAAACAAAACATGGCAAAAGAATGGAGTTCTTATTAGTGGCATCAGCATCCACAGTAATAATAATGGATGTCGGTCTCCATTGTAGCAAACATTCTGTTCTTTCCCCCCATTTATGCTGAAGGCTAATTCCCCCTGCCCAGGTTATCTCATCTTTACAAGATACCCTGATGGGACAGAATTCCATCCTTCCCAGTCTTCCAGGAATTTCTGGAAGCGCTGTTATAAGTAATCTTAATCTACAGTTGGAACATCCGAGGGGTTCATTTCCTCTGATTTTTGAGGGGAATGACTCAGACTTTTGCATATTTTAAGCAAGAGAGGGGTGCACCGGCAAACAATGTACAAGGACCCATCCCAGTGAGGACCATTCCCCTCTGGTCACTCTGCCCTATGTCAGGTTCTCTCTCTCCCCACCTCCTGCCTCCCCACGTGGTGGTCTGCCACCAGCCAGCCCGCAGCCAGTTCAGCCTGATGTTTGCATAATTTGAATAATAATTTTGCATAATAGAGGCTCTCATTTAAATGATGTAAATTTCCTCAGTCCTCTCTCCAGATTAGTATTCATCCATTCAGCGAGATCACTTTTAGGGGATGAGATAGAAATATTGACAAAAGAGAATGGAGTGTGGAGGATTTGAGGATGTTCTAGGGAACATAAGAAATTTTTTGTTGTTTCATTGGATACATTTGAGGGTGGAGGTCGGAGCTGAAGGCACAACCTTTTTATGCAACTCAGTGTATTTTCATGCACAATTTCCCTGAGTCCTTTGGAGTGGGGAAGAGGGCATGGAGGATGGGTTCTAAGAGTTAGGTCCAAGGGGAGGGAGGGAGGAGGACATCGGGAGGCAGGGGGTCCAACTCTGTGTCTGGATTCTTCTTAGGAGATGTGCCGGAGGGTGCCCTGCTGCCCTCTCCTTCCTCCCTCTGTAAATCTTCCATATCCTCTGTGAATGCAGGCCTGGTGTATATTATATTTATCACCTTGTCTCATGGAAGGGACAGTGGACTTGGGGCTGGGCAGACCTGTGTTTCTGTCAGGGTTCTTTGGTTGTAAGCAACAGAAACCAGCTCAGCCCCGTTAAGTCAAGGGCCTCCCCAGAAGGTTCAACATGTGGGGAGGGGGCATCCAATCAGCCCCACCTGGTTCATGCCCCCTTCTTGGCTTGGGTGATGGGGGTACTTTGCAGACCTGACATTTGGAGCCCCCATGGTAAGAGTGCAAAGGGAGCCCCATATATCGTTTGTTTATGTATTTGAAAATTACAGATCTCACATATATAAACTTAACTCAGAGGTGATCTGTCCTCTTTGGCACAAATACTGGAAGGACCTGGAAACCCAGGTTTGGGTTTAGAATCTTGGATACCTCAGAGTTATGGACAGGAGTTGTGGCCTTAAGTGGAGGGTGGCAGTTAGCACTTCGTGACCCCGAAAAGAGGGAGCCGTAAAATAAACAGTCCAACAGCACACCCTTCTTACTTTCTGATCTCTTCCTGGCACCCTCCAGGGGGCCTAACCACGCCGACATCCAGACGGCCTGGGAACCCACTGGTGCAGTCCGCGGGGTCACCCTGCTTCGGTCAGGATAGGGATGGGGCGAGTGCATTCCAGAAGCCAGCTGACATGCTTGGGTCCTGAGAACAGCCTACACAAGATGGTAGATGTTGGGTAGGTGTCTGCTCTTGGCGTTGGGAAGCACATGGGGATGGGAGCTGAACCCCACTCTGGCCAGTGACTGCTGTGCTGGGCTGTGGGCTGGTGTTGCCAGGCTCTGGGTTTTGAAGAGTAGCCAGTCATCCAGATTTTGCAAAACAAAATTTTAAGGTTTAACCACATGGGCAGCTAATTAAAAAAAAAAAGATTTTAGAGCACAGTGCAGGTCTAATGAACACTATTCACAAACTAGATTTGGCCCCAAGACTGCTCTAAATAGGAATGAATTTGAGACTTCTGTGTCCATTCCAAATTCCCCAGGGGGAGCCTCTGACCTACTTGGACTTGGTTGTCTCTCCCTGGTCCAATCAGTCATGGCTGGGCAATGTCATGGCCCAGTGGCCCACTCAGCTAGGAACAGGCTGGTTGGTCCGGGAGCCATGCAAGTCCCCTTGAGGGCAGTAGTGACCTAGGGATCTGTTGTGAGCATGGACTGTGGGGTGAGGCACCTCTCGGGTTCCCACCATGGCTGTGACACATGGCTGCACACTTCTTCATTGTCTCATAGTGCTGGGGGTCAGATGTCCAAATAAGCCAACATGAAGGTGTCAGGAGGGCACGTTCCTCTCTGGAGCTCTTGGGGAGAATCCATGTCCTTGCATTTTCCAGCTTCCTGGAGGACAAACGCATTCCTTGGCTTGTGGTAACTTCCTCCATTTGCCAAAAACAGCAATGGCCACCTGAGTCTCACTTTGCCCCTGTGACACTGATCTACTTCCTTCTTCCACAAGTCAAGGACCCCATGGTGACATCGGGCCCACCCAGATGGTCCAGGACAATCTCCTCATTTGAAGGTCAGCTGCTTAGCACCCTTCATTCCATCTGCTACTTGAATTCCCTCTTGTCATGGAAGAGAGCTTATTCCCAGGTTCCAGTGATCAGGACGACGACGACATCTTGCTGGGGGGAGGGGGGCGCATTTTTCTGCCTACCTCAAGGAGGTTTCTGAGCTTTGCTGGTCATCTGCAAAATGGGGGGAGAACCATGCCTTCTTCATGGTTGTTAAAGGGTTCCGGTGGGAGCCTGTGCAGTATACCAGGCCCAGTCCCTGGCACATAGTAGGCACCCCCATTAGTCATTTTCCCTCCTTTCTTTGAGCTATTTGCTTCAATGTGGGTGGAGCCTCGGTTTACTCAAATGGCAAAGATATACCAGTTCTCCTACCTCAAAGAGTTGTTCCCTCATTCATTGATTTCTTGATTCCTTGATTCATTCATTCACTCATTCAGTATTTATTGAGGACCTACTATGTGCCAGACACTGAGCTAGGTGCTGGGGCTGAGCAACAAACACCAAAGACATGAGGTTTTCTTCCAGGTGGCAGAGAAAATAGTAAATATGAAAATAGATTAATAATCACAGTTGTCTATAGTAATAGATAAAGGAACAAATGAGGATGAAGGTTGTGGTTGTGGGGCTGTGGGGTGCTATTTTATTTTATTTATTTATTTTTAAAGATTTTATTTATTTATTTGACAGACAGAGATCACAAGCAGGCAGAGAGGCAGGCAGAGAGAGGGGGAAGCAGGTTCCCCGCCAAGCAGAGAGCTCGATGTGGGGCTCGATCTCAGGACCCCGGGACCCCGGGACCACGACCCAAGCCGAAGGCAGAGGCTTTAAACAACTGAGCCACCCAGGCGCCCCAAGGGATGCTATTTTAAATAGAGTGATCAGGAAAAGCATGCCTGCGTGACATGTGAAATGACTGAGAGTGGTTGTTGATTGACTTAATGATGTTAACGCTGATTTCCAGCTTGATTATGGCAGAAATGGATAATCTGATTGTTGGGAATCAGTATGAATTACATAAGATTTCTTCCACAAACATTTGAAGGGTTTCTGGCTTCTTTTTTTATGTTGAATTTTATCATTTTTAAAAGAAGTGACCCAAAAGGCATATTCATCCATCTTTTTAGAACAGACTGGACAATTCTTCTGAATTAGCTCATTTTCCCCCCTGGGGGGCTCTGAAGGTGGCAGACAGGGAGACCCTGCCAGCGCTGTCCTCAGCTCCGTCTGTGATCTCCCCGCAATGCTTAGCTGTTGGAAGCCTCAGCGGTCTCATTAATGTCGGAAAAGCACTTTGGGTCTCCAGCTGAAAGATACCAGGAAAGGCAGGGCATAATTATTTTGTTTTTCCCATATCTTCAGTGTGCAGAAAGGCCATCAGAGGCAGCCTGAACCTTCTCCATCGAGAACGAGAGGCTGCAGCTTATGGAGGGAGGAGAAGGGATGGGCAGAGGCAGACAGGGGAGAAGAGAGTGCTTCTAGCCTCTGGCTGAGGACAGGTCATGCGCTGGTCAGAGCCATAAGGAGGTAGACCCTGGCTGGAAACAAATGACGATAATAATAGCTTTGATTGGCTATGCACCAGCTCACTGACTTCTCACCTGCCCTAATGGGATTGACTATACCCATTTTACAGATAAGGAAACAGAGGCTCAGAGAGGATAAGTGATATGCTTAAGAAAGTTGATGAGCTGAAAAAAAAAAAAAGAAAGTTGATGAGCTGAGATTAAACTTACCTCCATCTGGCCTTACTATAACATGTTTCTGCTTTCAAAATACATCTAAACCTTCAAAATTTTCCCCACCCCCACTGCCATCACCGTGTCCAGCCACTGTCACATCTCGCCTGGACTGTGGCAGCAGCCTCTGCCCTGGCCTCCCTGATTATGTTCCGCTCCCCACCCCACCTCCAATGCCCTCTACCCTGTGGTCTGTTCTTAGACCAGCAGCCCCAGAGATGCTCAGTCCCTCCTCTGCTTAAAACTCTTCAGGGGCTCCCATCCTATCCCCTCACCCTGGCTTACAAGTCTCACATGCTCCTTCTTTGTCCCCATCTCCTGTCATTTGTCCCTTTGCCCTCTTCCCTTCTTGCTTTCCTGTAATCATACCAGAAATTCTTCTACCTCAGGGCCTTTGCAGAAGCTATTCCTTCTGCCTAGAATGCCCTTCCTCAGAGAACCCATAGACCTGTTTGAAGTCTTAACTCAGAAGTCACCTCATTGACCCATCTCTGAAACTTTTTTTTTTTAAATTGCAATCTTGGGGTGCCTGGGTGGCTTAGTGGGTTAAGCCTCCGGCTCAGGTCATGATCTCAGGGTCCTGGGATCAAGCCCTGCATCGGGCTCTCTGCTCAGCAGGGAGACTTCTCCCCCCCACCCCCCCACCCCCCGCCTACTTGTGATTTCACTCTCTGTCAAATAAATAAATAAAATCTTCAAAAAAAATTGCAATTCTTTCCTCCCACTCCAATTCCCTCCTCTTTCTTTATTTTTCTCCCTCAGACTTCTCGGTATTTAACAGACCCTATCACTTATTTCTTTTGTTTGTTATTCACCCTTCTCCATGAGAATGTCCACTCCACGAAAGCCAGATGTTTTGTCTGTCATGCTCTGCTGCATCCCAGCATCAGGAACAGAGCCAGAGACATAGTATGTGCTCAATAAATAATTGTTGAGTGAATGACTCCAAAGCTTTTGTTGTCCGTCACACCTACTACTTTCCTGGATTGGCTTCTTGTCTAGAAGAACTCTGAATTCTTGCCAACAGTTGCTATAGTCAGACATTTCCATTTTTTCCAATATGCGGGCATAAAATAAGATCTCTTTGTGAGTTTCAAATATTTCTTGATATGCCTGGGCACTCAGGTTTTGACCTGTCTGAGTGGCAATGGGTCTGTTTCTCCCTCTGGTTGGGAGACCAGGGCTCTTAAGGAGACCATATCTTGACATTTCTTGAAAAAATGGGAAATGGGTCTTTTGTTTGGGGTTATAATAAGACAAGCAACTCATGTAAAACAAAGTTAGCATCTGCTCTGCACACCGGGCTTAATATTTAGAGATAATTTAAAACCAAGGAAAAGGCAGAGTTATTAATAAACAGTTGAGGGGAAGTGTGAAGAGAGTACGAAAATCTTCAATTGAAAGAGCAACTGTAGTTAGCATCCAAAATAAGACCCTGCTTAGCATTCTGTTCTGCTCATTTGCAAATTAAGAGATGTATTGTTTTAAAAATAATTAAGTCTAATTTTGTATGTTTGGGAGATAGCTCTCCACTGGCTTAAAAATCTTTATTTATTTGCAATGCTCTGAATGCAGATTAATCTCCATTTCTAAGCCAAGTGTTTGCTGTTTCTGTATACTCAAATGCTCATAGAGGCAAAGCTGGTATGTCTGGAGAAGTGATGGTCTCAGGTTCTGAGGTTCTGGGGAGTTATATTTGGGGTCCTTTGTGAACCCCTGAATTCCTTTAGAGCAGCGATCTTAGCAACTAGCAAGTCTAGTTTTCTTCATTTTACTGGTATGAAAACAGAGGCCTAGAGTGGAGAAGGCCTTGCCTAAAGTCACACAGCAAGTCAGCAGCAGGTCTGGGATCCGAACATAGGCCTCTTCCAGTCTCAGCTGGAATTGTCCACCAAACCCATTCGTCCCATTCTTCAGTCACGCTTTTAACACATCCGTGTGCTACCTGTACTGTTGTTTACGTGAAGGTTTTCTCCTTTAAGTCAATTCACTCGTAAAATGTGAAGCTGTTTATTTAAAAGGAAAAAAAAATCACAGATGTAAATGGAAGATCTCATCCCTCACCGAAATAGAAAGTGCATGAACATTAATCCAAGGCAAACCAAACAATATATTAAGTTCTAATAAAGGCCACTGTGATTGGTTAAGACAGCAACTCACGTAAATCAAAAGTTAGCATCTGCTCTGCATGTGTAGGCATTCTTACAGCTTTGGGCTGAGACTGGATCTCTGTTGAAAGGAGACAACAGCAGGTGTTCAGTCCCTGAAGCACCAGCCTGAGACTTTCTCCTTGTCTTTATCAGGTTTGGAAAGGAATGGAAAGGGGATCAGTTTCTCCCAAGGTGATTAGTAGGATCTAAAATTATCTCTCAAGAACCACTACAGGGCCTCACTTTAGATGAAATCTGGACCATGAGAGCTTCTCTCTCTTCTTTTCCTCCCTCCTTTATAACTAGGAGAGGTCCTGTAGTAGATAGATACATAAAGGAAGTATCAAATGGAAGCTCTCAGGAACATTCTTTAAAAAGCAGCTGTTTGGGTCCTTCATCTTTTTCTTCTTTCCTGTTGGTTAGAATTTGGATGTGATGGCTGGAATCAGGCAGCTATAGTGGGTAATGAGGTGACCATAAGAATGGAGTCTGCATACAGTGCAGCTACAAGATAGAAGAAGCCTGGCTCCCTGAGTGTCTGGATTTTTTTTTTTATTGTAAATGAAATGAGCTTCTATTTTTTATAGTTCCTGTTACACGGGGTCTCTGCTGTTCATAGTCATGGTCATTCTAATTCATAGTCATTCTAATACAAGAGGAGAACAAGTGAACTCTGGATTAGCAATGAGAAGATCTGAGTTCTAGTCCCATCTCTCCAACTCATACTCATATCCATGTGAGTGAAAAAAGAAACAATCCTGGCTTTGCACTCCCCAGCACCTATTTTAAACTTCCAATGAAGTTTGCCCTTTGGGAACTCTCAGTTCTGCTCAAAGCTCTGCGTGTTTCTATTCCAGGGCAGTGGTGGGAGCAGGGTGCCCAGGGAAGGAGCAGGGTGGGGGCTGGTTTCTGCCTGAGTTTATCTCAGGTGTTAGCCTGTCGAGGAGGTGATCGAGGTACAAATGGGACCCAGAGGTGTGAGAGGATTCTGAATGAGAGGGAGAGTGGTCCTTGGTAACTGCTGAATAGTATCACATATAGAACACGTCTGTCCTTAAACTGCCTTATCTCCTTCCTGCCGATCCATGCCAAGCGTATTCATAAAAGTGCAAACAACTCATTCCTCTCTTCCCCTCAGAACATCCTCAGCAGCTGCATAGTTGTTATGTATTTTAAATAAAGCATTTAAAACCTCTTAGAATTTAGCAACAATCACCATGGATACTCATCACTGAAATCCTTTGTTACCATGGCAACATTCCACCCTTCACCCCCCACCCCCCAACCCCTATCTTGCCTGTTTACCCTGAAACTGACACATTGGTTATGGTGAATGATAGGAAAAGATTTGAGTGGAACTTCCAAGGGCATAGAAGCATGAAATGTCTTGCCAGAAAATAGGTATTTTTCCATTATTGTAATAAGTACTATGTTTCACTCTCCTATTTTACCCAGGATAGATAACTATTATTACAGGGGGAAAGAGGAAGATCAATGATGAATTAAAGCAAAAACGATCCCTTTTGTCATCTCCTGCAGGTGATTTTTAATAGCCTTTCTTGCTGCATTCAGAATGTGGTGAGTAGCAACCTAGAAGTATTAAGACGTGAGTATCATTTGACCCACTTCCTGCAGTTTTCCAATAGGCTCGAAGAAAACCCTTTAGAAGCAACAAACAAATCTGGGCAAAGGTATTCACAGCAGCCGCTATGGAATGGTGAGCAACAAGAAACGGTCGAGTGCCCGATGCCAAGAGTGGTTGGAGGAAGTGAACAGAATATGACACAGTACGATCTTTCGTAGCATTTATGGGTGACAAGTAGGACATGGCCATGCATTTACGACTTCGAAGAAATACACAAAGCAAATCAAGCAAAATACAGTAGATCCCAGTGATTATGGGCATGGGCTCTGAAAATGTTTGCACGTACCTTAAGCGAGATTAGAGAACTCTTCTGGGTCAATGATATTTTTAGGAATCTGAGAATGCCTTGGACAATCTCCCCAGAAAAACCCCCAGACATACAAAATTTTGCATGTAATTCTAGGAGATCCATCAGTCCCTCGATGTCCATTCAAGGGCCCCTCCCTTTCCGCAAGGGCCCATCCACTCCGGATTTAAAACATAATATTCATTTAGTTCAGTCTTGGTTATTAAGTTTCTTACTCCCATTAAGAAGCCTAAATCCCAACTAAAACATGTTCAGAGATTTGGGGCATATTACGTGTTTGCTGTTTGTTTGCTCCTCGTAGAATATGAGCTCCCTGATAGCAAAGGTATTAGATGGTTTTGTCTGCTCTGTGTATCTCCAGGACCTAGAATACTGTTGCTTCCAGTAGCAGCTACTCAATATTTCCTGAAGGAAGGAATTCCTTAACAGCATGTCCAAATGCAAAGCGTTATTATTAGAATGACAGCTTTGGGCTGGAATCATCCACGTTATTGCACATTGTAAGCCATTTATCCACCTTGCTGTATGGGGCACAATACTCCACGTGTGTCTACACCACAGTGGAACCATCCATTCTACTGGGGCTATTTGGGTTCAGTTTCTTTGTTTTGATTTTTTTGCCATCATGAAGAGCGCCACCTGAAACATTCTAGCACATGTCTTTTAGTGAACGGATGGGTGCATTTCCATGGGAATGGAATTGCTGGATGATGGTGTCTGTGCATTTGTAGTTCTAGAAGATGTTGCTAAACGGTTTTCTGAAGTGGTTGTACCAACCTGTGCAGCCATTCAGGTGATTCTGCACAGGTGATTCTGCACATCTGTCTGTCTCGAGGCCAACTGTGCCATTCCAGGGTCCCATATTCCTTGTAAAGCCAGGTGTGGACATAATCACCCATCTCTCCCCTCCGGGCAATTTCTTTCTTAGTGAATGATTCACCTCTGCCTGGGTGATTTACCTCCTTATGAAAGCTCCCCTCTTTCCATCAGTTGTCTCAAAACATTAGATGCTAATGTTGGTTGAATACAAGTGTGACTCATTCAAATCTTCTGGGACAAATCCCAAACCTTTGCTGTCCTGTTTTTATTTTTGAGCCACACATTAAGAGGAGAACTCTGAGCCATGGAAACTCACAGAATTAAAGACACGTCACCACCTGAAAAGGACCCCATTGTTCTAATGCTTGGCTTATGCCACAGTTGCTGTAAGCAAGGAGAAGATTTGCTTCGAGGGTAGCAAGACCAAGTTGGGATGCCACTTGGAATTCCAGGAACCTGTTAAGGTGGGTCGTGAGGCTTGTTTCTGCTGTGTGCTATTTCCCAGGGATGAAATGTTGCAAACTCATCATTTGTCACGTGCCCCAGAGGCTTGAATCTTGTCTTCTGAGACCGTGGGAGTGGACGGAAGAGCACAGAACCATGCTGAGGGTCTGGCCTGGGGAAGGCCATGGACGAGGGGCAGTCTCCTACAGGGGCTCATTAATTTTCCTTGTTTCTCAGTAATACCAGCATCCTCTTCTCCAGTCTCCCCCTCTCAGGGAATAGCCTCTTGGTTCACCTCGCTCAGAGAACCAGAAATATCAGTGCCGCCCTTGATAGGCCTCTTGCCCTCATCCCCGCATCCTCTCCATGGCCAAGCCCTGCAGTTCCTACTTCCAAATATATCTCCAACCTCCCCACTGCTGTCCACGCCCACTGACGATGACAGTCCCCTCCGGAACCTGTGCCAGCAGGCTCCAAGCTGGACTTCGGCTGCCACTGCTCTTGCCTACAGCTTCCTCTCCACCAGAGTGAGCTCTGCAAATTTCTCTGCTGAAAATCCTCCTGGACTCCTGCGGCGGGTGTTGTGAGCACCCTGTTCATATCCCCTCGGCACACCCCCTTTCTGGGCAGGCAGAGCTGGTGGCTTGTAATAGGAGTGCCTAAGGCTCAGCTGAGAGTTTATCTGGCTGTTTATAGGGCAGGCTGCCGGTGCCAGGAGGTAGCACCCCTCCCTCTTCCAGCGAGCCTCACCTGATGGCAGCTGGTAGCTGGTGGATAAACACCGCAGATCCCTTGCTCCTAGGCTGGGGATTATGTTGAGTGGAGATCAGGGCCCTGTTGTCCCAGTGGTAATCTGCTTAGTGTTGTGCTCTCTATCTGCTTCCTTCCTTGGCCTCGACCTCTCCTCTACCAGTGCTTCCTGAGGCCACTTCCCCCAAATACATGATTTGCCCTCACATCTCAGGGTCTGTGCTTGGCAGAGGTCACGGAGAGGATGTGCTGGCGGCTGGATCCTCCAGCTGGACCTGGGCACCCCGAGGCTCCTCACTGCCTCACCTGTCCTCGGAATGTGCCTTCTGCCCACTCTTTCCACAGTTGGAGTCGTTTTCAAGGACGCAGTCCTGAGAGAGCAATGTGGTGCTGAGGTCATCCAGACACTCTGTGTGACTGAGCCTGTCTTTGTTCCCTCCGCTGGCCTGGAGGACATCATAGCACATGGAGACGACCTTACTAAAATCACCCTACAAGACTTCAACGAGAGCCACAGCTTCTGCCCTGCTGAACACGGAATCGTCTCCAAGCAGAAAGGCCGTTCTCTGAAGCAGGACAGCCTTGAACATTCTCTCTGCCTTGCGAGGACGCCCTGGTGCCATTATCCAAACAGAGTGTCGTGCGTGTACATCCAATGAGACTGTACATGCACCATTTTTATTAAATCACACGGGGACACTTGTAAAGCCCCACAGCGATCTGACCCCCAGCCTAGGGGACATAATACATCAGTGGCTCAGATCATGGGGCTCCCTCTCGGTGGAAAAAATTGTTACTTATTTTGGAAATCATGATCATCATCATTATCTATTTTCCATGTGCTTATATGGGTTGCTAGGGGATCTGCCTCTGGCGCGGCCAGATAGCCTCCCAACCAGCCACCTTCATGCGTGCAAAATCTTGCTGACCGACTGCTCCAGACACTCTGCTGGGGAGGGCGGCATGGGGAGATGGTCAGAGCCGGTCACAGTCATGAGGAGTGGAGTGTTGGTGGGGATCACGGAGGGGATGCAACCTGGGCTTGACCCGTGACGGGGGGCCCCCTCGGGAAGGTCAGGAGATTGCAAGCTCCTTACCCCTCCCCTGGAAATGTGCACTGCGCCCACCATTCCCACAGTGGGAGCCATTTTCAAGGACATAGCCTTGAGACAGTAAGATGTTCTTGACACCAAGGTGACTGAACCCGTTAAGACCTCTTTGTAAACTTTTAAGGTTCTGGCTGCTCTGCAGAGACCCCCTTGTCCTGCAGCTGCCAAGACAAGCCTGGTGAGTCCCCTGCTTGTGAAAACCGCCTCTGGCTTGGGAGGGGCTGCCTCTTTCTTGCGCTTCTTCTTGCACTCCAGGTGCATGGACGGGGGGGTGGGGGGGTGGGGGGGGTGGGGGGGGCAGACACTCCCCGCTGCTGGCTGGGTAATGTCCAAATGCCACATCTGGTCTACTGTGCAGGTATCACCTGGTCCCCACTCCCGCCTCCTTCCTTATTCCAGTGCCCTGTGCTTCTCCGCAGACACACAGAGGTTCTGTGGCTCAGGGTCTTTTCACAGGCTCCTGTGTCCTTCTGGTTTCATTTATGGGCCATTTCCTCCAGAAAAGCCTTCTCTCACTCCTCAATTTAAATTCAGCACCCCAAGGACGCCTGGCTGTCTCAGTCAGTGGAGCCCGAGACTCTCCATCTCAGGGTTGTGGTTTGGGTTCCACGTTGAGTATAGAAATTACTTAAAAATAAAAAAATATGGGCGCCTGTGTGGCTTAGTGGGTTAAGCTGCTGCCTTCGGCTCAGGTCATGATCTCAGGGTCCTGGAATCGAGCCCCATATCGGACTCTCTGCTCAGTGGAGAGCCTGCTTCCTCCTCTCTCTCTGCCTGCCTCTCTGCCTACTTGTGATCTCTGTCTGTCAAATAAATAAATAAAATCTTTAAAAAAATATTGATTAAATGAATGAATAAAGCGTTACGATTATTCCATTTCACAGATGAGTAAGCTGACACAAGGTGGCTGAATCACTTGGTCAGGGTCATACGTCTGGAAAGTAAAGGGGGCTGTATTCAGACCCAGCACGGCGTCTTTGGTACCTGTCTAGGAGAGGGACGGCTGAGTCATATGGTAAGTTTTATCTTGACCTTTATAAGGGGCTGCAAACTGATTTCCAGGGTTATTTACCATTTTACATCCCCACCAGGCACTGGCAGGAGGCACGGGCAGGGTGGCAGCATGGGTCAGAGGCAGGTGCTGTCTGTGGATTGGATGTTGTGTCCTAAAATGCATCTGAAAAATCCTAACGCTAATGTGATGGTATTTGGAGATGGAGTTTTGGGGACGTGATTAAGTGAGATTAGGTTAGGAGTGTGGGGCCCTCGTGTCCTTGTAAAAAGAGGACACAAGAGCTCTCTCGGTGTGCCTGCTCCAAGGAAAGCCATGTGAGGACAGGACCAGCAAGAGAGCCGCCCTCAGGGACTCGGCCATGCCTGCCTCCTGTCAGACCTCCAGGCCTCAGGACCCTGAGCAGTAATGTTGTTGTTGAAGCCTTAGAGCCCCTTGTGGAGAGTTCAGCAGGCGTGGACTTGTCCTTGGAGGAACTCACAGGTCTGCTCCCTTCTGAGGACTGAGATGAGTAAGGGCTGTCCAAGGCACTGTAAACACCCATTGTTCATCAACTGATGAGTGAGTCAAGAAAAGCTGATATGCATCCGGGCGATGGAATGCCCATCACTGCTACCATGAAAACACGAAGCTCAGTGGAAGAATTGCCAGTTACAAAAGACCACATATTGTATAATCCCATTTCTGTGAAACATCCAGAACACGCAAATCTGGAAAGACAGAGAGGAGATGGGTGGTTGCCAGAGACCTTCGCGGGCAGCGGAGGCATAGTTCCCCCCGTTGCGTGGGGCCGCTGTGCTTCCCAGGTCCTTGGTCGCTGCTCAAACGGTAGTCATTCTCCATGGGTTGCGCCTCCTAGCGGTTGGGGGGGGGGAGACACGGCAGCTCTGCTTCCGGGCAGATAGGGACCCAGCTTGCTGGAAATGTCAGTGGCTCTCTTCTCTTTTCCAATTTTAGTATATGTGCTGCCGAAGCGAGCACTCTCTTCTCTTTTCCAAAAGCCTCAGGAACCAGGGAACGTGGCCTTGGTGACCCAGACTCCAATTAGGAAAGCAGTGTTGGAGGCTGGAGCACAGGGGGCGCTGGTGAGAGTGTCTGGACAGCCCTGAGAATGGCCCCTGGGATCCATCGCTAAGCCATTCTCCAGCCCAGGGTTGTCTCCTGGTGCAGAGGGGCAGAGTGAGGAGTGCTCGGGAATTGCATTGTGCTGGAGACACTCCCTTCCCAATTACTGGACTTCTGAAGTTATTTAATGTGGGAAAAACCTCTGCACTGCTAACCTACCTCCAATTCAAAATAATCATGTTTATTGAAGTGTCATTTATGGGCAGTCGTGCTAAGAACAATCATCTCAATGGCAGTACGATTTACGTGCAACAGTGCACCCATTTTCAGTGGACAGTTGGATGAGTTTGATAGATTTATATAGCTGTGTAACCACCACTCCAGTAAAGATAGAGAATATGTCCATATTCTTGTATTTCTTACATTTCCATGTTCTTCTATTTCTACATATCCCTTTGCCACTAATCACCATCCCTTCAACCCCACACAGCTACTGACTGACCTGCTTTGTATTACTCTATATCCCCAGCGTTTCCTAAGAATGGGATGATACAACGTGTAACATTTTCCACCTGGTTTCTTTTGCTGGGCATAATGTTTTCGCTATTCACCCCTTTTACTGTGCATGTCAGTGCTTCATTCCCTTTCTGTTACTAAATAGTATTCCATTCTGTGGATATGCCACAATTTGTTTCTCTCTGCACACATCAGTGGACACTTGTAGTTTGGGGCTTTGATGCATAAACCTGTTTTGTGCAAGTCTCTGTGCGGTCACATGATTTCCTTTCTCCTGGGTAAATGCCTGGGAGTGGAGTTGCTGGATTGTGCAATGAGTGTCTATCTAGCTTTATAAGAAATTGCCGGACTCTTTTCCAAAGTTGTATTGTTTTGTATTCCTACCAGCAACGTGTGAAAGTTCCAGTGGCTCCACATCCTCACAAACACTCAATGTTGTCAGTCATACTAGTCTTAGCCATTCTGGGAGGCGGCGTATAGCAGTGTCTCACTGAAGTCTTAATTTGCATTCCCCTGATGACTAATGGTGTTGCACACCTTTTCAGGTGCTTATTGGCCATTTATATACCTTCTTTTGTGACCTGTCTGTTTAGATCTTTTGCCCACATTTTATTGGGTTATTTGCTTATTATTGAATTATAAGATGATATTCCAAAGGCAAGGAATGAAGTTATTCAGAATTTTCAGTGTGATGAGAGGGGTTCCTAGCTTCTCTTTCTCTCTGGGGGTCTGGCCAGGATAACGGGGGGGGGGGGGGGAGCGGCTTTGGTAAAGTAACTTAAGGTGCAGAAAGATTACTTTAGCATAAAAGCACTTAGGTGGAGGTTAACCCCAAACATTAGGACCCATGAGAGTCTGCCAGAGGACTAAACCATGGATTCCCTTGGACCGCTGCCCCAGAGAGACTGATGGGTAGGTCTGGGGGGTGGGGGGACCGAAGAATCTGTATTTCTAACAAGTTCCCAGTTGCCACCTAAGCTGCCTACCTAGGGACCACACTTTGAGTAGAACCTGAGAGATGACTGAGGCTGAAGTTAGACTGTGGTGACGGGCTCTTACTTTCCCTTCTTCTCCTCCAATTTGTAGTCTCTGTATCTTCCCCTTCCTCTGCCCATCCACTCCTCCCACCCTGCAGAGTAGCTGTATGGCACAGAATGATTGACAACCCACGCCATCAAGGTGGAGAGGATCGGGGGGGTCCAGGGGCCCCAGGGACCAAGGAAGAGAGGGAAAACATCAAGGCAGAGAGGTTCCCCAACTGACTTTGAGGGGGTAGACACAGCAGTCACCCTGAAGGTTGGGAACAGAAGTCATGAACTTGTTATACCTGACCTGGATTTTTTTTTTTTTTTTTGGTTGTGCTGGTGGTGGCGGGGGTGTTGTCTTCACTTGTGTTTAAATTCTTTTGAATGAGTTGTCAACATTTATAAATTGACAGTAACATAGGATCATATTTCTGGTTAATGGTTGCAACCAACTGTTCTAAATGTAAAGGGTATGGTTATGCTGTGAGGGATTCTGGCGTTTGGGTTTAAGATCTGTGAAAACATTTTGGGACACTGAGACCTGGAGAGACACCAAGAACCTTTTAGGGGCTGTACTTATAGGTGTCTGTGTGCACACATTTTTTCCCCCTCAGATGTATGTTTATTGGGCCAAAAAACAACCCTAACTGGAAACTTAACAGTAAAGACATTTTGATTTTGCAAGCAGCTGGTAAGAGGGAATTTACAAACTACAAAGAGTAAAATATAAATAAAGAAGCTAAAAAGAAGAAATGGAAAGGAAAGAACACCTACGGTTGCCAGTAACTTGAGACGGATGAAATAAGAAACGTTTTCGATTTCAGTTAGACCTTTAGAATTTTTCAGAGTGCTTAAATGAGGAAAAACAAGGAGGTGGAGTGAGTGTGGGAGAGGACACTGCCAAAGTGGATGAAGCTAAAAATTTAAATCCTTGTTTAACAATCCCAACAAATTGGTATTCAAAGTGTGCTATTAATAAAAATGCTCCTTTCAAAAAGATGGCTTGGTGTAAACCACTTTTTTCCCCTTTGTGCTTCCCTTGCTGTGCTCAGACCCTCAGGCCATAAAGCCTGGGTCCCAACTTCAGTTCTTGCTGTGTATTAGCTATGTGACCTTGGACAATTTACTAGATCTTTCTTTCTTTTTATGATTTTATTTATTTAATTAAGGTAGAGAGTGAGCACGAGTCGGGGGCAGAGGGAGCAGACCTCCCCCTGAGTGGGGAGCCTCCTGGGGGTGTCCATTCCAGGACCCCAGGACCATGACCTGAGTGGAAGGCAGATGCTTAACCAACTGAGCCACTCAAGTGCCCCTTACTAGATCTTTCTGAACCTCAGTTTCCTTTTCTGTAAGATGGGGATAATGAAAGCTACTTTTTGGGGAAACTGGACAAAGCTCAGCATTAGACCGTAGGTGAAACTCAAAAGGTCTTACAGGGACTGGAAAGATCTTGTAAAGGAGCAAGTGAGTCTCATGGAAACTGGGACTAACCAGAGCAAACACCTCTTTGAAGAGCCCACTGCTTGTGACCTCCAGCCTCTGGGAAAGTGGGCTCGGTCTGGCCCCAACTTTCCGTTGTTTCGAAGAGTTGCTGAATATCCCTTTGTTGGTGTGAAATCAGATTTTTGAGCGTTGACAATCAATTCACATTTTCCTAAAACAGCAACTCCACCAAACAGAACGGATTCTGCAGGACACACTTGGCCACCATCCTCAGGTTTGCATCACTTGCCTTAAAGAGGAACGGAATGAGACGGTTTCCATGCTGGAGAGACTTTTTCTTCCATTTCAGCTTTGGTGCAGGGCGCCATGCCGGATGCGAGCCAGGGTAATATCAGCTAACCCTACCCAGTGCCTGCTGTTCTGGGCTGTTCACCTAAAACTGTCCATGTGATACCCCCAACAACAACGCTTTTTCACTTGGGTCACAAAAGGGTTAAATAAACCAGGGGAAAGTCCATTTTCAGCAACATTTAAGCCACCCGGGATTAAAAACTGCAGGTAGGAGCCCACAGTTCCTTAGGAGACTTAGAGAGGCTCTGAGGGCCCAGTATCACGGCCTGTGATTTTCCTTTGAGGCCCCTTAGGACAGGGAGAAGGGTTCCCGGTAGAGGGACAGCAAGCGCGCATCCTCCTGGGGGCCGGCGGAGGACCCCTGTGTATCTGGGGATCAGCAACGTGAGTGATTGACTGAATGGGGAGGGAGGAACGTGCGAATGGGTCCTGCCCACCGAGAAACCCAACTGCAGAGACAACTAACTTTTCCTGGCAGAGGAGGGAGAGGGGGCGGTGGCGTTCCTCACCCGCAGGCTTGGCTCGAGAACCCTTTATGACTTCCTCCCAGGCCACGGCTCCCACCTCTAAGGGCAGAGCGCGCGCGCGCGCATGTGTGTGTATGTGTGTGGGGAGGACTTGGTGATCGAGGGTCACGCGCAGGTGGCTTTGCCGCGGTGGTGGCGGCGGTCGCAGAGGCGCCACCGCTGGAGGCAGAGGAGGAGGGAGGGCAGGCCCACCACCATCGCTGCGGGCAGGTAAGGTGGGCACCGCAGGGGCTGCGGGGAGGGGAAGGGGGCGGGCCGCCGCGGGTCTCGCCTCCCCAAGCCGCAGCCTGCCTTGGGTAAGAGGGTCGAAGGGGGCCATCTAGGGCGGGGAGGGGGACGCAGGACGCCGTCCGCGAGAATGGGGTTGCTGGAGCTTGAGGATGCGCTAGAACTGGGGGTGGGGCGACGACGGAATTGGACGGCCAGGAGAAGGCACGTGACCCATGGATCCCCTGGGTATGGGGGGGCGGGTCCCTGCAAGGGTGTGCGAATGGCTGCGTCTGCGCGCGGAAAACAGGTGGTCGCTGGGTGCTGGCGGTCCCTCGGGGTGCCCCGGCCCGTCACTGACCGCAGCAATGTCCCTGTTCCCCAGGCTGGCAGGGGGTGAACACTTCTCTGGGGGAGCCACAGGGTGTTGGGTGTGCGCCTAACCTGCGGTCCCGGGGATTGTCTTACCACTGTGCTGTGCTGAACGGATGGACCGTGGGGCCAACTGGAGACCCACCAGGGACACTCATGGTTGCTAGGCAGGATTGTGCGCCCAGTGTGGCCAGATCGGTCAAATTCTTCGGAAGCCAGAAAGTGAGACCTTTATGTAAAAATCACGTTTGGATTTTGGCAATTAACTTAAAAACACTTTTTATAATGAAAAGTTTTGAACATACATGAAAATCGGGAAACAAGTATAATACAAAATTTTTATTTTTAAAATACTATGTGAATCAAATAAAACATATTCACTGGCCACTTCTGGCTACTCAGTGCTCTGGTCTAAGCCTGGGCTATTCAAAGTGTGGTCCTGGACCAGCAGAATCAGCACCACTTGGGAGCAGAAATGCTGAATCCCAGGCCCCACCCCAGACCTAACTGAATGGAGAGGGTAACTAGTCTTACCCTCTCCAGGGTCTTACCTGAGCTCTTCTCTTTTATAAATCTTACAGGATTGTTTTGAAGTGAAATGAGTTAATGCAAGTAAGAGCGTTTGTGTATATTTTTATTGGTCAGGACTCTTTCAGTGAAAAGAGATAACTTAAACCAGTTTAGGCTAAATAAATACACAATTTAATAGTTCCAAGGCTTGTAAAAGACAAAAGGAGGATTTCAAGTATGGTTGGATCCAGGGGCTTAGATAATGTACTTGGAACTTGGTCTCTCTCTGTCTCAGAAAAGGCAGTAGGGGCAACAGGGGATGGCTCACCTGGACCAAAATTGTTACGATTGGGAGCATGTGGTTTACAAAAACAAAAAACCCCAAAAACTGAAAAACAAAAACAGAAAGTGGGAAATAAATTGTTGGCATGGAAGGACCAGATGTCTCTTAGTTGGAAACCATATTCATTGAATTCAGATCATTCATTAGTGATTTTGTGTGATCTCCCCAATGGACTTCAAGTTCATTGAGAGCTGTGGCTCTATCTTCCTCCTCTTTGTGTCCCCACACAGCAGATGTATTGCATTTCACATAATGATGCTCAGGAAGTACTGAATCAAATGTAATTGACTCAAGTAGAGATTCTGTCTCTGAGACACCAGCCTCAGGCAAGAAATCTCTCTCCCCCTCTGAGTTACAGTGGAAGTCACTGTTCTCAAGCTTGTAGTATAAAGAACATCACAGACTGACTTTGGATGCCTTTGTTTCTCTCACTGCCACCCCTCAATTCGAAGTCATTTTGTCCCTTTGCAGGTGCCAGGCAGCTAGGAAAATGGGCCCAGCATGAGACAATTTCAAACCATGCAGCATTTTATTATGCAAAGGTAAAAGGGTTTTTTCTCAGCGTGACCCCAGCCACAGTGCTACCTATGATTGTTACCTGAGTCAGGAAGGAAAACAGAAGACTTCAGTACTAGGTGTCAATCAAAGGGAGCTGCTAGGTCCCCATTTTGTTAGGGACGAAGATTCTTTTGAGAGGCAAAACTGTAATTTCCAGCAGCTAATAAGAGTCTTAAAAAGGCAAAAACAAAACCTAACAAAAAAGCTCCTTTAACCACCAAAACTCCCCAAACCAGAAACAACCCCCCAAGCTCCCAAACAAAAGAAAACGACCCCAGATCAAACAACACCCAACCAAATCAAACCAAACCAAAACAAAAATAGAACACAGAAATCTAGGAAGGTCTACAGAAGATTAGAATAGGGATACAATGCCTGGAACTGGATTTCTGTTCTGGTCCAACCTGAATGGGAGAGACAGTAGGGAGCATAAAACACGACCTGAGAGGGACCCAAAATTATTTCTCCTATGAATTCCATCATGAGAGATCTTAATGGGATAAGCTCCTATTATAAAGAGAGAGAGAGAGAGAAAAGGTGAACATATCAACCACTCACATCTTAGTCTGAATTAACTGCTTGTTGACAGCTGAGAGTTGCAAACTCAACTGTTTACAGGATCCAGGCATAACATGTCAACAAGTGAAATGGTCTGAGCATGGTGGGAATACGATGAGGTGGAGAACACATGTCCCAGCTACAGGGAGCAGTTATGACTCAGCTCTGGGCGATCATTACCATGAGAAATTATAGTCTCAGTGTTACTGTAATTTTTGAAACAGAACTTGGAAATCTAAATGTTTACATGAAATCTTTCAGTGTTTAAGAATATAAAAAAATATTTACCTGGCTTATCTACTAGTTCTTAACCTTTGATTATCACAACTTCCTTTGATAATCTGATCAAAGCGATAGAGCCTGGGAAATTTATTTTGTATACAATTTCCTAGAGCCTTCATCAGTTCCACTGTGTGCCTGTTGGTCCAAACTAACACTGCTCTGCTGGGTATACTTTCCAAGAGAGGATCTGATTGGCTGGATCTGCCATCATCAAATGTGCAGCACTTTTGTTGGACAGAGTTTCATTCATGGTCTCCCTCTCATGTTGTGACTGGTTGCCTTTAGCTTGAGCACTGATTCTGTGTCCAATCAGGTGTGGCCAGTTGCTGCAGGGCTGGATGTACCCAAGACATGGGCTCCAGCCCCCATAACTTTCAAGAACAAAGTATCTCAGGAGTTGCTTTTCTCAGAAGTAGCCATCGGGGCGCCTGGGTGGCTCAGTGGGTTAAAGCCTCTGCCTTTGCCTGGGGTCATGTTCCCAGTGTCCTGGGATGGAGCCCAGCATCGGGCTCTCTGCTTGGCAGGGAGCCTGCTTCCTCCTCCTCTCTTTCTCTCTCTCTGCCTGCCTCTCTGCCTACTTGTGATCTCTATCTGTCAAATAAATAAATAAAATATTTAAAAAAAAGCAGTAGCCATGGGCACCCAGATATTTGAATTTCATGGATTGCTCTCCAGGATGCCTCCTCACTGACATTTCTTGCATCCCTCCATTCTCTTTCCATTTAGAAAACTCCTTCCTTCCCTCCCTTTCATCTTTTTATAAGAAAAATCTGGTAAAGTAGTTACTTTTAGTTTTTATCATTTCAGTTAAAGATTTAGTCTATCAGAGTAATGCAAGTACACAGTTAAAAAGACAGATTATAACATTTATAACAAATTACTAGTTTCCTGTTCCTCTCCTAGTCTATCCCTAGAGACAACTATTTTCAACTCCCTTAGCCGATTCTTAGGGCACTTCCCCATCTTCATATTTCTATTCTTGCTTTTGTAGTTTTAGTTATTTCATTAACTCTCTCATTCACTCAATCAGTCGATTAATTAAATACATATACAGAAAACACCTACTATGGGCTAGGGCCCCGTGCTGCTATTGATAGAGGGATGAACAAAACTAGATTCAGTGCCTCCTTTATGGACTTCCTCACTAGTGGAGGGCCTGATCTGTGATTCCTCATAGAATCACACAATTATATGTAAAATGGCACCTGTAGTAAGCAAACCCAGGAAAGGAACATTGCACCATAAGAGCATAAAGGGGAATTTGATATGGTCAAGGAAATCAGCAAATGCTTCCCTGAAGGAAGTTGATTGAACTGAGATTTAAAAAGTGAGCAGACATAGCCCTGGGAGCAGGATGCCTGGGTGGCTCAGTTGGCTGGGCATCTACCTTCAGCGCAGGTCATGATCCTGGGGTCCTGGGATCATATCCTGCATTGGGCTACTTGCTCAGCTGGGAACCTGCTTCTTCCTCTGCCTGCCGTTCCCCCTGTTGGTGTGCATTCTCTCTATGTCTGACAAATGAATAAATAAAATCCTAAAAAAAAAAGTCCTGGGTGAGAGGCAAGGGAGGAAAGGACAAGCATTTCAGGTAGAGGGAACAGCATATGCAAAACCCAGTGGAGGGGAGGGAGTATTGTGGATATCAGAAGCCATTTCCCTGGACACTTAGAACTAAAATCTCTAAATGAACCTTCATAGTGGAGACTTAGAAGAGAGGCATTGTGTTTAAGATCTGGATCACGGGTTCAAATCTTCTTTCCCCAACTCATTAGCTGTTTGCCCTCAGATAAGACACCTAACTTCTGAGTCTTAGTTTTCTTATCTGAAAAAATGCTGTTCCTAAAATGTAGAGGGTTTGGCGATGAGCACAAAATGACATAATTCTTGTAAAGTTTTGCTCAGTGCCTGTCAAACGATAAGTGGTCAAAAATGCTCACTGATATTATCACTGTATCATTTTTTTCCTTTACTATATAAATATCAGCTGATGGGCACATCTCAGCTGAATCCTGAGGTTGTGAAGGCTAGCAAAGTCTGGGGGACAAACAAAGCTTGGGTTCGAGCTAGTGACCATGTCTGATGTCTTCAGATCACAGCGGAGAGAGAGCACATGGGGTTTGAAAGTCACCCTGAGCTTGGTGTTTTCCTGGTCTGCAGCCATTAGCTCTGATTACATGAAGTGCTTTAGAGTTGTGTGGAATCTCTCTTTTGCTCCCTATTAGGACTGTCTGGGCAGGAGGCAGAGAATGGATGCTTTGGGGGCAGGCATGCCTAGAATGCACTGTAAGACTGTGCCGACATGCCCAAGGCTCATAATCCTGGGAGTCTAGCCTTCAGCCAGAGGGTTGTGCTGGTCATTGTCTTTCTGTTTTTGACCTTGTCCCTGATCTTGGCAGACACTCTGAGCCCAGGTGACAGGTTGTTTATAGTTTGTTACAACAATGATGATAATATAATGCAGGAAGACTAGCATCTCTCTTTTTCCGCTTCCTACTTCTGCCTCTCCCTCTGTCTCTCTTCCTCTCTCTGCTCCATTCTATCTCTGTCTGTAGTTTGTCTTCCTGTGTGTCTCTGCTTCTGTCTGTCTTCCATTATTATTATTAATTTTTTTTATCTGTTTGCCTCTCCCTCTGTCTCTCTTCCTCTCTCTGCTCCATTCTATCTCTGTCTGTAGTTTGTCTTCCTGTGTGTCTCTGCTTCTGTCTGTCTTCCATTGTTATTATTAATTTTTTTTATCTGTTTGCCTCTCTCTGTGTCTCTTTGCTGTCCTTGTCTCAATCTCTTGTCTTTATTTCTCTCTGCTCATCCCTCCATTTCTCTCTGGATGTACCATTAAATTGTTTCTCTTGATCTCTCGGTCTCTTTCAGCCTCCCTTGCCCACCCTCCCACATCTCTCCCATCTTCTGAGCCCGTCTTTAACATTCTTTATTTAAAAATTTATTTTAGAGGAGGGATTAGGGGCAGAGGGAGAAGGAGAGAGAAACTCAAGCAGACTCTGCCCTCAGTGCAGAGCCCGACACAGGGCTCAGTCCCAGGACCTTAAGATCATGACCTGAGCTGGAACCAGGAGTTGGATGCATAACCACCTGTGGCCACCCAGGCTCCCCCTCCTTCTTTAACATTCTGTGATTTTATGGAAATAGTCTAGTCCCTCAACGAGACCATTAAAACCAAGGACTTAGCTAACATCATTTTTGTATTTTTGTGATGATGGCAGTGGGGGAAGTTAACTGCTTTGCACTTTGATATAGTTTAGTCAAGACAGCCTTTGTCTTAGCAAATTTGTGCAAATTGGTTCACAGGTTGTAAGACGTGACTAAAATATCAAATTCCCTCACTGTCAAAGCACTAATGGATTGGAGAGGTAGATTATAGAGGCATGTGCTCCCATAGGAGTTCTGCTGACGTTTAAAATGAATTTTTCTTAATTTTGTGGCCACTGCATTACACGGTGGTTTTGAGGAGGAACATTCAAATCCAAGTTCTTGGTGAGCTCCCCTAATAGAGGAGAACAGTGGTAATTAAATCAGAAGTGCAAAAATTGTTCTTTGGTTACTTCCTACAAATTTTCTTACCTTGGGGAACATTAGCAAGAGGAAATGTTTTGCAGAGTCTTGACAAAATTAAGATTATCTGCTTTTATGGAAATGAGCAGATCCACAGATGAAATGTTTGGGGAAAAACTCCAACTATACATGGCTTAGGAAGAGTTTTAAGATTTTTCCTTCCTCCTTCTCTCCCTTCCCCCCTTTCTTCCTTCCTTCCCTTCCTCCCTCCCTTCCTTTTCCTTTCTGTGTGGTATTCTTTCCATCTATATTATGCCTAGGTCTGTAGCCTCCTGTGCTTGAACCTGAACTGACATTCAAGGCACCTGAGTTCAAGCCCAGCCTTGCTGCTCACCAGCGGTGTGGCCTTAGGAAACTTATTCAGCTTCTCTGGGCTTAAGTGTCCTCTTGTGTTGAGTGAGATGTTTTTGGGAGTGCATGACCACTAATACATTTTTTCCAGGTCTAAAATTCTCTGACACACATGCCAATGGGTTTTGAATTTTTAATATGCATTTTTTCCCCTGTGATGAAGAGGACAATACTAAAAAATGAACAATAAAACTAATAAAAAATGAGCAAATGAAAACTATTCATAATCCTACCACCCAAAGAGCACCATGAACAATTTGATGCATTTCGTTTCAATCTTTTTTTGATACGTAGTTTTAATGTATAGGTTGTTTATGTTATATGTAACACTTTTCAGTTAGAATTTCCTCTTTGGGCGTGTCTCTCTTTGTTCTCTGTCTTTATGAACATTTGTAGTGGGTGCATAGTATTTTGTCCAGTGCCTGGATTTCCATAACCATTCCCTGATTCCTAAGCATCTTGGTTGATGTCAGCTTTTCTCTTCTATGGCTGCTTTAGCCAGATTTTTCTAAGGCTCCTCTGCATTGTTTTAGAGCTTGAACAGAGAACTGAGGTCCAGCTTCATAGGGACACCATCTCCATGCAGACCTACTGGGTGAATCTGGACAGCAGGTACCTTTGTTCAACCTAAAGAGGGTTTTTAATAATTAATTAATTTTATTTAACTCCCACATTGAAAAAAAATCTACAGTTTCACCCCAAAGTCTAGTTTTCCAACTTCTCTTAGAAATGTAAATATAGGGGCGCCTGGGTGGCTCAGTGGGGTAAGCCTCTGCCTTTGGCTCAGGCCATGATCTCAGGGTCCTGGGATCGAGCGCTGCATCAGGCTCTCTGCACAACAAGGAGCCTGCTTCTCCCTCTCTCTCTGCCTGCCTCTCTGCCTACTTCTGATCTCTGTCTGTCGAATAAATAAATAAAAAGAAATGTAAAAATAATCCCAGGTAGCAATGTGCGGGTGGCCCTTGCCCCCTTCGGTGGGCACAGTCTCCTTGTTTCTCCAGCCCCCTGAGACCACCTCCTCTCATTTAGTGGTCCCTGTGGGCATTTGAGTTTGAGCCCTCTAGTGAGTTGACTGTGTTCGAGCTGAAGCCTGGTACCAGTCAGGCCCAGACTGTGATGTGCTGAACTTTTCACTCTCCGAACAGGACCCAGTAAATACATCCTGGGCAGCGTGCCATGTCAGGCTGTTTTTACAGGTGCTGTGGGAGTTGTGTGGCTGAATTTCCGTGCTCTGCGTTGTTTTTGGTGGTTTGGGCTTAGAGAAATGAAATCATCACTTGGATGCTGCCAGGATGCAGGGATGGGTAAACTCAACAGAACTCCTAACCTGTTTTGCAAATTCAGGTCTGTGATAGACTGTGATTTATTTCTTCTTATCTATAGTTTTAGGTTTGTGTCTGCTGCTTTCTGAAGTCTTCCTTCCGGAGCCTTAGTCAGGCCATCTGCAATCAGACCCTTCCTGGCACATATTACAATTTTAATTACATCCTTGTTTGTATGCTTGTTTTGTGTGTGTGTGTCTCCACTGTGGCAGAGATAGTGGTGCTCATCAGATAGACCGTATGCTCGGCCGCCTTCCCACCCGCCTTGTGGTGAATGGGGTCCCTGGGATTGGTGTTGGCCAATGAGCTAGGAGAAGAGGGATGTGGGGCACCTCCAGCTTTCAGCGCAGAAAAGGGTGTGAGTTCTCTGTGCATCTTGCTATGCTGTGTGGAAAGTGAAGGCCTCGTGATCAAAATGGGAAGTCAGACCATCGTTTTAGCCTGGATTTCTAAGCTTCATAGACCCACAGTAGACTTTTGTCTGCTTAATAATTAATTAATTTTATTAATTAAAAGTTCACACAACTTTTGTTGTGTGAAGCCATGGAGACCTTGGTGTGTTTGTTACTGCAGAATAACCTGGCTGAAGCTGACTGAGACATCCTCTTAAACTTGATGAGAACCGACTACATGTCCACGCCTACAAAAGCTTTTGACCACCAGCCAGTGTTCAATAAATATTATAAGGGATAAAGAAACCAATACAATTTGTGTTTTTTTGACTATATATATACACTCAACTCTTCTTTCTCCTGGGATGAGATGTTAGTTTAGAAAGACACCCTCCGGGGCGCCTGGGTGGCTCAGTGGTTAAAGCCTCTGCCTTCAGCTCAGGTCACGATCTCAGGGTCCTGAGATCGAGCCCCGCATCAGGCTCTCTGCTTGGCGGGGAGCCTGTTCCCCACCCTCTCTCTGCCTGCCTCTCTGCCTACTTGTGATCTTTGTCTGTCAAATAATAAATAAAATCTTTAAAAAAAAAAAAAAAAGAAAGACACCCTCCTACAGGGTGCCTTGGTGGCTCAGTCATTGGGCGTCTGCCTTCGGCTCAGGTCATGGTCCCAGGGTCCTGGGATTGAGCCCCGCATCGGGCTCCCTGCTCGGCAGGAAGCCTGCTTCTCCCTCTCCCACTCCCCCTGCTTGTGTTCCCTCTCTCACTGTGTCTCTTTCTGCCAAATAAATGAATAAAATCTTTTTTTTTAAAAGATTTTATTTATTTATTTGACAGAGAGATCACAAGTAGGCAGAGAGGCAGGCAGAGAGAGGGGGAAGCAGGCTCCCTGCTGAGCAGAGAGCCCGATGTGGGGCTCCATCCCAGGACCCTGAGATCATGACCTGAGCCGAAGGCAGAGGCTTAACCCACTGAGCCACCCAGGCGCCCCAATGAATAAAATCTTAAAAAAAAAAAAAAAAAAGAAAGAAAGAAAAGAAAAGAATGAAAGAGACCCTCTTGGGGAAAAAAAAGGAGAACTAACATTTATGGAGTATCATTGATTTCGTCATTTATGATCCACATTTGAAGGTGAGGAAAAAGAGGCCCATGCAGGTTATGCAGTTTGCCCAAGGTCATAGAGCTGTCTAATACATGGTTCTGCCATAATGTCTCCTATCCATCTTTTCAGTTGTCTTCAGATTTTGACTATAGTGCCTTCCCTGATCACCAGGCTAGATTACTTCTCACTGTTACATCTTCTCCTAACTCCTGGAACTTCCCCATATAATATTATCACTCCCCACTAGATTTTCAGTGCTCTGAGGGTAGGTCCTGTGTCTGTCTTGCTCAGTGCTGTATCTCCAGCATCTAGTACACTGGCTGGCAAATAGGAGGTACTAAATAGATGTTTGTTCAATGAATAAAAGGAAGGCAGAAAACCCAGACTTTTGTTCTGGTACTATCGTTCCTCAATGGTGTCATCTTGGACAAGTCATTTTACCTCTGTGAATTCTAGCGCTCCTGTTTATAGAAGGAAGGTGTTTGGCTTCAATGTTCCATAAATATTTCCTTCACAAATTACTATCTTATTCCTCCTCAGGGTCTCATTTTGGGTTACTTTCTCATCCTTTTTTCTATTCCTGGAGTCACTGACAGAGCTGGGATTTGAAACTAGGCAGTCTAAACAGTCCATGAGAGGGCCACCTGGCTGGCTCATTCGGTGGAACTTGCAACTCTTGAGTTGTGAGTTCAAGCCCCATGTCGGGTATAGAGATTACTTAAAAATAAAATCTTAAACAAATCCAAAAAACAGTCCGTGATTTTAACTACTTATTCCACCCATCTGTTGCTCTGCCTGTCCTTCTGTTTAACCATCATCATTCATCCTTCTGCTCATACAATCACTCGTCCATTCATATATTTACCATCTATCCAAACATCCATCCCTCTGTGCATTTATTCATCCAGGGATTTTCTGTCCAAGTACCCGTATAATCTTCAGCAAGTACTTTTGGAGTGACTACTCTATGCCAGGCCCTGTGCTGGGGTACCAGGGTCCAACTAACTCAGTTCCTACCCTCTCAGAGTCTCAGTTTCATGCATATAGGGAGCTTTCTCCTGTGCTGCTGTTAATGTGGGGTATTGAATTAATGCCCAATGTGTGAGCTGGAGCTCTTCAGTTGATTTTACTGTATTGGTTTTTATATCCTCGTGGATAATATAAGGCTCTGTTGTTATTATTACATGTAAACACATTAGTTAATTAATCTGTGTTTATTGAGCACTTACTATATGTCAGGCACTGTTAGGTGCACGCAAGACCCACCTTGTTCCACGGCTCTAGAGGCCATCTGTAACATTGTGTTCTAGTTGATTCTAGAGTGGTACAAGATAGTGGGACCATGCATTTGTCACTGTCTTAAAGGAGTCCACAGCCCTAGTATATGATTAAGAGCTTGGGTTCGGAATCTAGACAGCCTGGCTTTGAGTACCATTTCTGCCACTTATTGGCTATGCAGTTTTGTCAAATCACTTCAGCTCTCTGTGCTTTAATTTCCTAGCCTGTAAAATAAGGATGCTAATAGTCAGTTCATAGATTGTTATATGGCAAATAGTTATTTAATGCAAAAGCTCTTGGAGTAGTACCTAGCATATACTAAGCACTCAGTAAAAGACTAGTGAGCAGCTTAGATATGTTTGCACTTGGTGGCTTTCTTTAAGAATTCTTCAGATGGGCAAACTGAGTTAGGAGCATGACCTAGGCAAACCTGACATGATCAGCTGAACCTGGAGTCTATGATAAATGGGTTAGTGACTATTCGTTGATCTAGAGGGTATGTAGTTCATGTAGCTAGGTACTTACCCAAGCTGATAAACCAGTTATAGTATTAAGTGTGACTCCATTTTGATGTTTGACCACTAACAGCTTTCAAGATCTCTCCCTTCCCCTTTTCCCTTTGCCCCGTTTCTGATCAAGCCAGTAAGAAATTCCATGTGCTATTTCCTTTGATGCCACATGTACAGGAACCTTCACCCAGCTCCGTTTCCTAAACACAATGAAATAAGTGTCTTATCCCCCTCTCTGGTGAGGACATTCCCGATCAGCTTGAGTGCTTGCCCTGTTATCCCCAGAAAATTTCATTACATGAGTAACAAATCATTACACACCCTCTTGGTGCCTGTGTGGCGTCATCAATCTTGACATCCAAACCAACTTTGGGTAGGGTGTTGACTCCACCTTCCATGGGGCAACCATAATGCTAATGTTGACAGAGGGAATTTGGAGAAACCGAATATAATGGATCCGAAGGAAATGACCTAGAAATTCCACTTCTCTGATGCAACTGGAGAAAGTACATACACCTGTGTGAGAGGAACAGTTCAATAAACTGTGGTATATCCTGGCATGGGGTACGTGGCAGTCATTAAAAAAAATTAAGTAGAGTGGTTAGGTACAGAGAAGGGTAGATTCTCTAAGCATATCGTTGAGTGAGAAAAGCAAGATGAAGACTATGTTAAGTATATCTGTATTCTTTTTGGAATTAATTTTTGTATGTGGTGTGAGGTAGGGAATCAAGGTGTTTCTTTTTTTAAAAGATTTTATTTATTTATTTGACAGAGATCACAAGTAGGCAGAGAGGCAGGCAGAGAGAGAGGGGGAAGCAGGCTCCCTGCTGAGCAGAGAGCCTGATGCGGGGCTTGATCCCAGGACCCTGAGATGATGACCTGAGCTGAAGGCAGAGGCTTTTACCCACTGAGGCACCCAGGCGCCTCAGGGTGGTTTTTTTTGTTTTTCCCATATGAATATCCACTTGATCCAGCATCATTTATTCAAATGATCCTTCTGTACAACAACAATGCCTTTATTGTAAATCAGATGACTGTCTATGTGTGGTTCTGCCCTACTACTTTATTTTGTGCCATTCCTCTATTTGTCTATCATGTGCCAACACCACAAAACCCTAATAATTATGGCTTTAGGTAAGACTTGAAATCTTCTAGTATAAGTTTTCTCTTTGTCTTTCTTCTCTGTTGCTTGACTTTTTTTTTTTTAGGTTCTTTGCATTTCCTTATAAATTTTAGAATCAGCTTATAAATTTCAAAGAAAAAAACCTAGTAGGCTTTGATTGGGAATCCAGCAAATCCATAGATCATTTTGGGGAGAACTAAAATCTCAAGAACCCACTGACATGGGACGTTTCTCTATTTATGTGAATATTCTTTAACCTCTATCTGCCACATTTGTAATTCTCAGTGTAGAAATCTTGCTTATCTTTTGTTGAAGTTGTTCCCAGATTAAAAGTATTTTTTGATTGTATGGTAAATGATATTTTATTTTATTATTTGTTTACTTTTTTTTTAAAAGATTTTATTTATTTACTTGACAGAGAGAAGATCACAAGTAGGCAGAGAGGCAGGCAGAGAGAGAGGAGGAAGCAGGCTCCCTGCGGAGCAGAGAGATCCCAGGATCCCGAGATCATGACCTGAGCCGAAGGCAGCGGCTTAATCCACTGAGCCACCCAGGCGCCCCTATTATTTGTTTACATTTTAAGTAGACTCCACACCCAGTGTAGGGCTTGAACTCACGACCCCAAGATCAAGAGCTCCATGCTCCATTGGCTGAGCCAGCCTGGTGCCCCAGTGATGCATTTTAAATTTCCTTTTTGTATTGTTCATTGCTAGTGTAGTGGAGCCTACATACAGCAGGAGGCCATTAATGCCAACCTCCCCCTACCCAAACTTCTTCTGCAACTTAGTCTGTCTGTGTAAATTCATAGGAAAAAGCCTGGGAATGTACATACCAAACTGACCACAACAGTAACTTCTGTGGGGAGATTGGGACTTTGATTCTTGGGAAAAGGTTGTGCTCAAGAGGGATGTTAGCCTTACCTGTCATGTTTCAATTCTTACATAAAAGGGAATATTTTAGCGTGTTACTTGTGAATTAAAAATCTACTGGGGATTATGTGTGTGACTGATGAATTCATGGAGCCCCAGACCTCCCTCCCACCCATGTCAGGAAGGTTTCTGGATTGAGATTGTAATTAAAAGCACAAAAGTCTGATCATTTGGGTTGTTCTCTGCAGAGAGATGGTGTTAATTGAGAATCTGTAGAAGCAAGTCCAGGGAGGCCACACAGATCCATGTGTGTGTCCAGAATTGTTTAGAAAAGAGAGTTCCTAGACCTACCAGCAAGAGAACCTGCCTGGGCATCAGATAAATTCCTAAAATGGAGGGGCTCAATATTGTGATCATCCAACTGACTCTTGGATCACAGGACAACCTACAATGACTGTCTTCAGCTGGGGCCCCCAGAAGCAGACCCAGAGACAAGCATCTGAGTGCAAGGACTTCATTTGGCAGGTGATTCCATGAAGCACTCATCAGGGGGGTAAGTGAGACAGAGAAGGGCAGTAAGCTGTAGTCTTTTGCTGAGGGCCAGCTAGGCTCAGTCTTACTTGGGGCTCTGGGAGGATGTGAAGCACGTTTCCGAGTTGCTCATGGTAAACATGAGGAAGCACTTATCCCTTACTCACAGTAGCCATTGGTTGAGGCTTTTCCTGGGGGCATTGTCTTGTTTTCTCGTTGACACTTCTGACCTGTTATCCACACTGGATTAACCTGCTTTGGCAACCAGAGAAAGTCCTGGCAAAGAATCACAGGTATTTATAGAAGTTATCAACTCAATGTGCAAGGGATGGTGAAAGGGACACCAAAAGTGTACAGTATGGCTTGCTGTAGAGATTTGTATACAAGAAGACATGTGCTGAGAAGAGAAGATAAGTTTATTCCCCTGAGCCCTTCTGGTTCTCAACAGCAGTCAATAAATTGGCAACCAGATTGATGCATTGCTCTCTTGTGAGTTAGGCTGGTAGGAGTCAAGAACGATGGCCCCGGGGCGCCTGGGTGGCTCAGTGGGTTAAAGCCTCTGCCTTCAGCTCAGGTCATGGTCCCAGGGTCCTGGGATCGAGCCCCACATCGGGCTCTCTGCTCTGCAAGGAGCCTGCTTCCTCCTCTCTCTCTGCCTGCATCTCTGTCTAGTTGTGATTTCTCTCTGTCAAAAAAAAAAAAAAAAAAAAAAAGAACGATGGCCCCTGCATGGGAGTACTTGGCAAAATTGAATTTCTTAGACCAAGTTTGGAAGCTGGAAAGTGAAAAGTTGCACCAGGCGGGGACCAGGAATAAGTGAAGTGGGCGGAAGAGGAGGAAATGTCTAGGAAGTGCTTGGCATGGTACTTTGCAGGTAGTGAATGCTCAGTGAAAGTTATGTACAGAACACCCGGCGGCAGCAACTATCTCAAGGGACAGTTGAAAGGAGGAAGTAGAACCGAGTGTAACTTACAAAAAGGATGCAAAAAAAAAAAAAATCAGAACCAACCAGGAGGAGGTGATGAAAGACGTCTCCATGCCTAATGCTGGCCTCTTGTGTAGACCTCGTAATTAGGATGACAGGCATTTTCTATTAATTGCAGTGATGGCGATTTCTTAGAGGTGAGGTTAATTGGTAATACGGGTGTGTAACATCTTCCCCTCAGATATGTTAGATGCCAGTAATTAACTTCTTTGCTCCAGGCGGCAGCCATTCATCATTTGTCTTCTTGGCGTTCGGCTGTCAGCTCTTTCCACGTCGCCTGCTGCATTGGTTTTGACATATTAGCAGGGCTGATGTGGAGGAATACAAAAGTGAGTCATAGGGTCCCTGTAGCAAGACCAAGTGGACTTTCTGTTAATGTGGCCCAGAGGAGAGCCACTTTATCCTGCAGGTGCCTTGTGGTCCGTGCTGGTGTCTCATTTGGTACCGCCAAAGAAAGTCGCTTGTCATTTGGGGTCATGCTTTAAATCTACACGGGCAAAATTTCCTGTTGTTCATCTAGATCCACACATGGGGGAGGCTGGACTCTGCCTCTGGGGGCCCCTCGCCTTGTACGCTGAGGCCTGACTGGTGGTTGTCTAGTGTATTGTGGTTTTGCAGGATGAGCTGTTTTCCAATATAGATTCTCATAGGCATCTCCTGACAAAGGTACTTAATGATAGCTCTGCTGGGAATATCTATATAATAAAATACATGTCCAAAATGAAAAAAAAAAGTCCATGTGCAGCCTTACAAGGGCCAATGAGAATGATTGTACCTAAAAAAGAAGTGTGGCCTCTGCAATATGAAAAGAAAACGATATGATTAAGAACATTCCATTTTTATGTATTTTTAAAAAGATTTTATTTATTTATTTGACAGAGATCACAAGTAGGCAGAGAGGCAGGTAGAGAGAGAGAGAGGAGGAAACAGGCTTGCTGCTGAGCAGAGAGCCCAATGCGGGGCTCCATCCCAGGACCCTGGGATCATGACCTGGGCCAAAGGCAGAGGCTTTAACCCACTGAGCCACCCAGGAACCCCCAAAACATTTTAAATTTTATTTATTTATTTATTTATTTATTTATTTATTTTTGCTTTACTGAGGTATGATTGACAAGTAAAAATTATATATATTTAGATTGTACAACATTTCTTCTGAAGCTGTGCAATGAGATGATTTAAAATGTGTATACATTGTGATGTGATTACCACAATCAAATTAATGAACACATCTGTGACCTCAGATAGTTACCATTTGTGGGTGTGTGTGTGTTTATGTGTGGTGAGGACAGTTTAGATTTACTCTCTTAGCAGATTTCAAGTAGATAATACAGTATTTTTATCAGATAATACAGTATTATTAACTATAATCGCGTTATATCTTACATATAATCACGTTACATCTTCAGAACCAATTCATTTTTCTAACTGAAACTTTATACCTGTTGACCAGTAGCTCCTCATTTCCCCCTGGCAATCACCCTTCTACTTTCTGGTTCTAGGAATTTGACTTTATATAATTGAGGTTGACACATGTTTGATTTCATGAAGCACTATGCACATTACAAAATATGTGAGCTAGTCAGTGGCAACTCAACTTATGGTTCTTTATTTTATTTTACCTGGTTGTGTTTTAATATTTTTATATTTGAGCTGAGGGCATCTCTTGTCAAGCTCTACAGGGTTTAAATGGGACCCTACCCTGGGCACAGCTTGCTGATCAGAATTTGCTTTGTAAGAATTTGATTTACAAATGTATGGGTTATTTAGAGCTTGGGATCCCATGGCCGTTTGCAACCTGCTCACCTGATTTTATTTTTTGGGGGGATGTTCTTTAGAACTTAAAGGTTTTAATTGCAAAAGTAAATTTATTTTTGTTGGAATAGCATAATAAATACAATCAGGTATAAAGCAAACTATTAGTGATGTCCCATCACCCTTCCCCCCCACACTTTGATACGTTTTAAAAGTTTAAATGCATTGTTTCCAAACTTTGCTAGAGGGTGGGGAAATTTGGGATTTACTTGCCCTTCTCCTGCCCCTTGCAGAGTGGCCAGCAGTCAGGCACACTGTGTCTGCCTCTAAAAGGAAAAACTTAGTCTCTCTAATCACACTAATGACACCAAATGTGTGGGGTTTTTTCCCTTACATCCAGCAATTCTCCAACTCTCTGGACACCAGCTGGCTCCATTCTGACTCTAGTCAGCACAGTCCCCACAGGTTAAGGTCTCAGTTCCACAAGACTACCCTTCCCTTCAGTTCACATGCCAGTCACAAGTTCCAGGTTGTGACCTGTACTTCTGACCAACTGACCATAAATTGGGAGTTCCCACAATAGCCTCTTTTGGTTTGACTAACTTGCTATATTGGTTCACAGAAGCCAGGGAAACACTCTACTTATGTTTACTGGTTTATTATAAAGGATATTATAAAAGATATGGTTGAACAGTCAGATGAAGAGATATCTTCATATGGTGAGATATCTAAGTGTAGGAGCTCCTATCTGTGGAGTTGAGGTTTCCACCCTCTTGGCATATGGATGCGTTCACCAACCTAGAAGCTCTCCAAACCCTTCTGTTTAGGATTTTTATGGAGATTCCTTTATGTAGACACAATTGATGAAATCACTGGCCACTGCAATGAACTCAGTCTCTAGTCCCCTCCTCTCTCTGGAGTTTGGGAGGGGGGTCTGGGCTGAAAGTTCCAACCTTCTAATCATGCCTTGGTCTTTCTGGTGACCAGCCCTCCGGCCTGAAGTTAAGTGGGGCCCCCCAGTCACCAGTTATATTCATTAACATGCAAAAAGACACTTATTGGTGTAAAGATTCCAAGGGTCTTAGATGCTCCAGTGTCAGGAACAGGAGACAAGGACCAAATAAAAAAAAAGATGCTCCTAGCACCCCATCACTCAGGAAACCAGAAGGATTTTAGGAGTTCAGTGGGGACAGAGACCAAATATCTATGTCTTATTACGTCACAACCACCAACTATCCCAGTGACTTTAGGTAAGTGGCTTGAAGCCCGCCCCCACCCCCATCCCTTCCCCCAGCAGCAGCTTCTGTTGTGTACCATGGGATGACAACAGTCCCTTCCTCCTGGATTGCTGTGAGGACTGAGTGAGTTAATATGCATGGAGGATTCAGCACTATCTATCTTGCCTGGTGTAGGGGCCATGCGTGGGTTGCCCCAAGATGGGCCCCTTTTTGCATGAACATTATTTTGAGTTAAAAGCAATCAAAACCCACCAGATTAAGGAAAATCTCTTTACCTCTCCCTCAACTGCCTGTTTGCACCAGGAAGAGTGCTATTAACAGAGATTCCTCTTTACCTAAAACACTTACCTGCATAAGAGAGCAACCTTTGTTTTCCAGATACCTCCTTTCACCTTCTTTCTAATGGTCCATCTCTCCTTTGTATCTTCAGATTCCTATCCCTCTCCTTACCTCTTAGAAGCATAATGTTGCCTCACTGTCTTTGGAATTTCCATGTCTGTGGATTCCTCATACATATACTGTTAAATTTGACTTTCACCTGTTAATCTGCCCCATGCCAATTTGATTCTTAGCCCAGCCAGAAAGACCTTGAAGTGTGGAGAAAATTCTTTCTTCCCAACGCTGGTATGGCATATATCCTCAACTAAGTGCACTATTTCTGAACCCTGAACCCTCAGTCTGGTGAAACAGAATTGCATAACACATATTCTAAATCAGAGTGGTGCAATTTTTCCAGTGTTTGCAGATTTAGGGCACTCCCTGGGGGTATAATTAGAATCAGATTTTGGGAAAGGTTGATTCACTCAGTCATATGTGTTTTTTTTCCTCTTAATTTAAATACAGACTATACTGCAAGCCACTCTCCCCAGGTGAGCTGAATAATTAATGCCAGCTCTGATAATCCTTGCCTGGCTTCAAAATAGCTCATTATTACTGATAACAACAAGTGCCATTTATTGAGTGCTCCTTCTGTGCCAGACTCTGCTCCGAGTCCTTTTCTGGTTTTGAGTGTAGAGTGAAGTGTTCTCAGGGACTCTGAGTCACACTGTTGCCTCCTTTGAGCAACTTTGATCTTATTCTCCAAGCCTTAGTTTCCTCATCTGTAAAATGGGACAAGATTAGCTGCTCCCTCAACAGGTTTGTGTTGAAGATCAAACCCCAATAAATGCGAAGGTCTAAGCCTGAAGCCGGGTGGGCTCTAAGCACTTGATCAATGTTAAACTTTATTATCAGCATGTTCCTTAATCCTTATGACAACCCTCTGAGGTAGATATGAAAAATACTTGGCTCATTTCATACAGCAGAGCTCTAAAAACAGGCGACTTCAGTATTTCATTCCATTTCCCTTTATAATCTTTTTCACAGTATATTTGGGGTTGGGGATGTAAATTAGCTCCATATCAACAGGAAAGTGGATATATACATTAGATTCATGCCACTGAAAATGAATGAGCTAGAACTCTGTGAATCAATAAGGGTGAGTCCTCCAAAAAACATAATGTCAAGGGCAATAACAGAAAGTTGCACAAAAATGCACACAGAATATTATTTTTATAAAGTCTAAACATATGCAAAGCAGGGCGCCTGGGTGGCTCATTGGGTTAAGCATTGGACTCCTGACTTTGGCTCTGGTCATGATCTTGGGGGCCAAGGTCTTGGGATTGAGCCCCGCATCAGGCTCTGTGCTCAGTGGGGAGTCTGCTGGAGAGTCTCTTTCTTCTTCTCCCTCTGCCTCTTTTCCCGCTTGTGCATGCACGCTCTCTCTTTCTCAAATAAATAAATCTTTGAAAAGATACGCAAAGCAATTATATCATGTTAGATATACATGTTACACAAATAGGTAGTAGAAGTACAACGGCATGCCTGGGATTGCAAATACCAAATTCTGAGTGTTTGTACATTGTACTCCCTCTGTGGAGGCAGTGGTGGTGCAGTTGTGGAGGGGCACATGAGAGTTTTTGGATATTTTGGGGATGTTTATTTCTTAATCTTTTGCTACCCTAGCCATGGGGAGAGGGTCTGGGGGGCTCTCTCTGTATTTTTTAGCTTCCCTTTCCAAATCAGGTTCTTTAACTTTCCTGAACCCACACTTTCCCTGCAACTGCCTCCATTTCTTCCTAGTACCTGGCTAACAAAGACCCCGCCCATCTGGCTCAAAACAGCTTCCAGGCAGCTGAGGTCTTCAATTTGCATGTCAAAGGAGCCCAGCTTTCTCCATCAGTAGTTCTGTTTTGTTTTTCATATTTATTTATTTGAGAGAGAGTGCAAGTGGGGGAAGGGGCAGAGGGAGGGAGGAAGAGAGAGAATCCTCAAGAAGACTCCTGCCCAGTGCAGAGCCCCATGTGGAGCTTGATCTCAGGACCCTGCAATCCTGACCTGAGCTGAAATTACGAGTTGGATGCTTAACTGACTGAGCCACCCAGGTGCACCTCTACACCAGTGTTTTAGTTACCTTTACCTGCCTGGCTTTATGACCTGCCCACTTTCAAACACTCCCAGGCACCCAAATGGCTCTTCTGTTCCATTGAAGGGAGGGGTAGGAGGAGAGGGGTATTCTCATTATCATAGAAATTGGGCCAACCTTAGGGCAGGGCTTAGACAAGTCAAATCATATGATGGGGCTCCCTACTCCGATTCTAAGATATTTATAAAAGTGATGCTTAATTAAAATGAGTAGCAAAAGCACTTTTGAAGTTAAAGGGGTATATTACATAATCCTCCCTTCACTCCCTCTAGCATACTGCCTGTTAGGGTGTGTGTGGACACACATGTGCATGTGTATATATGTCTTGGTTTGTGAAAGACAGGAGAAGCCAAATATACCAGGCAATCAGCTCTGGTCTTGCAACAACTGGCCCTATTATCTAGAATGCCAAGATAGGAGGAGTTCTAAATAAGTATATTTTCCAGGTGACTGAAACATACCCCCTGAGGTCATCTATACTTATTGGCAGAACATGAGGTTCAGAGAGGTTAAGTAATTTTCCCAACTGTGCACAGCTGGTAAAGTGGCAGAGCTGATAACCTGGAACTTCAATCTGTCCCAAGTCAAGGATTGTGTGTGTTAGTATTTGCTAGTATGTTAGTAAAACTTCTATTTTACTGAGGGTGATTTTTAAGGACAGTCATTCTAACAGTCACCTGCTTTAAAAATTGTTTTGCTTTCTAAAAGAGGATTCAGAAACAACTTCACTTTTCTCCATATTGTGAAAGTCAGCTCTTCACCCATTCTGTAGGTATACTCTCAGGTGTAATTGAGGGCAATGTGGGAAAGGAAACTAACATAAACTTGACTGCCATGTGCCAGGCATCTCTAAGACATCTTACATATTCTTATTCATGTTCTCTATTCTCTGTTATTATTTCCATTTTTAGATGAAGAAACTGTGGCTTGGTGTATTAGTTATCTACTGTTGTATGACAGATTAACCCAGAATGTAGCAGCCTGAACCAACAAACATAAATGATTGTCCATAGTGTCTGAGGGTCAGTCTTTCAGGAGCAGCTTAGCAGGATGGTTCTGGCTGAGGATTTCTCATGAACTTGCAGTCAGAATGTGGCAGGGGGCTACAGTCATCTGAAGGCTTGACCGTGGCTGGAGATTTCACTTTCAAGATGGTACACTCACGTGGTTGTTGGCTGGAGGACAACAGTTCTTTGCTTCTTGAACGTTTCCATAGAGCTCTTGTGACCTCACATGATGGCAGCTGGCTTCCCCCAGAGTGAGTGATCCAGGAGAGATAAAGATAGAAGCCATAATGCCTTTTATGACCTGGTCTTCGAAGCTATCCAATGTCAATTCTACTTTATTCTCTTTGTTAGAAGGGGAGGAGAAGTAGCTTCTACCTCCTGAAAAGGGGACTATCAGTGAATCAGTAGACATATTTTATTTATTTTTAAAAGATTTTATTTATTTATTTGACAGACAGAGATCACAAGTAGGCAGAGAGGCAGGCAGAAAGAGAGGAAGGGAAGCAGGCTCCCCACTGAGCAGAGACCCCAATTCAGGACTTAATCCCAGGACCCTGGGATTATGACCTGAGCTGAAGGCAGAGGCTTTAACCCACTGAGCCACCCAGGCACCCCAGTAGACATATTTTAAAACCAGCATACTCAGAGGTGTGGTGACATGCTGCAGTTGATACAGCTCATAAGTGTTGGAGATCAGATTCAACCACAAGCCCAGGGGGCTCCATACTCTTATCTTTTCACTCTACTGTGATTTCTCCCTGTAACTTTCAGTGTGGATTGTGTGTAAACCAAGAGTCAGTAGACTCTGAGTGAATTTGGGATTTCTCTTTTAACAGGTAGCATTTGTAACAGTTTAGAGTGCTCAAAGAGCTTTTTTATTCTCTTCCTGGTTCTTCATGATCTCTCAGGTCTCTGAGATTTTAGGATAATTTTTGGATGAAGTAATAATAAGGGTCTGTTCATTTATCCTTTGTATAATTTGTCAGTTTTCAAAGCTAATGTTTTTGCAGGATATCACTCAATTCTCCCCAAAACCCTTTAATAAATGGGGGCAAGTGATCTCATCTTCTGGATGAGCTGGGTGCTGAGCCGTCACTTATTTATGCTTCTTCCTTCTCTTACTACTGGATTAGGGCTGGCTTCTTCTCCCCCACAGGCCGCTCCTCTGTCTTCCTACTGGATCCTGCAGTGGGACGAGCCATAGGAGCTTGTGGTCTTGGAGTTGTAGGGGAGAAAAATACTTTTTTCTACCCTCTTAGAATCTATCACTGAGGCCTGTGAATTAAACTGACAAAAGATTGTGAATCAATATAAACAGGTTCATGGGAGAAAAGGCATACAAATTTTATTCATATTAATATTTTTATGTGCACAGGGTTTCATAGAAGAGATCTAAAAACCCAAAGAAGAGATTAGATTGGGGACTTATTTTAACAAAGGGTAATAAATTGGGGAGAGGTGACTGGACAAAGGAAATGGGGGTTTTGGCTCCTAGAGGTGGTAAATTATGGGAAGATAATTAGGCAATGTATAATGGATAAGGATTGTTTAGTAGGGATCATTATGCAGACTCAAGTCATCTCTGGTGATCTCCTTTTCCTGGTGTGGGAAGGATTTCCACTTTTACAAATGGAAACTTATGTCACTTTTACAAAGGGAAATGTATGGCCTGCTTTGAGTCAGAAAGAGGGAGGGCAGAGAGCTTTTCCTGTGTCTTGTTTTCTCAATTGCCTTTAGCTCAAAATAATCTTTATGCCAGAGTGGGATATTTTGGGGTGGCATATGCTGGTCTTCTTCAGAGTTAACATTATAATTTGCATATATGCTTGTGAAAAGAGCATATTAGAGTTGGGTTCAAATCCTAGCTTCACCAAGTACGAGCTGTGGGGCCTTGCACACGCAACTTTACTGCTTTGAATCTTGGTTTTCTCATCTGTATAATGGGGATGAGAAGTACCCATCTTTTTGGACTGTTACACAGATTAGATAATTCATAAAAAGTATGTAGCTTAGTGCGTGGCGGACAGTCAACATTTCATGAAGAGGCACCTGACTTTTCTAACAACACATCTGCCCTTAGAGAAGCCACTTTCCCACACACCAGGATCCCAGCTTGCTGTGGGTCTTGGAGAAGTCGCTTGACTCCTTAGCTACGTTCCCTTATAAAATGAGGGGGGGTTTGATTGCATAATTTCTGAGGTATCTTTCATCTTGAACAATCCACTGCCCCCGGATTGCCTATGCAGCACACCCAAACTGTTTATTAAAAAAAAATCTATTCAGTATTTCCTGCTTGCTTTTGCTTGCTGTAATAATTTTAGATAATAGTTGCACAGAATTAACAGAAGCCAGAGTGATCGTTCAGAATTTTTTTTTTTTTAATGCAGGGATTGAGCAATATACTGATGTACATAATTACCCCTTCTTTTCCCTTTGCACTCCAACAGGGCATAGTAAAAAGCAACCAGGGATTTCTTTCCCTTCCCGGTGGCTCAGGGAACTGGCTAATGCAGTTTTATGTTAATTTGAAGACATACCAAATGGCATAGCTGAGAGGGAGAGAAGCACTCAGTTGTACAAAGTACTTTTTAATCACTTACCTGAATTTGAGTGTCTGAAGGGTTTGAAGGTGAGCTTGGCACCCCGTGAGGGAATGCTTTTCCTGTCCTCACTGTACTTGATGAACAAAATACCCCCTCAGAGTGCCTCTTGCTGAAACTCACCAACACCAATGAATAGTTTTGTTGTTGGCTTTTCTTCTCCAGTTTCTTCTGCCCCCCGAAATGCCTGGACTCTTGTCTCTTTTTTTGGGGGGGGTGGTGGCTCTTGTCTCTTAAATGCACTGCTTTTTGCTCAGCTCGCTCTTCATTTTATGGCTAACCAGAAAGGCAGTTTGCTCTGAGCTCACTTTCTTGCTATAAAACCTTCAGCACCTCCCCATTGCCTCTATGGCATGGAGTACAGACTCCTCAGCCTGGAATCTGATCTCGTCTTTCTTGGGAGGCCAAAGTGGGTGGCTTGGTCCTCCCTGCATGGGCTTTGGGACTTTAAGCTTTGCCTCCACATGCTGATTCACTCTGTTCAGTCCATTTTCTGTGGCTCTTTGCCTCTCCTTCCCTTGATTTTGTTTTATTTTTTTGTTTGTCAAACTTGTTAAAAAAATTCAACCTAGTATATTTGAAGATCTCATTGTCCTTATTAAATTATTATTAAATGATTAATTATCATTTAATTCTTAGACAGGCACCATCCCACCTAGCAAGGAGAGGGGAGTTCCAAAGGGCTGCAGAAAGGGAAGGCTTTTAAAAGGCAGGACAAGGAAGTTGTAAACAGAAAGGATTCAGGCACAGTCCCCTTCATCTGGAGCAAAAAGGTCTTAGTAGGTGGATTACTTCATCTTCTTTAGGGGGACAGAGAGGACCCTTGTGACAGATTACCTTATTGGTGCTGACCAGAAAATTCCTGACTAATCAGGTAGGACTACATACATTTCTGGGGGAGGTTCAAAGTGCAATTCGGTTAGGTGTTGAACTCCAGTTTGGTGACTTGGCCCAAGTGATGCCATTTTGGACCTGTGGTTTTCTTTCTTTTTTTTTTTTTAAGATTTTATTTATTTATTTGACAGACAGAGATCACAAGTAGTCAGAGAGGCAAGCAGAGAGAGAGAGAAGGAAGCAGGCTCCCCTCTGAGCAGAGAGCACTATGCAGGGCTTGATCCCAGGACCCTGAGATCATGACCTGAGCCAAAGGCAGAGGCCCAACCCACTGAGCCACCCAGGCGCCCATGGTTTTCTTTTTAACAAGCTCAACCCAGAGAAAAAGGGTTTCTCTTTCATGAAGACTTTCAGTTCCTTCTCTCTCTTCTGAATTATTGTTACATTTAATTTGGGAACTCAGTATCTAGTCAAGAAGTTAACAGCGCAAGCTTTGTAATCAGGTCGGGGACTGAATCTGGATTTGGTCACTTACTGCGTGATTTTGGCAAAGCCACTCACCCTCTCTGAGCTTCATATTTAATATCTGTCTATGTCATTTTGTTGTTGCGGGAGGTCAGGGAAGTGATGTCTGTGGCAGCATGCTCCCTGGCACAGGTTTATTTTCAGAAATAGAAGTCCAAAATACCATTTAAAAAAATATTTATTTGTGTTTCTTTGTCGCACGTACTATAACCAGTGCCCACCCTCCTCCACCCAACATTCCAACCAGAATGCCAGCTCCTTGCACACTCTTCTTTGTAAGCTTATCATTGACCTGATTTCTTTCTTCTTTCTTAAGTCAAGTCCTTGCTCATGTCACTTTGCAAGTGACACGTTTGGGTCAACCTTTGTCATCTTCAATTAGAGGGATTTAAACAAAAAAAAATGATAAGTTTTGTACTCGAAGTTAGATAATAAATAAGCATCAAAGCAAAGTTAAATAAAATTTCGAGTGATGGGTTTTCTACGTTTATAGCATGTATACTTTCAAGGTTTTGAAAACTTCAAGCTGAACTCAAAAATCAAAACAAAACAAAACTTAAAGCTAGGGTGACTGGGTGGCTCAGTGGGTTAAAGCCTCTGCCTTTGGCTCAGGTCATGGTCTCAGGGTCCTGGGAGCCCTGCATGGGGCTTTCTGCTCAGCGGGGAGCCTGCTTCTCACCCCAACCCCACGGGCTGACTCTCTGCCTACTTGTGATCTCTTTCTGTGTCAAATAAATAAATAAAATCTAAAAAAACAAACAACAAAACCTTGAAGCTGCACTAAAACTTCTGGGACACCCCGTGCCTCCTTACCCCTGGACTTTGGGGTCAGCCAATATGTCTTCCTTTGGCAGGAGTAAGGGGGAAGTCATGGGACCACAGGTCCAAAGGGGCGGAGAAACCCACGGAATAGAGCTGCGCCTAACCTTAATTAGCTGACCTGTGTGTGCATGAGAAGTCAATGGTTGTTGGCTGAGGTTTGGGACGGTTGTTACATAGCAACAGTTAATGAATACAGTGTTAACAAGTGTCCTGCCCGTGGTAGTTTCTGAGTAAATATTTATTGCATGAAATTAGCAAATTCATGTATTGTGCTTTGGGAAACACTTTTGTTTTCAGGGTTAAGGATTTGTTTCATTAATTAAGGACTTCTGCTTTCAAATGAGATGTTAATTCATTAGGATATTTGGGGGAAATCAGCATCTGAGATGCTAGGACTTAATACCAGGCAAATGCCTGTCAGCTTGTGGAAGTTGATTGTGGTCCATGATTCCCAGGGTTCCGAGCCTCAACATCCAGTCTGCTTTGAAGACAGACCTGAAACAGAGGCATGATCCTTTTCTTTTTTTGTACTAAATCTTTGAAATCTCGTCTGTACTTTACACTTACAGCACATTTCAATCCATATGCCAAATTTTCATCAGAAATATTTGGTCTGGATTTAGATTTCATAAAATTTACAACTGGCAAAGTCGACTCACATAACTAAGTCTCGAACATACTTAAAAACTTTTCTGGTAGCCAAATCAGATCTCGGTTTTGCAATTAAAATGAAATAAAATGAAAAAAATTCATGTCTGCAGTCATACTCGCCCCATTTCAAGTACTCCGGAACCACATGTGGCTTGCAGCTACTGTATTGGACAATGCATGTTTGGGTTTTTTGTGGGCATCATCTTCCCCAACCCTTCAAGGACAGTTTTGTGTCAGGTGGCATCATTATACAATTAATCTGTAAGTTAGAAATGCGCAGCGTATCCTTGACCCCATCCTATCATCCCATCCTAGCATCCCACCAGTCATGAGTCCTGTTGAATCTGCCTCATCCATGGCTCAACGAATCCATTTTCCTCTCTCATCTGCAGTGTTACCTCTCTAGCTGGGGTTCTTGCAGTCTCTCACCTGAATGACTATGCCAGCTCCTCATTGGAGTCTCCAGCTCCTGTCTTCTTCACCCCACCCACGGCCAGTCTCTTCTCCACCTGCACACGGCTCGATCTTTCTAACATGCACATCTGATCGTCCAGTCCTCCTGCAGCTTGAATCTTTTCCGCGGTTCCCTAGGACTCCTGGGATAAATTCCAAGTCCCTCAGTGGGATTTACGAGGCCCTGCTGACACCCTTCAAAGCCTCACATTCTCTCATTCTCTGTTCCAGTCAATTTGTAACGATGTCTCTTCAGTTTCCCCTGTGACTCTGGGCCTTTGCACATGATATTCTGTCTGTCTCTGGTACTTCCCCAGCTCTGCCACCTTCTGGCATTGATGACAGAATTCTGTGTGAGGACGGACTGGGTTGCTTTCTGCACTGCTGAATCCCCAGTGCTTAGACTAAGTGCCTGGTAATAGATCTTAAATAAATCACAGATCATGCCCCCCAAACCAAACTGCCATTTGTATCATATTATTTAGAAGTATCCCAGTGATGGGAAGCAGATTCAGCCATACTCTCTGGAAAATCAGTTACCAGGACAAGTCTGACACATACTGGGCAAATGGTCCTGGTGTCTGTGGTGACAGAAGGGTTAACATATCTCCCAGAAGGGTTAACGTATCTCCCTTAATCCACTGGAGTAATTGTTGCTTGCGTTTTTGCATGCTTTTTTGAAACACACCAATATCTTCCCATTGCATTTAGAATACAACTCAGGCTCTCCGTACAATCTATAAGGTAGGAATGATCTGACCCTGACCACCTCTCACATCTCATTTTCCCCAACTCCCCTTCTTCATCATCACCCTACCCTGGCTCATTTGGTTCCAGCCACACTATGCCAGTCTTCTCTGTTTCTACCACAGGGCCTTTGCACTTGATGTTCCCTGTGACTGGGCCCTCTTATCCTTCTGATTTTAGTTCAAATGGTTCTTCCTTTGAGAAGCTTTCCTTAATCTACCTAAAGTAGCTTCTCATCCAGTCCCTCTGCATTCCATTATCTTATTTTGTTGTCCTTATAACACTTACACTTGTCTGAGGTTGTCTTGTAATATATGTATATACTTTCTTGTTTACAGTTTGTCTTTCCCCAGCTTGAGGACAAGGATTTTGTCATCTCATTCATTGCTGCTTTCCCAGTGCCTAAACAGTGCCTTGAACCTAGTAGGTGCTCAGTAAATACTGGTTCAAGGCACACCTAGAGAATTAAGCTTCTTCAGGGAGGAGAAATAGTCTCAGGGACCAGTTTAGGCAGATCCCCAAACACGCTTCTTTCTTACCTTTTAATTTGCTCAACAATTTTATCAGTTGCAATTATATCTTTTCATTTTATTATGATAGGGCTGGTTCACGGTCCCTTAGTTTTATGAATTTAGACAAACGCATGCAGTCATGTAACCACTACCACAATCAGATACAGTCAGCTGAACATTCTTTTTACTACTCCAGGAAAGGTAAGAATTCCGCTCTAGGAAAGCCATTTCTGCCCCTCTTCTAGGAACATTTTAGCCCCGATGAGATCCTTTCTCATCTCATCCAGAGCATCTTGGAGAGAAATCACTGTCATTCTTTCTTACTTAATGTTTAATTCCAGCAACTAGAAATACTCTTATATAACTGGCATTGTTCTGCCCAGGAAGGAGAAAGAAAAGGGAAAATAATTAGAGTCCTCTCAATGAAATTAGGAGCCTGCTGTAAGGTAACTGTCCCTCCTCCTCCTTAATTTAAATGGATGTGCATATGGCTAGTGGCTGAAGCATTTGTCAAATATAGGCACATCCGCCAGCATCCTCGCCATTGCTCCCAGATTTCCCCGGATCTGCAGTGTGGCATTCTTGGAACCATAATGAAATCCGGACTGTAGAGACTCCGGTGAAGAAATAAAGTGGAAACAAAACAACCTCTTGCCAACCCACGCTCTGCTTTAAATAAGGAGCAACATCTACTGAATAATTCAGCCCCTCCTGTCAAAATATTTTTTTGGGGGGTGGGCTATTCACTTGGAAATACTCCAGGAGCCTTTTAATTACAGACTTCCATGCCTTGTCAGGGCTGAAAGGAGTGTTTTGCACATCGCCTTTCTGGCTTTGGAGAGGCTGTTGCTGTGATTGGGGTTAAATTTGTTGTGACCCTGTTCTCAGAACATACACCACCTTAGTGGGACTGGGAAGCTGGGTGGGACCATTGTCTCTCTTTGCCTCTCAGGACGTTGCTGCATTTCACATTTGTTCTGGTAAACTTTTCACCTGTGATCAGGGCTTTCTTGTCTGTCCTTGAGGCTCCCCGAGGAGGGTCTGGCCCCAGAGAGTGTCCCAGGAGGAGGAGTCTGGCCCAAGGAGAGAGTTTTACTTTTTTTTTTTTTTAAGATTTTATTTATTTATTTGACAGACAGAGATCACAAGCAGGCAGAGAGGCAGGCAGAGAGAGAGGAGGAAGCAAGCTCCCTGCCGAGCAGAGAGCCCGATGCGGGGCTCGATCCCAGGACCCTGAGATCATGACCTGAGCAGAAGGCAGAGGCTTTAACCCACTGAGCCACCCAAGCGCCCCAAGTTTTACTTTTTAACTTCCAAGATCTTCAGGGTGAAAGCCAAGGAGAGCTTCCCCACTGCTTGTAAACAAGGTTTTCACGAATTGCTGGCTCGTGACAGAGCTCTACCTTTTTGACAGTAATTTCTATCTGCTGAGCACCCACTCTGTGCTGAGTCTGCGAAGCCCTCTCTGTCCACAGCTTCATCAAACCTGCATGGTAGCCCTGGGAGGTGGGGGTCATGATGCCCACTTTGCAGATGGAGAAACTGAGACTCAGAGAGGGCAGAGTGCATGGCCAAGGTCACAGAGCTCGTAGAGGTTGACGTGGAGATTGACGTGAAGGACTGTTTGACTCCCAAGCCCGTGGATGTTCCAGACCCATGCTCAAGGGTGCTGATCTCTGAATATGGCCCCCACTCCGAGTTTTAAATGTTTAGGGCCTGGCCATCTGAGAAGCTCCGCAGCGTGCTGATGGAGAGCACAGGTATCCCTCAGTCCGGGAAGGAGGAGTCAGAAATGCTCTCACTGGCTCAGTTGTTCAGGAAATGGACCCTGCAGTCATCCCTGGGGGTTTGAACTGTCTCTGCCACACTGCTGTGGTAGGCCGAACAGCGGCCCCTGAATACGTCCTCATCTCTGAAACTCGTGAACGTTACGCAATACAGCAAAAGGGACTTTGCAGGTACGGTTAAGTTACGGACCTTGAGACAGGGAGACCCTCTTGGAGTATCTCGTGGGCCCACTGCCACCACAAGGATCCTTGAAAGAGGGAGGCAGGAGGGTCAGGGTGAAAAGAAGCACGTCAGCTGTGTCCGTCCTATCCTTTTGGAACTGATACCGCAGACAGGGGGGCTGATAAACAGCACATGTGATTTCTCACATGCCGGGAGGCTGGGAATCCAAGATCAAGGTGCCGGTGGATCTGGTGACTGGTGGGGTCCTGCTCTGTGGTTCATAGACCCCCACCCCTCCCTGCATCTTCTTGCTGTGTCCTCCCCTGATGGAAGGGGAGAGGGACTCTCTGGGGCCTAGATAACCTTAGAAAGGCCCCACCTCCAAATACAGTCACACTGGGAATCATGTTTCCACACACGTACTTTGGGCGGGGGGACGCAAATTCTAGTCTGTCGTGACAATGGGAGCGGAGATTGGACAGATGTGCTTTGAAGAAAGAGGAAGGGGCCCTGAGCCCAGGCAGGCAGGCAGTCAATCACCAGAAGCTGGAGAAGGGGAGGAAGAGCGTCCTCCCCTCCGAGATTCTGGAAGGAACCGGCCTCGCTGACACCTTGATGTGAGCCCCAGGAGACTGACTTCTGACCTCCAGAGCTGGAAGAGAATACATCTGCAGGGTCGTCAGCTCCGATGTTGATCGTAACTTGTTATAGTGGCGATGGGAAACGAATACACCCGATGGCTGTCTCTGGGTTAAAGAATGAACCTCTCTGAGCCTCAGCACATTATCTGTGAAATGGGATGATAATGCCCTGTGGTTGCCCAGGAGTGAAGGTGAAAGGAGTCGACATGTATCAGGTCCTTCATGTCAGCACAGAGAATGTGTGGATTCAAGTCAGCTGTTACTACCACTGCCACCCACTGATAATTATTAATTATTAGCGCTTATATGAAAACTAGTGCATGACAGGTAAGGAACCCTGGAATAAAAACCAGCCCAGGGGGGCTCCTGGGTGGCTCAGTGGGTTAAAGCCTCTGCCTTTGGCTCAGGTCATGAACTCAGGTCCTGGGATCGAGCCCCGGCATCGCATCGGGCTCTCTGCTCAGCAGGAAGCCTGCTCCCCCCACCCCCGCCCCCGCCTACTTGTGATCTCTGTCAAATAAATAAATAAAATCTAAAAAAAACAAAAAAAAAACAAAAAACCCCACCCAGGAGTGACTTCTCGCTGGGCTAAATCATATCTTCTCTCTTGGGGAGATCTTACACTATTTTATTTGGGGGTACTTATTCTATATTGGGGCCTCATGGATGAGTTTCAGGGGTCCCGTGCGTTCCCCATCACTCCACCCTGCATAGCGTGTGGCTGACACTAAGCGCCGCATGAATAGCTGAGGCATGATTAAAGACAGAAAAAATGTGTGTTTCTGTGCTTTTCGTTATTGTTTTCCCGGGAGCTTTGGGGAGAATCTGGCAGACCCTGGCATCACTGGGGACCTGCCTTATGGAGACGGGCTGGCCCCCTGCCCCCAGCCATCTGGTAGACCCTGGCACCACGTCGCCAGGGCCCCCAGCGCTCGCTCCCCAGACCTGGTGCCAGCCCTTGCCCTCAGCCTCCTGCCACCAGCCCGAGCTCCCTGCTCTGCTCACCGGAGAAGTAGTCTCCATGGTAACAGTTTGGGGCGCATCGGGCCACCTGGAGCCAGAGGGAGCTGAGGAGGGAAGGGTGTAGGTGCCTAGTCAGACCTTCTCAGGAACCCAGAGAGATCTTAGCTTCGGGGTGGGGCAGGTCCCTGTTCTTTTCATACTTGCTCCCTGCTTTTTGTCAGGTCCTCCCTTCCCCAACTCTGTGCCTCTGAAGAACTGTCACTTAGCCACTGTTGCCAGCTAAAGGCTCTGGGATTTCAAGCTGGCTTCTCCCCCACCCCCAAAACCCCTTCCCATGTACTTCCTGGTTGTGTGACCTTGAGTAAATGACTCAACCTTGCTGGACCTTGGTTTTGTCATCTGTAGATGGGTTGTTGTTAACATGAAGAGGGAATGTGTGATGCCCTTAGCATGATGCCTGAAAGTAAGTACTTAAAGTGTACTCTGTATTATCTGTTGTTTGAGATGGGGGAAACTGAGGCCTGGATACTGTCCTCAGGACCCTCTCAGTCATCAACCCTGCTCTCCTTTCCTCTGGGAGCAACTTCTTTGGGCTTCTACCTCTACCCACCCTCTCCCCCCTCCATCCCCCGCCAATCAAAACTTCGTGTTGTCTCTGGTCATCAGGGTGTTTTAAACAGCTGGTTCTTTCTCTCTGATGCATGGGTCTGTTCTCAAATGTCCAAGGCTGAGTTGGCTTTTAAAGTTCTTTTGCGTCTTAGAAGAGAATTCCCGGTGATGATGATGACTTAATGCCATGACAAAACCTTGGGAGGGTAAAGGTTTCTGGGTACCAGGCAGTGGGAGGATTAAAAAAAAATGGTGGCACTGAAGCTCAGAGAAGTCAATCCATTTGTTCAAGGCCACACAGCCAACAAGCGGTGAAGCTGGCATTGGAACCTGGGAATGCTTTTCTACTGATCTCAACATTCATTTTCCTTTCCCACTTGGTCTCTCTAATGTTTCACCCAGAGTGATGCATAGGGAGCCTTATTTATCAGTCAGATGCCCTGAAACCAGCGGTCAGACGCGGGTCCAGTAGCGAAAACTCAGGAGGTTGCTGGAGACCAACGTGGCTCCAGTCCCTCTCAGCTCAGCTGGGAGAACGGACTTTGTCAAAAACCTCCCATCTTCCTAGGGGGCTTTGAGAGGTATCTGTAATGCAGATCTGACTCTGAGCAAGGACCCAGCCCCCCACCTCTGGCTGAGCCGTTTCCTAAAGATACAAGAGGACATTTTCCCCCTTGCCAGCCCTGAGATCTGAAGCCAAGTGGAGGTACCCTCTGCAGCGGAGCCCTCCCTCTGTCCCTGTCTGAAGCACATTTCTGCCCCATCTTTGTCCCTCGCTTTCCTTCGGGAGCTGGAGGTGTCAGAAGGAGAAGAGAAAGGGGGCAAAGAATAACACCGACGACTCCGGTGTCCGGGTTGGGGACTGAGCGCTCCTGCTGGGCTCCTGCATGTAATTAACACTTGAAAAACCTCGCCAGGGAGGTGCTGGCGGCTGTGTAATTAATCTCAGGCACCTGCGCGGGGAGGGGGTGCCCAGCATCCCCAAATGGCCACTCTTGTCATTTAGCTGTCTCAGTAGCATGAGCTTGGGCAAAGGCTGGTGGGATCCAGCTTGTGAGCAGAGCTGAGCTCATTCATTCACTCACTCAGCAACCAATTCATTCCTTCCCCAGAGAGCATTACTAAGTTCCCTTCATAGGCTCAGTCTCAGAGAGACAAGATGAACAACCTGTGCCCTCCGGGGCGGCCAGGGCAGTCAATTCTCCTCTTATGGCAAGCACAGAAATAGCAGAAGGAACAGCGTTAATTGCAACACTGAGTCCATTTGTCTGTCTTAGAGGCTTCCTGGAGGAGAAGGCATTTGGATTGCCTTTTTTTTTTTTTTAACCTTTTCAGAAGGACAGAATAGTTCATGTTTGTTGTGACAAGTTCAAACAAGACAGAAGCATGTAAATGAAACAAAAGGCCTCTTGTTCTTTGCTGCCCATCCTACCAACAGAACTAACCGCTATTATTGGTGTGGACTCTCTCCTTCCTGAGTTTTTCTGTCCTTGCCTGTATGTGTATCCCCGATGTCAGCTTTCAGGTCTTAGGGTGCTTTGTGGTTTTCCCGAGGCCAAATGTAGAACCTAGCACATCTTTGAATTCTTATAGAAGAATCTGCCCATGGGTGCAAAAGCCCTAGGTTTTTGTGGGACCTACTTGGGGGAGGCAGAGGAAGGGATTACATTTCGAGGGGTTGGGGACGACATGAAACCTTTCCTTCCACCCTTCTAGGTTCTCAGCTGGGGCTCTGGAGCAAGAGATGGATTAACAAGGGAAACACATTATTAACATGTACACTGCGTCTGTAACACATGACCGTGCCCAGTGAGAGCTTGGGCGGCCGATAGATCATCTTCAGCTAAAGGAAAAGAGGCTTGGTTTGGGGTTTATTGAATGGGAGGCAAGTCTGGGAAGTATGGTCAACCAGGGTTTTTTAGTAAGGGTTGTTATGCAGAGTTAAGTGTGCCTTTACCGATGATCAGAGTCAAGGAGAGGGAGACACTGCTACCAATGGAAATTTCTTTTATAAAAAAACATGTGTCCTGGTTTTAGAGTTTTTCCTGTGTCTGCTGGTTTTTAATGGCCTTTAGCTCAAAATAATTGAAAAAGGCATATTCTGGGGTGGCATGTTCTGGTGTACCTCAAAGGCACATTCCAACCAGCATCAAGTCCTGACCTTGGCTGTGTCTCTGCTGGGGCTGCTTCTCTGTCTTTTCCACCCAGCAGTGCCCAGTCTCACTCCTCCTCCATCGCCTCCCTAAATTCCCAAGTCTCCTTTCTTCTACCAGTCGGACCCCATCTTGCTCTTTGGGCATGCCATGGGTTCCTACCCTCCCCAAGTCGTTGTTGAAATGTTTTTTCCTTGCAAATCCATTGCTCATCTCAAGAGGGATCTGGGGAATGAAATATCCTTCATCTTGTAACATAGTCTCAGACATGAAGTTGTCTTACTTTTTATCGTATTTATTTATTAGCAAGGTAGGATCATAGGACACACATTTTTCCACAATTGACTTATTTATTTATGTATTTATTTTAATAAAAATCTATTTATTTATTTATTTGACAGACAAGATCATAAGTAGGCAGAAAGTCAGGCAGAGAGAGAAGGGGAAGCAGGCTTCCTGCCGAGCAGAGAGCCCAATGCGGGGCTTGATCCCAGGACCCTGGGATCATGACCTGAGCCGAAGGCAGAGGCTTTAACCCACTGAGCCACCCAGGTGCCCCCACAATTGGCTTTTTTAAAGAACAGCTTTATGGAGACATAAACCATATACCATACCATTTACCCATTTAAAGGGTACAAGTCAATGTTTATAGTATATTGATAGGGTTATGCAACCTTAAAATAAGTCAACACCATCTAAATTTAGAGCATGGTCATCCCTGCAGAACAAAACCCACATCCATTGGCAGTTCCTTCTTCTTTCCCCTCACCTTCCCCCAGCCCCTGGTAACCCCTGATTTATTTTCTGTTTCTATAGATTTTCCTCCTTTGGACATTTCATCTTAAATGGAATCATTTTTATGGCTTCTTTCACTGAGTATTCTATCCTCATTCCTTTTTATGGCTGAATCATTTTCCATTGTATGGATGGACCACACGTGATTTATCTGTTTATCCGTTGATGAACATTGGGGTTGTTTCCACACTTTGGCAATTATGAATAATGCTGCTAACAATATTAGTGAACATTTGTGTACAGGTTGTTGTGTGGGTGCATGTTTTCAACTCCCTTGGGCTTGTTCCTAAGCATGGAATTGGTGGTTCTTATGGTCATTTCTATCTTGAACAGTTTGAAGAATTGCTAAATTGTTTTTCAAAGGCTGTACCATTTTACATTCCCATCAGCAGTGTATGAGCATCCAGTTTTTCCACATCCTTGTCAACCATTATTATTATTATTCATCTTTTTTATTATAGCCATCATTGTGGGAGTGATAGATTTACCTATCAGATGGATATATCCTAGTGATTTTTATCCATTCCCTGCTCAATTAGTCAGAATTATTTTTTCCAAGTTAAAAAAAAAAACCAATCCAACCCAAACTAGCATAGGCAAAAAAACCTCATGCAAGTCAAAAGGCTAGGCTTCAGGTGTGGCTTGATCCAGGTTCAAGTGAAGTTACCAGGATCTACTTTTCTCCACCTCCAGACTCTATTTTCTTTGTGTGAACTTCATTCACAGATAAACTGGTTTCATGGTGGTAAGGTGGTTGCTGCCCTACAAAGCCCAAATCCTGCTGAAAATAGTTTCTCAGTTGCTTCTGCTGGAGTCCTGAGATTCACTCTGATTAATTTGGCTGAAATCACATGCTCACTACTAAGCCAATTGTCTGCTAGTGAAACACAGCATTTTTACTGACCAGCTCTAGGTTCTGTTACTCTCTGCTTGGAGCTGGGAGTGGAGCCCTACCCAGATCAGGTGAAATCTGAGTAGAGAAGGAGTAGATCTCCAGGTGAGAATTGGGGTCAGTTTCTGGAAGAAGGGGAATGGGTGCTGAGGAGGCAAATTGAAAACACCCATTACACTTTCTGGGTTTTCACGTGGCTTCTGAGACAGTACATTCTCCCGGTTTTCCTTCTACGTCCCTGGCTGCTCCTTCTCAGTCTCCTTAGCTGGTCTGTCTGCCTTTAAGCAGTATGGCATCCCAGGATCCAGTCCTTCCTTGTACCTCTTCTCTCCACCTAAATCTGACTTAAAGTACTGTTCAGCATGTAACTTCAAGACACAAGGTCTCCACCCTGAGGGTTCTCGTCACCTCTGGACTTGCAGGGCCAACTCCTCGTCATCCCCCCTCTAGGAGGTCCAATAAGAACCACAAACTGAATTCGTTCAAAATAAACAGTCTCCAAACAAACCCCTGCTCTTTCCACACCGCTCTTTCCCAATATCAGATGGCAACTCCATCCTCCGGGTTGCTGGGGCCCCAAACTGGGCATCACCTGGATTCTTCCCTCCCTCTCCACATCCAATATCCAGCCCACCATATAATTCTGTCTGCTCCCCATTCGAGCCATTTCTAGGATCTGATCACTTCCTGCCACATGGCTTGTTATCACCTGGGGCCATGCCACTTGCCCTCCATCAGCCTGTTCTCAACACAGCAGCCACAACGATGCTATGAAAGCCCACGCCAGCTTGGCATTTCTGTTTACACTCCATCCGCCAAAGCAGGTCTGTGGTCAAGCTGGCGTCCAAGGGACAGGGAAACATACCCTTTCAATGGAGGTAGGGAAAGAGAGGGAGTGCATCTTTGCTGAATAACCATTTATCCTACCCTAGGGCATTTGGAATTTCAAGATATGTTCATTGAATTCTTATTCTGGGTCTACGTGCTTTAAGAAAATAGGAGGGACAAATCTTGTAGCTTGGTCTCGGCTCTCAGAACAAAACCCCCCATGTTTCTTGAGTTCTACTGGGTAGAGGCAGACATGATTAATACACGTCAAATGATCAAAGAAGAGATGACGTGTTAAATTGGACATGATCACGTGCCAGCTTGCCTGGCAGAGAGGGCAAGTGCCAGCTTCAGTTAGCAAAGGGAATTGTCCCAGAGGCTGGGGTAATGAGAAGAGTCTCTCAGACGCCTTGTGTACTTGACCTGGTCCTAGACAGATAGCCGGACTAGGATTTGGACTTGTGGGTAGAGAAAGCTTTCAGGGCAAGGAGACCAGCACTATCTCAGACCTGGAAGAGGCATAAGAAGGGGTATGGGGCCCTGGTGAGAAATTAGTGGGGCTGGTGCAGGAGGGACGGGAAGGTCAGTGCTCAGAAGAGATGCTCTGGGCATGAATGTCAACAAATTAATTGATTCATTCAGTGGCTATTTATTGAGCTGCTACTTTTCAATAGTACTATTTGTATTATGTAATATAATTTGTATTTTTTATAATTATTATACTTAGGATATAATTATAATATATTATATACTGTAATTATATGTAATATATTTTATTTTTAAACATTTTAAATTTTTAAAAATGATTTTATTTATTTGACAGAGAGAGACACAGCGAGAGAGAACACAACTAGTCCATAGTAGTGGGAGAGGGAGAAGCAAGCTTCCTGCTGAGCAGGGAACACGACGTGGGGCTCAATTCCAGGACACTGGGATCGTGTCCTAAGCTGAAGGCAGACGCTTAACAACTGAGCCACCTAGGCGCCCCCCAAATTTTTAATTTTTTTATATGAATTTCTTGTTTTTTTATTTCTTTTTTTTGTGCTTTATTTATTTATTTATTATTTTTTAAATAAACATATAATGTATTTTTATCCCCAGGGGTAGAGGTCTGTGAATCGCCAGGTTTACATACTTCACAGCACTCACCATAGCACATACCCTCCCCAATGTCCATAACCCCCTTCCCCTCCCCCTCTCCCAACCCTACCTCCCCCCAGCAACCCTCAGTTTGTTTTGTGAGATTAAGAGTCACTTATGGTTTGTCTCCCTCCCAATCCCATCTTGTTTCATTTATTCTTCTCCTATCTCCCTAACCCCCCATGTTGCTTCTCCATGTCCTCATATCAGGGAGATCATATGATAGTTGTCTTTCTCCGATTGACTTATTTCACTAAGCTTGATACCCTCTAGTTCCATCCACGTTGTCGCAAATGGCAAGATTTCATTTCTTTTGATGGCTGCATAGTATTCCATTGTGTATATATACCACATCTTCTTTATCCAGTCATCTGTTGATGGACATCTAGGTTCTTTCCATAGTTTGGCTATTGTAGACATGGCTGCTATGAACATTCGGGTGCACGTGCCCCTTCGGATCACTACATTTGTATCTTTAGGGTAAATACCCAGTAGTGCAATTGCTGGGTCATAGGGTAGTTCTATTTTCAACATTTTGAGGAACCTCCATGCTGTTTTCCAGAGTGGTTGCACCAGCTTGCAATCCCACCAACAGTGGAGGAGGGTTCCCCTTTCTCCGCATCCTCGCCAGCATCTGTCATTTCCTGACTTGTTAATTTTAGCCATTCTGACTGGTGTGAGGTGATATCTCATTGTGGTTTTGATTTGTATTTCCCTGATGCCGAGTGATGTGGAGCACTTTTTCATGTGTCTGTTGGCCATCTGGATGTCTTCTTTGCAGAAATGTCTGTTCATGTCCTCTGCCCATTTCTTGATTGGATTGCTTGTTCTTTGGGTGTTGAGTTTGCTAAGTTCCTTATAGATTTTGGATACTAGCCCTTTATCTGATATGTCGTTTGCAAATATCGTCTCCCATTCTGTCAGTTGTCTTTTGGTTTTGTTAACTGTCTCCTTTGCTGTGCAAAAGCTTTTGATCTTGATGAAATCCCAATAGTTCATTTTTGCCCTCGCTTCCCTTGCCTTTGCTGATGTTCCTAGGAAGATGTTGCTGCGGCTGAGGTCAAAGAGGTTGCTGCCTGTGTTCTCCTCAAGGATTTTGATGGATTCCTTTCTCACATTGAGGTCCTTCATCCATTTTGAGTTTATTTTCGTGTGTGGTGTAAGGAAGTGGTCCAATTTCATTTTTCTGCATGTGGCTGTCCAATTTTCCCAGCACCATTTATTGAAGAGGCTGTCTTTTTTCCATTGGACATTCTTTCCTGCTTTGTCGAAGATTAGTTGACCATGGAGTTGAGGGTCTATTTCTGGGCTCTCTATTCTGTTCCATTGATCTATGTGTCTGTTTTTGTGCCAGTCCCATGCTGTCTTGATGATGACAGCTTTGTAATAGAGCTTGAAGTCCGGAATTGTGATGCCACCAACTTTGGCTTTCTTTTTCAATATTCCTTTGGCTATTCAAGGTCTTTTCTGGTTCCATATAAATTTTAGGATTATTTGTTCCATTTCTTTGAAAAAAATGGATGGTATTTTGATAGGGATTGCATTAAATGTGTAGATTGCTTTAGGTAGCATAGACATTTTCACAATCCAAATTTTTAATTTTTAATTAATTCATTTTTAGGTGATATATTTTATATATTATTATGTAGTGCATGCATTATTATATATTACATATTGTTATGGGCTGGATGTTTGTGTCCCCCACAAACTCATGTGAAATCCTAACCCCCAAGGTGATACTATTAAGAGATGGGGCCTTTTAGGGGCACCTGGATGGCTCAGTGGGTGGGGCCTCTGCCTTCAGCTCAGGTCGTGGTCTCGGGGTCCTGAGTTTGAGCCCTGCATCAGGCTCTCTGCTCAGTGGGGAGCTTGCTTCCCCCTCTTTCTCTCTGTCTGCCTCTTTGCCTACTTGTGATCTCTCTCTCTCTCTCCCTCTGTCAAATAAATTAATAAAATCTTAAAAAAAAAAGAGAGATGGGACCTTTGGGAGATGATTGGTCTTAAGGGTAGAGCCTTCATAAATGGGATTAGTGTCCTCATAAAAGAGACCCCAGAGGGGCACATGGGTGGCTCAGTTGATTAAGTGTCAGCCTCTTGATTTCAGCTCAGGTCATGATCTCAGGGTTGTGAGACCAAGCCCTGTATTGGGCTCCTTACTCAGCGGGGAGTCAGCTTGAGATTCTCTCTCTCACTCTGCTCCTTCCCCTAACCACCCCCCCCCAATCTCTCACATAAATAAATAAATAATAAAGTCTAAGGAAGAAAAAAAAAAGAAGAAGACCCCAGAAAGCTTCCTCGCCCCTTCTGCTGTGTGAGGACATAGGGATAAGATGGCTATCTATGAACTGGGAAATGAGTCCTCATCAGAGATGGAATCCGCCCTGATCCTTAACTTCCCAGCCACCGGAACTGTGAGAAATAAATATTTGTTAAGCCATGCAAACCTTTGACATTTTTGTTACAGCAGGCCAAATTAAGATACATGTATTATATGTGACATACTATAATATGAAGATATTATGTATCCTATATATGTTACTGTAATTGATAATTATTTCATTGTGCTATAATTATAATTAGATAATGTGTACTTACATATAATGATTTGGTGCATATTAGGTTAATACTACTTATATTTATATTACATATTACATCTAGTCTGCTATTTGTTTATCATGCCAGACACTTTTTAATTTATTTTTTTTCACTTTTTAAAAATTTCTTTTCAGCGTAACAGTATTCATTGTTTTTGCACCACACCCAGTGCTCCATGCAATACGTGCCCTCCCTATTACCCACCACCTGGTTCCCCAACCTCCCACCTCCCCCGCCCCTTCAAAATCCTCAGGTTGTTTTTTAGAGTCCATAGTCTCTCATGGTTCATCTCCCCTTCCAATTTCCCTCAACTCCCTTCTCCTCTCCATCTCCCCATGTCCTCCATGTCACTTGTTATGCTCCACAAATAAGTGAAACCATATGATATTTGACTCTCTCTGCTTGACTTATTTCACTCAGCATAATCTCTTCCAGTCCCGTCCATGTTGCTACAAAAGTGGGGTGTTCATCCTTTCTGATGGAGGCATAATACTCCATCGTGTATATGGACCACATCTTCCTTATCCATTCGTCCATTGAAGGGCATCTTGGTTCTTTCCACAGTTTGGCGATCGTGGCCATTGCTGCTATAAACCTTGGGGTACAGATGGCTCTCTTTTCACTACATCTGTATCTTTGGGGTAAATACCCAGTAGTGCAATTGCAAGGTCATAGGGAAGCTCTATTTTTAATTTCTTGAGGAATCTCCACACTGTTCTCCAAAGTGGCTGCACCAACTTGCATTCCCACCAACAGTGTAAGAGGGTTCCCCTTTCTCCACATCCTCTCCAACACACGTTGTTTCCTGTCTTCCTAATTTTGGCCATTCTAACTGGTGTAAAGTGGTATCTCAATGTGGTTTTAATTTGAATCTCCCTGATGGCTAGTGATGATGAGCATTTTTTCATGTGTCTGATAGCCATTTGTATGTCTTCATTGGAGAAGTGTCTGTTCATATCTTCTGCCCATTTTTGGATATGATTATCTGTTTCGGGTGTGTTGAGTTTGAGGAGTTCTTTATAGATCGTGGATATCAACCTTTTGTCTGTACTGTCATTTGCAAATATCTTCTCCCATTCCGTGGATTGCCTTTTTGTTTTGTTGACTGTTTCCTTTGCTGTGCAGAAGTTTTTGATCTTGATGAAGTCCCAAAAGTTTATTTTCACTTTTGTTTCCTTTGCCTTTGGAGATATATCTTGAAAGAAGTTGCTGTGGCTGATATCGAAGAGGTTACTGCCTATGTTCTCCTCTAGGATTCTGATGGATTCCTGTCTCATGTTGAGGTCTTTTATCCATTTTGAGTTTATCTTTGTGTGCGGTGTAAGAGAATGGTCAAGTTTCATTCTTCTACATATAACTGTCCAGTTTTCCCAGCACCATTTATTGAAGAGACTGTCTTTTTTTTTCCACTGTATATTTTTTCCTGTTTTGTCGAAGATTATTTGACCATAGAGTTGAGGGTCCATATCTGGGCTCTCTACTCTGTTCCACTGGTCTATGTGTCTGTTTTTATGCCAGTACCACGCTGTGTTGGTGATCACAGCTTTGTAGTAAAGCTTGAAATCAGGTAACGTGATGCCGCCAGTTTTGTTTTTGTTTTTCAACATTTCCTTAGGAATTCGGGGTCTCTTCTGATTCCATACAAATTTTAAGATTATTTGCTCCAGCTCTTTGAAAAATACCGGTGGAATTTTGATCGGAATGGCATTAAAAGTATAGATTGCTCTAGGCAGTATAGACATTTTAACAATGTTTATTCTTCTGATCCAAGAGCATGGAATGATCTTCCATCTTTTTGTGTCTTCTTCAGTTTCTTTCATGAGTGTTCTGTAGTTCATCAAGTACAGATCCTTTACCTCTTTGGTTAGGTTTATTCCCAGGTATCTTATGGTTCTTGGTGCTATAGTAAATGGAATTGATTCTCAAATTTCCCTTTCTGTATTTTCATTGTTAGTGTATAAGAAAGCCACTGATTTCTGTATATTGACTTTGTATCCTGCCACGTTACTGAATCGCTGTATGAGTTCTAGTAGTTTGGGGGTGGAGTCTGGGGTTTTCCATATAAAGAATCATGTCATCTGCGAAGAGAGAGAGTTTGACTTCTTCATTGCCAATTTGGATACATTTGATTTCTCTTTGTTGTCTGATTGCTGTTGCTAGGACTTCTAATACTACGTTGAACAAGTGTGGTGAGAGTGGGCATCCTTGTCGTGTGCCCGATCTCAATGGGAAGGCTGCAAGCTTTTTCCCATTGAGGATGATATTTGCAGTGGGTCTTTCATAGACAGATTTTATGAAGTTCAGGAATGTTCCCTCTATCCCTATACTTTGAAGCATTTTAATCAGGAACGGATGCTGGATCTTGTCAAATGCTTTTTCTGCATCAATTGAGAGGACCGTGTGGTTCTTCTCTCTTCTCTTTTTGATTTGTTCTATCACATTGATTGATTTGCAAATGTTGAACCATCCTTGTAACCCAGGGATGAATCCCACCTGGTCAGGGTGGATAATCTTTTTAATGTGCTGCTGGATCCTGTTTGCTAGGATCTTGTTGAGAATCTTAGCATCCATATTCATCAGTGATATTGGTCTGAAATTCTCCTTTTTGGTAGGGTCTTTGCCTGGTTTGGGGATCAGAGTAATACTGTCTTCATAAAAAGAGTCTGGAAGTTTTCTTTCTGCTTCAATTTTTTGAAACAGCTTCGGGAGAATTGGTGTTATTTCTTCTTAGAAAGTTTGGTACAATTCCCCAGGGAATCCGTCAGGTCCTGGGCTCTTGTTTTTTGGGAGGTTTTTGATCACTGCTTCAATCTCGTTACTAGATATCGGTCTTTTCAGGTTGTCAATTTCTTCCTGGTTCAATTTTGGGGCTTTATAGTTTTCCAGGAATGCATCCATTTCATCTAGGTTGCTTAGCTTATTGGCATATAACTGTTGGTAATAATTTCTGATGATTGTTTCTATTTCCTTGGTGTTGTGCTCTCTCCCTTTTCATTCATAATTTTATTAATTTGGGCTTTCTCTCTTTTCTTTTGGGTTAGTGTGGCCAATGGTTTATCGATCTTACTGATTCTTTCAAAAAAACCAGCTTCTAGTTTCACTGATACGTTCTACTTTATCTCTGGTTTCTACCTCATTGATCTCTGCTCTAATCTTGATTATTTCCCTTCTTGTGTGTGGAGTTGGTTTGATTTGTTGTTGATTCTCCAGTTCTTTAAGGTGTAGAGACAGCTGGTGTATTCTGAATTTTTCAATTTTTTTGAGGGAGATGCCAGACACTCTTGTATGTGCTGGGGTTATAGTAAGGAACAAAAGACAAGGATTTGTGCTCATATGGTGTGAACTTCTGGTGAGGTAGACAGACATATCAAATGGGGGGATAATAAGGTGCTAGGGAGAAAGTTAAAACTGAGAAAGGAGAGATAGGGAGTGTGGGAGAGGGTTAGGTGTGTATTTCATGTAGATAGGGAAGTTTTCACTGAGAAGGTGATATTTGAGTGGAGACCTGAAGAAGTGGGAAGATGAGGCATATTATTAATTGGGGAAGAGTAATCCAAGCAACCACAAGAGCAAGTGCAAAGGCCCTGAGGTTGAAATATACCTGGAATGTTTAGTCAAAGGCAAAGAAGCCAGTCTGGTTGGAGGTGGAACAAGCAAAGGGGTGAGTGATAAGAGGCAAAGCCATTAAGTTCATATGGAACAGAGTGGGTGGGGCCTTGGGGCCACTGTAGGACTTTGTGGCTCTGATTAAGATCGGGAGCCACAGGAGACTTTAGAGGAGTGACCTGATCAGACAACTTTACATCTTAACAGGATTCCTGAGACTTCTGTGAGGGGAATCTATAACAGTGGGGTGAGGGAGGAAGTAGGAAGACCAGGGAGGAGGCTCCTGATGGTGGCTTGAACTGGGGTGTTGCAGTGGTGGAGGGTGGGGGAGTGAGAGGGTGGAAGAGAGAAGCAGTGTGTCATTTATTCTTGCCTGCCCTCAAGGCTTGGCCCAATGCCTCCTCCTTTCAGAATTTTCTATGCTGTTAATTCCTGGCATTTAGGGATTCTGTGAAAACTTCATCCCATCTGTATGTAGCAAATCATAAATAATGAAAACAACTAATCGCAACCTAGGAGGGACCAGGAGATGTTTATCGATTAGCTCTAGATGAAAAGGCCAGGGTGTTAAAATACTGACAAACGTTTCTCTGGAGGTCTCAGGCTCGCAGAGCTCATATGGGGTGTCTCCCAGTGATGAGATTATTACTTTCTTTATCCAAGAAATTAACCTGATCTTCTGTGTTGGGTTTAACTTTACCACAACAGGGAAAAGCTCACTTCCTTGAGCTTTAATCTCTCCCTTTTGAACAATGAGGTACTGGTGTTAGCTTTTTGTTTTTTTTTCTTAGCCAGATTTTGCTTGTTTGACCATACCGTGATGCAGTTGGGGAATGCACTTGGTATTTACTCTTCGCAGGGTTCATAGTAAGAATAAAAATGATGGTAGTAACAGAGGCTGTCTATCAAGGGCTTACTATGTGCCAGGTACTGTGGTATGAGCTTTATATATACACTAAATCCTTGGCTCATTATAAAAACCCTACGCGGTAAGTATCATGACTCTCCCCCATATTACAGATGAGCAAACTGAGGCCCAGAGATGTATTGTAGTTTGCTGAAGGTCACGGAAGTAAGAAGAGGTAGAGAATAATCCAGATCCCGGTTTCTCTGATGATCTCCTCTTTAATGTCACAATGATTTATTCCCATTTTAGGATTCACTGAGGTGGGACTTCTTGTTCAAGTGATTTTTTTTTCTTTTTTTGAGGGAAGAGTTCTCAGAAGAAAGGGAGTGGGGAAAGTCAGAGAAGGCAGGAACAAGGCCCAAGAGGAGAGATCTTCAGCCTGATCCTGTGGGGGGAGTTCTGGAGCATCAACAGCACCTTGAGGTTGGTGCATCTTGAGAAAAGCGGCCAGTCTTCTGTACCACAGTGCCCGCCCATTATCAGCTGGGGCTGCCCCAGGGGTGGGGTGGGATATAACCTCGTTGGCCAGGTGCCTCCCATTTGGAGGGCCGTTCTTTGGAGAAAGCTCCAGCTGTGAGCCCTTAGCAGCCAACACCCATAGCAGCTGAGGGATGGTGCTCCCACTGGGCAAAGAGGTTCTGGGTAGGGCGTCGACAGCACCTACTTCCTCTGCGAACTTCCTGTTCTGGCCAATCGGGCAGGCCACTGGGCCATGCATGGTTGCTGGTGGCTCCCTCTGGGCCAGGTAGGCAGTGGGGATATTGGGGTGACCAGTGCTTGTCGTTATTACCTCTCAGTCTGGCGGGGGGTGAGGGGCGGGAGACAAACATTCAAGAGGTTATTATAACATGGTGGGCTCAGGACCTGGGGTGGGAAGTGATAGCTAAGCTACACCCGGTGGGCTTAGTGGACAGGGGTGGCATAGTGGGAAGATATTCCATGTGGAGGAAACAGGGTGATGTGGGGGCTGCATTACTCCCGATCCTCCCCGTCTGTAGAATTTTCACAGGTGCTCGGAGGGCAGTTCAGATGGCCACCATCCCCTTGTCCTCTGGCTTCCGCCTCTGCTCATGTTTTTTCTGTTTTAACCTTGCGGCGGCCTGGACATAGAACTCCGTTGTCTCTTCAGGGCTCCCAAGGGAAAGAGAGCATTATTGAGCTGTGTGGACTTTGCTGGAGATTTCATAGTGAGAGGCGGGCTTGCATCACACAAACCAGGATTGATAACTCCGGGGGCGGGGGAGGGGGGATCTTCAGACATTTCTGCTCTCCCTGGAACTACCTGGCATTGAGTTTTCCTTTCCACTGGGGTGAGGGGTCCAGCCTTCGACTCCCCCAACTCTTTTCTTGAAACCCCCAGTCCAATTCCTCAACCCATCTTATGGCAAGCAGTGCCTGCCTGCCCCAGCCTGGCAGAGTGGATAAGCCACAGGGTGTCCTCCAGGTGATGGAAGCGACCCAGTGCCTGTTCAGAATGTCTTTCCCCGAGTGGCTTATCAGCTTATATATGGACGCACGTGTAAAATACAGCAAAGGGTGTAATATTGGTGCTCTGTCCCCTCCAGGGGACATTTGGCAATGCCTGGAGACGGTTTTGATCACCATCATCGAGGGGGTTGGTGCTAGTGGCATCTGGCAGGTAGAGGGCTGGAATGCGGTTCAGAATCCCACAGGGCACAGGACAGCCCCCCAGAACTGTTGGCCAGTGCGGCTGGAGCAGAGGGGACAAGCAGGGAGGGGAGAGGCTAGATCGTGTGGACCCTTAGGCCATTTGAAGGAGCTTATATTTAAAAACTTGATCTTTATGAATCATCCCTCAAAGTAGTAATTGTTAGTCATGTTGTCTTTGTTTTCATAAGGATCCCTGTTTTCACTGAAAGATTACAGATCTTCTCTTATGATTTTGAGCTTGGAGACTACCTATTGCTTGAAGTTGAGAATTTAGGAATGTCTCAGAACCTGGGGTGGGGTCCGTCCGAATCTCTGTTCAGCCAGGTGACCCGCAGCAGCTTATCTGAAATCTCTGTTGATGCCTTTCTCCAGACACACACTGCTTGTGCTTCTCTGCTCCCTGATTTTCTGTCTGCAAGATGGTCTCCACCTTCCACGTCCAACAGGAAGTAAACACTGTCTGCACAAAGGACATGATTCTTGGCACTGGCAGTGATGTTCGTGTCTAACGTCAATTTAAAAAATAAACAGGTTACCGGTTTGAGAGGATGATATTCATGTCAATCAATGTTTGCTTTGTAACTCATACAGTGAATTTGTTGAGTATCACCCCCGATGCAGGGTGTAGTTCCCCGGCTCGTTAGATGATTTCTGGTGGGCCACGAGATGATTCGGGGCATGGCATTACATAACCTCATGCTTCCTAGAGAGAAGAATGTGTTCTTTTCCGGTCACATTCAGCCCTGAGGAGGCCGTGGAGAAAACCTCTGAGTGCCCGTGGGTCTTTAACGCGTGCTCTGATTTTTCTCCAATGCTCTGCTCAGACAAATACACACTTTGTACTTTAAAAAAAAGATTTTGTTTATTTATTTGAGAGAGAGAAAGCATGAGCTGGGTGGGAAGGGCAGAGGGAGAAGCAGACTCTCTGCTGAGCAAGGAGCCTGATGCAGGGCTCCATCCCAGAAACCCAGGATCATGACCTGAGCTGAAAGCAAATGCTTAACCAACTGAGCCACCCAGGCGTCCCTATACTTTGGACTTTAAATAAAATCTTTAAAAAAAAATTTAAAAAATTTATTTGACAGACAAGAGATCACAAGTAGGCAGAGAGGCAGGCAGAGAGAGAGGAGGAAGCAGGCTCCCCGTTGAGCAGAGAGCCCGATGCGGGGCTGGATCCCAGGACCCTGGTATCATGACCTGAGCCGAAGTCAGAGGCCCTAACCCACCGAGCCATCCAGGAGCTCCAACTTCGGACTTTTTTAATGGGCAGGTCAAACATGTGCGGAAGTAGACAGAATAGTAGAATGAGCCTGGATATCCCTGTCACCCTGTCAACTCTTATCTGAGGATCCACGTGGTTCAATTTGTGCCCCTGTCTACTTCCTTCTTCCCATTTTATTTTGGGGGTAATGTCTAGACATGAATAGGTACTTTTTGAATGTTGAAGAAATTGACTCTCCCATACTTCCTGGAGCCAGGCCCTTTTTCTTATTACATTCGCTTTTTCATATCCTTCTATAGTCACCTACTGCTTGTCACCATGTCACACAACCCATGATCCACAGCAGGGACACTGATGAATTGAGGCCGGGGACAGAGCTTTTGAGGGTCCTTTCCACAGGTCTGCCTGGCTCTCCTACATCCCTTAGTTTCTTGGCATGTTGGGATATAGATAGTAAGTACCCAGCAATTGGCATCATAATATTTCCTGGATGGATTCAGCTGGGGTTGGCTTATCGGCACCAAGTGTGCTCCTTAAACCCATGTTCCTCCTATCCCCATGGCCGGATCCACACATGCTACTTAGCTAACCATCCAAGTTAATTAAATCCTCCATAACAAGAAAGATGAAGGCTTCTCTCTCTGGTCAGTCCCTCATCTAGTATTTGCCAGATGTGCCCTTATTTAAAAACTGTGTGTCCTTGGACAACTGCCTCAACTTCTCTGGGCCTCTATTAAGAAACGGATCCGAAGGCAAGGATTCCTGTGCAAGTGTTTTATTTGCGAAGTGCTAGAAGAGTGGGAGTGGTAAAGGGAGGGAAGGTGGAAAGATGGGCAGCATTCAGCCCACCTCCAGAGGGGACCAAGGAGTAAAAAGTAAAGGCTACTTCCTGGATGGAGGTGGGGCCAGCACCTTGCACTTCTGGCTCTGCTTACACAGCCAGAGAGATTTCTGTGGTGCTCTAAAAAGCCCCACAAAGATGTAGACATTGGCAGCTGGAAGTGGGTGGAGGACACTGAAGGGCTGGTCCTGGGGATAGGCTCCAGCCCCATAACCTGACCTGCAAACACGCTGCCATCTGTACTCCATTTTACAGAGAAGAAAGGGGAAGCTCAGAGAGGTTTGGTACCTCATGAGGAGTCACACAGCTGGGGAACAGTGAAGTCAGTGTTCAAGATCAGGCTCTGGCTGAAAGCTATAACCTTAACCATTGCACTACACAGCCTCATCACACATCACACAGGTGCTCACTCACTGTCCCTCCTCCTCCTTTCCCTTCTCTCTTCCCCTCTCTCCCTTCCTTTCCCATCTCCTCCCTCTCCCTCCTTCCCTCTCTCTTCTCAGGATTTTTTGAATTGAATAGCATCCCAGTTTGGCAATAGATGCTTAGTTCACTAAATTTTGATGGACTCAACTCTCAGAGAAATTTGAGTCTGTGCAAGCTTTGTGGAGGTAGGGGATTGTGGCCAGGAAATTTAATCTCAGCCGGAAATCCTCAGAGAGGCGTGGGGCAGAGGAGCGTGAAGAATGACGAACATGACAGGTGGGAATCCTTTAGTCTCTGATGTCTTCCTCTCAACACTCAAGATTTTGCCTTTCCTTTTGCTTGCCAGTTTCCCCCTCTCTCCACTGAAGCATCCTCCCTCCCCCCAGCTCAGCACTGATGTGTAAACAAATGACTGCAGTGTAAATGTAGTCACTCTTAATGGGACATTTGTGTGTCTGGGGCATGGCACGTGGCTGGGTCACATTGAGCAGTCAAACATTCAGGAGCTTGGTTAAGAAAGGGGGCTGGGTGCTGTTACATTAGGGCATGTTTCTGTTTTCTGTGTGTTTAGCATGGTCATACTATAAATCAACTAATCAGACATGATAAATGTCCAGTTGCAGCCATGGGCTAACATTTGCATCAGAGAAAGCAAATTTTGAAAAGGTCACCGTTTAATTTTTGCCTCTTGCAGCCAGCCTGCATCTTGGCTCTATTAAATTCAAAGCTCCACAGAGAAACCTCTGCTTGTTTGCTTACTTTATTCTGGTGAGTGTATCCCAGGATTCTAGCCATTGTTTGGAAGAGTAGGCTATAAGTGACTTGGATCAGAGAGGAATATTAAATGTGGGTGAATGTGAAGGTTAGACTCTTAATCTCAGGCAAGTGCTAGAAATTTTGGAGATCCGTGATTGTGTTGTTAAAAGAAAGATAAGTGGATTCTTATATGGCTTGAGATGTGGTAAAGTACAGCTGCCTTCATTCATTCAACACAGAGAAAAGCCTTGGTCATATCATTTGAATGCCTGGATCCAGCTGTACCTGAAGCTCCTGGTCATTTTATTTACCCGAAACTATAGTGTCTCATTTTAAGGAAACCTCCCAGGTTGGGTTTTGTTCAGATATAACATAAAGGCTTCCAACCAATATGTCAAATAGGGAGGTACTGAGAGAATTGCAGAAATGAAGCTTATAAGGTTCAGAGTTTGAACTGATAGTTACTAGATCCAACCACCAGGCATTCGTTTTAATGTTACCTTTGATTCCTTTGACCCCACAATGAAGGTTCATATTGTCCAACATCAGTATGTGTATTTCTGCCTTGTTTAAAGTTAGTATACTTAAACACCCGTTGATGTCTTTGCTTTTGTCAAATGATACTCTTATCTCTGTGGCCTTTCTAGATCCTCTGAGTATAGATCATCCAGGCACTTTATGGATTTACTCAGTTTATTGCCAGGAATCCTTGCTGTTCTCTGAAAGGTGTGCTTTAAACACTTGAGCAAAGCACTTGATCTGTGTTTTAAGATTGTTATCACAAGCCCCCCAAATTCTGTAAGCAGTTCTTAAGCTAAATTATAATCTTGCTTGTGAGGAGACAGGTCTAGGTTGTTTCAAAGCAGAGAGAGCTCCCCTCAGCAAATCTCCTCTTTCCCCTCCAGTTGGAACTTGAACCACCATCGTTGGGGGGTAAACCACATCTGGTTTGGATTTCATAGTATGACTCTTAAGTATCTTCATAGAATTGTTTGAAGATTGCAGTTGCTTCTAGTAGGTCTGATTCATGGCTACAATGGCTGCTGTCTGAATCAACTGGGGTTTTGAATGGAGGGGGTTGGGGTAGAGAGCCAGTGGACAGTCCCTGGAGGCAGTTTTATAGGAGAGAGATGAATTACAAGGGCCTCCACCCCAGGTTCAAATCCCATGTCTGACCTTCATGGGATCCCGAGCAATGTTCATACTGTCTCTGATTTTCAGTTTCCCCTCTATAAAATGAGGCTAATAACAGTGCCTGCCTCCTGGGTTGCTGTGGGGATTGCATCTGATAACAAATGTATAGCCCTCGGCTCAGTGGCAGAGTTGTGGTACTATGTGCTGTGGGTACATAGTAAATGCTCAATAAATGGTAGCTATTTGTATCAGCAAGTATGCTTTTATTGTGACAAAATCCCATCCAACTGGCATAAGCAATAAGGAAAATTTATTATCTCAAGTCACAGTGATTTCAGGATTAATTCAGTACCTTGATAACCTCACCAAGGACCAATGCTCTTTTCTTATTTCTCCTCTGTCACCTTAATGTCCATAGCCCTGATGGTCCCAAGATAGCTCTTCCAGTTCTAGATGTCATTGTCAGGTATAATTTAATGTCCAGTCTTGAAATAAATTCCATTTCTTTTTGTGTATCTCTTTTTAAGAGCAAAAATACCTTTTTCTGAAGACCTTAGCCAACTTTGTCAGAATTCACTGGCTAAAACCGCCTCACATGCCTAAGTCAGTCAAGGGAATGGAACCAGAATGATGACCATGGGAGAGGGTCACCCTTGCCCAAGAATCTTGTGGCAGATTGCATTATCCAGGTGTCACAATAGTATCTTCCATCTCATACATTTTCTTATAATGTGATCTTGTTTCTCTTTCCATTAAGTTGTGGTGGCCGTGTCCTCTCCCCTGAGCAAGCTTCAGACTATGGTGGCATGAAACCAAGTGACTTTTGAAGCTAGGTTATGAAAACCCAATAGAGATACCATCTTGTTTTTTTGGGATGCTTGCTCTTGGAACCCAGCCGCCATGCTCTGTGGAGCCCAGAGAGCTTATGGCGACTCCCATGTGGAGGAACCAAGGCTCCCAGCCCACAGTCATGGCTGAGCTCTGTCCAATAGCCAATATCATCTTGCCAGCCTTGTGAGTGAGCCATCTAGAAAGTGGATCCCCCAGCTCTGGTCAAGCTTCCCACATTGTACAGAGTAGGGATGAGCTATCCTCACTGAGATCTGTTCAAGCTGCAGACTTCATTTTATTTATTTTATTTTATACGATTTTATTGGTTGTTGTTACTTTAAACCACTAAGTTTTGGAGTGGTTTATTACACAGGAAGAGATAACCATAATAGGTAAGCAGACCCTGGACAAAACTGGAGTTTTGATGGGAAAGGAGGAAGGGAGAAAAGAATGGCAGGAAGGTAATCGCTTGCATTTGCTACATAGTTAAAGAAGATGATGACTGTAACAGTAGACTGGAATTTAGTAAGTTACATTACTAGCACTGATGGATAAGTTCTCTTCTGCATGTCCAAGAGTCCACGACTTGCAGCAAAGGGAGGTAGGTGTGGTCTTACTTTTATGAAAGTATTCAAATTCAGACTTCTAATAGTCTTCTCTCTAAGTTAGGTTAACATGCAGTCACGAATATGCCCAGAAATCACTAATTTATTATGTCTCAACATTTAAGCTGCCCTACAATTTCTGTTCCTCTCTTTTGGCCTTTCTTCATTATTTAGCAGTGTACCAAGAGCATCAAAACATAAAAATGGTTTGGATTTCTCTCAGTTGCCACGAATTTTTGCTGATGGGTATGCTTTCCTTTTAATTCACTCTTGCTTGTTAAGACATGGAATTTCTGGACCATCTTTGTTCAATTGCCAGCTAACTAATTTCATTAATTCACTCTCTCATTCATTCATTCATGCATGTTTGAGGCTGGCCTTGACTAACCTGATTTCTTAGTCATCTTTGTCTAGCACAGCTCTGAAAATAACCAGAACACCAGCCTCTAGTCAGTGATTCTCAGAGAACTGTCTGTAGACAAGGAGCATTAGACATGGCTCAGACTCTAAACTCCACCCAGATTGTCTGAATTTCCACATCTGTCCTCAGTGGTAAGTTTGGGAATCTGCATTTTAACAAACATCCTTGTGATTCACATGCCCAAGAAAGTTGAAGGACTGACCAATTTCCCAACATGGACTTCAAGGTGCTATGTCGAAAGAATTCTGAGGTTGAGTTTTGGAAACCTTGCATTGTTTCAGATCCCTCTTGTAGCTTCGCGATGTCAACTTGCCTATTAAAGGGTCTGACAAATCCTGCTGGTAAGAAGCACATTGGTCTTTGTCAAGACAGTGTTTCCCAAACACATTTGTGCATGTGACATTTTTTTTCCATGTCATATCTATTAACATTCCGGAAATTAAAGCATGACACACGCTTTGGTAAATGCTGGCCTGTCCCAGCCAAGGCAATCCTGGGGCTAACATACATTCACTAGGGAATATGTGTTCTGTTCAAGAAAGATTCCCAGGGAAATAATTTTATCTTGAAAGTTTGTTGTAGTGACAGTGTGACTAGAGAGCCACAGGTACTGTGACTGGGCAGATGCACGTCCAAATCCTGGGCTGCCTCTTCTCAGCTATGAATTCTCAAATAATGTCCTCAGGCTCCTTGAGCCCCAGTTACCTTGCCTGTAAAATGGGAAGAAAAATACGTGGCTGAGTTGTTTATGGGTATTAGATGTGAACCCTTCCCCTCAGGGGCACACAGTGGGCTTCCAGCAAATGCTAGATTCCTTCCCTGTGTAGGAATAAGCTTCAAGTATCTGACAAATTCATGTATTTGGAACATTTAATGATTAGAACGACTAAACGAGGCATAATTCACTGACAAGGGGTGCAGACACTTTGAAAGGAGATGGAAAGGAGAAAATTTAGCCAGTTGCCTAAGGGCAGACAGTTTTAAAAAACTGTGATAAACCCACATAAAAGTGACCATTTCACCCACCTTTCAGTGTTCAGTTCAGTAGCGTCAAGTGTGTTCCCAGCAGGACTGAAGCTCTGCACCCATTAAACAACAACTGCATATCCACCCTCGCCGGCAATTACCTGTCCTATCCCGTTGAGGCTCCCATGCTGTGATGTCATCATTCACACGGGGCTTCTGCTCTGGACAAGGCGCTCCTTGAGGACAGAGTTATGCTCTGTCTTGGCACTACACGTCCCCAGAGCTCAGCACGACATGGGGCACGCAGTAGGTGCTCAGCAAATGCCCGAAGAAGGGATTAATGAATGCATGAGCAGGAGAGGGAGGGGCTGGGAGCTCAGACAGTTCTCTCTCAAGCCTAGCTGAAATGTCTAACCAAGAAGAATAAAAAAAGGAGACTCTCACCAAAGTGATAGGAAGAGCATGAAGCTGGGGATGGCCAAGACTCATGGTAATATCAGAGGTTGGATTTCACATGCTTTGTGCCTGGATCGAATGTCTTGGGGGGAACGAGGAAGGAGGGTCTGAGGGAGGTATGAATTCCTGTGCCACCTCCCACCCCCCAACCCGAGTCACGAGATATTTCAGCAGGTGCAGTCAGAGCCAGCACATCCGGGGACCTCAACAAGGGTTCAAGACCGAATTTATTTTTTATCTGATGCTTTGGAGTTGGAAGGATGCAACACACGATTACTTACTATTTCCCCTGAAAAATCAGAGAATACAAGACTTAAGCACATGGGGCTGCTGAGTGTAGAGACCGAGGGCCCCCAACTCTGGAGCCAGACAGAAGTGGGGTGAAATCAGGGAGTTTACTAGCTGTGTGCCTTTGTCAGTCACCTTCCTGAGCCTTTGTTTCCTCATCTTTAAAATGGGTGCAATTTTCCTGCCTTAGAGAGTAGGTGTGAGGTCACTAAGATAATCATTCTCACGACATCTTGTATATTCAGTGATGAGTTCTCACTAGCAATGACAACAATTAAGCCATTGATTGTCCTTGCTGGGTACCAGACAATGGCTTGATTTAATTCCCACTACACTCCTATGAGTAGCTATTATTCTCCTCTCATTTGACTGATGAAGAAACTCAGCACACACAGAGAGGTTAAGTAAATGGCTCAAGGTCACACAGCAAGGTGTCAGGAGGACTAGAACCCAGGAGGTCTGGTTCCAAAGCTTGTGCTCTATTCCTACTGTCTCAGTGATACAGAGAAGGAGAGGAGCCAACTTCTTCTTCTTATTTTTTTTTAATTTAAGAAAAATATTGAATGCAGATGGGAAATTTCATGAGGGCAAGAACCATGTCTATTTTATTCTCTGAGGTAGATCTAGTATCTAAGACAGAAGTCAACAGACTATGGCCTACGGTCCAGCCACCCGGTTTTATAAATAAAGTTTTATTAGGACACAGGCATGCTCATTCAAGTATGTCCGCAGCTGCTTTCTCTCTACAGTGGCAGAATTGAGCAGCGGTGACAGCGACGGTATATCCTGCAAAGCCTAAAATATTTACCATCCGGTCCTTTCCACAAGTTTGCTGTCCCCTGCTCTAGGATGCCCCCTAAGTGACTACACACATAGCTGACTCTCAAGAAATATTTGTGCATTGGGGGTATTAAAATTTTAAAAAATGCAGATCCCAGAAGCCTGTTTTCTCCTTTGTGGAGGGCTTGTTAATCCTATCATGAATCCTCATCAGCAGATTTTTTCCTGAGCCCTTCTCCGCCGGTCACATTATTAGCCCATCCGTGACCTCGTGCCTCTAGAGAACCCCCAGATCATGGCATGACCAATTCTGTTATTCTGGGAAAGAAGTGGTGGGTCAGGCTGATAGGTGACTTGCTCAAGGTCCTACAACTGGTAAACAGTGGCAAGAGCTGGGATCTGAAACCTGGACTGGCCTCTGACCTTGACACCGAGAGTGTAAGTGGATGTGTCCTCCTCTGGGGGCCTGACGGTCTCAAAGAACCCAAGACAAAGTAAATTTGAGCTGTGTCCCCCACTCTGCCAAGGCTGCTTGTTAACATCTGAGATGAATTTCTGTTTGCTGTTTCTGGCAGCCGCGCCACTGATACATGGCCTCGTTATGACGTCATACACATACAGCCCTGTGTGATCGAGGAGCTTGGGTTTGAAATTTTGTCAACGTGACCATCAGCTGCCCCCTGTTTTACTTCATTACTGTATTAGTTTACAAATGCTGCTGTCACAAGACAGAGTAGCTTAAAACAACGCATATTTATTCCTCTTTGCAGTTCTGGAGATCGGCAGTTTGAAATGAGTCTTCCTGAAGGCTGAAATCAAGGGCTAGGATCCAGGTGTAAGGAGGGCCGTTTCCTTCTGCAGTCTCCGTGGGAGAATCTGTCACTCCCCTCTTCCAGGCACTGGAGACTGCTCGCGGTGCCTCCCTGCATCTCTAAAACTGGCACTGTAGCATCTTTTCTCTCTCTCTGACCTTCTGCTTCCCTCTTATAAAGGCTTTTGTAATAACATTGAGTTCACCTAGAAAATCCAGGTAGATTTTCTTCCCATTCCGAGATCCCAACCTTGATCACATCTACAAATTCCTTTTGCCATATAAGGTAGCATCTCCCTAGGTTTCACGGATTAGGGCGTAGACAGTTTTGGGGGTAGGGGAGACACTCTTCACCCTTCCATGATCACCCAGAGTCCTTTGAGAGCCTGTTGGATGAATCAGGTTTCCATCTGAGAATCAGTGCCTGTTCAGATGTGAGGTGAGAATGATGGGGGTGAGTGTCTGTGAAGGATGACAAGGAAGGGGAGTAGGAATAGGGTACAATCGGGGTCTGACAGCTGTGAGAGGGAGGGGCAGGAAGGAGGGCTGGGTGACCGCAATGCAGCCAAGAGGTCTCGGCCAGGCTTGATGGAGAGCCCTGGGGTGTGGATTGCTCTTCATGGAACCCCGTGTCTCTTATAAGCGGCGAACTGTACCACCCATGCCATGTTCGGTCACTGGGTGGGAGCAGCCCGGGGAAAGGGGGTCTTTGGGGTCTCTGGAAGGTGGGGCAGATAGAGGATGGCAACCAGTCACAGCACTCGCAGCTGCCTGCAGATCTGAGCCATGCCCTCTCTGGCCATCATGCCAGTGGCATCCAACAGGTTTGGGGAGCTTCCCTCTTCTCCACCTTAAAACCATCAAGTGTGGGGTGAGGTCTGACGATCTGAATTGTCCTTGTCCTGCAGGAGAAACAACACTCCCTGGGGAGTTGGAGTTGGAGGAACTGGCTGCCTACTAGTGGCAAGTGACTTTGGAACAGGGGTATCCCCTTGGAGCCTCCATTTTCTCATCTCTAATATTCATTCCACTTCTGATCTTTATTGTTGGTTGGTTGCCTGCCAGATGCCCATTGAGGGCCTGGGACTCAGTAGTGAACAACAAAGATGTGGTCTCAGTCCCCCTGTTGCTGATGGCCGGCGACAGTTCCCAGCTGGCAGGGAGGTCCTGACTGTAATTGTGGATATCACTTTGTAAATGGGCACTTCGCTAACGTCCCATAATTTGGGGAGCTGCTAACTCTTTTAGGCCACAGTGTGCTGAATGTGGATTTAGTCTGACATGAGCTTTGGTTCTTCCTGAACCCAGAATATGCCAAAAATCAAGGAGCTTGGATGTATTACATTTTGCACAAATGAAATTTTTTTTTTCTGGCTCCAAGACCCAAATTTTATGCTTAATGAATGGAAGTTATGTTTCCCTTGGTCTGTCTTTCCTGATGCTATCTCTTTAAAATCTGTTACATTTCATCAATATTCTGAGTGTTATAATTCCACCTCAAGAATGTAGGTTTTGGGGCCAGACTCTCCATATCTGAGCCTCTGCTCTGCCACTAAATGGCCCTATCTTGATCTTGAGCAAGTAGCTTAGAATTCGTGTCTCAGTTTTGTAATCTATAAAGTAGGGTTAATAAAGGTGCCTACCTCATAGGATTGCTACTTCTGTTCACTTTTTATTGCACATCTACTATGTGATAGGTGTGCTATTCTCAGTGCTGGAGATAACAGTGAATAAAATCAGACAGATATTCTCATGGGTGGGGGATGACTGACAGTCAGTAAACAGGTAAACTATACAATATGGCAGATGCAGAAGAATAAACCAGACTAACTGGGCTATAAAGGAGGAGTGTCTATTGTGCTAGGGCAGGTGGTAGGTGACGTTTGAGCAGAGACCTGGAGAAAGGGACCCACGTGGATGAATATCTCGGGTAAGAGCATTCCAGGCAGAAGGAACTATAAGTGCAAAGGCCCTGTGGCAGAAAGAGTTTGAAGAATAGCAAGGAGGGTAGCACAGGTGGAACACAGTGAGTGAGCAAAGGTTTAAGTGGGTTAATCAAAGTTCAGTGCTTACAGGAGTGCCTAGCACAGTAGAAAATCTTCATAAATGTGACTTGTCATTGTGATTATTATGGCTATCCATCTTAAGAATATAAGACTCATTTTGGGGGGGAAAGCAAGGGTATACATTTCTGCAATATTATATAACATATTTAAAAAGGAAATTCATTTCTTCAGTGTTGAAAGGAATATGTCTATGATCACTGTAGGCAATTTGGAAAATCCAGATGGAGACAGATGGAGACATCCACCATTAAATGTCTAGTGTATTTCCCGCTGGTATTTTTATGTGCTTAGTTTTTAATCCATTACAACCGCAATCACTACAGTGTATGTGTGCCATTCTCTTTGCTATTTTTTTTATTTCACTCAATGACATAAATATTTCTCGTAATATAAATGTATCATAAACACAATTTGTTACGTCTGAATAATGCTCTGCTGAGTACAACACACTAACCCATTCCTCAGTTAATGGACATTTAGGTTGGTTTTCATTTTTCTCTATATGCATAATGTGCACAATATTTTTTCCCCTCCTTATACTTAGGATTGTTTTCTTAGTTGGCGTTTTCAAATACGAAATTCCTGATTCAAAATTCAAGGTGGTTGGTTGTTCACTCACAGAAGTTTAAAAATCAACGATTTTCAGGGGGTGTGGCTCTTTACGGAGGTATATACCAGATCTCTTGGTGGCCTTCAGAGAGTGCTATGTTCCATTTTATTCCCTTTTAGAGTTGGAAAGCTCATGTCCATTCATCTCTGAGAGTAATGAGATTTGCTATTTGGTGTTCCTGGCACTTTCCATTTTAAATTATTTAAAAAATGGTCTCTATCCACTACCTTCATAAGACTTTCTGATTCGTGGTGATACTGGCTTTCAGGTGAAGCAGGCTGTAGGAGTGATAGGGTGAAAAAAATGGACCTACTAACCAGTTCTGTGACCTGAGGCAGCCACACCATCTCAGTGGGCCTCAGTTCCCCCATGTGTAATAAAGACTGTATTCACTGACACAGGTTCTTACACCAACTGGGCACCTGCTCTCTGAGTGGTTTATAAGCTCCATGAGGTCAGATATCTTGTTTAGATTCCAGGAATGGAAGTTCAGGAAGGTTTAGAATTTCCTACAAATCTTCTTTTTTGTTGAACTCAGATTTTTCTTATCAGAGTGGGTAAGAGGAAGCCAAGAAGAAATATTTGCACAGTGAGGGATGATTTGGGGGTCCAAAAGTGGAGTCTCTCTCTATGTAATAAATATTAAAATCACTCAGTAAACGTTGAATGACTTAATGAATTTATGTTCACCTTTCCTTTTTCAAAATGCACATGGGTTCATATTATAAATATCAGTTGACTTTTTTATTTTTCATTTATTTTTTAAAAGTATATATTTCTGCCATGTTTTTTTTTAGATTTTATTTATTTATTTGGCAGACAAAGATCATAAGAAGGCAGAGAGGCAGGCAGAGAGAGAGAGGGGGAAGCAGACTCCCTGCTGAGCAGAGAGCCCGATGCGGGGCTCAATTCCAGGACCCTGAGATCATGACCCGAGCCAAAGGCAGAGGCTTTAACCCACTGAGCCACCCAGGCGCCCCCCCCACTTGACTTTTTTAAAACTTAATTCTATCTCAGTATTTTTGCATGTTAGCACTATAGATCCACCAGAGACACTTGGTGCAATAGACTACATGAACCTTCATTTTTTATTTTAATAAAATATTCATAACACAAAATTTACCATTTTAAACATTTTTTAAAAAATATTTTATTTATTTATTTGTCAGAGAGAGCAGAAGCACAGAGAGCTGCAGGCAGAACGGGCAGAGCAGGCAGAGGGAGAAGCAGGCTCCCCACTGAGCAAGGAGCCTGATGTGGGACTTGATCCCAGGGCCCTGGGATCATGACCTGAGCTGAAAGGCAGACGCTTAACTGACTGAGCCACCCAGGCATCCCCATTTTAAACATTTTTAAGTGTACAGTTGAGTGGTGTTAAATGTCTTCACAGCGGGGGCGCCTGGGTGGCTCAGTGGTTTGGGGCCTCTGCCTTCGGCTCGGGTCATGATCCCAGGGTCCTGGGATCGAGCCCCGCATCGGGCTCTCTGCTCTGCGGGGAGCCTGCTTCCTCTTCTCTCTCTGCCTGCCTCTCTGCCTAGTTGTGATTTCTCTCTGTCAAATAAATAAAAAAAAATTTCTTCACAGCGTTTTGCAACCATCACTGCTATTCACTTCCAGGACTTTCCCTTCACTACAAACAGAAACCTTGTCCTCAGTAAATCCTAAGTTCTCATTCTCCTCTTCCCTCAGCTTCTGGGAGTCAGTATTCTACTTTCTGCCTCTATGAACTTGACTGTTCTAGGTACTTCATATAATGGAATTGTACAATATTTGTCCTTTTGTGTTTGGTTTATTTTACTTAGCATAATGTTTTTCAAGGTTCATCCATGTTGTAGCATATCAGAATTTTATTCCTCTTTAAAGGCTGAAATAATATCCCCTTGTATGGGTCGACCACATTTTGTTGATCCACCCGTCCATGGACACTTGGGTTGTTTCCACCATTTGGCTATTGTGAATAATGCTGCCGTTAACATGGGTGTGCAAATATCTCTTTGAGTTCCTGCTTTCAGTTCTTTTGGGTACATACTGGGAAGTGGAATTACTGGATCATATGGTAATTCTTTTTGAGGAACAACCAAACTGGAACCTTTATTTAAAAAAAACAGTCATTCCCTGTGTTTGTGGCCATAAGTACAAGGTCAGAGTGGATGGGTGGGTAGGTGGGCTGCTGAGGGACCCAAGAGAGAACATGAAACTCTGGCCTTGGAGAACCTCCACCACCTGGTGTGATTCCCATGCACATTTGTTCTTCTCCTCCTTTCTGTCTTCTGCCTCATTCAAAGACTCATTCATTCATTCATTCATTCATTTTTCAATGCACAAAATATTGATTACCTTTGTCATATTTCAGGCATGGTTTTAGGTTCTGGGTTATTTGGGGAAAAATAAGCAGCCAATACCTCTGCCCTTAAGGAGCTAATACTATGGTAATTATAAACAGTAAAACAACAACAACAAAAAGAATAAATAATCCCAAAGTTTTAGAAGGCGAAGATTGTTATGGAAAAATGGAATGTGGGACAGGCAGCTCTTGGACAAGGGTGTTGCAGTCTTAAATCAGGGGGTCACATGCCTATAAGGTAGTTTTTGAGCAAAGACCTGAAGGAGGAGGGGGAGTTGGTGGTGTGGATAAAGGGACTAGCATTTCTGGCAGAGGGAACAGCCAGTCAGAGGCCCTGACAAAGAAGCCTCCCTAGTGTCTCTGCAAACAGCATGGCTGGGGCAAAGGGACCAGGAGGAAGAGTGGGAGGAGGTGAAGCTGGTGAGATCATGGGGGCAGACTTCATAGGGCCTTGTCGACCACTGTAACGTCATTGACTTCCTACCTGAGCTGAAGTGGGTCATCTCTGGAAAATTTTGACTGGAGGAATAATGGGATCTGATTTTCTTTTCTTTCTTTCTTTCTTTCTTTTTTTTTTTAAAAGTGGTATTATACCACCTGCTGTGTTGAGAGTAGACTGTAAGGCTTACCTGTGAACAGTCAGGGAGATCAGTTAGGAGGCAGTTACAAGGACCCAAGTGCAGAAGACGAGCGTGTGCTCGCGGGTGTTAGCCGTGGGGGTGAGGAGAAGCCTTTGGATTCTGGGTATGTGCTGCCAGTTGAGCCAATGGAATTTGCTGATGGATTATGTGACTTGTTTGTCAGTAAAATGCTTTAAAGAAAAACAAATGTTTTGCTGCATGGGTAGAAGTGGCTCTTAAGTATTTGGTATATTGGGGTAAAATTAGTCTTTAATAGATAAGGTTGCTTTGGGCTGGTGCCCAAATGGTCAGATTAATTGACCTGTGGGTGCCTCATGGTCTCTCTACTCAGATTCGGAGGAGGAGGAAGAAGATGCTGATAATGAGAACAGCTAATCTTGATGGAGAACTTATTTTATGCCCAGCACTGTTCCTAGCACTCCCCTCTTACACAACAGATAAATATTCATTGTTACATATTTAGAAAAAGTTTTGAAATAATCACACACTTACAGGTAAATTGGGGGTACAGTAGCAATTTTTTTCCCCATGAAATCATTTGGCCATAAGTCACTTCACTTAGCCTTTGGGTGTCTTAGTTTTCTCTAGGATGACATGGTTAGGAATGAGAGGTTGTAAGTCAGACATACTTAAGTCCAAATCTTGGATCTTCCATTGACTTGTTGGATAGCCTTGGGAAAGGCAGAGTAGTTCTCTAAGCTTTACTTCCTGCATCTGAAAAAGGGAATAATTACAGTGCCTGCTTTCTCAGCTGGGTGTGTGGATTTTGCTAGCTGTGACATGTGTGGAGCACCTAGCAGAGGACCTGATCCATGGTAAGTGGTTGGTAAATGTGCTTCTGGGATTCTTGTTTAGGTCTCAGAGAATTTCCCCCTTCTGAAAGAAAAGGGGAAAATATTAATTAGAGTCACAGTTTGGCCTATGCCCATGGGAAGGTTTTCACAGTATAGTATTGTCTTACCATTTTACAGATAAGGATACTGAGTCCCAGAAAGAGTAAGAGGTTCTTGATAAGAAGCAGATGTGGCTTTTAAAGTTTTGTTTCCTGTTCAGTCTTCAGAATATTCCATTAAAAGTGGATGTGCCCCTATGACCTAGCAATCACACTACTGGGTATTTATCCAAAGGATACAAAAATATTGACTCTAAGGGGCACCTGCACCCCAATGTTTATAGCATCAATGTCCACAATAGCCAAACTATGGAAAGAGCCCAGATGTCCATTGATAGATGAATGGATAAAGGAGATGTGGCATATATATAGATATATACATACATACATATAAAAATTATATATATATAATAATTATATATTGCATATATATAATTATATGCAATGGAATATTATTCAGCCATCAGAAAGAATGAACTCTCAACCATTTGCAATGACCTGGGTGGAACTAGAGGAAATTATGCTAAGCAAAATAAGTCAGCCCGAGACAGACAAGTACCATATGATTTCACTCATATATGGAATTTAAGAAAACAGATGAACTTAGGAGAAAGAAAGGAAAAATAAAATAAGAACAGAGAGGGTGGCAAACCATAAGAGACTCTTAACTATAGGGAACAAACTGAGGGCTGGTGGAGGTGAGGGGGATGGAGGGATGGGGTTGTTGGGTGATGGGCATTAAGGAGGGCATGTAATGGAATGAGCATGGGGTATTATATGCAACAGATGAATCACTAAATTCTGCCTCTGGAACTAATGATACACTATATGTTAACTAAATTGAATTTAGAGAAAAAAATTTAAAAACTGGTTGTGTTACCTTCTGTGAACAATTAAGGAAGAGTTATTCTGGAAGCACTTCTGATTAAAACGAAAACACTTTGTTTCCACAGAAGCTTTGGACAAACCCCTCCCCCACCAAAATAAGCCACCCACTGCATTCTGGGTTAGTAGCTATCTACAGCTGTACCCAAATATCATGAGGTGTTTGAACATCAAAGCAGAGACAGTCCTCTCCTCTCTTCACAATGGGGACAAAATTGCATTCTTCTGATTGAGACATAATTGTATCAGGATCTTGGTAGGGAGGGAGGAGGGCAAAATGCTGAAAGTCAGTCTGTACCTTTACAAAATTATTTACTTTGTTTTCATTCAGCAGGGCAGCTTTGCTCTCTTTGAATTTCCATTAACTTCTTTTTCTCATCTACCATATAATGAATGCTTACTGTGTCGTAACTCTATATTAAGCTCTTTCTTTTTTATAGAGGAGCATTTTCCCGGCACGTCTCCCATTCAGCTCTTTCCAGATTAGCCATTTACCCAATTAAATCGAACTCCAAAGGAATGCAATGCTAGACCGAGTATTGGATCCTTTGCCTGCATGCATGCATGTATCTGTCCATCCATCTTGTGAAGAAGATATTGCTCTTTCCAACATAATGATAAGAACCATATCAGAGGTTGTGATATGCCTAAGGTTATGCAGTCAATAAGAAATACTGGATTTTGCTCTAAGTAAGAGGGGGCTCACTCCTTTCCCTTGGTTTGTGGTGAAGATCAGCAAACGTTTTCTGTAAAGGACCAGAGAGTAATTATTTTAGGTTTTGCAGGCCACACAGTTCATTTCACAACTGCCAAACTCTGCCATCATAGCATGAAAGCAACTATAGACAACATGCCAATGAATGAGTGTGACTGTAGTCCAATAAAGCTTTGTTTTTAAAAACGGGATGCAGGCCACATTTGCCCCATGGGCCATAGCCTGCGGACTTCTGCTCCATGGTCTTGAGGTCTTGATTCCATGTGAATCATGGTAACCCATTCTTCCTGAACCCCCAGCTACATGGTTGGGCACATGACCAAGCTGGGCCAATCAGAGACTCCTCTAGGATTGATAAGATGATGATAAAAGGAGAAGTATGCTTTTCACTATTGCTAAGCTAGTAGAATGAGAGTGTGGGGTAGAGGTGGCCATCATGTTGAGTGAAGCCAAGCAGAGACAAAAATGGCCAAACAATTGGTAGAGAGGAGAGAGAGAGAAAGAGATATTATTGGTTAAGCTTCTGAATTCAGCCAGGCCTGAGCTAAGTTGAATATATACTCCTATATTCCCCAGTGATATGAACCTATAAACCCCTATTTCTTTGTTTAAATATGTTTGAATTGGATTTCTGTCACTTGAAACCAAGAGTCCAGACTAATAGCCCCAGTGTCTTGGCCTCATAGTTTCATAATACAGGCTCAGTGTCCCCATGTAGTTAGAAACGTGGCTTCCAACAGCCATAGAGTCACATCTTTCTAGCATCATAACCCAGAGAAAGGCGTTGTCTTCCTCACTAGTTTTAACAGAAAATCCCAAGGCAAGCCTCTAGTTGCAAATCTTGGGTCACTCGTCCATCCCTAGAATTCATTTTGTTCAGAAGGATGGAAGATTCTAGTTGACTGACTGGCTGGAGATGGGGAAAGAAGTCTGTGGGACATGTTCTGAGAAGCCCAAACCATCAGTTTCCAAAGGGAATTAATTCTTGGGTTGAGTCTTGAAGGGTGTACATGGAAAAGTAAAAATATTTCAGGCCGAGGGAACAGCAAGTGCAGAGACAGAAGTATAAGGGAATGCTGGGAGTTCAGGTGGCTTACAGATAAAAAGGTAAAGTACATATGGAGAAATTATAAGGAAATGAGGTTGGAGATAAGAAAGGGCAGAGGTCGGACCAGGAAGGAAGAAGGAAAGACAATATGTAAGTCATGACAAGATTGTTTAAATCATATTCAGATTATGTCACATAAGGCAGTGGGGATCTTTTTGGGGAATTCACACAAGAGATGGCTGATCAGATTCTCTCTCTAGACAGTAGCCTTTGGTGGTAGGTTGAAGATTGGGCCAGACTAGATACAGGGAAGGATATAAAACATAAGGAATATCTGTAGTTACCCAGATATGTAGAAGTGGATGCAGGATGTGGGAACATGTCTCTTGGATGTGCTTCTTTGTGTAGCTAATCAGCCAGTCTGCTGGATTGGCTCACTGAGGTTTTGGTTTCTAGTGAATTCTTCTTTCTTCATGGAAGAAAAACACAAGGAAGGTCTTTGGTTACTAAGCTTGGGTCACATGTCCATCCCTAAAAACTCATTTTGTTCAGAAGAAAACCTACAGCAGACGAGGGCAACTTTCAGTTTTGGATCATTGGCAGCAAGACAGGTTGCCCACTGTTCACTGTAGGAAAGGAGTTTTGTGCTCTGTACTCTACCAGCTCTGCCTATTTCAGCACTGCCGGGATGGACAGCTCCACATCCCTGTAAGCATTACAACCTACCACATACTGCACCATCTCTATGCTTTTCTGCCTCACAGCTCTTTTCCACAGTGCAGGAGACCACTGAACCCAGGCACAGGCTAGAAGGACTGGGAACTTAACCCTCCCAGTAGGAGACAAGAGCTGGTGGATAAAACTTAACCATCGTGAAGCATATTCTCCATAGTTCCTTGGAAACTCCCCAGCAAAGATGAGCCCTAGTTATACACAGAGATCACCAGTTCACGAACACACTTTTAACAGCTTATCTTTCTTCATCATATCAATGTTTTACTCTCTCATCCCTCTTACTGGGGTCACCACCCAAATAAGTTCTGCATCCAAGTCCCCATCTCAGGTTTTAAAGGAGTCCAAACTAGAGTGGCCCTCCTTAAAATCCAGAAGCAAATGAAGGATATGGCTCCAATGCTATTCAATCCCATCTGAATTCTTAAACCTCCTGTGTCTGAAGGCCGTAATATCCCACTGACTTACATGATTCAGTAATCCAGGTTTGAATCCTGGCTGCTCCATTTATTAGAAGTGGACAAATCACTAGACATCCTGTGCCTCAGCTTCCGCATCTGTAAAATGGGGATAATAATTATCCCTCTCAGCACTGGGTGTTGTGCAAAAAGAATGAATACTGTTACGCTGAAAAAATAAATAAAATGGGAAAAAAAATAATTATCCCTCTCTCGGAGGTTAAATGTTGTAAAGATTAAATGAGTAAATACTGTTCCAAGGGTTTGGAACAGTGCCTAGCATAAGGTTAGATATTCTACAAATTTTTGTTATTAGTAGCGTTATTTCTATTTGCCTGCATTTATTTTACTTATTTTTTTCAAAGATTTTATTTATTTATTAGAGAGTGAGAGCAGGGGGGAGGGGCAGAAGAGAGGGAGAAGCACACTCCCTGCTGAGCAGGGATTGATCCCAGGACCCTGGGATCATGACCTGCTGAAGGCAGACACTTAGCCGACTAAGCCACCCAGGCGCCCCATGATATTTGCCTGCTTTTAAATGTTTTTTTTTTATTTTGGCTATTAGTAGTCTTCAAATTTCTTTTATCCTCTGAGTTTATGGTCTATAAACAAAGCTTAATTGCATAAGGAGATGGCACTTACTTATTGAAACCCGGTTGTGAATTCATTTGAAAAAGAAGCATCATCATCTTATAATGCAAATGATCATCCTTAACCATTTTTATAAGTGCAGATTTAAAAAACATTAGATTCCCTGGAAGCTACCATACTATTGCAAAGCCTTCTTGGGCTATATGTGACCTTTTTATGGTCACAGTAACTGCAAAGACACAAAGCCATGTTCTGGTCAGGTGACTTTAAGTGAATCTAGAGTCAAAAGCATCAGGTTCAAGACTTGCGGAGCAGCTCCCTTGCTACTTACTTGGAACAAACACTGATATATCACACGACTCCCGAGTCTTGCATTTACCTGAGCTGGGAGTCAGGTTCTGCAGATTCAGCCATGGCTACAGTCACAATGTAGGTCACTGACAGGAAATTATCTTGCAGCTGTTTCAGACAGAAACGGAACTTAATAGCTTATGTCTTTTTTTTTTTTTTCCTCTGCTGTGTGGTGCCAGGGGCCTTTTAATGGTTCAGAGACAGTGGAGGGTATATCTGAAAGCCTTGCCTCTTAGGGCTCTGGTTCATCCACTAGGTTGGTGACCATATTCTGAATTTTCTTCCCTGGATAATCTTGAACTCTCATTGCCATCAACTCTCCCTGCCTTTGGAACCAACTCATGTTCCCCCTTTCCCCAAGTTCTGACACCTATAGTTGGTATCGGCCTTACCCCAAACCTCTCATCTTTCCCCGTTACAGTCCAGCCAGCCAGGCAGTTGAGGGTGTGAAAAAAAATCAGGCTGCTCTAATTTCTTTCTCCGTAGTGTTGAGACTTGGGACAATCAGAGGCAGAAGGGCTTCTTCCCCCCTCCACTCCCCAATGCAAGCTGCTGCTTTTTTCTTAAAAGGATTTTATTTATTTATTTGACAGAGAGAGAGAGAGAGAGAGAGAAGAAGCACAAGCACAAGCACGGGGAGCAGAAAAGGGAGAGGGAGAAGCAGGCTCTCTGCTGAGCAGAGAGCCCAATGTGGGGCTCGATCTGAGGACCCCGGGATCATGACCTGAACCGAAGGCAGACGCTTAATGGACTGAGCCACCCAGGCACCCCTGCAAGCTTCTTTCTGATCAGAGTGAATTGATTGAGAAAGCCTAGCTAGAGTGGCAAAGAGATGAATGTCAGGGAGCTTCGTGGAGGATGGGATCACTCTCGCTTCACTCTCTCAGGAATCCTTACGGCTTTTATTCTCTTGGGTTCAGAACAAAATGCCAACGTGGATTCATATGCAGACATTTGTCTTCTCAGTAGCTTCATGAGCAATGAAAAATGAATAAGAAATTTTCTTCTACTCTCTATTCCAAATCCCTGAATTTATCCAACTTCACCTAAGACAGCAATGTATCATTGCGAGCCAGGGTTGCTGGGTATGGTTGTGCAGGATGCTCACTACACAAGGTTAGAGGTGAATGAGGGTTAAAGTCCAGCTTACTCTGCTTACTGCCTGGATGGAGTCAGAAAAAGGGCTCCTTTTTAATTTAATTTGTACAGAAGGGTATATGAGCTAGCAGTGACCCTGAACAACATAGTTAAGAACAAAGCTGCTTGTGGTAAAAAAAAACAAAAAACAAAACAAATGTTGGTGAAAAACTCTTATAGATCTGTTGCCACCAGCTTTGATGGTTGATGCTTGAAAGTTTTTCCACTGATTATTTTTTAAAATACAAAGACAATATCCATTTTTATAAATAAGTCCAAATCACAATGAAATAGAGTAAAAAGTGACACCCTACCCCCAATCCCCTTAAGCTCCACAAAGCCAATCACTACTAAAAGTTTGCTTTGGGGGATGCCTGGTGGCTCAGTGGGTTAAGCCTCTGCCTTTGGCTCATGTCATGACCTAGGGTCCAGGGACTGAGCCCCACATTGGGCTCTCTGCTCAGCAGGGAGCCTGTTTCCCACCCCCGCCTCTGCCTGCCTCTCTGCCTACTTGTGATCTTTCTCTCTCTATCAAATAAATAAATAAAATCTTGAAAAAAAAGTTTGCTTGGTCTACTTCTCAATTTTTAAAATGTCTCTATAAATATAAACATATTTTTAGAGTATATACACATGTGTTCAATATTCATAATTTATATAAATGAGATAACACTAAACATTTTTATAGTGCCTGTTTTCTTCACTGTATATCTTGTATGTTTTTCTATGTCAGCACATAAAGGCCTACCTCTTTCTTTTTCATGATTGCATACTATTCCATTGTATGGTGACAGCATGATTTACTTACTCAGTCTCCAATTGATGTTTCCCATGTCTTGTTATTATAAACAATGCTGTAATCTTCATCTTTGGGATATATATATTTCAGTTTATGCACAATGTTTCTATAGGATCTATTTCCAGAAACAAGAATTCTGGCTTAAAGGGTATATGCATTTAAAATATTCCTCCCAGATACTACCAAGAGTCTTTTCAAAACATGATATCTGTTTACTCATTCATCTGCAAGTAGCCAAAGCTTCTGGCTCTTTGCTTCTGAACTCTTGAACAGCACATAGAATAAGAGCTATGTGAATAATAGCTATCCACAGTAGCTATTACTATGTAGCATACTAGCTCCAAATTTAGTGGCTTAAAGCAACAACCTTTTATTTAGCTCATGATTTTGTGGGTTGGCAATTTAAGCTGGACTAAGTGGGCAATTCTTCTTTTTTTTTTCACTTTTTAAAAAATTTCTTATCAGCGTAATAGTATTCATTGTTTTTGCACCACACCCAGTGTTCGATGCAATACGTGCCCTCCCTATTACCCACCACCTGGTTCCCCAACCTCCCACCTCCCCCGCCCCTTCAAAACCCTCAGGTTGTTTTTCAGAGTCCATAGTCTCTCATGGTTCATCTCCCCTTCCAATTTCCCTCAACTCCCTTCTCCTCTCCATCTCCCCATGTCCTCCATACCATTTGTTATGCTCCACAAATAAGTGAAACCATATGATACTTGACTCTCTCTGCTTGACTTATTTCACTCAGCATAATCTCTTCCAGTCCCGTCCATGTTGCTACAAAAGTGGGGTGTTCATCCTTTCTGATGGAGGCATAATACTCCATCGTGTATATGGACCACATCTTCCTTATTCATTCGTCCATTGAAGGGCATCTTGGTTCTTTCCACAGTTTGGCGATCGTGGCCATTGCTCCTATAAACATTGGAGTACAGATGGCTCTTCTTTTCACTACATCTGTATCTTTGGGGTAAATACCCAGTAGTGCAATTGCAAGGTCATAGGGAAGCTCTATTTTTAATTTCTTGAGGAATCTCCACACTGTTCTCCAAAGTGGCTGCACCAACTTGCATTCCCACCAACAGTGTAAGAGGGTTCCCCTTTCTCCACATCCTCTCCAACACACGTTGTTTCCTGTCTTCCTAATTTTGGCCATTCTAACTGGTGTAAAGTGGTATCTCAATGTGGTTTTAATTTGAATCTCCCTGATGGCTAGTGATGATGAGCATTTTTTCATGTGTCTGATAGCCATTTGTATGTCTTCATTGGAGAAGTGTCTGTTCATATCTTCTGCCCATTTTTGGATATGATTATCTGTTTCGGGTGTGTTGAGTTTGAGGAGTTCTTTATAGATCGTGGATATCAACCTTTTGTCTGTACTGTCATTTGCAAATATCTTCTCCCATTCCGTGGGTTGCCTTTTTGTTTTGTTGACTGTTTCCTTTGCTGTGCAGAAGCTTTTGATCTTGATGAAGTCCCAAAAGTTTATTTTCGCATTTGTTTCCTTGGCCTTTGGAGACATATCTTGAAAGAAGTTGCTGTGGCTGATATCGAAGAGGTTACTGCCTATGTTCTCCTCTAGGATTCTGATGGATTCCTGTCTCATGTTGAGGTCTTTTATCCATTTTGAGTTTATCTTTGTGTATGGTGTAAGAGAATGGTCAAGTTTCATTCTTCTACATATAACTGTCCAGTTTTCCCAGCACCATTTATTGAAGAGACTGTCTTTTTTTTCCACTGTATATTTTTTCCTGTTTTGTCGAAGATTATTTGACCATAGAGTTGAGGGTCCATATCTACTCTGTTCCACTGGTCTATGTGTCTGTTTTTATGCCAGTACCATGCTGTCTTGGTGATCACAGCTTTGTAGTAAAGCTTGAAATCAGGTAACATGATGCCACCAGTTTTGTTTTTGTTTTTCAACATTTCCTTAGGAATTCGGGGTCTCTTCTGATTCCATACAAATTTTAGGATTATTTGCTCCAGCTCTTTGAAAAATACCGGTGGAATTTTGATTGGAATGGCATTAAAAGTATAGATTGCTCTAGGCAGTATAGACATTTTAACAATGTTTATTCTTCTGATCCAAGAGCATGGAATGGTCTTCCATCTTTTTGTGTCTTCTTCAGTTTCTTTCATGAGTGTTCTGTAGTTCGTCAAGTACAGATCCTTTACCTCTTTGGTTAGGTTTATTCCCAGGTATCTTATGGTTCTTGGTGCTATGGTAAATAGAATCGATTCTCAAATTTCCCTTTCTGTATTTTCATTGTTAGTGTATAAGAAAGCCACTGATTTCTGTACATTGACTTTGTATCCTGCCACATTACTGAATTGCTGTATGAGTTCTAGTAGTTTGGGGGTGGAGTCTTTGGGGTTTTCCATCTAAAGAATCATGTCATCTGCGAAGAGAGAGAGTTTGACTTCTTCATTGCCAATTTGGATACCTTTTATTTCTCTTTGTTGTCTGATTGCTGTTGCTAGGACTTCTAATACTATGTTGAACTAGAGTGGTGAGAGTGGGCATCCTTGTCATGTTCCTGATCTCAACGGGAAGGCTGCAAGCTTTTTCCCATTGAGGATGATATTTGCTGTGGGTCTTTCATAGACAGATTTTATGAAGTTCAGGAATGTTCCCTCTATCCCTATACTTTGAAGCGTTTTAATCAGGAATGGATGCTGGATCTTGTCAAATGCTTTTTCTGCATCAATTGAGAGGACCGTGTGGTTCTTCTCTCTTCTCTTTTTGATTTGTTCTATCACATTCATTGATTTAGGAATGTTGAACCATCCTTGTAAGTGGGTGATTCTTCTTGTGTGGGCTGGGCTTGGCTGATATTGACTGGGTTCTCATCTGTCTGTGGTCAGCTAGAGAGGAAGTGGAGAGGATGGTCTTGGATGCAATGAATGATATCTGCTTTACGTAATGTCTAATCCTCTATTTCAGCCTTGTTCTCAGGCTGACAGGTTCCAAGACAGAATAGAAGAACACAAAGTCTTTTGAACCATAGGCTTAGAATTGGCACATCATCACTTCTGCTAATGTTAGTGACCAGAACAAAGCCAGCTTAGATTAAGGGGATGGGAAAGCAGATTTCACCTCTTCAGGGATACTGGGAAGTCATTAACTGAGACCATGAATGCAATTTATCAGCCACTAGGGTAGATGTACATGTTTGGCTGTAAAAAAAAAAAAAAAAAAAAAAAAAGCTTGGCCTTGAAACATTGTTCCAATTTCTGAGCCACCACCCAGGAGTCATTTATTTTTATGATTAATAGATTACAAAGGTGGTGGGTGGTTGTTTGTGACTTTGAGAAGTGGTCATAGAAGCAACTGTCAGGGACCAATTCCTACTTGGACTCTATATTAGTTAAGATGCAGCCTTGGCTGCTGTAATGAAAAGACCTAAAAATGATATGTTTATTTCTTTATTTAGTTAATGTTTGGGAATACTGTCTTGGAAACAACTGTGGTTGTTTCCAAGTCAGTAGAGTTTTAGGCAGGCACCTTCTTCCTTCTTCCTTCTTCTTCCTTCTTCCTTCTTCTTCTTCTCCTTCTCCTTCTTTTTTTTTTTTTTTTTGGTTAGTTTTGCCATCCTCAAACTCATGGTTAACATTACATTGCCTAAAATGGCTGCTTCGGTTCCTGCCATTACCTCTACATTCCAGTGGTAAGGAGGAAAGAGGAGGTGGGGGCATGATTCTTCCCTTTAAATGTACTACTCAGAAGTTGGACATATCACTTCTGCTCACATCTCATTTTCTCAGACTTAGTCTCATGGCCACAGCTAGCTATAAGGGAAGGATAGTCTTTAGTTTGGTTGGCTGTGTGCCCCATTAAAATGCAAGGACTCTTGTACTAAAGGAAGAAGGGAAGAATGGATATTGAGAGACAAGGCCTGTGTTCCATTTTGCATTTTCCCCAGGTAGACCAGAGCTTTATGAAGAAGTATCAGTTGATGAACTAAAGACTACATCTGTAGCATGGGAATTAGAGGCACTTCACAGTTAATTGATTAAAGAGTAGCAGAGAGTATCAAGGCCCAGTCTTTGAAGGCCAGACTGGGGCTTTGTGTTAGAGTTCTCCAGAAAAACAGAACCAATAAGAACCCATCTCTCTCCCTCTTTCTCTTCTCTCTCTCTCTCTCTTTCTCCCCATTTCAACTCTTGAGTTATACGAGCCCTCCCAGGCTACCTTCCTGTGAACATCTGGAGGTAGTGAGTATATAGATTTGTTATTTCTGACCCTGTCCAGGAATCCATCAAGATATCAGAATAAGTTTCATCCCGCACTCCTGAGGATCAGCTATCCCAGTTTTTAAGTAAAAAGCTCCTGCCAAAAAGGTTCAGCAGCAGCAGGATAATCCCTTATCTGATGGGCAGTAGAAAGTTATAAGCAGGGGTTTATTTGGAAAAAAATCAAGACCCAATCAACAGTCTCATTCAGCGGCTTTCCTTCCTTGGTTTATTTTAAACATCAGAAGAGAAAGTGAGGGCTGGCTTTTCAGTTTTGTCACAGCAACCAGAGACTAAAGAATTCTGAGCAGTAAGGTCCCATGGGGCATCTTCCAAACCTGTAAAACAGAGGCAATCTCTTCTCAGCTCCAAAGGGATGGCATTTGCAGAAACATCTTGGCTGAATCTCTTTCTTTCATCCCCGTCAAAGCTAAAACCACACTGGGCAGGTTTCATGGGTCAAAAGTTTTATTATTTGGTAGCAGAACTTGCTACTTTCCTGTTAAAGGAAATAACTGCCCCCCCCATGGCTTATCTCTAGAATTTTCTCAAGAGATGCCATGGTTTTTCCAAGGGGCTGAAGACACCGTTTCATATTTCTTGAAGGTTCTCAAAGGACCAGAAATCTTAGATCAAGTGTCAGAGGTAGCTTGCAACCCCTGGAATGTGTTTGTTGTTACTGTAAACTTTTCTCAGGTCGAAAGAACCAACATTCGCAAAACAGTTAACACCATGCCAGGAACTGTGCTTTCTAAATTTTCTGGACAACCTTGTAAAACAAAGATATTTTTCTCCCCATCTTACAGGTGAGAAAACTGAGGCTTGAGGGGCTTACATGACTTGTGAAGGCAGAGCTAGGTGTTCAGACCCAAGTTAGCTTGACTCAAAAACTCATTCTTTTTATTTTCACTGTATTACTCCAATGAAGGGAAAAGTTTGGTTGGAAAGTGTGTGTGTGTATGTATGTGTGTGTGTTTGTGCACACGCACACACGTGTGCATGTGCACCTCCGCATGTGTGCATGTGTATATGTGAATCCTTGACCTCCGGGAGGCCTTGATTTTCAACTCTGTGTATATCTCTAGGTATTCATTGCTTTCTGTACAAAATTGCATTCCTAAATCTTGCATTGTTTTATTGGTCAGTATCAGTGGTTGCATCGGTTAAGGTCCTATTAGAAAAATAGAAACTGGGGCGCCTGGGTGGCTCAGTGGTTTAAGCTGCTGCCTTCGGCTCAGGTCATGATCTCAGGGTCCTGGGATCGAGTCCCGCATCGGGCTCTCTGCTTGGCAGGGAGCCTGCTTCCCTCTCACTCTCTCTGCCTGCCTCTCTGCCTACTTGTGATCTCTCTGTCAAATAAATAAATAAATAAAATCTAAAAAAAAAAGAAAAATAGAAACTACTCTGAGTATTTAAGAGAGAATTAAGGGTGTTGGCAAGGAAGCCAGAGTAGCCAGAGTAGCCATGCAGAAAAACTGGTGCCATCCTTAGACTGGAGGCACAGAGTTCAGGAGCTAAAATCCTGGTGTGGCAGCTGGAGGTAGGACAGGCCTGCCTAGCCAGTCCTGAAGCCATAGAGGAGAGGCACCTCCTTTTTGAGAAGCCGCTTGAGGCAGAGAGGGAGAAATACCCTGGCTTTTCCCTTTCTCCCATCTCTGATCTCTACAAGGGACTCTCATTGGCTGAACCAACCTGAAGTCAGTTAGTGAGGGAGTCTGGGAATGTAGTCCATGTGACCCAGCATAGAGTCAGGGAAGGATGGCTCTGAGGGCAAATGGGTCTGAGGCTGGCGCAGATGCCAACAGGATGTTCATACATCAAACTCACTCTCCCACCAGCTTGGTTCACAACATCATCCAGGCTGCATGTTCACTTAGGGCTTTTCTTCAAGACCATCCACATGTTGGTGCAAGAGCGTTTGGCTGTGTCCCTTCGTTAGAGCTGCCCTGGGCTTTCCTACCAAGTCCCTCCCTTGCTCCTCTCTCCAGCAGGGTATAAACTCATAAATTAAACTGTAATTTTGATGTGAATTTATTTGATTTCAAAGTTGGATTCTGGCCCCCAGATAAAAAGTTTCGATGCCAATAATAACTGGCCTGGGTCTTGCTTTCAAAAGCCACTTCAGTCCTTCCTGTCCCTGACAGGAGTTCTTTAGAGGAATTCTGAAGGCGTGGGAGGAAATTGTGCAGGGGAAGGACCCTTTTTCTGGGAGTAGTAAATTATTCAGGTGCTCTAATGGCTTGGAGAATGCCTGGCCCGTCTCTTTCTTAGAGCATACCACTGGAGCGTTAACAATGGCTGGGAGAATTGAATGGCTCCGTGCAAATGTCGGGAGAGACATCGTGGTATTGCCACAGGCTGTTCTAAGAGACTGGGGTGGACAGAAAGGGGGGGCAGCTAGAAATGAAATGACACTATTAGGGAGGGAGGAAGAAGAGGAACAAGAGGAGAAGGTGGCAGAATGCATCCTCGGCCAGCCTGCGAGTTTGGATTCCTCCTGCCTGGGGTTCTCTTGTTCGGCGATTACTGCTGGCTGCACTGGGATCCGGTTTTCTGTGGTGGAACTTTTTTTTTTTTTTAAAGATTTTATTTGACAGAGAGAGAGATCACAAGTAGGCAGAGAGGCAGGCAGAGAGAGAGGGGAAAGCAGGCTCTCTGCTGAGCAGAGAACCTGATGTGGGGCTCGATCCCAGGACCCTGAGATCATGACCTGAGCTGAAGGCAGAGGCTTAACCAACTGAGCCACCCAAGGTGCCCTTGTGATGCAACTTCTTTATGGGCTCATAAAAAGATGGTTCCACTCTGGTGAAGATCCCACAAAGTCAAGCAGTTGGAAAAAGAATTATGTTGAGCAGAGTAACCCTGCTGTTCACAGAGGCTGACTGATGAAAGCCCCTTTGTGGCACAGGCCTTGTTCACAAGCATAGGAAGGATCCAACTCAGCTCTTGTCAAGAGTCCCCACAAAAACAAAACAAGCATCATGGCACCTGGCACTGAGCTTGGGTGTTGACATTACACAGGCCTGGGCCTGCCATTTTCTCCCTGAGGGACCTTGCTCAGCCTGTTCACCCCTCCAAACCTCAGTTTCTTCTTCTGTAAAATGGGAAGAAAAATAAACCCTGCTTCATAATTCCTGGCTCCAGCGGCATGGGGTGCTTGCAAGGTGTGTGGCACAGAGCCCAAAGCATGATAAACTAGCCACCCAGACAACCGTTATTATTATCATTAATGGAAGAAACCCAAGGGTTAGTTTTTCTGCTCAGGTCATCAAGTCTAGTATTGGGTTTTTCCTAAAAATCAGAACCTAGAACCAGAAATCAGAATGACAAGCGCGGCCGTGAGGGCAAGAGGAAAGGATATTTGTGACTTGATTTGCCTTGTTTATCTAAGATCTCACTCACTCTCGCCTTTAATGCAGAGATAACAAAATAAACGGAGACTGCAACAAAAAAATCGATGCCACGGAGGGTTTTCTATTGGGGAAAATCACCTTTATTCCTTCTTGTTTGGACTTATCTCCTGTTAAAATCTATAAAGATCTGGACATCGCCAGCGGTTTTCACCTGTTTTGCAGAACAGGCTGGAAGAAGGGAAGAGACAAGATGCAGGTTTAACAGCCTTTCAACAAATAATGATTGGGTGCGGCTCTGTGTCAGGGGAGTGTGCAGACTGAAGAGATGGGGAAGGGGGCATAGCGTATTCACGGCAACTTCGTGTCTCCACCACCGCTGCTGACAGTCTGCTTGGGGGAAGCCAACCAGAAAACAAAGGACCGCAGTTCAACGTGACAGATGAGAGAGGGCCCTGCAGCGGTCCTTGTTCTGGGGTCCTGGAACTCTCACAGTCTGCGACAGCTTCTTTTCCTACTCTGCTACTCCACTCTGGGGCTGCAGGCCACTCTGCTTCCTTTTTTGTCTTCTTGCAAACATCTGAATGCCAGCTTCATTTCTGTAGGGAAGGCTGGCTCTCCTGCGGCCTGGCCTGACAGGTCCCCCCGCCCCCTAGGTGGGAAGCCACATTCATTTGATAAGGTCCCTTAGTAAGCCCTGCACTCCTTCCCTTATTGGATGCCTAATGAGGTCCTGCTGTGCTGGGTGCTTGGGAGCAAAACAGACATCTCCGCACCTTCATGAAGCGGACAGTCCGATGAAGGTGGAGAGATGGACAGAACCCATGTCATGAACACATGTGTGACGTCGAGCACGCCAGGTGTCGGGAAGGAAACAGAGTATTGGGGAGAGACTGATGAGGGCAGCCAGCTTGGAGTAGGCTGTCAGGAAAGCTTGAGATGCGACATCCCAGCTGAGAGGTGCAGGACAGGGGAGAACAAATATTAGACAAGCGGGGGGAAGGGTGCTCCAGGGGGAGGGTGCAGAAGGTGCAGACCTGAGGCAGGAAATTAAGGAATGGGGGAAAACTGCTTCTGGGCTGCGGGGATGAGAATGAAGGGGAGAGCAGTGTGAAGTGAGGCTGGAGAGATGGGCTTTAGTTCCAGAAAGATCAATGAGGCCACAGGGTTGAAAATATCCTCCTGAAGAGTTTAGGCTATTGGGAAAAACAGCTTCTCTGCTTTGAGCAGCAGCGACAGTGGCGGCGCATTGATTTGCTCCCTGGATATTCCTTGAGCACTTACCATGTCCCAGCCACCCTGGGAAGTAGGCATATTGTTTATGTATTTATTTTTATTTTATTTATTTTAAGATTTTTTTTTTATTATTTGACAGAGACACAGCGAGAGAGGGAACACAAGCAGGAAGAATGGGAGAGGGAGAAGCAGACTTCCGCTGAGCAGGAAGCCCGAAGTGGGGCTCGATCCCAGGACCCCGGGATCATGACCCAAGCCAAAGGCAGATGCTCAACGACTGAGCCACCCAGGCGCCCCTGTTTATTTATTTTTTAATTTAGCCCCTTTATTGACGTGTGACTGGGATGCCAAAAGCTGTGGATATTCAATTTATAGCCACATAACCTGATGTTAAAACTTCAATAGACTTTCCATATTGCTTTTCCAAAACATTGGGACTTTCACCAACAACACAAGAACATGTCCATTTCTAATGACCATCATCAATTCTGCAAAAGATCATTCATTTGCTAATCTGATGAAGAAAACTCATATTTACTTAGTTATTCAGGAGGCTGGCTCTCTATTCCTAAGTTGTGTTTCCACTTTCCATGGCCTTTTTTTTTTCTTGTTGATTTTCAGTTCTTTATATATTATGGATATTAATTCATTTTTTAAAAAGATTTTATTTATTTGACGACAGAGAGAGAGAGAGAGAGATCACAAGTAGGCAGAGAGGCAGGCAGAGAGAGAGGGGGAAGCAGGCTACCCGCCGAGCAGACAGCCCGATGCGGGGCTCGATCCCAGGACCCTGAGACCATGACCCGAGCCGAAGGCAGAGGCTTAAGCCACTGAGCCACCCAGGTGCCCCTATTAATTCATTTTCTAACCTATGCATTGCAGATTCTCCTTTTTTGTTTTTTTTTCCGATATTTTCTCACAATTTGGTGTTTCTTTTACTTTGATTTTTAGTGTCTAAACTGGACAGAAAAAAAACCCTTGTGTTTAAGTCTAGAAATATTTTTCTTTATGACTCCTGGCTTTAGTGTCCTGTTCCAGCCCTGTTTTGACTGGCAAAATACTCAGAAGAACCCTCATTCGAACCCGTGTGGCTACAGTCACTAACAGATGCCATATTGCCAGGGCAAATGAGAGGAATGGGGTGCTTTGGGTGAGGCAGCTAGGAGGTGCCATCTGGTTGGAAATGAAAGTGAGGAGAAGATTTTATTTATAAAGGCAAAGCTTACAAAAAGGATGCTTCAGACTTCATGGTGCGGCATCATTGGTCAGAAGGGGAGTCTGGAAAGGGCCACAAGAACAACCAGTCTCCACTAGGACAGGAAGGATGCCCTGGCTGGTAGGCAGAAGGACGGCAGGTTCCAGTGGAGACCTGGGCTTGGCTCTGGTCATCTGAGTGATGAAGCTGGTAGCCCTGAGGCACTGAGGTTAAGTCAAGTTGTAACCCAACCACCGTGAGCTCGCTCCTTGGTGAGTCATATAACACCTGGTGGATTATCTCACAAAGTAAACTTTATTGGCAACAGGTAAGGAAAGTATGGGAAAACAGCTTCCAAAGCTGTGACTCCCCATGAGAGGGCCGACGGGTACCTTTTGTTTAGGGTTAGGATGAATATTGAAATAGGGAAACCTTGTTATCATCTGTAGAGGCAGGCATAAAGTTGTGCATACGACCTAGGGACACATGCTTATACATATATTGTATGTTATGTAAGTGAGACTGAAGTTCCTCCTGGGGTGGAAATTTTAGTATTATAATGAGGGGAAGGTGATTGCTGGTCATTCCAGGGGTCACTCTGGGGTCCACATGTGCAGGCTCGAGTCAGGGGTTAGCCCAGCCGGTCTGGGTGGTTTGGGTGGTTAGTAGTCATTACCTGATGGGTGGTTTCAGATTTCATTTGCCTGGATTAAAAGGTAACCCAGTAAGAAGAGTTTAGGGACAGCGTAAGACAAAGCTAGTGAGTACAAGCAGGGGGCAGTAAAGGTCAGGTCTTGGGTTCTTGCTGGTCACAAAGTCAGTCAGCCTGTGTTCCGTTTTCACTTTGCTACTGACTAGCACTCTTGTGCCTCTGGGAGCCCCAGTGGGGGTGATTATTGGGTTTAGTCAGCCCTGGTCCTGTTTTCCCACTACTGTGAAGAAAGGAAGGTAACAGGAGTTCCTACTTCCTGCTTCTCTTGGGAAACTGGTATGATGGCCCGTAGGGGGATGGAACTTTTTGGGACAGCTTGGTCCCCCAGTTCCAGTTGGTACCAGGTTTCGCTGCTGGAAAACCCAAACTAGTAGAACCAGTAGCTTGTGCTGGAGAGAGGAGTGCTTAGTTATTTGTATTGTTCACTAAATGTTCCTGGCTCTCTGCCTTCAAGACCCATGGTAGACTCACTCTTCCTCACGCACTTGGCAGTTGGTCATGGCCATGTCTTGCTTTGGCCAATGAAATGTAACTAGAAGGGATATGTGTGATTGCTCTAAGAGCCATGTTCTCTCCTCCCCTCTCAGGGGGTGACTAGCAATGCTTCAGATCATGGCCACCATATCACCCTGGATCCCGGAGTAGGTTAAACCTAGATGCGTAGGCAGCACGAGTGAGAAATAAACTTAGTTGTTTCAAGCCCACTGAGATTTGGGGGAATTTTTATCATAACCCAACGCACCCTGTCTGACACAAGGTTTAGTTTCCCTCTCACAGACAACAACAACAGCAACAACAGCAGGGCTAAGGCAACGACACAAACTTGCAATAGCAACACAAACTTAACCTGAATGTCTTCTAGTAGTTTTCTTCTCTAATAACATTCATAGCTCAAATTTGTCTCACCATCTAAGATGACATTTGAGCTCTAGCATCGTGTTAGCATACCACGGAGGGACAAGAAGGAAAATCACAGAGTGGGAAAAGGGTCTGCCTCCCTCTTCTAGGAGATTTTCAGGAAGTCCTTCCCACAACTTTGGCTTCCATTGGCCATTCCAAGCTGCATGGGAGGCTGGGAAACATGTTATTTTAGCCAGACATGCTGACTTCTGGAAGAAAATCAGAGTTCTACAGCTAAGGAAAAAGGGGAGGAAAGATACTGGACAGGAAATTCTTTTAGAAATTCTTTTACCTCCTTGGCTAAGGTGCATGTAGCTTATAACAAGCATCTATCTATTATTCTCCAATCCAAAAAGAAGTATCCTCCCCTCTATTCTGAGTCTTTTTTTTTTTTGAAATATTTTATTTATTTGTCAGAGAAAGACAGAGAGGGAGCACAAGCGGGGGGAGAGGCAGGTAGAGGGAGAAGCAGGCTCTCCGCTGAGCAAGGAGCCTGATGCACTGAGCAAGGAGCCTGATGTGGGACTCAATCCCAGGATCCTGAGATCATGACCTGAGCTGAAGGCAGATGCTTAACCAACTGAGCCACCCACGTGTCCCTATTCTGAATCTTCTTATTTCTGCTTTCTATCCTGTGATCTTGGACTTGGTTTTCTTTGCCTACTTCTCCAGACTGACCCTTCTGTTTGTGATGACCTGCTTGGCTCTATAGGGTGGCTTCCAAGTCTGCAGACACAACATAAATGGTTTATTAATATTCTATTGGAATAGATGATAACATTATAGATAGAAAATTAGAATGTTATGGACAAATATTCTACCCTTCATTTACGAACATTCTAATTTTTCCTTCTAGAAAAAAATTACTCTTTCATTACTTGAAGAAGTATATATATATATATATATATATTTTTTTTTTTTTTAAGATTTTATTTACTTGACAGAGAGAGAGTAGGCAGAGAGAGAGGAGGAAGCAGGCTCCCTGCTAAGCAGAGAGCCCGATGCGGGGCTCAATCCCAGGACCTGGGATCATGACCCGAACCGAAGGTGGAGGCTTTAACCCACGGAGTCACCCAGGCGCCCCTGAAAAGTATATTATTGTGTGTGATCTGTATGCCCCCAGTCTCACAGATCTGTGATGACAATGAGAGCTCAACTTTTTTGCATGCATTATTACTGAATGAGTCACTACCTGATTAATTGCCAGAAATCAGTGTACTTCGAATGATCCTCTAGCCTTGTCTGGTGTTTCCCAGATCAGATCTAAAACCTATCCACCAGATCTTCCTAACCTTTGAGCTGGTTGCTGACCATTTTGGAATGGCCATTCTCTAGGATGTCGTTGTGCATGCCAGAAATTGCTGTCGCTTATCTTGAATCGATCTCTTTTACATTGGAGGGTTTTCACAGATGACTGGTGATCTTTGACTACCTCCCCATACTTAGAGAAAGAGAGAGAGAGAGAGAGAGAGAAGGAGGGAGAAAGGAGGGAGAGAGAGTTTGGGATTGCGTTGTGGTAGGCTGGCAGATATTGTTTGGATTATTAGAACGGGGAGTCGGCTGTCCCAAATGCAGAGCATGTAAGATTTTCTCGAGGCCCACTGTTTTCTCCAGAGAAGAAACCTACAATTTCCTGTCCCTGCTCTGTGAGTCTAGGTGGGGGAGTGGGTGTGGGCAGGGGAACGAGACTTCCCATGAGTCCCTCTTTATCTAGGCTTACATCTTGCTTTTCATAGCTCCAAGCTTTTTTGGGGTTTTGTGGATGCCAACCTGTGATGAATTCCTCAGTTCGCTCCCTCTGTGACTACTGTAAACTGGCATCTTCTGACTACCTATCAGTTTCTTCTCCAGAAACCTCCATTATCTCTAATCCTCACCACAGCCATCTCCCTGCCGCTGCCCCCACCCCTGCCCGCCCCCAGCACTGGGAGGCATGTCAAAGAATTACAGGCATGCTTCAAAGTTGGTCCAGTGCGTAGGCTGGTTTCCCCTCCATTCCCAGCACAGCACCTTGAAAATAGGGAATGCTCACTAAACATTTGTTAAATGAAAATTTACAAGTAGAGAAGCTGAGTCATTGCTAGTCTTTTTATATTTTGTCTCATTCTATACCATTCCCTCTACACAATGTTTTTGTCCTCATGCAATTTGAGGCACAGATACAATTTTGAAATACAAGGGAAACAATGAAACAACACTTCTGAATTGTCTCTATTTGACTCAGATGACAAGTTGCAAACTCAGATACCTACAGAGGCCTGGCAGGTAAGCTAAGCAAGTCAAGTAATCCAGGTATAACATGAATGATAATTGAAACTTGGTCCTGGGATTGGCAAACCATAGGGAGTGGTGGGGAGTTTGTTAAATAGGGGAGCCCATGCCCTGTTACTTAGTTCCAAGGTGGGGTTGCCAAGGGGCTGTGTGAACCCATAGGACTGTTAAAACCTTCAGATTTTTTGAGAGAGACTGGGAATCCAGACTGTGGAGTAAAATCTCCTGATTTGTAAATATTGATAACAACATCCAACTGAAAGCAGGCTATATATATTAGGAACTAAATAAAACACACGGCAGCCAAATTTAACCACCCAGACTGCTGGTTTGTAAGCTCTACGTTTTGGCTGTTTGATGAGAAATTTAATATATGATGATTTCCGGTTGCAAGATGGAAGCCCGCATTAATTTTGATCAGTTGTCAGGCTTTGTTGTTTTGTTTTGTTTTACTACCATTTGAAATCGGTCAGGGCAATGGCGAGAAAACCAAATGGTCCTTTGAGCACGAGTACAGACAAGGCAATCAGAGGAAAGCACATCTACCGTTACTGAATGCTGGTTTTTGTCCTGGGCCTTTCAAAGGCACTTCAGGACCAGGAGAAGGCAGGCAGGGAGAGATGAGAAAGAGAATCGATCACCCGTGTTGCTGAAAATAAACATCTTTACAACAGAGGCGGTAAAAGCAAATAAGGTAATAAAACATAAAGCTCAAAGGTCAGGTTTTTTGGGGATAAGGTTATGTTCTGTGAATATTACATCCTGGAGAAACTCAGATCTTAACTTGTGGGTATGATGCATTTTGTAAAAGAGGAGATTATGACTTTCTGATACATGGGAGGGAACATTTTCCTTTAGAATATTTTAGTTTTTTTTCCCAAACTCTGAGGACACTTATAAGGCAGGGGGATTGTCTCATCTAATTGTACACACCATCATCCTTCTGATTTATATATTTTTGCTATTCAGGTAATAAATGTTAGTTGTAGCAGAGTTGCAAAATATGGTTAAGCATAAAAAAGAAAATATAAACTATCCATAATACCTCCAATGAGACAACTGTTTTTTAAAAGGCAGTTTGAAATATATCCTTCAGAATTTCTTCTATGCACATTGGGAGCCATTGTGAGCTTTGGGAAGCTTTAGATGGTATCTGAATTCGATGCCAGAATTCAGCCTTGGATCAGCCCTCCCTTTTCTCCCAAGGTCTCCACTGGAGATGAGTACACGTGAAACAGTAGGAGAGAGGGGATGAGGTGCCATTTTGTTATCTGCTTGTCTTGGGCTGATTGGATTGGCTCTTTGGTAAGATCGGCTGGACCCACAGCTTATTACCAAGCTTATTAAGGCAGGCAGAGGGAGAAGCAGGTTTCCCAAACCCAGTATGGGTTCCTGGGATCTTATACCTCTCTGATCACATCAACAGTGGCAGGACAGTGAGGATTGTGGATGGAAGAGGAAGACATGAGAACACAGCTCTCATGACATAGCTCCCCTACCCACTGGTCAGTATGGGGTAATCAGTATTCTGGAACTGAAGCCAGCTAGGTCGGTATTCCTCTTGGATCATAATGCCCTGTCTGCTGTACTTTAGAAAGGACTTTAGAACCTTTCTTCTCCACTGCCCTTATTTACCCTTCAGCTAAAGGCTCACCGTTGCACTTGGGATAAGTTTGCATTTCTCACCTTGGCCTACAAGGGGCTGCGTTATGGGTCTATTCCCACCAATCTGACCTCAGCCCCTTCCCTTCTCCTCTTCACTCACTCTGCTCCAACCATATGGCCTATCTGGTTTCTCATCAAGCAGCCCCCCCCTTTTTTTTTTTACTCTTTCCTCTGCCTGGAATGTTCTACCCCCGGATCTTTGCCTGCCTGGTGCCTCTTCTGACCTTTCAGGTCTCTGTTAAAGCCAGACACGCACCCCCTTGCCCTCCGCTCCCCAGCATCCCATCGTTTACTTTTATTTTTTCAAAGTGCTTACTATCAACCAAAAAACAAAATGTGCTTATTTATTGTATATTTGCTCATCGTGTCTCCTCACCAGAATGTAAGCCCCCAGGGAAGCAGGGGTCTCTGCTGTATCTTGTTCTTTCTTGTTCTCTGCTGTATCCCCAGCATCTAGAATAGTACCTTGCACTCGTACTCAACAGCTAGAAGGTGCCTAATTAATAGTCACTGGCTGAAGGCCAGTGGCCTTCTAATTGGTATCCCACCCGCCTCACAGGCTCCTACGGGAGCATTCCTCTTGAGGCTGATGTCATTTCCTCAGCTGGTCCACAAGCTTGTTAGCACCTCAGTCCCTCTTTGCAGGGCTGCTGCCTTGTCTAGACACTGCAAGAGGCTCTTCTTCACCTTCCATGGCTCCTTCTCCCAACACTGCCTTCCTCGTGATTGCTGGGTCTTGAGCATTTGGCAGAATTTGGTGGGAGGACCCAGGGAGTGCCTGAATCCTGCCTGGCCCAGCCACTCTGTCTCCTATCTGTGGTTTTACATGCGCAAGGGACAGTGACAAAGAGGAAATCAAAGTTCCATTTGGTTATCAGCCAGCAAGTGCCCCATGAGGCAGGTCTTGGAGGCAGATGGCTTTGTCTCAAGGTCCAGGTCGGACCTCTTCTTTCTTCCAAGGGACGGTCTTAGCACCAGCTGACCACAGAGCTGAGATGATTATACAGCAGCAGGAAGAGAAAGGAAGAGATAGGGGAGAGCAAGAGAGAGAGAGAGAGACCGAGAGAGAGAGAGAATGTGTGTGTGTACCACATCATGAGAGAGTGACCTAGGAGAGCACAGTGTTGCAGTTCACTGGTGAAGGTGGCCCAGAAGGCATCCCGGGCTCCGATGAGTCCCCAGGTCAATAGCCTCTCCCATGAGGAGTTGGGAGAAACGTCCTCTTTTCTATACTCAGTATCTCCAGGATAAGCCACCCTCACTGCTGGATCCTCTCCTTTTACTCATTCTTTTTTGCTTGAAATAGTCTCACCTTCCATGAAACCCTCCTAGATAATTACTTTAGATTTTTAAAGACACCTCCACTTGATCTTTCTCAGCCTCCATCACCTTATTTGTGAAATGGGAGATAATGCTGACCTGTATGGCTTTTGTTAAAGGTGTGAGTGAGGACCACATCCGAAGTACCTAGTACCCTCCAGGAAATTCACAAGTCACTCTCTCCATGCCATTCTCTTCCAACTGAGCAATTTGTTTTAAGTTTTAGATGCAGTTTGGAAATGCAATCCAGAGTGGAATTGTCCCATAAAATACAGGACTCTCCGTTACATTTGAATTTCAGATAAGCAATGAGGAATTTTTTAGTTTGGTGTAAGTATGTCCCAAATATTGCCTAGGTTTTAGTTACAGTTATACAAGAAAACCTGTTCATCATTTATCTGAAATTCCAATTTAGTGGGACATCCTTTGTTTTTATTTACTAAATTTAGCAACCCTGACCCACAGGCATGCACTGGGACTGTGAGTTCCTGAGATGACTAGTGTTGCTTCTTGTGGACATCCTAAATGAAATCGTGTGGCCAGCCCAATATGCTTTCATTTTGGGGAACTCCATTTGCAACTTCATTTTGGGATTCATTTTTCTTAGAAAAGGGTAACAATTTTGGAAGGGAAACATGGAGTTTGTACATTCCAGAGTAAACAAGTTCATTCTTACTTTAAAAAAATCAAGGCCTGTTGCCTGTCCAGCATACCGTAGGCCAGTCTCCAAAGCTGACTGAGAAAGAGGCAAGTGCTGTAGGCAAATGGCAAATGGAGAGAAAATCAGTTCCAGGAAAATCAATTTTGCATAAAAGGAACAAACGGAGATCGCAAACCAAGTTCTGATTCCTGTTGTCAGTCATGAATTGAATTTTGCTGTTTGGCTCTGTCTTTGATATTTATTCTTTTGGTTCATTTCTACATTATCTTGGGAGGCAGGTGGGGGTATCCCCATTTTGCAGGGTCCTAGAGGTTAGGATACTGACCCGTGTCATCCCGTGACTGCCCATATCCATGATGGATATGCTCTGTGCAGGCAAAGCACAGAATATATTGTGAGATACATAGTATTCTTGTACCCTTTCTCCAGATGTGGAAGTAGAGACTCAGAGAGGCTCTTATATATTAGTAAGCATCACATGAAGATGGGATCCTGCATGAGTCTGACTCTGACCCCCAGGGTCTTAGTTGCTAGCCAGTGAGGGCTTCTGATCTTGAGAACAATATTCCTTCCCTCTGCCTACAGAGAAGACAACCCAATTGGAATGTGCTGGGTTCAGGTAAACCTCCAGCAGAAGAGAATATTTCCCACTGAAAAGATGTGCAGCTCTAGGGGCATCTGGGTGGCTTAGTCATTAAGCGTCTGTCTTTGGCTCAGGTCATGATCCCAGGATTCTGGGATCGAGCCCCGCATCGGGCTCCCTGCTCTATGGGGAGCCTGCTTCTCCCTCTCCCACTCTCCCTGCCTGTGTTCTCTCTCACTGTGTCTCTCTCTGTCAAATAAATATATAAAATCTTTAAAAAAAGGAAAAGATGTGCAGCTCTTGGTAACTTGAGGCTCTTTCTTCTTTTTAAATAGCAGATTAATTTCTTCCTTTTAAATAGACATATGATCTCTTTTTGCTCCTTCCGCATCCCCCAGTCTCTCTCAATCTCTGGCTTTATCTCATTCACTATCCAAATTATTATAGTGCTTGCCTTTGGGGAGAAGAATGGTGGGGACCAGGTCAGAGGATTTTAGGAATATGCCTAGCACATAAGAGTTCGACAAATGTTTATTGAATGAGTATTACCTCTGTTGCAGCTTTTCACATGACCACTTACCTAAAGGAATAAATCTTTACTGAGCTATTACTATGATGATTTATATTCTAGGCATCATTGATTGGCATGGGAGGAGGGTGTTTTCATCCAACTTCTCTTGTATCCATACAGCTATCCACCACACCTGGACCCTTGGGCTGGGGGTGTTCCATAGGGGCCTCCAAAAGACACATTGAAGGACTTACCCCTTCTCTCTGTGAATGTGAACTTACTTAGAGATAGGAATTTTGCAGATGTCAGTAAGAGGATTGAGATGAGATCATTCTGGATTTGGGATAGGCCCTATATCTAGTGACTGGTGTTCTCTCAAAAGACTGAGACATTCAAATTGTACACAAGGGGACGGCCATGTGGCGACTGAGGCAGAGATTGGAGGGAAATGTCTACAAGCCGGGGGATGCCAAGGATTGCCAACGGCCAACAGAAGCTAGCAGAGAAGCATGGGAGGGATTCTTCCCCAGAGCCTCTAGAAGGAAGCAGCCTTGTCAGCACCTGGAGACACAGTCTCTTGCTTGACGCTATAGAGTTTGTGCTTATTTGTACAGTAGACCTAGGGACCAAAATGCACCCCCTGAGTTGCAACTCCTATTAGAAATTCCAAAGGGAAATCCAGTTTTCCCTCCAGCTTTCTCTCAAGCCCCCGCCACAGCTTGGCTTCTGTCTCCATCCCTCTGTAGCAATCACATTCTCCAAATCCACCCGATCTTCAACAGTTGGACATTTTCCCTGGGCTCTTTGGATGAACCTCATGTCACATTTGGCATGATTGGTCGCCCTCCTCCTCCTCTGCTCGCCTTTGGCTTTCATTTTACGAAATTTCTCGTGGTTGTGTTTGTGCCTTTCTCATCTCTGTGTCATCCTGTAGTCACTTTTTAGACCCTGAGGTTCCCCCAAATGCTGTCCTTGGCTCTTGGATGTTCTCACTCTTTACACCCCCTTTGGGCACTCTTACCCTCCTATGTTCCAAGCACCTCTCTACATTGATGATTCCCTAATCCCCATTCCCAGGCCTCTCTCCCAAGCTTCTGCCTCTTCTGACCAGTCTGCTGCTATACATCTCCACCTGGATGGCCCCAGAAGACTCAGCTCAGTCTGGCCCCACCCTAACCTCATGATGTCCCTCCCCACCTGCTCCTCTCTTCTCTGCAGTCACTGTTGGCTTCACTGTTGATTCCGTCCCCCAAGCTATACCCTTGGCTGTGAAGCTTTCCTCTTTTTAAATTGATTCCTGAGTCCAATTCAATCACCAAGGTGACAGAGAGGGCAGGAGGAGGTGGACTTGAGGACACAGGTGGGAAAGTTAGCTTTGAACAGAAGGAGAGGCCGTTGTACTCTTTAGGTGTAAGGAAGGGGCATAATGGTGGATGGTGATGGGGACCAGGAAAAAGGCGAGGAGCCGAAAAAGGTCAAGCTTGATGGGCTACAATTTCTCCGCAAGGAGAAGTGATAGTTGCCTTTATATACCCAAAGAAGAACCACAGGAGAGAGAGGGAATGAAATTTGTGGGGCCTCCATGAGCAGAGTCAGGGTCGAGGGAGCTATGGGATGGGGGGCTGTGGTTGAAGCTAATGAAGGTGTGGTCTGAAGACCCCCTCAACAGACTGCCCAGCCTAGAGATTTAGTGAGTTCACCGTCACAGGCGGTATTTCAGCAGAGCGTGGGAGGATGGTTGCCAAAAGCATAGTGGGTTGATGTCAATTTGGGGCTGGGGAGTGACAGAGAAGGCAAGACGTCGTGATTTAATCAAATGACCTAATGCCCGTTCCAGTCCTGAGGACCAAGTGACCAGTGGCCAGAGTGCACAGGACAAAGACACAATGGTGAATGGCAGCAAAGAGACAGAAAGAATCAAGATGCAAGAGCCCGTCTTCACGTTGCCTACTTTGAAGGTGTCTGCCCAGACTCTCACTTTGGGGCCCACATTCCTGCAATTATGACATCACCTCATCTGGTCTGCAGGAAGTACTGTGGGCTGTTAGCCAGAAACACGCTCCCTCTCCCTCCACTCCCCTAGTTTGGGGATTAGGAAAAAAGCAGAAGGGAGTTAGGGAACTCCACTTGGGATAAAGGCTGGATGCCTTCAGCGAGCACGGCTACCACCTGCATACCAACTAAGCTGCCTGTGTGTCTGGAAAAGTTTGGAGGACAAGAGTTCCCACTGGATGCAGACGAGTTGGCTCAGTATCAGCATTTCTTGTGTTTGTTTCCCTTCCCTTTTAATAGACAGAAGCCATGCCAAGACTCTTTCAGGTTTCAGAATATTCCAGGAACCGTCCCCCATATTCCCGCTCCCCAGATCTTTGGGCACACCATAAGAGAAACAGCTTCCCCTTCCCACCCTCTGTCAAGGTCAAAGAATGTGGCCAGACTTTTAGACTTGCAACAAGTTCTCTGTGGGTTAACTGTGGGCCGAGTCTGGTCTTAGGAGCTGGGCTGAGAGAAGCACCTCGGAAGATTTGCCCAGGAGCTCAGAAATTATTATAGCCTTCACAAAGCGTATTTTGCCTCAGTGGCTTAATTTGATCACCACCAGAGAGATGACTGCAGGTATGTTTGTCCATTTCATAATGAAGACTTTGGAGCTCAGACAGGTTAAGTGTCTTGACCAAGATCACACAGCTAGCAGGGAGCAAGGTCTCCCACCTTCCCACTATTTCCCTTGTGCTTGACACCTATTAAAGAGATGGCTATAACTGTCAGCGAGCAGGCCTGATTGAAAAGCAGGGGGAGCACCTGGGCACTGCTCATGGGGGCCTTTGCCACGGTTTCGGCGAGGAGTCTGAAAAAAAATTCTGGCAATCTAGTGTGGCACATGTCATGCCCTGGAAATTTGAATGTGCTTCTCAGCACATCCAAGGGGCTGGTGAGTCCTAAGGTACCAGTCCTTTTCCCATCTTCTCTTACAGCCTTGTACTCTCACTCCATGCTTGGCCGTGTGACCTAGTTCTGCTAAGAGAAAAAGGCAGGAGCAACAATGAGTTTGTGCCTCTAGGAACCTGTCCATTCCCTCCTGTTCTTTTGTGCCGCTCACATAGCCTTGGGACATGCTTGGGTTGGTTATTGGTTCAAGAAAGATAAGAGAAGGGCTCCTGGGTGGCTCAGTGGGTTAAGCCTCTGCCTTGGGCTCAGTCATGATCTCGGGGTCCTGGGATCGAGCCCCACTTCGGGCTCTCTGCTCAGCGGGGAGCCTGCTTCTCCCTCTCTCTGCCTGCCTCTCTGCCTACTTGTGATCTCTCTGTAAAATAAATAAATAAAATCTTTAAAAAAAAAAAGAAAGAAAGAAAGATGAGAGATAGGTGGTGTTGAACCTACCTCGAATCAGCCAACCTTCAGCTGACTCCAAATGTGCAACAATGAAAGTTATTTGTGGTTGTTACATGGCATTATTATGGTTATAGCGAAACCAGTGACTATTGTGATATAGAGGATGTGATGTTAAATTGAATTAGCTGTTGTTGATTATTAAAAGCAGCCGTGGTTTTCAAACTGTGTTCCTTAGTACCCTAAGGGTTCCTTTGAGCTTCCTTCAGAGTAGGGCTGTGTATGAAGTGGGATGCAAACGGTCAGAGTTGTGAGATGTCTGAGGAGAATCTTCTGGTCCTAAAAATTGGAAATGAGCTAAACCTGGCTTCGAATCTGTCCCATATTTGTCACAGATTAGCTGGCTGCCCTTAGGTAAGTTAAGGAGCCTCTCTGAATAGGTTTCTCTTCCCCCTCTTCTTTCTTCTTAATCAGCATCACGAATACTACTACCTAAACACTGGCTGTGATCATTGATTTAGATACATTCTGCCATTGACTTCCCCACACCAACACTCTTCGGTGAGTATTTTTACCCCCACTATACAGGTGAGAAAATTGGGGCATAGGAAGAAGATTGTATCACTTGTCCAAGGATACACAGTAGGCCACAGAACTGGGATCTAAACCCAGATCTGACTTCAAAGCTTGTGTTTTTAACCACTAATAGAGTGCTTGTCAAGATAAATTAGGATATATGTATATTGCTCAGCTCTGTTCCTGGCATATAAATTGTAGCAATTATGACATCCACCTTGGTCACATTACTGGGTTTTTGCAATCCCAAAATGTGACCAGGTCTCTGCGGACATCTGCATACCACAGACAGGTTTTTTTTTGTTTGTTTGTTTTGTGTTGTTGTTGTTGTTTTTAAGATTTTATGTATTTATTAGAGCAAGAGAAAGTGCACAAGCAAGGGGAAGAGCAGAAGTAGAGGGACAAGCAGGGAGTCAAAGCCATGTTGTGAGTCGATTTGCTTGTCAAAGGGACATTGTGTGATGGCTTTCTGTAGTGACCATCAGGTTTGGGGCCCCTAGGCTAAAGTGCCTAAAAGGCTTTGCTGGGGTGGCTCAGTGGGTTAAAGCCTCTGCCTTCGGCTCAGGTCATGATCTCAGGGTCCTGGGATCAAGCCCCGCATTGGGCTCTCTGCTCAGCAGGGAGCCTGCTTCCCTCTCTCTCTCTGCCTGCCTCTCTGCCTACTTGTGATCTTTTTCTGTCAAATAAATAAATAAAAGCTTTTTTAAAAAAAAGGCTTTGTTGGTAGACGAGCTTCTAAGTGTCTGATCTTCATGACTTCAAGGAATATCCAGCAGTCCTGGGGACAAGACCCTCGTGTGGAAATAGAATTACCTAAGCATGCCAGGCAGAGGGGACAGTCAGGAGTCCCACAGACACATTTATTTCCCTTTGTTTCTTGTTTTCTTTCCCTCCCAGACCTGAGCCTATAAAGAACCGTATAGATAGAAAATAAACAAAAGCTCTATCATAGCTTTGATGGTCACTCTCCTTTACTGGAATCAAGTTCTACCTAATACAGAGGATTAAAATAAATAGCAATTATATGAGGTTTTTGTCAAACCATTGCCTTTCAGTTTATGGCAACCCAGCACCCCCAAACAACAACAAAACAAACTCCTCATCTCTTCAACCGTAGCCCACTGTGATGAGTACGCTTGGCAAACATGATATCGAGATTTTATTTAAAATGTTAAAAATAGACCTAGGAGGACGTCCGCCACGCTAGGTATTTGAGGATAGTGCTGTGTAGGTCCTTAACCATTAGTGTCAACAGTAATCATCATCTTAATAAACTTGCTAGCTGTGCAGTGTGGCCCGCGCTGGGCCAGGCACTGTTCATTCATTCCACAGATACAAGGGCCTGCAATGTCCCTGTGCTCATGGCTTCTTGTTTTTCTTATCCTTTAATTGGCACCTCAGAAGGGGGGTTGGGGGGAGTGGCCATCTTGTTCCAGTTTGCCCTGGATTTCCCTGTCCCCATGTCCCCGAACCCCATCATTCTCGGATGACAGGGACCTCCGGTCATCCTGGGCTGGCATGCGTAGCTGAGATAAAGCAAGGAGGCCTGGGAGGGGCAGTTTGAAGCTCACAGGACAAGGGGAAGCAGGAGGCTGTTTCCTGTGCCCCATGAAGTCCCTAGGCGATCATTACTTCTTCTAAGACCTCAGTGCCTGGCCTCCGCAGTTCCCTTTCGGGCCCAATCATGTTTGCGGTGCTGTGACCTATCCTTAAGGCCCCCAGAACTAGGAGCAACAATTTCTCCAGTGTGCAGAGTCTCCAGCTGTAGATAACAAATGGGATGGTTTTGCCTGGAGCTTATCGTCCAGAAGAGAAAATAAAAAGGATCTAGGTACATTCAGCAGAAAGATATGTAAAGTAGTCATTATGAATTATGTACTATGTCTCCACAGTAGGCTGCCTGATGATTTAAAAAATTTAAAAAAAAATCCTTCCCTGCCTTTTCCACTAATCTGTATTTTTCTTTATTTTTTTAATGCATCATTCCCCCCCCCTTCCTTTTATCATGAGCATGGATCTCTTACTGTAACATTGCACCTGGCACATAGTAGGTGCTTAATAAATATTTGTAGAACTAATAATTGAATGAACTAAGTGAACAGATACGTGAATAAAATGATTCTGTAAGGCTAGCAGATAGAATACATTCGTTCATAACAGAGTTTGGGAGAATTTAGCTCAGGTTTTGGGTGACCAAACCCTCCTACCCCATTTCTCTTGTGGTGAGGTCTCTAAACACCCTGAAGGGTGAATCCCCCCCATGCTTGTTATAACCACACAGCTCGAGGGCTCTTGGTGGGAGGGGCTGAATCAGAACCTGGGGTAGGGGTTGGGAATTTGCATTTCTAATAAGCTCCCGGACTGTTTCTTGGGAGCCCTCAAATTTTAAAACCCAAATTGCCCTATATACACATAGTTTGTTTTCTTTGATCATTTCTGTTGCAATCTGGGGTCTCCCTCCCGCTCTCTGTTAAAAGTTGTTTTTTCTTTTTTTTTTTTTTTTTCCTTTAAAGCTTTGAGGGGAAGAAAAAAGCACATCTCTTTGGGGACAGCTGTCAGTTGGAAAGGATTGCAAAAGTGGGCAAAATGATAGCCACGCACTATAGGTTTCTCATTATTCCTCTGTTCTTGGAATGAGTTCCATTACTTGACATAAATAGTGGGTTTTTTTGTTTTTTGGTGTGAGATAACAGCCTCCTCAAGTACCTTAGAAATGAGTGGCCTGTTTTATATTTCGAATAAAGCCTTCCTCATGGTTTTAATGGCCAAGGATTTGCCTCACTGGTCTTCAGGATGTTGAAAAATGACAAGTGACTGTGATTCAAGGCGTTTGGCTGAGTGGGCTCTGTCGGCCAGTGCAAGCAGGAGCAGCGACAGTGAACACATGAACACAGATCACCTGTGCTTTGCTGCAAGATCTCCTTCCCATTCTCTGCACATCTTAGCTTGTAGATTAATTTTAGTTCGGTCCCCTGAAAACTGCAGTTGACTGGGGTTCAGGAACACACTTGAGCGTGCATGCCCGCACATGCACACACACACACACACACACACACACACACACACACAGAGTCACCCAGATCACCATTTCTATGCTTAATTATTCTTACCTGAGATTTATTAGGAAGGCTGATTTTGGATGAATTGGTGCACTGCAGATCTGCATTCTGTGATAAACATAGGAAATTGCCCTTTTGTAGGTTAAAGAATGATCTTAGGGCAGCAGTTTCTTATGGGTCAACCTAATAGGAACCATGTAACTTATCTAGCTGTCTATTTTGGAGCTATCTTTTTTTTTTTTTTTTTTTTTTGAGAGAGAGGGTGGTGCGAGAGCATGGGGTGGGGGAGGGGCAGAGTAAGAGGGAGAGAGAGAATCTCAAGCAGGCTCCATGCCCAGTGTGGAGCTCAACATGGGGATCAATCTTATGACCCTGGGATCACGACCTGAGCTGAAATCAAGAGTCCGGACACTTCACAGACCAAGCCACCAACAGGCCTCCTGAAGCTATCATTTTAAGTGTGTAAAATATTTGGACATACAGAAAGGAATAAGGACTAATATAATGGACACCCCTGTACTTACCATCTGCTTGAAGAATTAACACACTACCAAAACAGTTGGAGTCTCCACCCTAATCATTTTTCCGTCATGTCCCCACCAGGGGTGATCCACATCCTGAATTTGGTGCTTCTAATTCCCACATGCATGTTTATTTTTGTCTCTTATGTAGGTATCCCATGAAAAACATATTGTATCATTTTGCACATGGCTTTATTGAAATGACAAAGTGTGCAGATTCTTCTGTAACTAGCTTTTGTTACTCAACATCATGGTTGGGATCCATGCCTGTTGACCTGTGTGGCCCTAGTTTAATGTTATTTTAAAAAATCAAGTAGCTGAGCAGATTTGCAGTAAAACCAACAGTGCAGGGAAAGGGAAGCATATTTTGTTTTTACGGTCTTTTCCCCAGCCATCGACCCAAGCAGGTTTCAGCCTAAATTTTTGGAAAATATCTGTATTGAGAAGGATTCCACAAGATTTGCAGAAAACAATGCAGCCCAACAATAAATAATGGAGCTGTGTTAACCATTTTTGAGAATCATGCTTTTGCAAGAGTAGAAAGAATTTCCTGGTACAAATTCAGAAGAGTCCCACCAGTTGGCAGTGCCTAGCATATGGTAGAAGTTTAATAAATATTTGTCGCATGAATAAACTAAAGGAGAGAGGCGCCTGATTTGAAAGAGCTCAAGAGAGGGCAGAAGGTAGTCCTGAGTTAAAATCATTTTGCCCCTTGTTTTGAATGAAATTGCATTATAGGATGGGATAGGAAGTGCGGATGAGAAATAAGAGAAATGGAATAAATTGAGAAATTGAAGTAAGAGAATTGAATGAGTGAAGTGAACAGCTGGATTCAGTTAGTGAGTTCTGGGTTCAATTCCTGACATTTCTTAGGTGACTGTGGGAAAGTTGACTAACCTCTCTGTGTGCCTTCGTTTCCTCATCTGTAAAATGAGGATCGTAAGAGCATCTCATGGGGTTAATATGAGGATTAAGGGAGGTTGGCATGTGAAGTGTTTGGCATAAGTTCTGGCATCTAGTAAATGCCCAAACAATGTCATTGACATTAAGATTCTGGCCCAGTCTGCCCATCCCCCGGGGCACACCCCATATGGTGCACAGGGCACAAGCAGTCTTCTTACGTACTCAGACCCCTCCCTGGAGAATGGACCAGAGAAGGGCAGAGTGGAGGCAGGTTTGAGAAAATCAAGGTAGTTAGATGAGCAGTGGTGGAAATAGTAGGGGGAAAACCATTCTTGGGTTATTTGCTTCATAACCAAGTACAATTGAAGATTTGAACCTGAAGACTGTTAAATCACAATGTCTTCTCTGAAAGTGCTCAATGTATCCAGAGCTCCATGTTCATCTGTCTCTTTACTCTGTGCCTACAAGGAAGAACAGACTTGAAGCAGCCAGGGATCCCAAGGACAGCCTTTCTCCTCACCTCAGGCTGACCGCTCTTTTCTTAGAAAAGTCTTTTATCCCACAAAGTCATCCCGTGGTCCCTGCGTGTTACTGAACGCCATGTCACAAGTTTAATCCCCAAGAGAATGGGCTTACTTTATTATAATCCAAAGACCCCAGACATCCTGCTCTCAGCCATGTAAGCTGGAAATCCCCTACCCTGGAAACAAGAAGGACTGGGTATCAGAAGGGACACAGAGCACGCCCCTTCCTTCCTTCCTTCCTTCAAGATTTCATTTATTTATTTGACAGAAAGAGATGGCGAGAGAGGGAACACAAGCAGGGGGCGTGGGAGAGGGAGAAGCAGGCTTCCCGCTGACCAGGGAGCTCAATGCTGGGCTCGATCCCAGGACCCCAGGACCATGATCTGAGCCTAAGACGCTTAATGACTGAGCCACCCAGGTGCCCCATGGAGCAGGTTTCTTAACCTCAACACTCTTGACATTTGGGGATAATAATTCTTTGTTCTGGGTGGGGGGGAAGGCTTGTGCACCAGTAGGATATTTAATAATATCCCTTTGCCCACCAGATGCCAGGAACACTCTTCCAGTTATGACAAGCAAATATGACATTGCTAAATGACCCCTGGGGGACAAGATCACATCCAGGTGAGAACCACTAGGACAGAGAATTACAGATGTTTCTCTATCCTGGGAAACCATCTCCAAGAGGAAGCCCAACATCAAGCAGAGTCATAAATTCTGTAAAAATAAAATCAAACACCTTTGGAAGGATCTTATTTCAAGGACAAATACATAGTGCAGATCTGCAAGTTACCTGACTTATGCCTATGGTCAACCCCACTAGCCAACTATTGCCCTCTTTCCTTCTAAGCCTGAAGATACCTCTCTCCTTCCCCGTGCAGCTGTGCCGGCGGCCATTGCCAACTGACTGGACTTGTTATGGGAGAATCGCATGTATTCTTGTCCTATTGCTCTCTTGCCACCCCTGCATTGAATTACACTAGTAGAGAAGGGTCTCTAACTTTTGTCTTCCCCAACACGGCCAATAGGTTCAGCCCCCTCCCCTCAGCAATGCACAATGGCAATAATTCTCTTCGGAAGGAGACACATACTCCCGTATAGAAAAATCCACATCCCAGGGAAAGGAGGGTGTGTGCACGTGTAATGAACCCCACCCTCACTGTAATCCTAATAGCCTTGCCCGCTCCCCCACCCACTTATCCCCTAGTTGGGAATCCCTGTTATAGATTGTAGACATGGTTCCTTGGGAAGAAAAATATTCTTCCCCTCTCTACATTTGTCCTCAAAGAAAACACATGAATGTTACTTATGCATGGAACACTTGACATATCCCATTTTCTTTAGTCATCCAAATATGGATTTAAATATGTTTTTAACCTAATGCAGTCTGAGTTATGACTTCTTAGTCTGAATAGGTCAACATATATGGCTGGCTAATTGAAGGCAGATCTTTCTCAAGCTCCAGGCTAGAATAAATTTATTTCTCATGGCAATCCTTCCTGGGAAAAACTAAGAGCTGTATTTGCGAAGCACAGTTAGTAGGAAAAAAAAATCGTCCTCCCCTATGATCTGTGTGGATAGTGCAGGAGGACAGGCTCAGCTGATAGAATCTCAGCTATTCAAAATGATGGGGAATGATTTTTGCCTGAAGGAGAGAGTTCAAGTTCAAAAACCGAGCCGAAATGCCTTCTAAAAGCATAGCATTTCTACACGCCTATTAGAGTGACTAAAATGACAACAAGATGACCATCCCAAGTGCTGGCAAGGATACAGAGCTCCTGCAGCTCTCACAGGTGGCTGCGAGAAAGGCAGAATGTTACAGCCACCCTGGAAAGCAGTTTGGCAAATTCTTATAAAGTTAAGCATACGGCTACCATTCAAACCAGTGAGCCTGCTCCTAGGTGTGTATCTGAATGAAGTGAAAACCCACATTCCCACAAAAACCTGTCTGCAAATGTTTATGAGGACTTTATTCATAATTCTCAAAAACTGGTGTCCTCAAAACCCGAGGTGTCCCAGTCTGAGTTCTTGTGTTTGGTCCAGGGATGGCCTGTCTTGTCGTACTGAGAGGAGTGGTACACCCTGCCCCAGCCCTCTGTGGGAGCTGCAGCCTTGACCTCTGTGTGACTTGAATCGAGCCCTTCACTGGAGCTGGTGGGATAAGGCATGTGTTGGCATCCTACATGCTGAATCTGACCACTCTCTTGTTTGTCTTCATTTTTTCATTAGTTTCTTTCTCCTGTATCACCTACTCCTGCCCTTTTCTCTTTGAGCCTGGAGCGATTTCCCTCACTTCCTTCTCGCAGCACCAAAAGACTCTCTGAAGAAAAGAAATGTCAGAATTACTCTCCTCACAACATACTTCAGGCTCATTCTGTGCTTGAGTTGTTTCCTGAATCGCTCTGCAGTGAGAGGGAAGCAGATAGACATTTAAGATTGACAGCTGTCTCCCTGATGGTGCATGCGTGTGCATGTTTGTGTGTCTTTGGAGATTTCCAGAGGAAATGATTAAATCCTGTGAAGCTCAATGTCAGATTCCAAAGTTTCATGTGAGCTCATCATGGCCAGGCATCTGGACATAATGGTGAATGACAAGGGTCTAACCCCTCTTAGGCCATCAGACTGTGCTGGGCAGGTGGTATCTTCCATATTGGTGGCTCTATACTTTGTTCTGTCAAGTATCCATGACTAGCACTGAATTGAACAAAATCTCCCTCCCAGTTGTGATGAAGATCTGTGATACTCAAGACACAGTAAACTATGGCTTTTATATCAGTTAGCTATTGCTGTGTAACAAACACGCTCAAAATCCAAGTGGCATAAAACAAACATTTAATTTTTGCTCAAAAGCTTGCAGGTTGGCTGTTCCATGTGTCTCTTATTCTCCTTTTGGGATGGCAGGCCAGCCAAGACATAGTCTTTTCTCAGTAATGGCAGAATTGCAAGAGGGCAAGCCCAACAGTGCAACATATTTCAAGCCCTATGCTTCTATAATATCTGCACAAGCCACGTTGGCCAAATCAAGTGATGTGGCTGAACCCAAAGTCAAGGGGCAGGCCAGTACACTGTCTTTTATGTGAGGAATTGCAGAGTGACATGTCAGAGGGCATGAATCCAGGAAAGGGTGATGAGCTGGAGTGATAGTTTACTCTAGTTCAGTGTGTAGGGTTGGAGATACGGGGTCGGGCACACATGGACTTAAACCCCTGCCCCACCATGGACTATGATGACTTGAATAATAACTTAGCATCTTTGAGCTCTGCTTTCTCATCCCTCTGACAAATGAGTGTAATAAGATATCCGAGTCTTGGTGCCATGAGGATTAGATGGACTGATACACATAAGCCACTTATCAGAGTTTCTGACTTATTGGCAAGTGCTCAATAAATTGTAGCTGAAAACCAAAGCTCTAAATAGTTGAAGAAATTCCTCCAGGGGTATGGGTATGAACGAGGCATCTACGCTTCACATTAGCCACTGTGGAAATTGCTCCCTCATTGCTCTTCCTGGGCTTCAGTGGCCTAAAGGAGTCTATGAATCTGTAAATCTGCCTCACCTGGCTCACAGTGGATGTTCTTAACAGATCCGACCCTTGGAACAGGAAGCGTGCTCAACTTTAAATGGATCAGCAAGAAAACAAACAACAGCTCAGGGTAGCAATATTTCAGGGAAGCAAACAGATGGGAAGCCAGATTGTGACTCCAAGGAATATATTAGAAAACATTAATGTATTTATTCAAGTTAAATATTTTAAATTTGTTGGGCTAACAATTGGAAGCAAAATAATATCCTTTTATAAAAAAAAAAGTGATGGTAGCCTGCTGTGTTTAAATAGCTTTTGTAGTATAAGTGAATAACAAGATTAAATAATGAATTTTTTTTCTAACAGTAGTCTACTTTATTTAGATATTCCAAGTCACTGGCAAGAGCTGTTAGTCTCAGGACTGCATAATTATGGAGCCCACCATAGCTATGGTAATTGCATTCAAGATATGGCCACATTAGATGTTGTAATCCCTAGTTGCATATGACCCAGTGAAATGAAGAGATAAGGCAGCTGGGAAGTGGAGCTTTTAATATTTTTTATCCAGGAGTTTAGGTCTCCAATTTTCACACATTTCCAAGTTCCATTTAACAAAAGAAAAAAGCTCTTATTAAGTAGAGTTGAAATGGAGTTTTAAAAATAGTGAATCTTCTTTTTCTCCAAGGGGTTTGAAATCAAATCTATCTGTACCTGTGGTGATTTATGACTATTTAAAAGTGCTCTAGAATGACAGGGCTGGAAGGGGCCAGAGAAATCTGCCGTCCCACTCCCCCTCATTTATAGATGAGAAGACTCCTCACCCTAGAAATGGATTTGAGGCTGATGGAGAATTTTGCTCATTAGGTTTGGATTTTTCTGGCAAGATCTCCTGCCTCTTGTGTCTGAGAGATGTGGAGATCGGTCATTGAAATAATCTCCTTTGGAAAGGAATGAGTAGCTTTTCAGAAATAGTGTCCAGATTAGGTTCTGTGGGTGGATCTAGGACTAGATGTGCCTAGACTCAAAAGAAGTTCTTACTCAGGAATAAAGAATGGAGGCTAGGAAAACGCTATGTAAGTAAGTGGTTTTATAATAAAGTGAAAGTACAGTTTCTGGCATCCGCGCTTTCCAAGGAACGCTGAGGAATACTCTGCTAGTTGTCTACATTCTATATCCATTTTCCACTTTGTGATCAGTAATAGACTCCTACAGTGTATGGGCATCAGCACATCCGACTGAAAAGTTATATTCCCCAACTTCACTTGTGGATAGCAGCAGCGAGTGAAATATAAGTGGAACTGTTGGCTGGTACTTCTGGGAAAATTCTTTAAAAGGAGGCTGAGCCATTTTGAGAGATAGGAGCCCTTGGGCCATATCCTTTTCTTTAATTCTTCCTTCCTGGAACATGAATGTGATGGCTGGACCTCTAGCAGACATTTTGTGTCCATGAAGCAGCTTTAAAGATGAAAGCCACATGCCAAAGGTAGCAGGGAAGAAAGATCGAAGGAGCTTGGGTTGTTGGTGACTTTATAGGTCTATCACAGCAGCCCTGGACTCTTGATCTCTGGACTCATTTTACATAAAAGATGAATAATCTCTATCTTATTTGAGCCCTAGTTATTTTTTTTTGTTTCTGTTAACATGCAGCTAAATCTAAACTTAACTGATATGAACGTATCAGTTAAATAATAAATAGCAAATAAATCTGAAATAAATAAGATATAAAACAAATAAAAATTGTAAAGTTATCATTTAAATAATAAAGAAGTGTCATGAGGGTGCACTTATTAGCTACTAAGAGAGGGACTATAAGAATCAAAGAGGGGAGTGCCTGGGTGGTACCATTTGTTGAGCATCGGACTCTTGGTTTCAGCTCTTGTTTTGATCTCAGGGTTGTGAGATTGAGCTCTGCTGTGGCCTCTGAGCTCAGCAAGGAGCCTGAGACTCTCTCTCTCTCCCTCTCCCTGTTCTCCTCCCCTCACATGCTATCTCTTTTCTAAAAATAATAAGTAAATAAATCTTTAAAAAAATCAATGAGGAGGAAGGGGAGACAGAAAGAGAAATAATTTTAACTTTACTATTTGCTGTACATTTTCATATTTTTAAAAAAGATTTTATTTATTTGACAGACAGAGATCATAAGTAGACAGAGAGGCAGGCAGAGAGAGAGGAAGGGAAACAGGCTCTGCGCTGAGCAGAGACCCCGATGCGGGGCTCAATCCCAGGACCCTGGGATCATGACCTGAGCTGAAGGCAGAAGCTTTAACCTACTGAGCCACCCAGGCACCCCTGTACTTTTTCATATGTAATCTCCCTTGTCTGATAACCCTGTAGCTAATCTTACATATTGTCTATCTACATACATATATATCAATAGATCTTTATCTATGTTTATATTGCTGTTTCCATTTCACAGATGAGTAAACCAAGGCTCAGAGTTATTAAGCATTTGTTTAAAGTACCAGCTGTATTATTGTTCACGGATACGTCCCACTACCTGGCATAGTGCCTGCCACATATGTCTTGATGAATAGCCATATCTTCAACTTTCAAGGGACTCCATGACCTCATTGTAACACTTTCTGACTTCTTAGGGAGGTGAATGGAAGATGGGAAAAAAGAAAGTGGCTTTATGACACTGGGTGGTAAAAAGAGACCTCTCCAGAGCCATTGTTGGTTGAGACGGTGTGAGAAGCTAAGACACCTGTTGTTTTGAGTCCCTTCCTCTAATAAAAATCCTGTGACTTTTCCTTGAGGATGCTTCAGGTGACATTGGCTCCATCCTTGGCTCAGGGGCAAGAAATGAACTCAAGTGTGACCAGTCTGAAGTTTGCATTCCACCGGCCACAGCGGGTGGGTTATGGGGTGTCAGAGCTTCTGAGATGCAATGACTCTTGAAATGCACATCTTTATTACAAAAATTTATAAATTAACACACTGTAGAAATAATAGTATAGGGTACCCGAGGCGGGGCTTAATCTCATGACCTGAGCCAAAATCATGAATTGTTTTGTCTCTCTCTCTTTTTTCTCATTGCTTGTTTGTTTTGTTTCTTAAATTCCACATATGAGTGAAATCACATGGTATTGATCTTTCTCTGACTGACTTACTTTGCATAGCACTATTCTCTCTAGATCCATCCATGTTGTTGCAAATGGCAAGATTTCATTCTTTTTTACGACTAATATTCCATTGTATATATACAGCCCATTTTCTTTTTCTCTTTGTCAGTTGATGGACACTCGGGCTGTTTCCTTATCTTGGCTGTCATAAATAATGCTGCTATAAACACAGGGGTGCATATATCCCTTTGAATTAGTGTTTTTGTATTCTTTGGATAAGTACCAGTAGTGTGATTGCTGGATCATAGGGCAGCTCTATTTTCAAATTTTTCGGGCCCTCCATACTGTTTTCTACAGTAGCTGCACCGGTTTGCGTTCACTGTTGGTGAAACAGTGCATGGGGTATCCTTTTTCTCCACCTCCTCACTGATACCTCATGTTCCTTGTGCTGTTGATTTTAGCCATTCCGACAGGTGGGAGGTGATGGCTTATTGTAGTTTTGATTTGTATTTCCCTGATGATGAGTTTCTTTTCATGTGTCTGCTGGGCATCTGGATGTCTCATTTGGAGAAATGTCTGTTCACTTCTTCTGCCCATTTTTCATTGGATGATTTGTTTCTTGGGTGTTAAATTTTAAAGTCTTTATGTATGTTGGATACTAACCCTTGGGATGATGGTTAGTTACCCTACAATAGTTTATCTTGAATAGTTTATCTTGTTCTCCTGCAATAGTTTATCCAAACCTTAGCCGGATCGTCCAGTAAGTGAAAACTGAGGAAGAGGAAAACCAAAGTACCCTTTTCCTTCTGTCAGTTCATCCTCTAAGGGGGAAACCTGGATGCTTTTAAATGCAAGTAAGAGCCCTTCCAGACTGGGGTGCTGTGTGTGGATTTCCCTCTTGCAGAAGCAGAATTTTCCTTCTCTGCTGGTAACATAAGGTTAGAAGTGGCAGATCGTGGGAATAGGACTTCCACCCGTTCCCAAGTTGCTAGACTTGGACTGCCCCCAGACTGTGGGAAAAAGCAGGCAGAGCCCAGATTTTGACTTCTTTCTCATATTTTCATAGCTTTTTGAACACCCTTTTAAGCTTCTGTTTTTTCCCTCCAGTTTGCCCTTCCAGTAGGAGTAATATGAAGCTGGTGATCCTAGATGGGAATTCTGACTGCCCTGAGCTTTGTATGCCAAAAAAATTTTTGTGTGCATATTCACATGTTACACATATCATTCATATAAATTCATAATTGCATTTTTTCCCTAGCATCCATAGCTTTAATTAGGGAACCAACATGTCCTGAGACCCATAAAACTCAAGACGCAATGTCTTCTATTAAGAGTGTTGCAGCATTTAACCTTAAAAGACACCACCTATCTTGGGTGGCCCCAAGGAAGCCAGTGAACACCGAGTCCTGATTAGTTGTGTTACTAGAGTGGAGGGTAGTGAAACGCTCAGCATTTCATAGCGTGTAATCCAGGGGGCTGTGTGATGCCCATGGCATCGTCGTAAAAATGGAAAGACCTTGCTTTCAATGGCAGTTCTGCTACTCACATGCTGGGTGAGCCCTGGTGTGTTATTTACCCTTCTGGTGTGTTATGGGTTGAATTGTACCCTCCCTCCACCAAATTCATATATTAACTTCCAGTACCTCAGAATGTGACCTTGTTTGGAGATAGAGTCATTGCAGGCATAATTAATTAAGATGAGGTCATACTGGAGTAGGAGGCCCCTTACGCAGTGTGTCTGGTGTCACAAGGAGAAACAAGGACCCAGACACACAGAGAGAGACCCCCATATGAACACGTAGGCAGAGATCAGGGTGATGCAACAGGAGCCAAGAAATATCAAACATTCCAGCAAACTACTAGAAGCTAGGAGAGGGTCCTGGAACCAACCCCGCTGACACCTCGATCTTGGGCGTCTAGGCTCCAGACCTGTGAGATAGTTCATCCCTTTGCTGTAGTTTAGGCCCCCGTCTGCGATAGTGTACAGAGCAGCCCCAGGAAGCTAATCCACTGGGTGAAGCAGACACGGGGACACAATGCTGGGCTTCGTGTCCAGCCATCAGTCCGGCAGGGTCAGCTTCAGCTGCAGAGACAGCTACCTTGCCTGAGGTCTTGCTTTTTTCTGGGAAGCCAGGTAGGGGTGTAATGGCCTGGCCATTTCAGCCTCATGTGGGACAACTCCCACGGACGACATTTGCTGCATAGTTCCCCGGTGGCTGGCTGATGGCTCCCTGTCCCGCCCTGCTTCCTCCATCTTCCCCTGGCGAGCACTGGTCCCTGGTGACATGTTGCATCCCCAGACTCCATTTTAGTGCCTGCTCTTGGAGACCCCAATGTGTGACATGGGGTTCAATTTTTTCAACTGCAACCCCCAAAACCCTGACATGGCCCTTTAGTACAGATCAGTGTTAGCCCATGTTGATGGAAGCTGAATTCCTGGCCGTTCCCTTCTCCATGCCACCGAAGAAGGAGGTGAGAGCTATGGAAAGGGCTTCCTGCATGAGCGAAGGACATAGCAGGAAATGAGGCAGCTGTTTGTTCGAGGGCTGGTTTACCAGGCACGAGGGGGGTGTTCTGATCAGTGCCTTTGACCAGCTCTTGTAGGCTGCTGCAACCCCTGCCGATGGACTGACCGGGCATCACTTGGCAACCTTCTGCCATTTCCTACAACACAGTGGTTGAGCTGTGTACCGGAGTGATCCCGCCTCTCCGTAATCTTCTGTAAGACTAGTTTGAGCTGCTGTAGTTTGAGCTGTTGAACATGGAGGAGAGGGCAACAAGGAAGTGTTTTTCATTTTGGGGAGGAAGGGAAGTTCTGTGTTCCGGAGTTCATTTCGTTTTATGGTACGTGTGTGCATGAGAGAGAGAGAAAGAGGGAAAGAGAGAGACTAAGAGAGAAGGAGGGAGAGAGGGGGAGAAATTTTGGAGGAGAGAGAGGAGGAAGCCAATAAATGCATGTAGTAGATGTCCATCACTGTCTTCTTGAAGATTCCATGCCAGGTACGCTGGACAGAGAGTCAGATAGTAACCATCGCTATACCCACCCCCCAGGGCATGGTGAAAAAATGCCAGTGAAGTGCAAAATATGCAACCTGTTACACAGCATCTGGAACTTTAATACAGGTCCAGCCCCGTATTCCTGCTAACTGTAGAAGAAATGCATTTCAACTGTGCATGCATTTTTTAAAAAAATTATTTATTTTTTATTTTTTATAAACATATAATGTATTTTTATTCCCAGGGGTACAGGTCTGTGAATCGCCAGGTTTACACACTTCACAGCACTCGCGATATGTGCATGCGTTTTAGAGACCTCATGACAAATGGGGAGTCCCGAGGTCTCTCACCCTTGCTGGGCCCCACCTTTGCTCTGTTGAGGACTCTCCACGGCCTCCTGCTTTCTACCCCGCCCCCATAATTGGGCAGTCTCAGATGGTGGTATGCTGACATAGCTATCTGGGGTCTTTCTCCCTTGAAGGCTTTCTAATTAAGTCTTCTAGAAAAATGACATTTAATTATGGAGAGAGGTTTTCTTTCGGTCCCAAAGACAACAAATATTTCAATCAAATTGGTGCAGTCCCTGTACTTTGTTTTTCTCTCTCCTTTTCTCTGGCCCACTGAGACAGTGAAAAAAAAATCTGTAAAGAAGCTCCATATTTTGAGAGTTTGCTTGATTATTTTGACAGGCTTCCAGCAGACTGTGGAAAGTCTCAAGCTCATTTCTCAGGTTCAGGCTTCCATCAGATAAATAGGTTTGATTAAACATCCTTTTAAACTCATTATCCAGTTGGCGACGACTCCTTTCAAAATGACCTTTCGCGGTACCAGGTTGGCATTTTTGGGTCATGGTGGGTTCCAGGGGGGTTCCTCAGGGGAGTGCTCATGGGATGGGCTGGGTGTGCGGGGTCAGGCGGCAGTGGCTGTTGAGGAAATGTAGAGTGTGCCGGTGGAGGGTGGCAACGTTCATTTCCAGAGATTTGAAATCTCAGACTTGGGCAGCTGGCACACTGGCACTCGGCTTTGTGACTACTTTGAGCCTCGATTTCTCTTCTGCAATGGGGGATGAAGGATTCCTAGCCCTAGGGGCGTAGAGAGAATGCATCGTGTTTATGCATATGAATGCTCTTAGCATAGTTAACCCTTGTCCAGAGTCCCTGGTGGTGGGGGAGGGGTGGGGCGGGCGAGACAGGCTCTGAGCTGGAGATTGCAGACAGGATGTTTATTAAGGAGGGCCCTTGGGATCAATACGAGGGGAAGGGAGAGAACCAAGCAGGGGAGCAGAGGGAGGCATTGGAGCTGCAGTGGGAGCCCCGTGGTCCCTTCAGCTGAGCCTGCAAGGATCTCTGGAGCCGGAATGGCCAAGATGACCTGGTCAGGTGCTCTACATCTATCAATCCCTGGCTTGTGGGCTCGTGACCTTGAGCCAGTGGCCCTGTGGCTGGGGAGGCATGTCTTTCCTTCAAGACATGGCTGTGGCCAGCACCACGCTCAGCAGATGCTGGCTGCTCTTGTCACGGGGTCTAGACTAAAAGGAAACTTGACTTTTGGAATGTTTCTCACTTCTTTTCTTTTTTAAAGATTTTATTTGTCTATGAGGGAGAGAGAGAGAGAAATAGCAACAGAGACAGTGAAAGAGAGAGAGAGAGAGAGAGAGAGAGAGCAGGGAGGAGAGGGAGAAGCAGGCTCCCCATCAAGCAGGGAACCCAGGAGCCCCAAATCATGACCTGAGTCGAAGGCAGATGGACTGAGCCACGTGGGCGCCCGTGGTTTTCACTTCTGCGAGGTGCAGAGCCCTGGCCTGGCATCCCAGCCTTCAGGGCAGACGCTCATTTCACAAATACGTGTTGGTCCTCTGTGTGCCCAGCCCCCTTGCTCTCGTGGATCTCCCATTTCACTTGAGGTTCTTGTGATTTACATGCTTCACTCCTACAACGGGCACACCAGGATGATTCCATGCTGCTCGGAAAGAAATGAGCTCGGGACACACACACACACACACACACACACACACACACACACACACACACACACAGAAGGGTTGTGAGGTGAGTCAGCGGCATCCTCCAAGCAGACACTGATAGAATTGTGGGTGCCAGGGGTTTATTGGGAGTTAACACCTGTGCAAGATGGAGGCAGAGGAAGCAGGACTGGCCAGAGGGAGGCTTCGGGCCGTGAAGCCAACGGGTTCAAGTCCTGGTGAACCCAGTGGGGCCTCTGGAGGGAAGATTGCCCACTGGGGGAAGCCTGTGTTGGACAGCAACTGCCAGACCCTGGCACACCCCGGTCGTGCTCAGGCACGGCTGTAGCAGATCCCGAAGGTTCTGAGTCCCCAAGGTCTCAGCAGCACATGTCTGCGGCTGCCCCGTGAGGATGGAAGGAGGACACACGTGCACATGGTAGCTGTGGCAGGCGCAGAGAAGGACTTTGGCAATTTCCCCTTTGCTTCCCTTCCGCCTTTTTCTTTTGTGGGTTCAGAATCTGTAGCAAGGGACAGGAGAATGTGAAAAGCTATGCAGCATCACGTGGCTCTGGGAGCGGCGGTATCGATCTGTTGGGTGTGTACCACATGCCAGCCACGGCATGAAGCGACCTGTGTGCGTGATCTCTGTGAATCCTGCCACGACTCTCTAAGTTGGAGACTTTACAATTCCCGTTATACAGACGAGGAAAATGAGGCCCACAGTGGGAGGTCATGTGCCCAATTCACGTAGTGAATGAGTCCAAGCTCCTGAACTGGAAACTGCTCTGCCCCTTGCAGCCCTGGCTGTCACAGAGCAGAGCTACAGGGCTCAGGTAATCTCCCCAGGGGGAAGCTAGGTCTGAGAGCTCAGGATCGATTGTCTGGGCAGATGGCAAAAACGGTGAATGGCCTGATTTGCGGGAGGGAGGGTCTCGGTGATCCCTGGGAAGCTGTTAGGCTAGCAGGTTCCACTGGGACCCTAAAACCACTTACAGACAAAGTCAACAGAAATGAAGGGAAAAAGGCATGCAGAGCTTAGAGGTTTCTCTGTGTGTGTGTGTGTGTGTGTGTGTGTGTGTGTGTGTCTGTGTGTCTGTGTGTGTGTCTGTGTGTTAGCCTCTAATGAGAACTCAAATTGGACTGTTGCCTTACTCTATCGTTAAAGTGAGCAGGAAAGTCTGTTCTAGATAAAAATGGCGGGCAATGGCCGTGGGCAAGGGTTTGGAAATCTCCTTTCTCTTTCTGTCAGAATCAGGATTTCATAGGGAGGCCAGGTCTCTGTCACTGCCATGTCAGCAGAGGCTAATTGCTTTTTGAATCTGTGCCCGGCAGAGTCTGGGATGGAGAAAGACACTTTGCAGTTGGGCTTGCTGGAGGGTAGGCACTCCGAATTTGGGGTTAACTAAAGGCTGGGGCAGGGATGGTCTGGGGAAACAGCCTGACTCCATAGCCTCCTGTCCCGGGTCTTACTCATCCTCCCTCGAGGCTTAATTGTGCAGGATTATCTCTCAGTTCTGATCTGCCTGTTGTCTACCTTGCTCAAAGGCTTTCAAAGGCTCCCCATTGCTTATAGGGTGAAATTCAGATTGCTTGGTGAGCACGCTGGGATCCAACCCTGCCTACTTCATTACTCGTACTGATGAACTTCATTATTCATACTGAACGGTTCTATTCTCTGAACATGCCTTGCCCTTTTTACTTGCATCCTTGCCTTTGCATAAGTGATTCCCCTTGCTTGGGCTGCTTTCCCCAACCTTCTCTACCTAAGAAACTCCTACATATCCCTCAAAACCCAACTCGAATTCACCTTGACTTTAACCCCTTTAGCCTATGGTTTTTCAACCTTGGCCCATTTTGTTCTTTTAATTTTTAAAAAATTAATTAATTAATTATTTTATTTTTAAAAGATCTTATTTATTTATTTACTTATTTATTTGAGAGAGAGAGCGAGCATGAGCAGGGGGAGGGGCAGAGGGAGAGGCAGAGAATCTCAAGCAGACTCTGCACCAAGTGTGGAGCCTGACCTTAAGATCATGACTTGAGCTGAAACCAAGAACTGGTCACTTAACCAACTGAGATACCAGGTGCCCCTTATTTATTTATGTTTTAAAGAAATCTCTATACACGACAGGGGCTTGCACAGCCCCAGAGGAAGAGTCACATGGTCCGCCATCTGAGTTAGCCAAGTGCCCCAACCTTGGCACATTTTGGACTGCACGTTTCTTTGATGTGGGGACTGTCCTGGGCAGCATCCTTGGCCTCTCCCCACTAGATGCTGGTAACATCCACCTCTGCCAGTGTGACAGTTAAAAATACCTCCAGACATTTCCCAGTATCCTCTGGGGCACAGAATCACCCCTGTTTGAGAACACTGCTTAGCCAGCGTTAGCCGCTCCTTCTATGTTTATCTGGCCTTTTACCCAGGTATCTTATCTTACTGTGCTCTTATTACTTGCTTATCTGTCTGTCCCCTCACCAGACTGAAAGCTCCTTCTGGGTGGGACTCTGCCTAACTCACCTCGGTGGCCTCAGCTCCTTGTATTGGGCTTGGCACATAGTAGGTCCGCCATGAGTATTTGTTGAGCATATGAAGAGCTGTGACATGGCTTTGGGGGACAGCAGCTGTCTGGAAATGTGTTTCTCTCCAAAACCAAGGGTGATTGGTTACCTTTGGGGTAATAACAGTGACCACCTCGTGGACTTGTACAGATTGAATAACGTAAGAGATTTAAAGCTCTGAGACTAGGGCCTGACACATAGTAGGTGTTTAACATACGTTAGTATTGTTGCTCTTGTTACTTTTCTTACTTTCCAGAGCTCTCTGTTTCAGAGAAATTTGAGGGTCACCAATGGCATGGATATGGCAGACACAGTGGGGATCCACCTTGAGTCTGGACACATCTACATTTAGGCTACTTCAAGGGCAGTTCTTTTTTATAAAGTGGGTTGTAAATAGATATAGTGCCAAGAGATCTGCAGACATAGTGGTTAAGGGCAAAGGCTCTGGGCCAGACCACCTCGGTTGGAATCTTGGGATAATTTCTTACTCAGCTTCAGTTTTCTTACCTGGAAAATGGGGATGATGATAGTGTCTACCTCAGAGTGTTACGTGAGGGCGAGATTGACTAACAAATGTAAAATAATACATCACAGGATTCTGTAAGTCTGTCACCATCATCATCATCATTATAATTTTCAGATTTTTTTTCAGCTTTACTGAGGTATATAACTGATGAATAAAATTTTAAGATATTTGAAGTATGCATCATGACTATTGGGTATATGGATATATTGTGAAGTGTACATTCCCACCGTATATGGATATATTGTGAAGTGTACATTCCCACCGTCTAGTTAATGAATACATCCATCACCTCATACTTTTCTGTGTCTGAGAACATTTACGTTGTATTCTCTTAGAAATTTCAATTATGTAACACTGTGTTATCAACTATAGTTGCCATGTTTACACTAGATTCTCAGACCTTATTCTTCTTATAGCTAAAAGTTTGTACCTACCTCCTGGCCCCTGGTAACTCCTTTTCTATTCTCTATTTCTAGGAAGTTAGCTGCTTTTTTTTTTTTTTTAAGATTCCACATTTATTAAATAAAAAAAATTTTTTTAAATTCCACATATAAGTGAGATAATATGGTGTTTGTCTTTCTCTGCCTGGCTTATTTCCTTTAGCATAACACTCTCAAGGTCCATCCACGTTGTGGTAAATAAAATAGCAGGACTTCTCTCTTGTATAGTATTCCATTGTGTACACACACACACATACACACACACCCTTCATATCTTTATCCATTCATCTGTTGATGGACATTTAGGTTGTTTCCGTATCGTGGCTATTATGAATAACACTGCAATGAACGTGGGAATGCAGACATCTCTTTGAGATCCTGTTTTCATTTCCTTTGTACTCAAGAGGTAGGATTGCAGGATCATATGGTAGGTCTGTTTTCAGTTTTTTGAGGAACCTCCATCCTATTTTCCATAGTGGCTGCTGCAGTTTATATTCCCACCAGCAGTGCACAAGGGGTACCCTTTCTCTGGATCTCCACCAACACTTGTTATCTCCTGCCTTTTTGTTGGTAGCCATTGTAAGAGGTGTGACATGGTATCTCACTGTGGTTCTTTTTAAATTTTTAAAAAATTTTTTTTCAATTTTTTAAAAAAGATTTTTATTTATTTATTTGACAGACAGAGATCACAAGTAGGCAGAGAGGCAGGCAGAGAGAGGGGGAAGCTCCCCGCGGAGCAGAGAGCCCGATGAGGGACTCGATCCCAGGACCCTGAGATCATGACCTGAGCTGAAGGCAGAGGCTTAACCCACTGAGCCACTCAGGTGCCCCTCACTGTGGTTCTGAGGCACATTTCCCTGATGATGAGTGATTTTGAGTGTCTTTTCTTGTACCTGTTGGCCATTTGTATGTCCTCTTTGGACAAATTTCTATTCAGTTTCTTTGCCCATTTTTAACTTGTATTGTTTGTGTTTTTGCTATTGAGTTCCTTGGGTATTTTGGATTTTAATCCCTTATGAGGTATATGATTTGCAAATACTTTTCCCATTCCGTAGGTTGCCTTTTCGTTTTGTTGGTAGCTTTATTTGCAGTGCAGAAGCTTTTTAGTCTGATGGAGTCCCACTTGTTCATTTTTGCTTTTGTTGCCTTTGCTTTTCACATCAAATCCAAAAAAAAAAAAAAAAAACAAAAAACATTAACATCACCAGTTAAGGAGCTCTCTCCCTGTTTTCTTCTAGGAGTCTTATGGTTTTGGTAGGTGTATTTTTTTTTTCTTTTTAGAGAGAGAGAGAGAGAGAGAGAG